>NC_092643.1:29273542-29948542 GCF_039555335.1 Amphiura filiformis
GACTTAAACCCCATTAAAAGCTATTAAACCAAGATAACACTCAATGAAAACAGCTCAACTATGTTACATCAGATCTTCTCTGGTTAAATACACACTGCACTTGTGTCTGTTTTACCTGTGCAATGAGCAATGAGCTGGTATTATAGTTTCAGTTGGGTGAATGATTATAAAGCGAACGCAAGGTAACAATACTGTGTGGGCTTTTGTTTACGAAATGAGACAATAGTCTGCTTATTGTTGACCAGCGTTCTTGAAAATGAGAAGCATAATGGTTTGCAGACTTAACACGGTTTATAAATAATTTCTTCATATATTTTGGTGTTATCTGTCGTTTACATATCCTTCCTAAAACACAAAAGTTCCAATATTTCCAAACACCTAAATTAGCTAAAAATTTAGGACATGTTACAAAATATATTTTCTAGAATTTCAGAGAATACTTTAAATATTGGCCGGTTATTGTTTACACAGTGACGTCAACTAGGCAATGGCCTATACTTCTAACATACACTATTTGTAGAGGTCACGAGTCAATGGTGAGCGCACTGAGTATTGTGTATAGGAAAACGGACAGTAACTAGTACAGTATGTATGGCCTACTAGTATATAAAGTAAATCCGAACTGGTTTGCTGAAGGTCGAATTCCGCAGGCCACGCCGCGCAAGTTGTACAAATTAGCTTCCGGCGATACACTGCAGATCGCAGAATTGTGTGCATGGTTTACCACCACTCTGCCTGGCTATATAGTTATGTACAATACTGTATGAGTTTCTTATGAGTGCATGTCCATCTTAATAATAAGTCGGTTCGTACTTTTCATAAACTACTTTTTGAATCATAACTTTCGTGACCGAGGATATCTTGCAACTACGTGAAGCTCGTCTGGCAAATTCTTAATGAATAAGTTCGCTTCACGTAATGAGTAAGTCGTACTTGATTGGTCAGTTTTACCTCTGTGATGTGCCCTGAGTAGTTTAATTTGATGATTTATCTTTGTTTACAAAGTTACATGAGTGATGACATTTTAGGGGAATTCCCCTCTCAAATTGAGCAAAACAAGTTGAATCATATCTAATTTGGAATATTTGGAAACCCCTTCAGATTGTAAAGAGATGACATCATATATGGGATTCCCCTCAGGAAGATGTAATGGGATTTCCCCTCAGGAAGTGATGTCATGTGAAAGGTTTATGTTATAATTAAGACATTGGAATTTCCCAGATTGAGCATAATGTGAAGGTAGTAAATGGCCCATAATAGAATGGGGTTTTTCCCATGCTTGATATATAAGAAATGTAAACACAATTATTGTCACAGTTGATAGTGTTGATCTGGGCTATGCTTACAGTCCAATTCCTTGAAAGAAAGGAAATTACAAACCAGAAATATTTTATGTAGTCAACGTGCTACTATTTACCAGTGTTGTCGGAGAAGATCTAGAATACGTCAAAGAACGTTATTCTTCCAAGAAAGGAAATATATTCTTCTGTCGACTTGCTGAAGTCTGGTATTTTGATTCAACGCAACTGTCAAAATAAGTGGGGACAACTGCATCGCAGTCCTGCTTCCTGGAGATATTGTGTGAAAGGTGGAAATAGCACCAAGTTTGGAGAAAGCAGCGCAAGGAGTTAAATTTGGAAAACTGCGCAAGGAGTTTAGCATAGGAAAACTGCGCAAGGAGTTTAGCATAGGAGGACGGCACAAGGAGTTTAGTATAGGAGAATTGCGCAAGGAGTTGTAAACGTGTTTGGAGAACACCATTTTCGTGTAAGGATTTTATACGCAAGGAGTTATCAATGCAAGTGTACAAAGGACTTCGCTGATTGTCGCAGGACAAGTGAATAGGGATATATTACATCAGTCGTCCAGAACATTACAAGAACTTTATGATCACCAAGAAGAAGAATGCTGGCTAAGTACAAAATAGATAAAGAGTGATTATATTTGATTAATGTATATGTGCATTTGTAGTCATTATATTGTACCAAACGAAACTTGCTTTCAATTAAAGACTTAGATTTTGTTAGCTTAAACGAACAGTGTATTTGTGTTGTGCATTCGTGTGAGTTCGGGTAAAAGGTGATTTTGGCCTTGAGTCAAGTACGGCTCGTAACAAAATTGGGGGCTTGTCGTCCGGGAAATACACTGTAAAAAAGTTGACATTAATATACTGAGTCTTGAAAGTGAAAGTACAGTATGGCAGAGTTCAAAGCAGAAGAGTTTATTGAAACTATAGATTGGGAGAAGTTTGATAAGTTGAAGAAACCTGATTTATTAGCATTTGCAAAATACTATGAATTGGATGTAAAGCAAGCCAACAGAAAACAAATAATCAAAAATGCCTTGATTGAAGTTTTGGTTGATAAAGAGTATTTTGAAGAATCCATTTTGGAGAAGAGAAAAGAGATCAAAACTGAAATCGGGGATGCAGTAAAGTTGAAAGAACTAGAAGTTCAGGTGGAAATGGAAAAAATGAAAATGCAATTGCAGTTGGACATGCAAAAGCTAGATATGCAAAATAAAGAAAAGCAAGAAAGATTAGATATGGAGAAACAGAAAATGGCAATGGAAGACAAAGCGCGCCATGAAAAGATGGCGCTGGAAGCACATTTGAAAGAAAAAGAAATTGAGTTTGAACAAGAGAAGTTGGCAAAGCTAGGTGACAAATACTCATCAAGTTTCTCCTCAAAGTCAAAGTCAGGGTTTGATGTTACAAAGTATGTAAAGCTTGTGCCTAAATTCAAAGAGAAAGAAGTTGACGAGTATTTTCAACATTTTGAAAAGGTAGCTACAAATTTGAAATGGCCTCCAGAGCATTGGACCCTACTGTTACAAAGTAGTTTTGTGGGGAAGGCCAGGGAGACTTACTCAGCTCTACCAATAGAGAAATGTAATAATTATGAAGAAGTCAAACAAGCAGTCCTTAAGGCCTATGAACTGGTGCCTGAAGCATACAGACAAAAGTTCAGAGATTCAAGAAAGCAAGCAGATCAAACGCATGTAGAATTTGCTAGAGTAAAAGAACAAATGTTTGACAGGTGGCTTGGGTCAAAAGAAGTCAAAGATGATTTCGGCCAACTTAAGCAATTAGTTCTTATAGAAGAGTTCAAGAAATGTGTCCACGTTGACATTAAAACCCATTTGGATGAAAGCGCTAGCAAAATTAAGACGCTAAATGAGGCGGCGACAATGGCGGACGACTATGGCTTAACTCACAAATTGAATGCGAGTAGATTTAGTCATAACAGAAGTTATTCAAACAGGTTCAGCCATAACCAACCTAGAGCAAATCAGGGTGGTACACAAGAAGGGAGATCTCAGTCTAATCACAGATCCTGGTCTAATTCACAGCATAGTGCTGGTGGTAGAGGAACCCATGGAGTTCAGGTACCAGACCAACAGGTGGGACTGAATTTAAATCCCAATTAGTTTGCAATTTCTGTAAGAAACCAGGACATACAGTGACCACGTGTCGGAGCTTAAAAGCCAAACAAGATGCACAAAAACAGCAGCAAACTGCTAGTAATACTGTAGGATGTGCAGTGTCACTTGAGTCAAAGAAACAAGTCAGTCAAATAAAAAAACAAGAATTCCCACTAAAGGGAGGTGAGACAGACAAGGTGTGTGAAGAATTTGAACCATTTGTGTTAGAGGGAGTAGTATCACTTGGTGATAATGGTAGTCCAAAGCCCATTAAGATTGTACGAGATACGTGTTGTGCACGGTCTATGATTCTGGAAGGAACTTTGCCCTTTAATGAGGATAGTTCAGCTGGTAATGCTTTGATCCAGGGTATTGGGATGGAAATACTGAATGTACCTCTCCACAAAGTTAACTTGACATCTGACTTGGTTTCTGGTCCTGTAACCATAGGAGTTAGACACGAATTGCCAGTCAAAGGAGTGTCCATGTTGCTAGGAAATGATTTGGCAGGGGGAAGGTTTTTCCTGACCCAATAGTTACAGATAAGCCCTGTTTGCAGGATGATAGTAGTGAGGAAAGGAGATATTTCCTGCATGTGCAGTTACACGGGCAATGAGTAAGAGGGCCTCTGTAGAAACAATTGAGGACAACCAAATTGATGACTTAGGCTACAATTTGGAAGACACATTTGTGTCACAGTTGAATGAGAAAGAAGATAAACTTCCTTCTTCTGGGGATAAAAATACCCCTCAAAATGACACAGCCTCTGAGCATGAACAAATTGGGGAAACATTGAGAGACCCATTAAGTCATGACAAGCTAATTCTGGAGCAACAAAATGACCCAGAACTCAAAGAGATCAATCAAAGGGCATTGACCCTAGAAGAAGCAGAACAAAATTCTGTCTGTTTTTACAAACAAGATGATGTGCTAATGAGAAAATGGCGGTCCCCTGATGCACCTGCCGATGAAGAGTGGAAGGTAGTGCACCAAATTGTGGTACCAAAAGTCTACCACACTGAAGTTATTAACATAGCACATGATAGTCCCATGGCAGGGCATTTGGGTGTTAAGAAAACTCATGAAAGAATTCTGAGACATTTCTGGTGGCCCACTCTCAGAAAAGATGTTTCTGAATATTGCAAAACATGTCACATATGCCAAGTAGTAGGGAAGCCAAATCAGAAAATACCTCCTGCTCCATTAAAGCCAATTCCAGCCTTTGATGAACCATTTAGTAGGGTTATTATTGATTGTGTAGGCCCCTTACCAAAGACTAAGTCAGGTAATCAGTACCTTCTGACAATTATGTGCGCGTCAACACGCTTTCCTGAAGCCATACCCTTGAGAAATATTAAAGCAGTGACTATAGTGAAAGCGTTAACTAAGTTCTTCACATTTGTGGGGCTCCCCAAGTCCATACAGTCAGACCAGGGATCAAACTTTACTTCTGGAGTATTTCAGCAGGTCATGTATCAATTAGGTATAGAACAGTATACCTCAAGTGCTTACCATCCAGAATCACAAGGTGCACTAGAAAGGTTCCACCAAACACTGAAAAACATGATCAGAACATACTGTTTGGAATTTCAGAAGGACTGGGATGAGGGAGTACACTTGTTGTTGTTTGCTGCTAGGGAAGCTGTTCAGGAAACTTTAGGATTTCGTCCTTTTGAGTTAGTGTTTGGACACACAGTACGCGGACCCTTAAAGTTGTTGAAAGAAAAGTGGCTCAATGAGAAATCAGATATCAATTTATTGGATTATGTCTCCAATTTTAAGCATAGGCTTAACAGAGCAACTGATATCGCCAAGGAAAACTTGAAACAGGGTCAGGCCAAAATGAAACAATGGTATGATAAGCATGCCAGAGAAAGAGTGTTCAAACCAGGTGACAAAGTTCTAGTATTGTTTCCAATTCCAGGACACCCATTACAAGCCAGATATCATGGCCCATGTGAGGTAGAGTCAAAAGTGGGTGAAGTAGATTATATTATCAAGACTCCTGGTAGACGCAAGAGCAGGCAGTTATGCCACATAAATATGCTCAAAGAGTATGTTGAAAGAAGTGACAGTGGCATTCCAAAACCTGTGTGTACAGTAAAACATGCTAATGTAGACAAACATGCCGATGTAGACAAAATCGCCAATGTAGACAAGAGTAAAGATGACAATTCTGATGTCACATTTGACCAGGATAAAGAGCTGGAGCACAAAGAGTATAATGTAAAATTGAACAATTCTGATGTGCTCACTAATTTGGACTCAAAGTTAGGTCATCTTTCTCAAGATCAACAAAGTCAAATTGCAAATTTGATTCACAAATTTGACAATATATTGCCTGATACGCCAAGTAGAACAAATGCTGCATTTCATGATGTAGATGTTGGTGAAACTAAACCAATTAAGCAGCATCCTTACAGAGTCAATCCATTGAAAATGGAACATCTCAAAAATGAGATCAATTACATGCTAGACAATGATATCATAGAACCAAGTAGTAGTGAATGGAGTTCACCATGCATGCTTGTTCCCAAGCCTGATGGTTCATACCGATTGGTCACAGACATGAGAGCTGCAAATGTTCATTCAAAGACAGACTCATACCCAATTCCAAGAATTGATGATTGCATTGACAAAATTGGGAATGCAAAATTTGTTAGCAAATTTGATCTTTTGAAAGGGTACTGGCAGGTTCCACTCACAGACCGTGCCAAAGAGATTTCTGCCTTTTGTACACCATTTGGTCTTTACCAATACAAAGTTATGCCTATGGGTTGAAAAACCCACCTGCAACATTTCAGAGAATGGTAAATCAAATTGTGGCAGACATAGAGGGATGTGAAGCGTATGTAGATGATTTGATTGTTTACAGTCAAACTTGGGAACAACACATGGAACAACTCCATCAATTGTTTAAGAAGCTGTCTGAAGTACAGTTAACAGTCAATCTGGTAAAAAGTGAGTTTTGCCATGCCACAGTCACATACTTGGGATATGTTGTAGGTCAAGGTCAGGTGAAACCTATCAAAGCCAAAGTTGAAGCAATTGAGCAATACCCCACACCTGTAAACAAGAAGGCACTCATGAGATTTCTAGGAATGGTTGGCTATTATAGAAAGTTCTGTCCAAACTTTTCAGAGATAGCAAGTCCTTTGACTGATTTGTTGAAGAAAGGTGCAACATTCATTTGGTCAGAACAGTGTGAAAATGCTTTTCACAAAGTCAAATCTATACTCATGAGTTCACCAGTACTTACTGCACCTGATTTTCAGAAGCAGTTTAAGTTGACTGTTGATGCCAGTGACATAGGCTCCAGCACCAGAGAAATAAGCACCAGAGAAATTACTCCACAATTGTGAAGGAGTGTCTAGCATTGCTATTAGCACTGCTACATTTTGATGTGTATTTGGGTACCACAGTATACCCTGTGCTTGTTTTCACAGATCACAATCCCCTCACCTTCATCAACAGGATGAAGAACAAAAACCAAAGACTGGTGAGGTGGAGTTTGACCTTGCAAGAGTACAATCTAGACATCAAACATATTAAGGGAAAGGACAATGTAATGGCTGATGCCTTGTCCAGAATTGCATAAAAACTGACAAACAAAAATTCCTTTAAGAAGGAACTTGTGTGACAAGTAGTCACTGTGTATGTTGAGTTAAGCACTCAAAGTTAATATTATGTTGAAGTTGATGTAACAGAAGAAAACATTTAAGAAAGTTTTCATTACATTCAAACTTTCTTCTTTTAAGGGGGAGGGTGTGATGTGCCCTGAGTAGTTTAATTTGATGATTTATCTTTGTTTACAAAGTTACATGAGTGATGACATTTTAGGGAATTCCCTCTCAAATTGAGCAAAACAAGTTGAATCATATCTAATTTCGAATATTTGGAAACCCCCTTCAGATTGTAAAGAGATGACATCATATATGGGATTCCCCTCAGGAAGTGATGTAATGGGATTTCCCCTCAGGAAGTGATGTCATGTGAAAGGTTTATGTTATAATTAAGACATTGGAATTTCCCAGATTGAGCATAATGTGAAGGTAGTAAATGGCCCATAATAGAATGGGGTTTTCCCATGCTTGATATATAAGAAATGTAAACACAATTATTGTCACAGTTGATAGTGTTGATCTGGGCTATGCTTACAGTCCAATTCCTTGAAAGAAAGGAAATTACAAACCATATTTTATGTAGTCAAAGTGCTACTATTTACCAGTGTTGTCGGAGAAGATCTAGAATACGTCAAAGAACGTTATTCTTCCAAGAAAGGAAATATATTCTTCTGTCGACTTGCTGAAGTCTGGTATTTTGATTCAACGCAACTGTCAAAATAAGTGGGGACAACTGCATCGCAGTCCTGCTTCCTGGAGATATTGTGTGAAAGGTGGAAATAGCACCAAGTTTGGAGAAAGCAGCGCAAGGAGTTAAATTTGGAAAACTGCGCAAGGAGTTTAGCATAGGAAAACTGCGCAAGGAGTTTAGCATAGGAGGACGGCACAAGGAGTTTAGTATAGGAGAATTGCGCAAGGAGTTGTAAACGTGTTTGGAGAACACCATTTTCGTGTAAGGATTTTATACGCAAGGAGTTATCAATGCAAGTGTACAAAGGACTTCGCTGATTGTCGCAGGACAAGTGAATAGGGATATATTACATCAGTCGTCCAGAACATTACAAGAACTTTATGATCACCAAGAAGAAGAATGCTGGCTAAGTACAAAATAGATAAAGAGTGATTATATTTGATTAATGTATATGTGCATTTGTAGTCATTATATTGTACCAAACGAAACTTGCTTTCAATTAAAGACTTAGATTTTGTTAGCTTAAACCAACAGTGTATTTGTGTTGTGCATTCGTGTGAGTTCGGGTAAAAGGTGATTTTGGCCTTGAGTCAAGTACGGCTCGTAACACCTCCGAGTAATGAAAAACTCTAACATGATTGGTCAATTTGATTCCAAGGAGCAAAAAGTCAGCTACGCGTAGAAGCTCCACGTTGTGGCTGTTGCGGCCTACCATATCAGTATCCCATATGATATTTCTATTGCAAGAAAATTTTATTTGTAAGGTTTCGTTTAAATGCACTGGAAATTAAATTCACTAATTAGTGAGGACCGGTATTTTGCTGTGGATATGTTTAACTGCAATTTTGATGTAAAAAATTTGAAATCCACTGTAAAAATTGTGATAATATTCAACTCTTTGAGAAAATAATTATATAAAGGAATGCATGTAAAACCCAGGTGCAATACAATGTACATTATTGACACACTATCACTTTCTTTATCTACGTCAATAATAGAATAATCGATTTCAATCGAATTGAATACATTGCTCCATTTTGAGTTTGTAGTTGACTACTGAGCGACCTAATCGATTGCTAGCCAATCAGATAGAACTCCTTTTCTTGCGTTCGGTGAAATACCACTCGCCCGTCGCTCACCAACGGAGTATTAAATTTATATTTATCGTATAGGACGTCGACACTGGCCCGCCGATTACGAGCTGATCAAACTGTAATGTACTGTACTTTCTTCGCAAAATACACGAAGAATAATTTCAACCAACATGATTCTACATGTACAAAAATAAGTATTACATTAATTGTCATTTATTGTTCATGTACTCACAAAATGACGGAATTTTTAAACCAATATGACTACATCATATACATGTACATGTACATGTACATGTACATGTACATGTACATGTACATGCACAAACAAATACACTCTAAATTTTGCAACGGTTGATCTGTTTGTATACAAATGGATGAACCAATTGATTTGAAAAAAGTGTTTGTGAACTATTGGTTAAAGTGTTTGAGGTGTTTGTAAACAAACGGTTCTTCTTCACGGATGCAGGTTTGCAACGGATAACCTATTTAATATCAAGCAGCAAACGGTGGAATCCGTTTGTATACAAATGGCTGATCCAATTGATTTGAAAAAAGTGTTTGTGAACTATTGGTTGGAGTGCTTCAGGTGTTTGTAAACAAACGGTTCTTCTTCACGGATGCATGTTTGCAACGGATAATCTATTTAATATCAAGCAGCAAACGGTGGACCCGTTTGTATACAAATGGCTGAACCAACTGATTTAAAACAAGTGTTTGTGAACTATTGGTTTGGAGTGTTTCAGGTATTTGTAAACAAACGGTTCTTCTTCACGGGCAGGTTTTCAACGGATAATCTATGTGGATCCGTTTGTATACAAATGGCTGAACCAATTGATTTGAAAAAGGGTTTGTGAACTATTGGTTGGAGTGTTTCAGGTGTTTGTAAACAAACGGTTCTTCTTCATGGGCAGGTTAGCAACGGATAATCTATGTGGATCCGTTTGTATACAAAGGGCCGAACCAATTGATTTGAAAAAAGTGTTTGTGAACTATTGGTGTGGAGTGTTTCAGGTGTTTGTAAACAAGCGGTTCTTCTTCACGGACAGGTTTGCAACGGATAATATATTTAATATCAAGCAACAAACGGTTGACCCGTTTGTATACAAATGGCTGAACCAATTGATTTGAAAAAAGTGTTTGTGAACTATTGGTTGGAGTGTTTCAGGTGTTTGTAAACAAACGGTTCTTCTTCATGGACAGGTTTTCAACGGATAATCTATGTGGATCCGTTTGTATACAAATGGCTGAACCAATTGATTTGAAAAAGGGTTTGTGAACTATTGGTTGGAGTGTTTCAGGTGTTTGTAAACAAACGGTTCTTCTTCATGGGCAGGTTAGCAACGGATAATCTATGTGGATCCGTTTGTATACAAATGGCTGAACCAATTGATTTGAAAAAAGTGTTTGTGAACTATTGGTGTGGAGTGTTTCAGGTGTTTGTAAACAAGCGGTTCTTCTTCACGGACAGGTTTGCAACGGATAATATATTTAATATCAAGCAACAAACGGTGGATCCGTTTGTATACAAAGGGCCGAACCAATTGATTTGAAAAAAGTGTTTGTGAACTATTGGTTTGGAGTGTTTCAGGTGTTTGTAAACAAACGGTTCTTCTTCACGGACAGGTTTGCAACAGATAATCTATTTAATATCAAGCAGCAAATGGTGTATCCCTTTGTATACAAATAGCTGAACCAAGTGATTTGAAAAAGTTGTTGTGAACTATTGGTTTGGAGTGTATCAGGTGTTTGTAAACAAACGGTTCTTCTTCACGGACAGGTTTGCAACAGATAATCTATATAATAGAGAGATTGCGATTTTCCAAACGTAGACGTAGGACGTACGTTTTTACGTACGTTAACACGTACGTTTTTACGTAGTTATGTATTGCAGTGAGGCCACATACTTTACCAACGCTCGTGTGGTGGCGCTATGTCCTATAGTCAGTCATCTGGTGATTTGTTTTGCATGAAATCAGCCCGGGGTAGTCGGTGGGGTCAGGGATCAATAAAGGGATCTTAATCCTCTCTACGTCATACATAAATTCGCCCAGTCTCATTTCCCTAATATTAAATTTAAAAAAAAAGGAATTTTGGGACAGCAAAAAGTTTTCGGAGATTCCCTACTTAAATTTCTCAACCCTTAATTGTATTCGTCGTCATAATGCACATTATTAAGTAGATATAACTATCACCAATATTTGCAGTATTTCATTTCATTTCATTTTATTTAGCACTCAATATACATCAAAAATAGCAAACAAAAAGAAAATACAATAGATTGCACATATATGGATAAAATACTTTAAAATCTACTGTACATATATGTCATTCAGGGTACCAGAATAAATATTGCACGAGGTGATAATGGAAGAAATACCAATGAGTACCAAGGATAGCCCAAAAAGCCTTCCGAAGAAAGCTTAAAACAACAACAAAGCAGCAGCAGCAATGATTAAGGCAGGAGGACGAGCAAAACATAACAAAGATGAAAAACATAACGAGCAAAAAGGGAGCTAATAATTTTCGTGATGCATAATATCACGCTCAGCTAGCCAAGCCTGTTCAGAAAGGTGAATTTCTTTCTTAGTATCATCATATTCATCAATATTAGCAGTATATAGCTACTCCATGAATACCAATAACGGCCGTGGATAACTACTTCAATATCAATATCAGTAAATAACTCCCTCATCAATACCGATATCAGCAGTCTATAGCTACTTCATTATTACCAATATCAGCTGTACAGTCATGTAGATAGCTATTTCGTCAATACCAATATCAGCAGTATACAGATATTTCATCAATACAAATATCAGCAGTAGATAGCTACTTCATCAACACCAATATGATCATAGCTACGTACTTATTATTATCGCTGACAAAATTATAAATTAGACCTAAAGAATCCCCCTACAAACAACAATATTATTTAGATAATGTAGAAATATTTAAAATCGAATGTTAATCAACTACTGGTTCCACTGTTATCTGTGATTTTGTTTTCTTCCGTGTCTTGTTTTGAGACCCACAGCATACATGTCCGTGGGAAAACCAAAAGTCGAACGTCTCAATAAAAGAAAGAAGACTTGCTCCGAAGAATAATCCTAAGGCACCTCCTAAGTCACCTATGGAAGTGAACGAAAAAATACAATTTAGAAAACAAAAGCTAATGTACCTTAAACGTACCTGCTTACGACATCATTTCGTGGTATTTTAATATGTTTATATTTAATACCCACTTGAAATATTCTGTAGATCGAAATTAGCTAGGATATGGAAGTAAAATTTAAAAGGCCCTTTTTACTTGATTTGGCATTGTAGGTAGTCTATGTGGAATCATTAAATTGTACACATTTTGTGGTTTGAAAGACTAAGGTACATCAAAATATTCAATAAATGGGGTCAAAGGTCACATTTCATTATAGCGTCTTTGTATTGATCCCATTGCCTTAACTTTGATAACTGCGTCTGCTGTATCTTTTCATTATTATACTTACAAACAAACTGAAATAAAAAATACGAAGGCACTTCTGTTATCTGCTCTACTTTCATGTCCCCGAAGAATATCTCTACCTGTAGAATGTTTCTACTGCATGAGAACAAAATGATAAAATTTCACATACAATACATGTAATTAGAAATGATTGGCAATCTATCGTTAGTGCTGCAGAATGGTGTGGCATATCAAAACTATCGAATTTTGGCTGACGAGAACAGAAAGTGGCACAAATTTGGTCGAGTTCAAGTCTTTGTTTCGGGACAAGGGATAAAAGTTTCTTTTTGACGCAAAGGCTAAGTTGTTGTGTTGATTGTCGGGAGTGAACTTCGTTGCTTCTTTCTATTTATTGTTATCTTTCTTCCTTTTAACTCCGGCAATCACAACATTATGCCATAAATAATCATCAAGTTCGAATCACGTGGTTTTATTCAAAACAACTCATATTGACCATAAAAATAAATAATTTCGATGCGGGAATTTGGAATATCGCGTGTTGGGAGCCGGCTGCTTTTAATCGTTTTTATGGTCAATATGAGTTTGTTTTAAACAAAAACCGAAAATTGTGAAGTGATCAGACCATTTTACTGATTGAATTACCGTATTTCTGAACACTTGAGTACTTGTACTATAAACATTTATGTGCAATTGTATTAGTAAGATGCTATATAAACCTACCTCATATAATCTGCAGTCAATCTTGTTAGGTCTGTTGTCTCGAAAATTTCAGCACCTTGGCGAGTCAGCAAGTCATACGTTCTTGAATAGAGGAATGGGAAGACATCAAAGTACGCGTCTTCAAGATGAAACTCTTCGTATACGTCATTTACAAATTCCTCAAATGTCTGATTGCCAGTTGTCAAATAGTCTCTCTCTCCAGTTTCAGCAAAAGCTGCTGATACTTTTTGTCTGTACACACCCGATTCTATCCAGGTTTTTGCAATGGTCATGTACGCTTGCGAATATTGTTCACTTTCAGGGGCATACGAGACATCGCCCAACACTATTTCATAAAACAAACCATACGCGAAAAAGGAATATAGTTCAGTTTGTACATTTTCGATTATTTCGTAAATCAACATCGAGTTTAAAACAGGAGTAGTGTATGGGAAGTGATCCAATAGAGTATCGCCTTTGGAGTTGTTCAGACCTGCAAAACCATATTTTCCGTTGTAGATGACCGCAGCAAATTCTTCCATCGAAAAGTCAGCAAAGGGAATTTCACTGGAAAGTGAAACCAGATTATTAACTTTGAATTAACACTTGTTTTAAATTTTTTATATTTTCACACCAGACAATTAGACATCAAACAAAATATTGTGTATCAAACCAGAAAAATAATGATTATAATTTATAATGACCAAGTGTAAGAAATACCTGTCCAAATGAATGGAAACCTTTTATAAAAAGACATGAAATCTATTGAAACTGACAATTCCATGCAATGCTGGAAGAAATAAATTGACACCTAACTATGAGTATTAATTTTGTTTAAATTTTTGTCCTGTTGCTCTGATTTATGTTATTAATTTTTGTCATGCAATTGTTATATGATGCAGAGCCCCATGTTCCCCCTTTTCAGCATTGCTATGGCCCAAAGACTCCATATTATTTTTCAAACACTTGCTTTGTCACTCAAAGACACCCTAGTTAAAAACAAAACAAAAGTCATGCCGCTAGGGTTAGAATCTAAGAGTGCTTTGATTTTATCAAGAGTGATCTTAAATTGTTTGTCATGTTCCTAACGGTTGCAATGGGACCTGGGGTTTGATCTTATTTGTCGAATTTTGGCAGTCCGGCCCGGGGGGTCACTCCCATTGTGGCCTGTACACCATCCGCGATAATCAACTTTTGAAAAGCACCCTAAACAAGGATTTAACCCTTGGCTAAAACGATACCCTTATCAGGTAACATACGCCTGTTTTCACACCATAAACAGGGATTTTATTCCTTGCATCAAATTTCATACCCTAAATTTCACTTTCGCGTATTAGCAATTGCAATTTTTGCTACCCTTTTTTTTTCCAATTTTTCATGTTTTTGACACCCTAAGCACGATACGCGCGTATCGTGCCTACCCACAAAAAACTACCCTTTTTACGCGTTTGTATTATCGCGGATGATGTACAGGTCACAATGGGAGTGAACCCCCGGGTTTTGTCGAAACCCGTCATTTCGGAGCAGCACACACCAATATACATCAATGTATAATGTATTATAACTTACAGTATAGCTGCTAGTCATTATGGAATGACGTGGGGCCGTAGTGATCAGCGACAACCTGTTAAGTGTGCTGAGGCTTGTGGATCAATGTCTGGGCGTTGTTCCTGGGCTTTTTTTAACAGCACTAATTGACGTTAATTGAATTCAAATTAGTCTGTACCAACATAGACCAATGAGAATTCAATTCAATTAATGGATAATCGATTAAAATCAAAATGGGAAGAATATAATAATTCAGTCTACATGTTTGCGTAGGCTACATCAGTTAGCTGAGAGCTACTTCCGATTCCAGAAAAATACAGCACTATTTTTGTTTAGAATAAAAAAGATATTATCTTGTTTTGCCAAATGAAAGATAACTAAATTAATATTTTAATATTTTGGGCAAAATGGGCAATTCTTACAATTGTAGTCACAAGATTCTAAGACTTGACACAAGTCTAAGCATTCATTTTTTTCTTGTGTATAAGCTAAAAGTTGGCTTATAATCTTAATATCTTATGTTATTATTGCTATTTGGTTTTGCAAAAATGGTTAGAAAATATTTTGTCCAACAATTAGAAGGTATAACTTATAACTTATAGTCTTTGGGCTTCATTATCATGGCATGCAAAAAAATCCCCGCCCTAAACACGCATATTTTGGCCCTTACTTGCCAAATTTGGCCAAATATTTAAATATGACTTTTATATAGTTAGAACTACGATTAGAATTGGGCTATGTTTTACTTGGCAAAATGTTTTTAATCCCAAAAAACTAGTGCTGTGTTTTGCTAGAATCAGAAGTAAGGTTATTACATTTGTGTTGCCCAGGCCTTTAGTGCAACAAGGGGTGAAAAGTTAGGGAGGAACCATCCCACCCCAATGGTAGGACGGGAGTTAACCAGTCATACCGGACGGACCCATGCTAGTTTGCGTATGACGTCCTGTCAACCAGGCCAAAAATACCGTACTGACGTCAGACGCAAACTAGTATTTTTTTAAATTCGATCTTCAATTTTATAGGTCTATGCCATATGGTTAAATTTCATTTTTATCTAATCATTATATGGCCTTACCACTTAATCTAATAACCATTTAGTCTAATATACACTTGGTCTAATGTGATTTGGTCCAATTACCATTCATCTAACATCCAGTCTAATAACCACTTGGTCTAGTATTGCATGATAACCGTTTATTCCAAAAACTGCATGTATAAATTGGCTACCACCGGGGAAACGGTGCTGCCCATAGCCGCGCTAAATCTTTGTTTAAAAATTTTGCTCCTAAACAGAAAGTATATGTAGTGGTGAGAACGAAACGCAAAAGTTCAAACATCGAAGAAAGCAATATTTCTAACAAAACATTATATAATGTACAATTCTAGACCTGAATAATACCAACAGCTATCACACTAATAAACTGTATATACACATATATTTTATGTATTTATTATTTATTTATAATACCATTACAAGTGTCTACCTCTTGTAAAATGCAAATAGATTTAAAATTAATAACGCCATCATTGTTCAACTCCCTCATCAATACCGATATCAGCAGTCTGTAGATTACCAATATCAGCAGTACAGTCATGTAGATAGCTATTTCGTTAATATCAATATCAGCAGTATACAGATATTTCATCAATACAAATATCAGCAGTAGATAGCTACTTCATCAACACCAATATGATCATAGCTACTTATTATTATCGGTGACAAAATTATAAATTAGACCTTAAGAATCCCTCTACAAACAACAATATTATTTAGATAATGTAGAAATATTTAAAATCGAATGTTATGCGCCTGTCACACTACACCGAATAGGTCTTCCGTACAAGAAACGGATGGTATTTTAGTAAATCCGTTGTTGTTCGTCAATGATCGTTTTATGTTCTTTTTATGTCCTGCTATCATCCGCCAAATGCGTTTCGTGTTAGGTGATGTTCGTTAAGTCCGTCGGCAAGTTTTGTACATGCACAAAACTTGAAACGGAGTGTACCGAATACACATGTTCGGTATTTATCCGATGTGTGTTCGTATGGTGCTGCATATTGCCGGAGTTTGTTCGCTCTCCTTTCGTTCAAGTTCGTTCTTTGTTCGTTGCACTCGGCCCGTGTTCGTTGCAAATACGTTCCTGTGAGGCCTTCACCACCGGATAGCATATTTTTGCATTCGGTGATGTACGTTGACCCAGACCGTGTTAGTGTCACACTACACCGGATCGGTCTTCCGTATAAGAAACGGATGGTATTTTAGCAAATCCGTTAGTGTTCGTCAATGTTCGTTTTATGTTCTTCATATGTCCTGCTATTATCCGCCAAATGCGTTTCGTGTTAGGTGATGTTTGTTTAGTCCGTCGACAATACGTTTCAAGTTTTGTGCATGCACAAAACTTGAAACGGAGTGTGTTGTCCGATGTGTGTTCGTACTGTTCTGTATATATACCCTGGGTTTGTTCGTTATTCTTTCGTTTATATACCGCAGGTGTTTGCAAGGTTTCGCAGGCACTTGTGCCGGATGTAGGCCTATGGCGAACATGTGCATCGATCATGGGGGGGAGCTTTCTGAAGGGTGTGTGACGCAATATCATATTTCCCCAGTACTTTAGTAACTGACACGTAGAAAAAAGGGGGAAAGGAGAGAAAAAAAGAAAAGAAAGTGAGAAAAATTGAAGAGAGAAGAGAAGAGAAAAGTTAAATTGCACGTAATTTATAGGCCTATGCAATATCAAATTCCTACCAGTTTTAATGATTGACAAGAAAGAAAAAAGGAGAGAAAACATGGAAAAGGTTAAATTGTACGTTATTGAGTAGGCCCAGGATAGTATATAGTAAGCCTAAGTATAGGCCTGTGATTATTATAGGCAGTGCTTAAATGTGGTTCCTTGGCCCAAAAGCCTGTGAAAATTACTGCCGGCCCGTCGATATGTAGGGCCCGTGACATTTTGTCACCAAAGTCAGTATTTAAGACGGACTTAGGTCTATTACTGACTTTAACATATCAATCCATGCATGCTTTACTTGAAATTACGAGTCTGAAGTCTTATATCTAAGTGTCAGTGGATCAGTGTAACATTTTAAATTTTGCAAATTCAGTTCGGGCCTTCTTTGTTTTTTGTTTAAGGCAATAATAGTGTAAAAATGATGCACCAAAAACAATTTTCCAAATTTTCCACTTTTAAAACTAAATTTTTACACAATAGGCCCAGGCCTAATAATGTAAATAGGCCCAATTTTTCTCACCTCTATTCCCCCGGACGATGGTTGCCATGATATATCAGATTTGTAGCCCTTTTGTACTTATTAGCCAATATTTGACCATTTTCGTCAAAGTTTTCCCCCTTAAAAGTTGTCTTTCCCCACTTTGTTCACCCTCTGAAAAAGTGCTTGCTACGTCACTGCCTCTAAGGGGTCAAAACCCTCTCAAACACCCTCTCCTCCCCCACTTTTCTGATAGGGTGGACGTCCCTGTTGGAGCCACATGCCACGGATTCGCCGGTCATTTGTCGGACGTTGAACGATTGAATATAAAACGCCTGCAGGATTATTAGCGGCCACAACGCATAGAGAGACGAACGGGAATCGGATCCCCAAATCCGGACATTTGTCGGACGTTGACCCCCAAATCCGGTCATTTGTCGGACGTTGAACGATCGAATTTAAGACGCCTGCAGGATTATTAGCGGCCACAACGCATAGAGAAACGAACGGGAATCGGACCCCCAAATCCGGTCATTTGTCGGACGTTGAACGATCGGATATAAGACGCCTGCAGGATTATTAGCGGCCACAACGCATAGAGAGACGAACGGGAATCGGACCCAAAATCCCACCGAATCTTCTGCCGGACTGGTGATTTTTCCACCGAATAAAATATTTTTGTATTCGGTGATGTACGTTGATCCAGTCCGTCGTAGTGTGACAGACCTATTAATCAACTACTGGTTCCACTGTTATCTGTGATTTTGTTTTCTTCCGTGTCTTGTTTTGAGACCCACAGCATACATGTCCGTGGGAAAACCAAAAGTCGAACGTCTCAATAAAAGAAAGAAGACTTGCTCCGAAGAATAATCCTAAGGCACCTCCTAAGTCACCTATGGAAGTGAACGAAAAAATACAATTTAGAAAACAAAAGCTAATGTACCTTAAACGTACCTGCTTACGACATCATTTCGTGGTATTTTAATATGTTTATATTTAATACCCACTTTCATTCGTGAAATATTCTGTAGATCGAAATTAGCTAGGATATGGAAGTAAAATTTAAAAGGCCCTTTTTACTTGATTTGGCATTGTAGGTAGTCTATGTGGAATCATTAAATTGTACACATTTTGTGGTTTGAAAGACTAAGGTACATCAAAATATTCAATAAATGGGGTCAAAGGTCACATTTCATTATAGCGTCTTTGTATTGATCCCATTGCCTTAACTTTGATAACTGCGTCTGCTGTATCTTTGCATTATTTTACTTACAAACAAACTGAAATAAAAAATACGAAGGCACTTCTGTTATCTGCTCTACTTTCATGTCCCCGAAGAATATCTCTACCTGTAGAATGTTTCTACTGCATGAGTACAAAATGATAAAATTTCACATACAATACATGTAATTAGAAATGATTGGCAATCTATCGTTAGTGCTGCAGAATGGTGTGGCATATCAAAACTATCGAATTTTGGCTGACGAGAACAGAAAGTGGCACAAATTTGGTCGAGTTCAAGTCTTTGTTTCGGGACAAGGGATAAAAGTTTCTTTTTGACGCAAAGGCTAAGAGCAAAATTGTTGTGTTGATTGTCGGGAGTGAACTTCGTTGCTTCTTTCTATTTATTGTTATCTTTCTTCCTTTTAACTCCGGCAATCACAACATTATGCCATAAATAATCATCAAGTTCGAATCACGTGGTTTTATTCAAAAAAACCTCATATTGACCATAAAAATAAATAATTTCGATGCGGGAATTTGGAATATCGCGTGTTGGGAGCCGGCTGCTTTTAATCGTTTTTATGGTCAATATGAGTTTGTTTTAAACAAAAACCGAAAATTGTGAAGTGATCAGACCATTTTACTGATTGAATTACCGTATTTCTGAACACTTGAGTACTTGTACTATAAACATTTATGTGCAATTGTATTAGTAAGATGCTATATAAACCTACCTCATATAATCTGCAGTCAATCTTGTTAGGTCTGTTGTCTCGAAAATTTCAGCACCTTGGCGAGTCAGCAAGTCATACGTTCTTGAATAGAGGAATGGGAAGACATCAAAGTACGCGTCTTCAAGATGAAACTCTTCGTATACGTCATTTACAAATTCCTCAAATGTCTGATTGCCAGTTGTCAAATAGTCTCTCTCTCCAGTTTCAGCAAAAGCTGCTGATACTTTTTGTCTGTACACACCCGATTCTATCCAGGTTTTTGCAATGGTCATGTACGCTTGCGAATATTGTTCACTTCCAGGGGCATACGAGACATCGCCCAACACTATTTCATAAAACAAACCATACGCGAAAAAGGAATATAGTTCAGTTTGTACATTTTCGATTATTTCGTAAATCAACATCGAGTTTAAAACAGGAGTAGTGTATGGGAAGTGACCCAATAGAGTATCGCCTTTGGAGTTGTTCAGACCTGCAAAACCATATTTTCCGTTGTAGATGACCGCAGCAAATTCTTCCATCGAAAAGTCAGCAAAGGGAATTTCACTGGAAAGTGAAACCAGATTATTAACTTTGAATTAACACTTGTTTTAAATTTTTTATATTTTCACACCAGACAATTAGACATCAAACAAAATATTGTGTATCAAACCAGAAAAATAATGATTATAATTTATAATGACCAAGTGTAAGAAATACCTGTCCAAATGAATGGAAACCTTTTATAAAAAGACATGAAATCTATTGAAACTGACAATTCCATGCAATGCTGGAAGAAATAAATTGACACCTAACTATGAGTATTTGTTTAAATTTTTGTCCTGTTGCTCTGATTTATGTTATTAATTTTTGTCATGCAATTGTTATATGATGCAGAGCCCCATGTTCCCCTTTTCAGCATTGCTATGGCCCAAAGACTCCATATTATTTTTCAAACACTTGCTTTGTCACTCAAAGACACCCTAGTTAAAAACAAAACAAAAGTCATGCCGCTAGGGTTAGAATCTAAGAGTGCTTTGATTTTATCAAGAGTGATCTTAAATTGTTTGTCATGTTCCTAACGGTTGCAATGGGACCTGGGGTTTGATCTTTTGGCAGTCCGGCCCGGGGGGGGGGGGTCACTCCCATTGTGGCCTGTACACCATCCGCGATAATCAACTTTTGAAAAGCATCCTAAACAAGGATTTAACCCTTGGCTAAAACGATACCCTTATCAGGTAACATACGCCTGTTTTCACACCATAAACAGGGATTTTATTCCTTGCATCAAATTTCATACCCTAAATTTCACTTTCGCGTATTAGCAATTGCAATTTTGCTACCCTTTTTTTTTTTTTTTTTTCATGTTTTTGAAACCCTAAACACGATACGCGCGTATCGTGCCTACCCACAAAAAACTACCCTTTTTACGCGTTTGTATTATCGTGGATGATGTACAGGCCACAATGGGAGTGAACCCCCGGGTTTTGTCGAAACCCGTCATTTCGGAGCAGCACACACCAATATACATCAATGTATAATGTATTATAACTTACAGTATAGCTGCACCAAATGCCTTAGCTAGAAGGTCATAATCCCCTGTGGCAAACAACGACACCACTACACCCTTGGACGGGAACGATGTTTGTGACACAGTCGGCTTGTACAGCGTTTTGAAGCAAACTTCGGGGCATGAACACATGGTGCTCCTATTAGTCGCAAACGTTACTGAAAGAAGATTAAATGAACCTCCGTGGAATAAGTTATCGTCACAAATGAGGTGTCATTGTTGACAGGAAACAATGTTTTCACTGATATGAAACAATATGGAGATAGATTTCAAAAAGTTATGATATACAGCAGCTTTTGAAAGTTTCCAAACTTTTTTTGAGGAGTTTATATATATATAAAAACTTACTTCTTGCACTTTTGACGCATCCTATCAATTGAGTCGGGGAACAATATGTTGCGTTTGCTGTAGGAAAAAATGAACGCAGAATGATTTATATGGAATATAAGAAGCATCAGGTCGAGTAGACGATAGAATTTCGCCAAATGTTGCAAGCTTGTTCAATCATATTATTGACTAGAAATCATATGATTTTGTACCTTTATAACTCTTGTAAATTTTGAGTTCGTTGTTGCAATAGACACGAAGATTTCAAGGCCGAGTAACGAACAAAAATCTCTTGAAAGTTGAGAACTTACCTGACATGTAAAAGTTTTGACATCCACATTTAGAAACGAGGTAGTCTGTTTCGCATTCCAGATAACACTTAGACTCTGTATAAGCACCTGCCAAATATTTCAATGGATGACTGCCACAATCACCATACGGTGACCCTAGCATTGTCATTTCTGTGACATCCAGGCGTAGTGGGGTGTGCGTACCAGGCTGCAGTTCTATTCCGTAGTCCACTAAATTCGGTGTTTCATCTCGTGGATGGACCAAGACTTTAAATCCAAAATTTTCCCGTGGAGCTGCAGTAATTTGAAATTCTTCTGAACTCAAGATGAGACTTAGACCCTGCATTTCACCTTAATAATAATTATTCAAACATAAGTATGTAATTAGGAGGATTAAAGAGGTGTCCACGGGCAGTAAAAAGGGCATGTTATAGGTCTATATGATACAGGAAAACATTTGCACATAAACTTTTGTTGTTTGTTTTAAACCATTTGGTTCCATCAAAACAGGTATGGGTATGAACTAAAATCTAACCTGCTGAAGTGACCGATAATTCATCTTCGTTGGTAATTGAGTTGAATGTGAAACAAACTCCATAATTCGTGATAGTCGTTGTGAAATTTGCTGGCCCGCACTGCTCTCCGTTGAATTCACACCTGCATGAATGACATGGAATGGAAGTTAATCGTCCACCTTTCTTCCAACTTTTATGCACCTTCTTCTCTCTCTTTTCTTTCTTTTTCCGCACCTTCTTTTTCCGCCGCCCCTTCTTTTTTGTCGCCAATACCCCGGAGGGCTCGCACCCTTAAAGCCCCCCAAAAGCACGCAGTCTTCACTCCATCAGGGAAGCCTAAATCCTCCATTAAAATATGTACAGATTGCCAAATAACTAGGGGGGGCAAGAGTTCCAATCAGCATTTCTGCGATTGCGAAATATGCGCAGTCCAAATCGCACTAAATCAGTCTGGTGTCTTTCAACATGTTCAATACCCAAAGTGTTCAAATCATACATTTTGCGATAAATTATCCTGCAATTTCTTCGTTCATTTCTCTTCGTTTCAATCCATTCTCAAAAAGGAAATTCCTCTGGTTTAATCAGGGACCTGGTATAATTAGTAGTAATTAACCAAGTTAAAATAGCACAACGATCATATGGAAAGGTTTCTATACAAAAACGATTCTCTTATAAACCATCTACGCACATTTTCCCCCTCGATACACCTGAGCACGTCCAATAGCTCTCAAGCAAGGAGTGAATTGTCTTCACACAGTCTTTATTTACACTACACGGTTGAGTGCAAAGCGTCATAAGAGCTGTGGAGCTTCTAGCTGGAAATTGGTCCCCTGTGATTGGTTTTTGTCGAAACCTCAACTGTTCCCTTCATCCAATCAGAATGTTTTTAAATCAAACGAAAGCTAACACTTTCCATTAAAAACACTCTTTGTCCTTAGGTCAACAGATAACGCAGATAACGACTGTAAAGTGTGCTGAGGCTTGTGGATCAACGTCTAGGCGTTGTGCCTGTGCGCAGAGCACTATAAATCACTGCGCTTCTTTTTTTAAGTCAATTTACTAAATCTGTTGAAAACTACCTATCCAAGCAAATTTTTTAACCAAAATGTACGTTTTAAAGTCAAAACCTGAAGTGTCCCTTATAATATTTGTCAAATTTCATGTCAATAAATGAAAAAGCACACTTATATTCCCCATATACTAGCGTCATTAGAATGAGCAATGGCCAATTCTCTTTAAATTGCAAATCTTGTGCAAAAAGTTACTATTTTCGCCTGTTTTGTCATACGGTTGTGAATTCAATGAACTATGACTTTGCTAAAGAGCGCTTACAAATTGATATGTACTTACAACATCATCATATCATCAATGGAATGAGCACTGGTCTTTACAAAATCGTGTAAGTTAAGTCCATTTGGATAAGTTTTGTAAAACAAATCCGTCCTATCTTGTTTATATGATATTCCAGGCTTTGGAAAGAGCTGACGTATTTGAGGAATCCCGCGCGAAAACGCATTTTCCCAGCCTCCGTATAAAGTGGCGAGTTGCTCGAACCTGAAGAAAAACAGCACGAATTATGTAGACATAATCCACCAGGAACCTTAAATAATTTACTATACGTTGGCGAAGTTACGTAATAAATCGGATTAACTACCATAGCAATAGGTCAATAAAATTTTGAACATATCGCCCTGCACTACAAGCAGCTTGCAATCATCATCTGTGTATGTCTGCAATCATAGATTGAATACAATACTGGTCTTTTCAAAGATAATAATCTTACAGGTGCAAGTGATCAGCATGATGTGGTTCAAAGCAGAGGTACCGCGTGAACGTATCAGTGCAGCGCGGTATGTTCAAAAATTGTTTTGACCTATTGCTATGGTAGTTAATCCGATTATTACGTAACTTCGCCAGCGTATAACAAAGAATGTTATTTTTGAAATTTTGTGGTCCTTTCCAATTTATTACAAACTTTAAATTAATCTTTTCCGAGCAAAATTGTATGTTCCTTATTTATTCCCATTATTACCATTTGACTTTGTAAATACTTTAATTACCAATTAATTAATAAAACAAAGTAAGCCAAAAAATTAAGGTACCAGTTATGTTCACCTACTGTATATCCTAAACAAAAACAGATATGTCATAATTGAAACCTGCTGCCAATAGCTGCTTCTTTTAGCTCGAATTTAAGACCTCATTCGTTGAAATTGTTCAAGAAATAAAGACACGGCGATCCTAAAACCCCAGGAAGATACCAATATAAAAGTTCCGTTTCCTTCATTGCATGCCCTATTGATTTGTACACAAAGCGTTCGTGAACAAGAGAACTAGCGCCGCGCATCCATTGATTAGCACGTTAAAACTAGCGTCGTGCGTTCACTGATTTCAACAAATAAGGTCTTAAATCAGATTACAGGTATTGACTGCTTGTTTTAATTTTGACATATTTGTCTTTATTTGGGATATACAGGTGTGAACACAACTGGTACCTTAATTCTTTGGCTTAAGGTGGTACGAAAGGCAAAATCAAGTTGCTCTGATTGAGATTAAAATAGACTTGTTGCAGAGATATGCAAAATAATCTTAATTCTAAAATTTGAGCCAAATCGGACAAACGGTTTTTGAGATATTGCTGTTGAAAGATTCTTTGTATTCTATTGTTTTTTGCCAATATATTGATGAAGTTAATGAAGAAAATTGGCAAAATGTGCTCATTAATATTAATTTTTGCCAATATTTTCCCAATATTTATGAATAAACCTTCATACTACTTTTACCTTTAATTTTGACCTGAAACTTTGCCAATGTGTCTCTATGACCTAAACCTTTAACATGTGATTTTCCGCAAATCTAATTTGCATATTTGCATAATTAATTAGCCTTAAGTATAATGCTAATTAATTATGCAAATATGCAAATTAGATGGGCGGGAAAATCACATGGTAATGTTTTAGGCCATAGAAACACATTGGCAAAGTTTCATGTCAAAATCATTTAAAATAAAAGTAGTATGAAGGTTTATTCATAAGATATTGGTATAATATTGGCAAACATGAATATTCATGAGCACATTTTGCCAATTTTCCTCATTAACTTCATCAATATATAGATAAAAACAATAGAATACAAAGAAACTAAAAACATGCATATCTTGACAACCGTATGTCCGATTTCCTTCAAACAAAAACTATTTTGCTCAGTGTATTTAGCTTAATTGCAATTCTGGGTAAAAACCACATGTGCCTGCTAACAGTCAAAAAAATTTTATTGCATGAGGTGAAAGGGCTTTGGTAGTAGGTTACAAAAAGTCACATCAAAAATTCCTCCGGAGCTTGTTGCCATAGCAACGGCAGTTTTATGATTTTCGTGATTTTTGCTTATTTTGGGGTGAAAATAAGGAAAATATGTACTTTTCTGAATTGCTCCTGACTTTAAATTTGAGGACACAATAAAAAAGCAACCTTACCACCATAAAGTATTATCTTTGTGCTTTCCCCAGATGCAAAAAATATTTCAATAATATTTCTCCATGTGCAATTTTAGGGCTGGGCAATATTGCCAATTAAGCACTTTTGAAAAAATGCAATTTTTACCCTATCTTTGAAGTCTAAAAACTAATTTTGCTTGAGCACCCAGAATTATTTCCTCTTTGTTGGTACTTGGGCAGACATTGCCCCTTTCAAATTTGGTAAAAAATCTCTGGGGCTATTTGACCTGTAAAGCCAGTGTTGCCAGAAAGTTTGATAATTTTCAAAAAATGCATTTTTCGAAATAATGCATTTTTCTACATGTTTACTCATGTAACCTTTAATACCACCAACTTAATTGAAATATTTGCACACTTTGCACACATGATTAGACACACACTGCAACGGAAGCAACACTTTGAGGCTGGGTTCAAGTCCTGTCCTGCAAAAACCGGTATTGCCAGAAAATCTTACTTCATTAATCCAAATTTCCAATTTGTGCATTTTACAATATTATGTATTCGGTTAAGTTTATACTATCAATATTAGTTGAATATAATGTGCATTTAAACATCATCTGATACAATACATGTTCAGACACATGGGCAAGTTTCTCGACAGGTGGCTTAGTAAGCCTTAGGCTTAGGCGACCTTGAGGATACTATAGGCTAAAGCCTAGTTTTGACCCAAAATAGTAACTTTTACATGGACATTTTTTTGAAATATGACAAATGCATCTTGGAAAGTGTATCAGTTTATTAAGATGGATGTTAAATCAAAAAAGTGACCTATGATTTTGACCTATGACCTCTTGTAATTCATAAGTAGGCCTAAAATGCCGGTTTTCAATGATATTGTTCATTTTGGGTAAAATGGACCCTTTTTACCATTTTTAGCAATTTTTTGCATTACAAAATAAATTACACTTAACTTTATTGATAAATAAGGCTTCTTTAATTTTAGGCTATTGAGAGAATTCAACAAGTATGCAGTTTCCATGGCAACGACCATTAATGCTCATTTTTAAGCAAATATCTGTGAAATAGAGCTAATTTCCCAGTAAAATTAGCAAAAAATGGGCGTAAAAGGCCGTTTCCTTGTAAACTGGCATCTCTTTGAATTCTCCTAATAGCTTAAAATGTTATGCCAATCAAACAATATTTTAGGCTTTATGATAATCCTGTTAATGAGAATACACGAAACTGCTGATTCTTGATTACGAATCCACAAGGCATAGCCGAGTGAACTTGTATCAAGGAATAACAGTTTCAAGTGTATTCGCTGATTTAAACCATTGCTTTATACTAACAATACGCTCTAAAA
Source organism: Amphiura filiformis (assembly GCF_039555335.1). NCBI lineage: Eukaryota > Metazoa > Echinodermata > Ophiuroidea > Amphilepidida > Amphiuridae > Amphiura > Amphiura filiformis. The sequence goes on from NC_092643.1 coordinate 29,300,720, forward strand.
CTGTGGATTCTTGCATAGAAACGTGTCAAGTGTTCATTCGTAGAAAATAATCTTCAGTAATGAATAGACGTCATAGCAATGGTTTAAGTACATTTTACAGACATAATTTGTGTGATCTAGCCTGTAAATATATCAGATATTTTGTGTAATCTATTATGAGAATGATGAGTTTTAAACCTGACTCAACAGGCTTTCGTAGACTACATCTACACAATTTTTAGCGAAACATGGCACACAAGGCTAACAAAGAATCGAGGCTATATTGTAGATGAATCCAATTTCATGCATTCCTACACCTCAATGGCAGCCATAGCTGGCCATAGCTGCCCCCTTAGGTCTATCCCACCTGAAATGTGAAATGATGTGGCCTTGGCAGTGGCGGATCCAGGGCAGTCAGAGGGGATTTGAGAAAAATAGAGAAAAATGTACGAAATGGAGTGGCCCTCCCGTCCCACTCGGGCCCTGCATATTGGCGGGCCCGCAGTAATTTTCACATGCTTTTAGGACGAGGACCCGCCTTCAAGCAATGCCTAAAATAATCGCCTTTCCTCCCTTTTCTCTTCTCTTTTCCCCTTCCCTTTCTCTTCTCTTCTCTCCTTTTTTTTTTTTTTTTTTTTTTGGAAGGGGGGGCAGCCGGAATGAGGGGGCCGGGCCCACTGCTCCTCCCCCAAATCTGCGCCGGGGTCTTGGCGGGGATATGAAACTGCTCTCCCTTCCACCCAATGATCATACCATGATACTTTTGGAATGGCAATTTTTAACCAAATTGATAGCATATAGGCCTACACATACAGATAGAAAATTATCTTGAGCATTGTGTTAGAAACAAGGGGAAAACGGGAAAATAGGGAGTGTTTTAATTGCAACAGCCTATCATGACCCACTAGCTTCTTCACCAGTTGGATTATTATTTGCATTGTAAACATGGTAAATATTGTCTGCACGGTTGTTTCGATGTGATGTTACCTTTCCACCCTGGACAAGTATATCTTCAACAGGTCCTGTATCAACGTAAAAGTAGAAGTCAAATTGATGGTATCAGAACGGATGTCTTAATTTAGGAGAGAAATTCAATAAGGGTGTCAAACAATGCAAATGTCAATATTGATGCCCCCATGGGAGTTTGAAGTTTATATTATTGTGCGTATCATTAATTTTACATGGCTACATTTTCAAACAAATGCACGCATGTTTGACGAACTCAAAAATTACGGGTAAGCCTGTGGGTAAATTAATTGTCATATAATCTGGCAATACCATCATTGCCTAAGTTTCAAAACCTGTTTGTGATGGTGGTTAAAAAGGGTCCATTTTTGCCCAAAATGACCAAAATCATTAAAAACCTGCATTTTAGGCCTACTTATGAATTCCAAGAGGTCATAGGTAAAAATAGGTCACAGAAAAATATTGTGATTTACTTTTTTTGATCCAAACGTCCATCTTAGTAAGCTGATACACTTTTTAAGGTGCATATATCATTTTCCAAAAATTTTCTATGTAAAAATTACTATTGTGGGTCAAAAGTAGGCTTAGTATCCTCTAGGTCGCCAAAGCCTAAGGCTTACTAAGCCACCTGTCGAGAAACTCGCCCATGTGTCTGAACCTGTATTGTATCAGATGATGTTTAAATGCACATTATATTCAACTAACATTGATACTATAAAATTAATTGAATAAATAATTGTAAAATGCACAAATTGGAAATTTGGATTAATAAAATATGATTTTCTGGCAATACCGGTTTTTGCAGGACAGGACTTGAACCCAGCCTCAAAGTGTTGCTTCCGTTGCAGTGTGTGTCTAATCATGTATGCAAAGTGTGCAAATATTTCAATTAAGTTGGTGGTATTAAAGGTTACATGAGTAAATATGTAGAAAATGCATTATTTTGAAAATGCATTTTTTGAAAATTATCAAACTTTCTGGCAACACTGGCTTTACAGGTCAAATAGCCCCAGAGATTTTTTACCAAATTTGGAAGGGGCAATGTCTGCCCAAGTACCAACAAAGAGGAAATAATTCTGGGTGCTCAAGCAAAATTAGTTTTTAGACTTCAAAGATAGGGTAAAAATTGCATTTTTTCAAAAGTGCTAAATTGGCAATGTTGCCCAGCCCTAAAATTGCACATGTGGAAATATTATTGAAATATTTTTTGCATCTGGGGAAATCACAAAGACAATACTTTATGGTGGTAAGGTTGCTTTTTTAATGTGACCTCAAATTTAAAGTCAGGAGCAATTCAGAAAAGTACATATTTTCCCTTATTTTCACCCCAAAATAAGCAAAAATCACGAAAATCATAAAACCTGCCGTTGCTATGGCAACAAGCTCCGGAGGAATTTTTGAGGTGACTTTTTGGAACCTACTACCAAAGCCCTTTCACCTCATGCAATAAAAATTTTTTGACCGTTAGCAGGCACATGTGGTTTTTACCCAGAATTGCAAATCTATTTAAATGGTTCTAAATTCAGTTTCTGTTTTCCAGAAACATCGTTTCGAACCCCCTTAAGTGCGCTTCAGACTCCGCATTGTACGTGCAATATTGTATGTACAATATTTTTCGTGACGTCAGAAAGTATTGCACGTACAATAAAAAGTATGTACCGGGAAAATATATATTTTGCCACAATCATTGGTTGCTTAATTGATACGGAGTTGCCAAATTTCTAAGAGTGGTAAATTTAGTGCAGTGTTCGTGCACGGAATGATGAACATCTTTTTATGTCTTTTTGTATTCAACTGTACTGGAATTATTATATAATCAATGGGCACCTTTAAAGTTAATAATATTAATACTGATATTAATATAAAAAAATATTAAAATTGTAATGATAATATAAATGGCACATTCAGTTCTTATTCATTTATTTATTTATTTATTTATAGATTTATTTATTTAGGCCTATTTGTTTATTTATTTATTTATTTATTGATTGATTGATTGATTACTGATTGATTAATTGATTTAGAGATTCATTTATATTTAGTCATATATTGATTTAGTCAGTTTATTAAGTATTATTTGTAGGCCTATGTATTTATTCTGGTTTTGATTTTATTGATATTGATATTTTTATTATTTTAGCATAGCATTTGTTACATTATAACACGTTGTGTTATGAATTTGCAACACGTTTTTACATGTTGATATCGGTGAGGCATGTTATGATGGTGTATGTTATAGACCTACCTATGAGCATCACAATACATCCATAAACGTGTTAATGCAGTAACCGTACGTAGGTTTATAGGGCACGGGAGCCCCCCAATTGATCTGAATTTTAGAAAATCCATAGGAAAACTGCCAAAAACGGCTTGTGTCCCTCCCCCCTCATCAGACCCGGATGCAACGCCTTCTATACTTTTTCATTAATTATAGGCCTATTAATAGTAATGCGTTGAGATTTTAAAAAGTAATATCCGCCTTTCTTTCTTTCTTTTTGAAATGATATACTCGTTACAAAAACAAATCAGCATGGAAAACATTTTTTTTCGTCAGAGGCAGATATTTGGTCTAATCAGTGTAAGCTACAAAATAGACGATCTTTTAAAATCATTTTTAAATGGCTTTTTTTTTCAACCTTATTGTTTGTATTTGTAATGTTCACACAATCTGACAATGTCCCAACTTATACATAATGTGAATCGAGCCATTTAACACGTGCTTGTAGGACAACGATTTTGAATTAAACATGTTAATTGTGATATCTTAATTCCCTAGAACACCACAGTTAAGCGTCCGAATTGTAAGTGGGTTTTCTTTTATTTTACCTCATTATTTCGTTAAAATTACTCGAAAACCCTCCTAAGAGTTGTTACTAATAAATATTTCATAATTTTGGGCAAAGAATAGCCAAATAGTTGACCGAAATCGTACCAATATTTGACTGAAATCGTATATTAGCATTACCGTCCCTTCGTGGCTTTATTGCAAGCCAAAGTGCCACTGCTGCTAAATGTGAAACGAAATTACTTGAAATATATATTTCAGAGTTGAAAGAGTTTCAATTATACGAACATATTTCTGAAATATGTCTCTCTGATTGGTTGATTGTCAAGAGGATTACGGCATCCTCAAAGCCTCCTGCTGTAATTCTCTATTCGATATCTATTATAGGACCAATCTTTTGAAATCCATACAACCGTGTCAAATGAAATAGTCTCGAATCATAATTTGTGCACGATACAACGTTGATAGGCCTACCGTACGTCAGATTTCGGAATTTTATTGAAAATAGGCATAAATTACATTGAACAGGTTGAATGCTGGCAAAAGTAGACAAAATAACTATGGGACGAATTTACATTAATCAGTGTCCTGGGCCTGGGTAACATTTAGGACTCCTTCGCATTCTAAAACAATACTTCACCAAATGTCCTTGCTTTCATTTTCTCATTTAATTTGTTTTAATTTAAATTAATTTCTTTATCCACTGGCTCTGTGGTAAATCCGGCGGTATTGCCAAATATTTCTCGTCCGTTATCCGTGTTAATCTATTTATTTATTAAAATCCTGTAATACAATGTATAGGCCTAGTGTATTTGATAACAAAGTTGTTTTTATTTTTGATTGGAATTTGGGGTTCCATAGATTTACAAGTGGTCTGTTTTTACACGATTTCATATATAAAATATGTTTGAGCATGGCGGAATTAGTATATGATTAAAAATAGACATACTCTTAGGCCCCTTTTTTAATGTTTGTACATTATTAATATTAATATTAATGTACAAAATGCAAACGAATGTATATACATTTGATTGTTTTGTAAACATTAAATTTGATGTTTACTCATAATTATGTCTGGAAAGTCAGGGATAAAACTAAGGAGTATTTGTATTTAGTTTCCTGGGAAAGTGGATCAGATAAGCAGTGAGTAAAAACATTCCCTCTAAATGTTTATTTTATTTTTATTTGTTAATGAATTTATTAGGCCTACTGGTAAAGCGCAGAAAAAAACCCAAACGCACTCTAGGATTTTTCATCAGCAGCAGTAGAAATTTCTCTTGCATAGATTTTCGGGTGACCTCGCTTGGATTTAGCAAACAATGAACCGTCAGGGTTATAGCGCGTTATTTAATCTGATTCAACTCGTCGTGGCACGTATATTTATTGCACATGTAATACTTTTTGACGTCACGAAAAGTATTGTACATACATTATTGCACGTACAATACGGAGTCTGAAGCTAGCCTTACTGTATGTGGCATATCCATACCTACTATTAACGACCCCGCTCGAATGAGCTTAAGGGTAGCCAAGGTATGGTCGAAGCAGCCAAAAATATCGATATATTATTGAAAAATAACACTTTGATGTTTTGCAAAAGTTCATTCTACAAACCATATACTTTCAAACCTTGTTTGATTTATCGTTGTTAATGAGTTATGTACGTTTATGTAAGTGTTGCAGGTGTTTCATCCTTCCTAAAACATAACTCAAGAACCACAAGACCTACAAAAGTATATCTGTGATATTTGAATTCTTCTAAACACTCGCTATGAAATGAGCAATGCGATTTTTGCCAAAGCTGACTACCATTCGCAAGATGCTGTGAACTACCAAATATCAACACTTTAAAATAGTGTCAAACCTTAACAGTATACATAATTGAATACATGAATACAAAAGCCACCTAAGTCCATGCGAAGTTATTTTGAGAGAAAAACCTGTGTATCATTTTAATTCCTTCAGTTAGATTTACCTGGTCAATATGGTAAGTTTTACGTGCAAATTAGTGTATTAACCTGTATTAGGTATGACGATTAGCATTTCAGGGACTTCGTGGGGTTCATTTTAAATTTTGGACTTTTTGTGGTTTTTGAATCATATACAAAGACAACAATGTTAGAATGAGATTACCACTAGTAAGATAATACAAAATAAAGCACACAGGTATGTATAATGTTGATCAGCATTCTGCCATGTAATATAAACCACACACTTTCCTTTATTAAACCCATTTTTGTTCAAAAGACATTCTCTAGCAATGAATGTGTTACAAGTGGACTTTTATACATACTGGATTTCAATCAATGTGTTACAAGACTCAAATCATGGAATTGGGTGATTCTTTCATACATGCTATTTTTCACATGCCCAATAGACACAGAGAATGAATTTGAGTTGTTCTTTCATGCATATGACAGGCCTATGTATAGCAACAATTTCCCATGCTTAACTCAATTTGGCCAAAGTATGGACTTAGGTGGCTTTTGTATTCATATATTCAATTATTTAATTACGCCCATTCCAGAAAAATACAGCACCAATTTTTGGGATTAAAAATATTATCCTGTTCCTGTTTTGTCCAATGAAACACAGCTAAAGTATTTATTATTTATATCTAAAATTTATATTGCATTCTAATTGTTGGAAAACACAACCAAACATCAAAAGTAGCATAAAAATTTATATTAAATATATGAGCAAACTCCAAATTTTGAATGCTTAAACTCTTGTCAAATCTTGCAAAATTCATGCAAAATGGCATGTTTGCCCATTTGCCCAAAAATTGCAAAATTAAATTTGACTTTTATTGCCAGATATAATCAAGATTAGCTATGTTTCATTTGGCAAAACATGATAACATTTTTAGAATCCAAAACAATTAGTGCAAATTAATCCAAAAACAATTATTTGTCCGGAATGAAGAGTAATTAATTTACTAAAATAATCAAATGAGCACATTAAATACCACCATGACCACTATATAAGAAATTGAAACATGTGTTATCACTGTAAAAGTCGAAGAACACTTGACACTAGTGTTCTGTCTCTGTTTCCAAGATTAGTTATGAATGTCTGCATATCCATACTAAAATTTGCCTTAAATAGTGTCTCGTTACCTAGCATTGTTACATTAATATTTGATTTTGAAAAATAAGATAACATTTTCAAAACTTAGAACACATATGTAACACCTTTTGAACACTTGACACGTGTTCTTATTTCCTTATGTCTTTCTTGTTTCATTTGAACACTGGCGTTCTTGTAGTTTGAACACTGATGTTCTGAAATATTTTAGAACACTTATTACACATGTGTCATGTGTTCAACTGTATCTTATGAACACGTCTCAGGTGTTCACACTAGTGTTCTCTAAATAAGTTGAACACGTGTCATGTGTTAAAAAACCGTTACATTAATGAACGCGTTCAATGTGTTCTGGCCAATTTACAGTGTAGGGAATTAGTGGTATTGAACGACTACAACAATGCTGGTATACGTCTGATCCAGTACCAGTTGCAGATATGCCAAAGATTACAAATTAAATCTCATTTTAACTCTCTTCACGCGGGTGTTGACTGCAGACGACATGTTTCAATTTTTTTTTTAAAATTCAAAAATTTCAAGAATTTAAATTTTCATGACCATATTTGGAATCAGCATGAAAAATGCATTACAATGAGTACAAACAAGCCTAGTATTGGTTCAGTAGTTCTTTAGCTCTTGATATTTTGAGAAAATATTTCAAAACTTCATTTTTTTTTGTTTCCGTTGAAGCGCATGGCTAGCACGCAGAGCATTTAATGTGTATCAATTATGACAGTTCAAATTTGCTTTAGCCACTCATTTATTAACATGACTTATTTGCTTTTGGATTTTATTGCATAACATTATTTTCTGTTGCTTTACCTATTGTGTATACTGTCTACACAATGCAAATGTTGTTTCTTTCCTCGGTCACTAATTGCATTCACTTGGAATGTGATTTTATTTTGTGTTAGGTTTTGACATGACATTTGGTGACCAAAATTTATTCAGTTTAGAAAATACACTAAGCCAAAAAAGAAATTTATAATTAATTTTCCACAAGGTCATATCATAAAATCCTGTGCATTAAAATTAACCAAAATTACACACAGGATTACTTCAATACTTTACTTTAAACACATGTCAGCAACCAAGCAGTTGTGCAACTGACACAACAGCAAAATGCACTGACATTGAACAGCTTCCTGGACAACATTCACAGCCCAATAATTGGCACCCAGCATAAGACATCTGTAAGAATACGTATAAGATCCTTACACATATGACAAATTCCAAAGAGTAAGTGGAATATTGTGGAACGGGGCTGATTTCTGCTTTTCGCGCACTTTCTTCAAGGAACAAGTATTGTTCTACACTACGGTATTCCACTTACAGATTTATTGAACTGCCTTGTCTATTATTTTTGAATTTACAAATTTTATCCATTTTTGTTTAATATAAGGAACTTTAAATGGAACTGTACCTGAACATATTCGTGTTGCAGAAGGTCACAGACGGAAAGTCTAGATGACTTTTCGGCAAATATTTGAAGTTTGTATTGGTTTCTTGGGCAATGAATCTTTCCATTGAGAAAAAAACTTGTAAACCGAGACCAAACAGTGCAGCTAAAACGATTACAAGCCAACATAATCTGTAAAGAAAGGAAAATGAAGAAGAGGACAATAATGAATAGAAAACAACGGGAACCCTCCCGGGGAACCCTCTGGTAAAACAAATGGTGAAAGTCTGCAGTGGCTCCGGAACCGAAGATGTTCGGCACATCAAATAATTTTAGTATATGATGGCCAATTACCATAGCCTTTTTAATAATTTCGACATCATATGAATGGGCACCCCAATATTAACCTTTTTTTTTGTGCCCTAAAATTTAATTTGCTTTAATCATCGGAAACAAGAATTTGCATCTGAAAGGGTAAGGTCTACAGATTAGTTTGTGGCATTTTTATTGTTTTTGACTTCAATCTATTTTCTCTGGGAGTGTATTATTAGATACACAGAAAATCAAACTGTTCCTGGTATACTACTTTATCTTGACTTCAGTAAGGCTTTTGACAGTATAGAAGTATAAAAGAAAACGTGAACATTGTCGGACTTTTTCTGTTATCTAACTTGCAAATGTGGCGAGAAAAAAAACCAAATATATCTTTTAATTGTCTTTCCATGTTTCTCTTTGTTTGCTTTTCATACTTGTGTTTGAAAAAGAAAAACACTAACATTGTTGGTCTTTTTAAATCTTTTTTCTTGGCAACAAAAAGAGCAAGAAAAACACGTTTCATTTCGGGCTTTTTTTGTTTTTCTTGGTTGAATGCAAAATACTTTGGCAAGATGTTGTATTTTAAAAATTGGATAAAAAGTGATTTATGATCTTCTTTATATAACGAAGACGGGTCACCAAAGTCAATGTATGATTGCAATACTAAAGAAACAAACCAGGTGGAGTGATGCTGGACTTTCTTATATTCTTCCACTCCAAAAATCGGAGAGTTTTGTCAAATTTAGATTCAGATGAAGATTGTTCGTAAGGTCTCAGTTGAAATTTTTATCAAATAAAGCCTTGATGTACGATATCCGTCAAATTATTAATTTTGTTATTCTTTATCCCCAAAATGCTGAAATAATATTGGTAATAACTGCCGGGAATCCATTTTAACTGGCTGTTTTAATTGTTTAACATGGAGTTCTATGGCAGACATAAAGTCATAATTATGACTTTATGTCAAAATCGTTCTCTTGAACTCCAAACACAACACATTTGGCTGATTCCATTTAGGTGTAGGCCTAAGTTGAGCTTACCTCCGTAACATAGACGTTCCTCTCTCACCGATATATTTGAATCCAGAAAAACTTGTTTCTTGACTGCATTGAATCACACTGGAGCAACATCCACTCGGTGTATGCTCTTCTGTGTCATTATCAGGCTGCTGTATCTTATTGGTTGTCGAAGGGTGAACTTGTGAAGTAATAGGTCCATGGGTACTACTTCGCACATTACCATTATCCCATGCAGTTGGTGTCTTTCGACCATACATATTGAAATGGTTTATAGCAGAAGACACGTTTGTTTAAAAGGAATTGTAGTTACAAAATATGAGCGAATGATAACCAGTACCAATTTTAGGGGAAGCTATGAAGGTCTTGTAGTGTTAAATGTTTATGGAATGACGTGGGGCCGTAGTGATCAGCGACAACCTGTTAAGTGTGCTGAGGCTTGTGGATCAATGTCTGGGCGTTATGTCTGTGCTTTTTTTTAAACAGCACTAATTGACATTAATTGAATTCAAATTAGTCTGTACCAACATAGACCAATGAGAATTCAACTCAATTAACGAATAATCGATTAAAATCAATATGGGAATAATTTTATAATTTAGTCTACATGTTTGCGAAGGATACATCTGTTAGCTGAGAGCTGCATGATTCCAGAAAAATACACCACTATTTTTTTGGAATTAAAAATATGTTATCTTGTTTTGGGAAATGAAACAAAGTTAAATTAATATTTTAATATTTTTTGCTATTTTAGGGAAAATGGGCAAACAATATGCAATTTTGCACGTTTTCTTATTGTAGTCGCAAGATTCTAAGACTTGGCACAGGTCTAAGCATTCAAAATCTTGTGCATAAGCTAAAATCTTAACATCTTACGATATTTTTGATATTTGGTTATGCAAAAATTGTTATCAAATATGTTTTCCAACAATTAGAAGGCATCACTTGAAATTAGTTTTTGGAAAAGTCTCTGGGCTTCATTATCATAGCATCATAGCATGCAAAAAAACCGCCCAAACACGTTTTTTGGCCCTTATTTGCCGAATTTGGCCAAATATTTAAATATGACTTTTATTGCTAGTTAGAACTAGGATTAGAATTGGGCTATGTTTTACTTTGCAAAAATGTTTTTAATCCCCAAAAACTAGTGTTGTATGTTTCTAGAATCAGAAGTAAGGTGTACATTTGTGTTGCCCTCTTGCTATTTTGTTTAAACACCGTGCAATCAAGCATTGGTAACAGGCCTTTAGTGCAACAAGGGGTGAAAAGTTAGGGAGGAACCATCCCACCCCAATGGTAGGACGAGAGTTAACCAGTCATACCGGGCGGACCCATGCTAGTTTGCGTATGACGTCCTGTCAACCAGGCCAAAAATACCGTACTGTGCAGGTCAGCAACCAATCACGCCGCGCCTTTGCACTGACGTCAGACGCAAACTAGTATTTTTTTTAATTCGATCTTCAATATTATAGGTCTATGCCATATGGTTAAATTTCATTTTTATCTAATCATCATATGGTCTTACCACTTAGTCTAATAACCATTTAGTCTAATATACACTTGGTCTAATGTGATTTGGTCCAATTACCAATCATCTAACATCCAGTGTAATAATAACCACTTGGTCTAGTATTGCCTGATAACCATTTATTCCAAAAACTGCATGTATAAAACGGTGCTGCCCATAGCCGCACTAAATCTTTGTTTACAAATTTTGCTCCTAAACAGAAAGTATATGTAGTAGTGAGGACGAAACGCAAAAGTTCAAACATCGAAGAAAGCAATTTTTCTAACAAAACATTATATAATGTACAATTCTAGACCTGAATAATACCAACAGCTATCACACTGATAAACTGTATACACACATTATATTTTATGTATTTATTATTTATTTATAATACCATTACAAGTGTCTACCTCTTGTAAAATGCAAATAGATTTAAGATTAATAACGCCATCATTGTTCAACCTTTCTTAAAAATGACTCGGTTTTACATGCCATCAAACAAACGTGTGGCATGGGTCCAGACTTTTTACTAAGGAAGGTGACGCTAGATCGAGAAGAATTATGGAATCCATCTGGATAAGGAAGAAATCCCTGCAAGTTATGAACAGAGACGAGGGGCCCATTTTATCAGTCACATCTATGACCCCATCATCTCCGCGAGTAGTGCGATCTCTACAGGTCGAAATTCGTCGGGGAAGGTGTGTCGCCCATGATGTGAGAAACTGTCAGGTCAGTTTTGTTGTTCGCCTAGATTAGAGGTTTCAGAAAAAGAATAGTTTGTATTATCTGTGATGTCTAGTTTGCATGTTTCACAGCAAAGTTTCAAAAGACATGTAGGATTCCATAGGATTCAGTGTAATTTGTATGTATTTATACATTTATCACTTATCTTCTGAACTTGACATCGCAGATAGTAATAACTATTATTTTCCTGAATCCCTTGAACCCGATGAACAGTTTGCATCCACTTTTACGGACATCGGAGCATCTTTAATTTTTCACACCTGTATAACACGTAAATTGACCTTGGCCCTTTTGAGCCTCATATCTTAGTAACTATGTGTCCTACGCGCAAATATGTTACATTTTTGTGATCCTTATAAGCCCAGACAAATAATTAAACATGCTTTTAGTGAATTTGTTCAATTTTTGCCCCCGTATGATCTTGTAGGGGTCTTGTTTAGGGTCACAGGGTTCCATTATAGCTGGCAGACAAAAGTTCAACATACCCGAATTAAACCAAAACAATTTGGTTTCCAGTTTACACGCGAACTTGCCGCTTGATGCTTAAATAAGAACAATATTTCCAAAATATAGAACCAGTTTGAAAGAAAGGACAGTAACAGAGAGCTGATGCCCGAGCTGATGGAGACAGAGACGAATACATATTTCACCGACCATATTTTGACCATTACACGAATTCAAGGCCTACAATTTTTAGAAAATCGCGTTTTAAAAGTCTCCTTTTTTTAAGACACAACATGAATATGATGATGATTGTGAATAAAAATTCCTTTAAAAAGGAATGGGCGCCCAATGGGAAATTTGATGTGACACACCGATACTCAGTCTACAGTCTTATACGCTTTATAAATGTAATTTATGTTATGTTATGTTATGTTATGTTATGTTATGTCATGTCATGTTATGTTATGTTGGCACTATATTAACTTATTTACTAATTATTAGCATTGTGTAAAAAGACCCCCTCGCTCTGTGATTTGGCATACCAGGGTATCATTGATAGGTCACAATCATAGATATATAAGAATCATGTTTTGGGGCGCCCGCTACGGCGGGCACCTATATTGGCTTGTATTTGCAAATTTCGTTAACAAATAGTCATACGCCACTAGGCTAAATCAGTGACGAACTGACTTCAATAGTTCAACATGATATATTAGAAAGATACATGGTATTACATATCATAGCTACTTGATCAATTTCGATGTCAGCAAAATATTTGGTTTCGTCAATAATGATATTATCAGAGGTACAACAGGTATACAATAATTGCCATTATCAGCATATTTCAGATTTCTGACAACGGCAGTATAATATTTCATGAACACAAGAAATACCAATACCAGCCGCAGATACTTCATCATTAGGCTACTGGCATGTTGAAAAAGTCTTACTTTATATTAAACACAATTAATCAGCAGTATTGTGCAATTGCAGTTGAAATCCATACACTCCTTAACCTTAAAAAGACCTTAACCTCCCGCACAGGGAGTGTAAAGTTCAAATGAGGTTACCTGAAAGGGTGACTCCATTTAAAATCTACACACCCTGCGTGGGAGATTAAGGTCATGTCTCCGATAGGGAGTGTATGTATTTCAACTTGAACAACCCATTATAGATACTACATTTTGCATCTTTGCAACTTATATGATAAATATGCCATTCTTGGTTCCGTGTTCATTCCTGAGCTTATTGTCTGCTTGGTTTTTCTTTGAAGACCTAACGCATGCGTGGGAAAACCAAAAGTCGATAGTTTCGATAAAAGAGAGAAGACTTGCTCCGAAGAATAATCCTAAGGCACCTCCTAAGTCACCTATGGAACAGAACCAAAATGAAATTAATTTATGAGCTCAAGTTGCTTTATGTCAGAATAGTCCTACCATTAATATTATTTTGGTCTTCACAATCTTCAAATTTATAGACGTGAGGATATGCAATTTCGAAAATATGTTGTTATGTTATGTTATGTTATGTTATGTTATGTTATGTTATGTTATGTTATGCTAAATACTGCCATTTTACGTTGAGTATAAAAGTTTTTGTTTTTTTATTTTGGTCTTCACAAACTTCCAACTTCCAATTTCTAGAGTGTATATGCAATTTCCAAGATATATAACTGATACAATGATAACATGTTTTGTAAACTCTCAAAGCGCTTGATAAGTGTCACAATACAATTTTGTGAGAATTTTAAAGGGCATTTCAATTTTTGTTAGCGACTATAATAATGATTTTGTTGAATTATTGCAATACTCACAAACAAACTGGAATAATTCATATGAGGGTTGTTCTGCTATTTGCTCCACTTTTAAATTTCCGTAGAATATCTCAACCTGCAAAATGTTTTTACTGTATGGATAAAAGCATGAGAGATAAATCAAGTAAGTGGTATTCGATATTAACTGACCATTTAGAGTAGACAGTAGAACCCGGGAGTAGAACAAGTACCATCAATACCACCAGCACCAGCATCCCTACTAGTAGCAGCAGCATCACCACAACCACTAACATCAACACTAAAACCACCACCTACAACGTCACCACCATCAACACCATCAATAATATAGCAACAACAACACCAATATCGCCACCACTACAGGAGCGTTGAAATTTCGATAGTCAACACGTTGAAGCTACGTAATACTTACCGCATATATTCGGTCAGCAGTACACTCCGGTCGTTGTTTAAATTAACTTCATTGCCGTAAAGAGTCAACATATCATAGGTAGCTGTATAAATCAATGGGAATGCGTTGAAATATGCCTGTTCAAAACCAAACTCCTCATACACGTCGTCTATAAATTCATCAAATGTTTGATTGCCTAAATGTGGCAAATACTCTCCAGTGTCTTTGAAAGCTTGGGCCACTACCTGTTTGTAGACGCCCGATGTCACCCAATGTTTCTCATTCTTGAAATATTCTTGCCAATATCGCTCACCTCCAGGGGCGTAGTTGACATTTCCTAAATATATTTGGTAAAACAAATCCTCGGCAAGCTCAACGTAAACTAGATATTGCATGCTGACAAAGATATCGATGTACAAAGCGCGGAACAGAGTACCAATGGTGTTAGGAAACACATGCGAAAGAATATCGCCATTTGAGTTGTTCGTTTGCATGATACCGGAAGCGATTGACAATAAGACGGTGTCCTGAAGTATTCGGTTGTGATTCACAGTCACGTCGCTGGAAAAAAAAGAGGAAATTTTCATTGGATTACCAATGATTAATATTCTGACCCAGAGATATATGAAAAGTAGTACCGAAACTATTTCGGAAAAGACAAGACAAAAAATATATAATTCCATAAGACGAAACACAGTGTCACCGGCCCGATATCTTCATGGCAGAAATCGTCATGGTAGGTTGAATCCACAGCCACGCATGGCCATTTTGTTCCGACCTGTTTAATAGTTTTGAGACGCATAATGAGCAGAGCTAACGACTATCATATCCTTTCAACACATATGTTCAAGTGCAAGGAAATAAATATCGCTTCTTTAGAACAAAAACAAAAAAACGGGAGATATTCATATTCATTTTCTATCCCGGTATCCAAAGATTTATCGCCTGAATATCAAATCGTGCATAGCACATTCACGTGTATCGATCCCGTGTATTCATTTTAGTGTCTCTGCTATATAATGTAATTATTAAACAGGCGATGTCGGTGTGCGTAAGCCATAGAAAATCTTGCATTGCAAGTATATTGAATATAATGCAATCTTAATTTCTTCACAATATCATCAAAACTTAATTAAAAAATATCTACCTACGAAAAAAAACACCCATTGATCTACAGAAACTCTTACCAAAATATTATTAACTTGTGACAAGTAACTTATTTGGCATGAAAGGAGGAATTCTTCCTATTCAAATACATTGGTAGACCACCCGCTGAGCTCGGGGTCACATTCCATAATGCTAATATGTCTGCCTCCGTGGGTGTCACGTGTCCAGAACATTTTTCCGTGAAAATTTACTCATTAACTTTGACTGTCTATACTAAATACTTAATGTATCTATAGGCCCTTTTTTTTCTTTTTCAATCACAAAACATTGTTAAGCATTTAGCAAAGTATGCCAAGTGGGATCTGATTATTTCAAAAGGGTACGTATAATGAAAGACAGAGATAAAAAGACTAGTTCGCGTCTAACGTCAGAGCAATAGGCGCGCCGTGATTGGTTGCCGACTTGCGCAGTAAGGCATTTTCTGTCTACGAACCAATCTTTTTATCTCTGTCTTTATGTTTAGAGAACGATGCATGAAAACGAGTTTGCTAGCAACTTTATGTGATCCACCATCTATCAGTACTGAAATCCCGATTTAACCATAACTTAAGGCAGCATATATAGTGAGCAATTGCCAAAAACTACCAATTGTTAAGAGTCTGTCATACCAAACGTGACCACAAGGCATTGTCATAATGATCGGATTGAGAATGAACGTGCTGTTAATATTAAACAGCCGGAAAAAAATAGCGTGTAACGATACTATCAATTAGACTCCAGCACAGCCCGTGATTGGTTAGTATCTCATACACAGAGCGGTGCTGGTGTGTAAAGTGGTCATGTGCACTAATGACATCACCGTGTTGAGCAGAGAAGAGCACAAACAACAAGGGACCTTTGGCAGTACCCTGAGGTACTCTTTCATAAAGAGATCTAGTCTTCGTTAGTAAGTTATAAATATACACAGCAGGTCCACGGTTGTTTGATGGGATCATTTATTAGTTTTTCAAACAAAACTTCATGTACAACCAAATTTTAGGCTTAAACAGCTAAAAGCCATATCATGCTAAGGTGTACAGATGATTTGAGTTATTCTCAACTTTAATTTCCACTCTTTAATTATTCACTTTTACAGCATTTTTAAAGCTTTTTCGAATATAAAATGTATCTAATAATGACAAAATTGGTTGCGCTATTTAGTTACTGGAAATTACACTTTCAAGCTTTTAATACAAATAGGTCCTTTTATTGTTGAATAAAATATGTTTATAAAATTTCCTTGTTGCTTGTTTCACATATTCCAGCTATTTTAACGACAGTATTAATCACCAACCCCTTGCAAATAAAGAAATATGATTTAGGATAAATACCGCCATCTATAGTTTGCATTTAGTTAATAATGAAGCCAATTCTATATACATCAAACAACCGTGGGACCGAAGTAGATACACTAGCCGTGACAGACCAGGGTCTTTATGACCGTGACGAACCGGGGTCTATAACCCTTGCAGTTGTGCTGCAGGATCCCACAGTCATTGTGTTTCAGAAACGTATTATTGCAACACAGCACACCTCTGCAAATTCTACTTACAGTAATGCCTCAGCAAATGCCTGAGCTGGAAGGTCGAAGTCCTGCTTGAAATATAGTGATCTCGCCACACCTCTGGACGGGAACGATGTTTGTGAAACTGTTGGTTTGTACAATGTTTCGTAGCACACTTCAGGGCATGAACACACGGTTCTCCTATTAGCAGCAAGCACCACTAAAAAAAGATGAGCATGCATAATCGTGAAGTGTTTACAACCCCGTAAATCTCATTCCCTCTCCATCCTTCCTTCCTTCCTTCCTTCCTTCCTTCCTTCCTTCCTTCCTTCCTTCCTTTCAATACTGTGCTGCTCTCAAATAGCTGAGAATAAACGCACAACGTGAGCCGGATATTTCACCTTGAAACTGGTGTGTCTAGTGTCGCTCACCTCTGTAAAGTTTGTACGGCTTACAATAGGTGAATATTTTCGGGTTTTGTTACTGCACTTGGACAAAAAGTCATAACTTACGCTCGCGTAAATTTACATAAGCGTGCGCCAGTCACGTATTACACAAAGCGCAACTAGCGTAAGTGCTGCTGCGAACTACGTGCGTTCTATTCTTTATCAATACACGATGGTATTAGTCTAATTTTGTTCGCCAATATTATAAGCAGAACAAATTTAAAGCACGTTTGTTGACACTGGCACCAAAATCTGCATAAAAAAAGTTGGATTTCAACAGTTCAATCATTGACGTACCGGGCAAATTTCATATGGGTGGGCACCTTTGTTCCATAACCATTAAGGTATAGGACATTTTTTCGTTTTTGCTGTAGTCCCCGAATGAAATGTATTTAATTATGTTTGTACTCACTCAGGTAGCATTGTGCGTGAATTTTACATCCGAACTAAGTGCTATTTATTTTAATGTCCAAAATGGCCCAAAATGATGGGTTTTCAATATTGCCGTTCATTTCTAATCGTCATCCCCATAGACTTTACATGTAAAATAAAAAGGTCCATAAAAATTGAATAGCACTTATTTCGGATGTAAAATTCACACAAAAAGCTTTTTGAGTGATTACAAAGATAATTAAATACTTTTCATTTGGGGGCTATGTGGATTTTTTTTTATTGTATTGCTTGTACAATGACATTATAGGTCCTTTCACAATAAAAATGTCCATCTGAAACAAAGGTGTGGGGCAAACTTGCACAATCATCGCGCTGACAAGCTACCAAAATTATTTTACAGGGTAAACAGTATGTATCTACTCTATTTATAAATATGTATTTAAAAATACGCACGTGACCCATTGGCACGACATACAAAGATCAGCAAGCGTGACTAAATCCTCATGCCATTGAAAAGGATATGAACATCATCATCAAATTTAAGTATTAATTGAATAGAAAAATTAATACACATGGGGGATTCCGAATGTTTAACATGTTATCAAAAACCACATTTTGAAAGTATTTACCGACATAAAATATTTATCGACGGGAACGTTTACAATATAATCACAAAGTTGACTAAAATAGACAATTTTGCTGCACAGTAGTCAAGTGTTGTTTTCCACCTTTGCATTCAAATGTATAGGAAGACCACTCGCTATGTAGAAGGTCACTTTGAGACTTACTGTTTACAAGGTGTTATCGCCGCGCGGAGGTGGTCACGTGCTTATTTATAAATACGTGTATTTGCAGATATAGTCGAAGCATACTGGTAAATGCGCGCAAAAAACTTGCAATTGTAATGATAGAATGAGCCAAATTTTAGGATATTTCAGACCTAAAACAGGCCAAAAAGAAGATGCAAAATACTCACAACTCGCAGCATAATAGCATTGCGTCAATTGTTTTGGAGAACAAAACGGGGCGTTTCCTGCAGGTTCAAAAAGTAAATAAATGATGATGTTATGTTAATAAAATTATATTCGTTTTTGCAGACATAATTATTTGGATTTCAATACATAGTATGGGCACAGTTTTCCATTTCAAAGCATCGCAGTTTATAGCAGATATCAGAATTGGTTCATGAATGCCATGTGTAATGTAATGTAATGTAATGTAATGTAATGTAATGTAATGTAATGTAATGTAATGTAATGTAATTTAATGTAATGTAATTTAATGTAATGTAATGAAATGTAATGTATGTAATGTAATGTGATGTACATTAAAAAGCACCACGACAGATTGGAATTTGTGAGGGGTAATCTGGTAATGGGGAATCAATGCGATGTACTACGACAGATTGGAATTTGCGAGGGGTAACTTAATACCATATTTTTCCAAAATTGACTGCGAGCTCTATGTACAGGTACAGGCATGTCTTCCTGTACATTGGGCTGACGTCTTAATGTCCCCTCCGAACGACGTACTTTCATGGTTCAATCATGGTTAAGTCACCACCACTGGGGATTGAGCACGGGACATAATGAACCAGAGACGAGTACCCTAACTACTGCGCCATACATTTCCAGATCACTACAAGCTCGTGGTATTTTTGAAAGCATTGATGAAATTTTAATTTGAATTAAAATTTAATTTTAATTAAGATTTAACTTAGTTAAAATTACCTGGCATATAAAAGTTTCGACATCCACAATTAGAAACGATGTAGTCTGTTTCACATTCCAAATAACATTTAGACTCTGTATAAGCACCTCCCAAATATTTCAAAGGTTGACTTCCACAATCACCATAAGGTGACCCTAGCGTTGTCATTTCTGTGACATCCAGGCGTAGTGGGGTGTGCGTACCAGGCTGCAGTTCTATTCCGTAGTCCACTAAATTTGGTACTTCATCTCCTGGATGTGCCAGGATTTTAAATCCATAATTTTCTCGTGGAGCTTCCGTAACCTCCTTTTCATCTGCATTCAAGATGAGACTTAAACCCTGACTTTTACCTGCATTTTATTCACATAAGGAGCAGAACATACATTTATTACTATATTAACTAGTACCTTGAAGTAAAGACTGCACAAAAAGTAACGTAGCTGTTATAAATACGCCTATAGCTTCAGAACTAATATTATTGTTTTCACAATATTTTAACATAGAAAGAAGGATGATCTAGTTACGGGCATTTCGATACTCCATGCATCCGAATTTAATAGTTGCGGCGATTTGTATTGATTTGAAGTCAGCGCGAAAATAATGGCGGGTTTTACGTGCCACAATGGTTGCGTAATAACAATTGATTATTGTAAACTGCAAACTGTCATTATTTAACGACATTGGACAAATGGGGTATCAAAATGCGTGTAAGTAAATCCTCCTCCTTACTATATTGAAATATTTTGAAAACAATTATTACTTCAGAAGATATAGGTCTATATAGCAGCTGCGTTACTTTTTGTGCAGTCTTTATGTTTCAAGCCTACACGAACGGCTAAAAATGTGCTGCCAAATGATTTAAAGGACGTCCCAAAAGTCCTTTAAACTTCGACCCAAAAGATCAACTTTGATCGACCCAAAAGATCAACTTTAAGCGATATTCACACTAGCGAATGAACTAAACAACGAACGAACGAACGTACGAACGAACGAACGTACGAACCAACGAACGAACGAACGAACGAACGAACGAACTAAATGAAAGATATGATTATGTTAGAGCTGTTCTGCAGCTAAAAAACTAATATCTAACCTGGTGTATTGACTAATAGTTTTTCTTCGTTCACGTTTGAGTTGAAGGTATAACACACTCCATAGTTTGTGATCGTCGTCGTAAAGTTTTCTGGTCCACACTGCTCTCCTTTGAATTCACACCTAAATTTTAACGAACATATTTTTGAACACTGATAAGTTGTTGTCTTCAATAATCCATGTCTCCATCCCCTCGCTTTTTCTTCTTCCACCCACAGAGACTCGTCGCTCTCTGCTTGCTTTCGCTTGCTCTCCCATTCTCTTCCTCACAGCTACCATTTTATTCTTTCTAGTATATGTCATAGGATTGATGACTGGTATCAGACAATAGTTAAACTCATGAAAGAATTATATTTTCTTATTCCTATTCTTTAGTTTTGAACTCATTTGATAAAACAAGAGAACAAATTCATTTAGAAAATTACACAAGAGATACGAACATGAAAATACAAATATTACTTACAATATCATCATGTCGTCTAATGAATGAGCACCAGTCGTTACAAAATCGTACAAGCTAAGTCCCTGGGGATAGGATTCACCCAATTGCTCACTATCTTCCCCAGCAGACATACCAGGTTGGGGAAAAAGGTGACGTATTTGTGGAAGCCCAACAAAATACGCATTGAAATAGCTTCCATATAAGAAAGCGAGTTGGTCGATCCTATATTGAAAGAACAATAATATAGATGAATCAATATCAATCAAATGATTTCTGATTGAATCAACTTGATTTCCAAATAACAATAGCAACATCATAATATGACTCAGTTGATAAACTGCTTAAGACAAACAAAAAGTGTGTATATATCTTTGTCAATGTCGGTGCAAAACTGTTATTTTAAAGTGCTGAAATGGCGATTTCGTCAAGTCTTATGCCTGTTTTACCCAATCAACATGATCATACCCCTGCAATGTTGGTCGGCATAAGCCGCACGTGAGCAAAATTTTAGGATTCAACATTTACATTACTCTATTATAAGTGTAGAGCGCTTTACATTACTCTATTATAAATGTAAAGTGCTTTGAAGCTGTTTACGGCATAAAGCGCTATATAAATATCTACATTTATTTTTATTTATTTATAAGTGTCCCAACAATTTTTACGAGCATTGTTGATGGCCGTTTACCTGGGGCGTTGTCAACTTTCTTGGTCAAGGGGCAAAGTAAAATGTTCGGGGGGCAATGACTGAAAAAAAAATCGCGGTTGTATCATTTTGACACCGTATTGTATTCGCGCTTCTAAAAAGGGCTTTACTGAGACAATGTGTACGCGCGCAAAAAATTGGTATTTGACATTATTTTGCCTCCTAATCAAATGTTAGGGTGAAATCTAGTTGAATGGCACTTTACCTAAACATATTTGTATTGCAGAAAGTAACAGACGGGAACTCCAGCTCATCCTTTGTCATATAATTGAAGCGTGTGTTCGTGCCTTGGTCAATGAATTTCCTTGTTGATTGATAGATTTGAATAAATAGACCCAAAAGTGCACCCAAAACGACCAGAAGCCAAAACAATCTGTAAAAAAGAAGAAGATTATGTAAGAAGCAATGTAGTAATGCCTACTGTGACACTAGAGTGATGCTTAAGATTTAATTATTTAAAAAAAAACCCGCTAGATTTGTGGGAAATTATGATATAAACAAAAACATAATCGAAACGCTTCGAAATCGAAACGTTTCCAGAAATCTGCACTCAGCTCTCGGAAACACATGTGAAAACAGATTAAAAAACAAAAAAAACAAAAACGTTTTACACGGTTATTGCGCTGTCATCATTACTAGGCTATGATCAATTATTGATTATTGCGCTAACAATCAGTATTGCACCGGAGATATCCTATAACAAGAGATACACAATTGATATAAAAGTATTTCGTTCAAACAGGTGATGATCATAAACGGGATTGACCTTCACAGGACTCGATCGCTTTAGAAAACGCCACATAATAATAGTGATCTTACCTCCTTAGTCCGGAACTTCCACTTTCAGAAATATATTTGAATCCAGAAAAACTTGTTTGTTGACTACATTGTATCACACTCGAACAACGTCCACTCGATTTAGGTTCTTCTTTGTCATCATCAGGCTGTTGGATCTTAGGCTCTGTTTTCAAAGGGTGAACTTGAGAAGTAACAGGTGTTTGGATGTAGTAACCTGACCCATCATCCCATGCAGATGGTATATTTTTATGGTAATCATACATATTGAATTGCTTTGCAGAATATAAATTTTACCACATTTGCTTCAAAATGATTTAATTTCTCAAAAGTCCAGCGCGGGTCAGAATAAGTAACAATTTTGCGACCACCTGTTGAACAACACCAGTCTACAATATAGATGCTACCGTTTTGTGCTGTCGGAGGCAAATGCATGAGCACATATGGGTGACTTGTGTAAAACAGGTTCACTAATTGATGTTGCATCATCAGTTGCATGTTGATTATGCAGTAACGTAAAATCGATACTGAAAAATGTAACAAAATATAAAGGCTACCGTTTTGTTTTACTCAAAGGTAAATGCATGCCCGTGAGCACGTGGATGATCATGAGTTGGGTAAGCTTCACATAACACGTGGAGGAGCACGAGTTGTGTAAATCTGGTAAGCTCTTGTAAGTTACAGCATCACTAATTGAGTTTTGTGTGATTTTATAATGACGTAAAATTGATTATTTAATTTGGTTATAGTAACGCTTTTGTCTGTACGTTTGTATAGCCATTCTTCTTAGAAGGAAACAGAAATGTCTTTTCTTCTCGACTGAACTAATGCTTTTTAATGACAACGAAAACAACACTACTACTTTGATTTCCTGAGATGACAACGTTTTCTCATTCATTCTTCGGTGATTCATTTTTAGTCCATAATGGCTCAAATTGACAATATAGAGGGAGAAGTTTTACGCTTACTTATATGAATGGTCCGAAAACACATTCAAGATGCTCCCAAAAATAGAAAAGTGGTAGCCACTACGTTAAAATATTGGACCTGCCTTATAGTCAGTTAAATATTTTTTAATAACTGCAACGCTGTTTTATTTAGCAAAAATAAGTAACCGTTATGAAAACTCCCCTTTTCTTGAAATTAACGAAACTTGTAGCGTTGCGTGCACTCATAGAACGCGCTACCTACTCGCGTTTCGACAAGCGTCTTCCGCGACGACGCGGTTGCTGCCGTCTACCGCGTGATAGACGGCATGTAGAAACCAGCAGCCACTACTAAGAAAGAAATTTAAATCTCTGACCACGTTATCTACTGTATATAGCTATCTACTGTAGATAGCATTTTCTGCCCCTATGCTATCTATTGCAGATATAACCGTCTACATCAGTGCTATCTCCTGTAGGTATCATTTTCTGTATACTAGTATGTGGTATCTCCTGTAGATAATATTGTATGTGTCTGGAATCTACGGTCGATAGCTTTGTAAAGGGGTGCCAACTGAAAATGACGGGATATGGGAATATGGCCGATTTTAGATGCAGGAGGAAAACCGGAGCACCCGGAGAAAAACATGCGAGGACGAACATGGATCGGCAACCAACACATATGTGGCAACATGGGGAATTGAACCCGGGCCGCAGTGGAGAGAAACAAGTGGGAAGACAACTACACTAGCCCGTCTTCCCTAGTTTTGTCCGTATCTGTGGTGTCCTCTGTAGATGCGTGTGTCTTTGCACTACAAATATTACTGTATCCAAATGCTTGTTAAATTACTCGCGCATGCTCCAGCCGCTTGACCAATCACAGTCGACTCAGCGAGTTTCTGCCGATGTTTGCCGAATGACCAGCCGAACTTTTAATCTTCGTGTGTTCGGCACGGGATTTTAGAAAGGTCTTTGAGGGTTGAATAATGTTTTGAATCTGACAACTTTCTACTCCCATTTAGACAAAATGGCAATCTACACGAAGTTTTTTAAACCTTGAAAATCGGTGAAGAGATAAGGAAAATAATGACATTTTTCAGGGCACGTGTTTTTGATCAACGGAATTTTTAGGCAAGTTGACAATTCTGAAACCTTTTGATGTATAAATTTCATCGCAAGATTCACAATTTCTTGGATTTTTTCGATGAATACTTTGATTTTTGCATCATCGGAAAACTACACAGTATAACACTGTGCTAGTTTTAACGTGTTACATTTTCGATTTTTGTGTTACATTTAGGCCAAAGTTGGACCAAATTTGAGTAATATTTCGGATTTTCCCGTTTCTACTGCACGGAAGATCATAAGACCAAATAAAAATAAAACATGTTTCTCGTCCCCTTCCGCTTCCTTTTTTGAGGCCGCTTCAAATTTATTTTCAGTTTTTTAAAATTCAGTCAAAACTTTTGAAGAAAGATGTCTTGTAAGTTGAGATGTTTTCTATAGCCTTGCTAATATGCAAGAAACAAGTCCGGATGGTTCTGTGATCACTAGCGGGGGCGTACCTACCAGAACAATAAAATAAAAAAAGGGCCTCAAGCTCCTCTTCCTCCTTTTTTAAACCCGGACGAGAAACATGTTTTTATTTTTACTCGGCCAAATCATCCTCCAGACACGCTCCAGATAATTATGCAAATGCATGGAGTACAATACCAATCACCTGTTTAACTGGTATTGATCAAAGTAATTCTTTGTACTCCATGCATTAGCATATCTTATGGAGCGTGTCTGGAGGATGATTTAATTCACGGCGGGAAGTGCAGGGCAGCATGAGTGAACACGGGTCACTGAATTAGCATAAAGGTCACACAAAACAGCTTCCGCGCAAGCGTGGTAACAGGGGGATGACACTCTTATTCACATTTTCATTTTAAAACGCAAACCTATATCGAATCCCGGTGGTTTGCGAATAATGAAATGTCCGCATCCCAGATCAATTAAACCCTGGTATGAATTATTTATTAGCTTTCGCCACGATCCGTTTTGCAATAACATAAAAGCACTTCAAATAACAGCCCGTTGAGTTCAATGAACTACGCCCTGAAACCGATAGTGCCCCGTAAAGAAGCTCTAGCTCCCACTGACCTCTATACAGGTCAGTGAGCTCTCCATACACAAATGAACAAGTACAATAGGACAAGGCCAGCACCTATGACCTGCTTAGTGACATGTTATTTTGAAGTCTTCTAAAGCTTAATATCTTGAAGATTAGTATTCGTACATATGGACTGCGCATTTATGATGCAAAATATTAGTTCTTATAAAATTACAAAATATTGGTATTATGACACACGGAATAGGTGATATAAAACGACTAATAAAATCATGTCATCATGGCGTCATGTCAAAGGTTCATTATATCCCGTATGTTTGTCTAAATTAATTAATATTTTCAGAACAATTTCTACACCCATTTAATATGTTCTCAGGTGGATTCCGACTTTTTTTAATTTTCATTTCTTTTTATGTAACAAATTCAGGTTTTTCCATGGCGCGCGCTGCCGGGCAATACAAATTTAATGCTAACATTGAATAAACGCGGAATTAAGAATATGCGTTTCTAGTATATACAGCGTCTGACTCTACCTGAGGACCTAGCCTGAGTCCCATGGGCTCCAAGAATGGCTCTCCATACACAAATGAACAAATACAATGAAGGATCGCCATTGCTCTCCATACACAAATGAACAAATACAATGGAGAGTCCGACTGCCATGCAAATGAGCCAAGTGTCCTCTCAAGGTATGCTCTGTGGTGGTAACAACGGAGTGACACTCCTCCCGAAGCATGGCAAAATGACCCCTCCATTGTGTTTGTTCATTTGTGTATGGAGAGCCATTATACTAGAAATACTTTTTAAAATCATTAAATTAGTATCACCCTGGCGGCCCCATGCACTGGAAAACCAGAATTTGTTGTTTAAAAAGAAACGAAAATACAAAAAAAATCCAGATCTGCCTGTGTACATATAAATGGGTTGCAAAATTGGTCTCGAATATTAATGAATTAAAAGAAACATACGGGATATAATGAACCATTGACCTGACGCCATGATGGCAGAATTTATTAGTCGTTTTATTGCATGTTTTTACAGTATGTCAAAATCCCACTTCTTGTTTAAATTATAGTGACTTATTTTTTGCATGTTCAATGTGCAGGCCATATGCACAAACGAATACTTATCTTTTCGATATTGAGCTTTTTGTACAACTCATATAACATGTCATTAAAGCAGGTCATATGTGCTGACCTTCTTCTATTGTATTTGTTCATCTGTGTATGGAGAGAAGAACGCCATTGAAACTCCATCGGTATTAGGGCGTAGTTCATTGAACTCACCGGGTTGTTATTCCAAGTACTTTGATAATACAGATAATGTGTACTAATGGGTCGAGGCGATTGCATTATGTGCTGACCTTCTTCTATTGTATTTGTTCATCTGTGTATGGAGAGAAGACGCCATTGAAACTCCATCGGTATTAGGGCGTAGTTCATTGAACTCACTGGAATGTTATTCCACAGTACTTTGATAATACAGATAATACGTACTAATGGGTCGAGGCGATTGCATTGAAAAACTAATAAATTATTTATAACAGTTACGTAATCAGTCGATAGTGCGGACACTCTTTACTTGCAAACCATCAAAGTTCGTAATCTTTTTGCGTTGGAAAAAAACCACGTGAATAGAGTGTCCTCTCAAATGTAATACTCTGTGGTGGTAACCTCACAGTGAAAAGTTTGACCTTACAAAGCTGTCGAGTATTTAGATACAGCAGTATAGTGTGTAAGTTCGTAGTGCTTTGGTATCTGGTAGATGCGCTTTCTATTGCAGATATCATTGCTTGTATACTGCAGACACCACACGAACAATACCGGAACAATTTTTTTATCAAAATCAGAGAATTTCTCATTTTTATCCCCCTGTGGAGTCTTAATTTTGATATTTGACCTTTCCCCTATAACTCAAAAAATGTACATCGGAGATAGGTCAAATTAACTTTTTCTGAACTATTATGATGAGAGCAATACATTGGTATAGGTTTTAGCAAGGTTGGACCAAATTTGAAGTTTCACCCCTGCATAAGTGGCCTTTTTGGATTGATACACATTAGGCACTGTTCCACCACTTGGATTTTTTGTGGACTTTTGATATGTTTTTATGTGAGCTTTTCGGAGATGGACGCATGCAAAATGGATTCTGTTGCAATTAGGTAATTTTTTTTATTTGACTAGCCTACATACTGTTGCTCACACTTCTTACAAGTAATAACATAAACCACATTAGTAGAATGACAATTTTTTGCTTTGAACCTCGGAATATCACTCGGGATTACGCCCCTCGGGGTATTCCAAAGGCAAAATGTTTAGACTTTTCACAATGCCCTCCAAATAACCGATGCGCAGGTTTTAACCTCTATTTTGAGTCGAAAGTATGTTCTCTTTCACTAAACACAATTTTCCTTTTTTCCAAAATATATTCAAGAATCAAGATGGCTGTCGAAAATCTCCTTAATGTACAAATATAATCCATTTGGTACTTTTTATAGTGGCTTTAGTTACTTAGTATATAGAATTAAAATCGAATGTTATAAAAATACCCTCTATTGGTACAATAAACACTCTTTTTATCACCTTAATTTCCTTGGAAAGAATATCAATACAAAGGTGTTTTTGATCACAACATTCAGTGGAGATGTAACTACTACCAAGTTTAATTCAATAAAGTTTTATACTAAATTTGATGATTTTAAGGGCAATTATTTGAAGCGCCCTCTAGCTAGGTTGCATATCCTGTTATGGGCTCAAATCTTTCCACCTCTTGAAAGATCTTAATGTAAGAGTGCATAATTATAACATTCTAAATAGTAGTTGAAAAGGTGGATTTTTGTTCAGCTATTTTCATAGTTTTCATAAACAGGGCCCTGTAGTGATCAGATGTCAGGGCCCTCTAGTGATCAGATGTTATATTGCCATGCAGGTCATGGGTGACTAAACGATTTGACAGTATCCCTTACTGAATGAGCTTTTAGCATAAAAAGCGCCCTCTATCGGAAACTCAAGTAATTTGAGCGGAAGTGAACTACATGGGTGCTAGCAGAAGCTGAAGACAAAATATATTTGCTCCTGAGAATTCTCGACATATGGACTTTTCAGTATTTTTGGGAGCCATTTTGAAAAGCGCCCTTTAGTGGTCAGATACTGAGTGTGAGATAAGTTGAATGCAGATTAAAGACATACTACAAAATCATACAATTAGATAGTTTGATTGGTCTTCTTCTAAGTCATTTCAAGCACCTTTCACGGTCAGAATTGGAAATTAGTATATTTTTACAAAGACGACATTTAGAGGCTGTTTCCTCCATTTTTCTAATCACAATTTTGCTGAAATTATACACTGGGTCATATAGGATATATGTATTTACATATTACCTTTTCAACATTATGGTATCCAAATCACATAATTCGTCGGTCACATTACATACAGACCTATAACTTTAATACCATTTTAAAGAAAATCGTTTCATATACAGAGCTATAAATCTAATACCATGTTACACAATGTTACTCTGAAGATTGGCAAGTAGAATGCACCAAAATTGATACTTTCAAGTGTCTTCTTCATAAACATTCCCTTTCAGGAAAATGAATTTAGCAATAAGTAAGTTTGAAGCTAATTCTAAAACAAGTATTATCCCAGCAAACACAAAACGTTTTCGACATCATTCGCAAAAGGTAATAAAAGGTTGTCAGAAAACGTTTAAATGTCGGGTTATATAAAGGGTATATCAAGGGTATAAAACGTTTTCATAACATTAAAAATCATTTTTTGATAATTATAATCTACTGCTCAGCAAACAAAAAATGTTTTACAGAAAATGTTTAAATGTCGGGTTATATAAAGGGTATAAAAATGTTTTAATAACATTCCAAAAACGTTTGTGAAAACTTGATACCAAACATTCGAAAATGTTTGCCCAAAATATTTGCAATAACGTTTTAAAAACGTTTTCATGACCTTTATATAACCCGACATTTAAATGTTATTAAAACGTTTTGAAAAAAACATTTCAAGAACATTTCTGTGTTTTCTGGGTGCAAATATTTTCACATAATGCTATTTAAGTGTTGACAAAATATTTGGCAAAACATGTTTGCAAAAATAGTTTACAATAACATTTTTGAAAACATCTAAAAAATATTGTTATTGTGTGCTTTTAAACAAAACGTTTTAAAACGTTTTCATGACCTTTATATAACCCGACATTTTAATGTTATTAAAACGTTTTTATGTAAACCAAATGCCAAAATATAACTTATTAAAAACGTTTTAAAAACGTTTTTGTGTTTGCTGGGATATAGCTGTGAACGTGAAACACTTTTGTCCGTTGACAAAATATTTGGCAAAACATGTTTGCAAAAATAGTTTACAATAACATTTTTGAAAACATTTAAAAAATATTGTTATAGTGTGCTTTCAAACAAAACGTTTTAAAACGTTTTCATGACCTTTATATAACCCGACATTTTAATGTTATTAAAACGTTTTTATGTAAACCAAATGCCAAAATATAACTTATTAAAAACGTTTTAAAAACGTTTTTGTGTTTGCTGGGATATAGCTGTGAACGTGAAACACTTTTGTCCGTTTTTGTATAGAACCGTGTGTGATGTGACCGACACATTGTGCCATTTTTTAAAACCATTTCTGGGCATTTTGGCGGCCAGTTTGAAAAGCGCTAGCTTACTTGCTTATGTCGACTCTTGTAGTCGGACTCCCATAATGGCTCTCCAAACTGCTCTGTCTAGCATACAATTTTGATATCTGGGCCTGTTAATCCCGTATCATCTGCCAACATCTTGATATAATCCTTCTTGGGTGGACCTCTTGTTCGCTGCCCATATTTGGGCTGCCGCATTGAAGCTGCTTCCTCTTCGCTTCTTGCACAGTGCCCTGCAAACTTTAACATTCTAATCCTGAGCCTCTCAGAGATTGGTAACAGATTCCCATACAGTTCTTTGTTAGTGGTGTGTGTCTGCCATGAGATATCTAGTGCCTTCCGCAAGAGACGGGTATAACAGCCATCCATAGCTTTTCTCATTTTGGTTGTTATTGTCCATGTTTCAGCGCCATATGTTAGTGCCGATTGTACAGTGGTGGTAAATAACTTGATCTTTAGAGCTCTTGGCAGATTACTTTTCCAGATCTTGTCCATGCTGTTGCATGCTTTCCAAGCAAGTGCCTTTCTGATGTTGAAGTCCTTCTCACTACTGGCAGTCCATGCACCTAGATATTTTAAGTCATGTACTATCTCCAATTCGCTTCCGTCCAATGTTTTTATTGAAGACGGAGTTTGCTTGTACAGCATTGCCTTGGCCTTCTTGTCATTCATTCCTAGTCCTACTTTCTGTGCAGCAGCTTCAACAAGATGTAACAGTTCTTGCGCGTCTTTGGGGTTGTCAGCTAGAAGAGTATTGTCTGCAAAATCCAGGTCTGTGATTGTGCGCAGGCCTATTCTCCTACTTTTCCTGGACTCCAGAGTAAAGCCAAGTCGCTCTTTATTGCATTCCATAGCCTTCCTTAAAACAAAATCAAGGACTACGATAAAGAGGAATGGTGCTAGAGTGTCTCCCTGCAGAACTCCTGCTTGGATCTCAAAATCCTTAGTGACACCATCAGGTGATGTGACATGAGCTATAGTATGATGGTACATACATCCTATGGCAGCCACTAGCCTCTCTGGGACTCCATATGCTCTTATTATGTCAAGGATTTTCCCACGGTGGATATTATCAAATGCCTTCTTGAAATCGATGAATATTACTGCTGCATTCAGATTGTTGTTCTTTACTTCCTCAATTATCCTCCTTAGAGCAAGTATTTGTGACACCGTAGATCTCCCAGGTCGAAAACCATTCTGGTTAAATCTCAGGACCGGGTCAAGGTAAGGGCGAATCCTATAGCAGCCTGTTGAATGTTTTTGCTACGATGGATGACAAACATATTCCCCTGTAGTTCTTCCCTTCTCTTAAATCTCCACTTTTGGGGATTGGTATGAGGTTGAGAATTGACCACTGGTTAGGTTTCTTTCCATTCATCAATGCCTCATTACAGAAGTTGAGGACTATGTCATCAAGGTTGCAGCGTTTTAGGACTTCAGGTGGAATCCCATCCTCATCGGTGCTTTCCTTCTGAAACGTCTTTTTTGGCAGTGTCATATTCAACCTGATCAAAAGCATCCGTTCGCATGTTAAACTCTTGGTATACTTGATCTATAGCTTCATACTCATCGATTACATCTGGTGGGTCTCCAAGTAGTTGCTGGAAGTGTTGGAACCAAGCATTCAGTCTTTCGCCTTGCGTGTCTCCTTTTATTTGACCTTTTTTAGCAGTTATACGCCCACTGACTTCGTTGATGAGGTCCTAGGCTGCCTTATGCTGGCAGTTGATGTTACAATTCTCCACCTCCTTGATCTTTCTTTTAAGGATTTTTTAAGGTCTTTTAAGGACCATTCAACGAGGTTGCATACTTTTTAACTGATTCTCCATGCCTCAAAGTACATAAAAACTACTTTCAATTTATTCCCCGTGATTTTGTCACGGAATCATTATTTTAACCAACGCACTGCATGGTCTATTGTTTTATTGTGTCCGATTTGAGCGCTGACATATAGGAAAATGTTGCCAATCAATATTCATGAGAGTGTACATTCAACGTCCAATTTTCGTAATTGGGAGACTTGTGCTTGGCAGGTGTGAAATACATCTGACTGGGCGTTTTAGTTATATAACGCATAAAGGCATTGACATCATCGAATGGCTGCATATAGTGCTGTTAGTGGTAGGCCTAGGGGGGGGGCTGTGCTTACGGCTACTCAATCACACCCTTGGGTTGTATAGTAACAAAAGGTACTTTTCGTTCCAGTAGGCGCTTTCACGCGACTTTCGTTTGATCACATATTGACAGTAGTCTGCAAGGTAAAGCATCAATACACTGTCAGGTCAGCTTACCGATTTAATTGCGGAAGCCCTTTGTCTCGAACAAAAGGTACCTTTCGATGAATAGCTTGTCGGAAATCAAATCGGCACATGGGAATAATGCGTTATAATCTATTGCTTCTCCATCTTTAATAGCTCCATGATTTTAACCTATTCAACTTGGTGCTTCAAAGGAAACACACAATTACCATAGCAATAGATGAATACAATTTTTGAATAGATCGCCCTGCACTACAACGTTCACGTGGTACATATGCATTGAACCATAGATGTCAAAGAAATGCTAATCTAGGTTTTTCGCAATTATTTTATTCTTTCTGGACCACGGCATATCATACTGCACTTTCAGGCGGTGATATGTCGAAGTGTCCCGTGGTCTAGTTGTTAGGGCATTAGACTTCAAAACTTATGATTTTGTCTCCCCTAGTTCATACCATGTTAATCAATTTATTGTCATGAATCAATAAGCCCAATCGGCATTGGAAGTTTGCAATGCATTGTGGGATAGCTTTTGCAGTTTTGGGACACTTTGCCCTCAGACCTATTGGGAAAATTAAGAAAAAATGGTTTTTGTGCGTGCAAAATATAATCTAAAATGTTTTACAAGAATGAAAACAAATCCAAAAAACATTATTATTGAATAAATTAATATTTGAATATTTTTAATGATAGCATTATGACAATAATATATTAATTGATAATAATTACAGCAATTTCCCCGATATGTCAGAGGTCAAAGTGTCCCAAAATAACCGGAAGTTACAATGGCGATTGGGCTTATTATAACACAATTTTAAACATCCATTGCTATCGTAATATTATTCTTTTATCACAGAAAGATGTTTACATTTACTTTGATCATGCTTGACCATCATAGGCCCACCGTTACTATTGACAGAATTTCAATTGGCAACTACTCCAACATTTACTCCCAAAAGTCAATTACGGTGCCTTCGTTTTATAAAACACACATCACACCTCTAAAATTTACAAATCAAAAGAAATTAGCAATTATAGTTACGTTATTTCCCACAAAATAGCCACTTCAACTCACGTTACGTATTAAAATTGTAATTTTGGGCTGTCCATTATTAGGTCCATTACAGCTACATTAACTTATAACTAGCACCCAATATCCTCCAACGTTCAATAAACCATTTGTCCCACATCACATTCTACTAGTAGGCCTACATAACGCGCATTACCAGTTGAAAAGTTACTCGGATCTCTATGTCTCGCTGACATTTTGAAGATTGGGTATGTTCATATTACATTTTCATGTATGTTTTTCTCATTCTCATTTGATGACACATAACTTAAGGACCGTAATAATAAAATAATCCGGGAAAATAACACATACACATGTCTCTATATATTTTTGATCACCCCATGAACTCTGAAGGAGCTGAAAATATATACACAATAATGAAATATCTACAAAAATAAACTTCTAGCTTGCAATTGCACCACAGCTTGTCAGGATATAATTACGAGTATAAACAGAGTGTAAATGCTTAGTTTAATTATTTATTAATATTAATTAAGTTGACATAGTCGTAACCACCCCATACGGACGAACCCCATAATTATATTAAACTATATAATGATAATAATAAAAATAATAAAGAAACATTTATGAAGCGCTTAAAACAGAAGTCGCTAAGCGCTTTACAAAGCATGCCCTAATTACAAAATTATACAACAAATTGCAAGTACATCAAACATGATATAGCGATTTACAAAGCATATATAGGCTCTAAATACAAAATTACATATCAATATAACATAAACTACAGCAAGCATCAAACATGATATAGCGATTTACAAACCATAGGCCCTAAATACAAAATTGCATATCAAAATAACATCAAACTACAGCAAGCATGACATGCATGATAAGCACACCAAAACTATATAAAGCAGGTAATATTGAAACAAAATTATATCAATATTTAAAACAGGCAACGGAAAATAGTAGCAGAATTCAATCAATATCATCATAAAAATCGTATGCAACAGAGTAAAAAAGAAAACCACCGGGGTTTTCGATAAAAAGCAGGAGAAACATCCGTGGGCCCGTCACACGCAGTTTCCGGGGGGATTTGCCATTTGGTCTAATACCATTTCGTCTAATACCCATTTCTTCTATATCCATTTAATCTAAACCCATTAGGTCTATATCCAGTACGTCGAATAATCATTTGGTCCGTGATGAGCCTATTATCATATTAACCTTAATAGATCGATGAAAGAAGAACAAATAGTCCGGCAAAATGTCACTTTCACTCGAGTAGGCAATACATGCAGGCTACATGTATCAGTCTTCATATTTTGGATATATCAATAAACAATAAAAATTATTCTACTAAGAATGCATAAGATTTGATACATATAGTACCTTTGTTTACATGTGCTCATCTCATAACACATGCTCGCCTCATCCCCCATATGTATTTTCAGCCCGTAACCAGTAGTAGACGAAATGGCAATTTTTTTAGACGAATTGGCAAATAGACGAAATGGTATTAGACTAACTGGTTATTAGACCATAAGAGTATTGGACCTAACGGTTATTAGACCAAACGGTTATTAGACCAAATGGTTATTGAAAAAATATTAGACCAAATGGTTATTACCCAGCAAACACAAAAACGTTTTAAAAACATTTTAAATAAGTTATATTTTGGCTTTTGGTTTAGGTAAAAACGTTTTAATAACATTAAAATGTCGGGTTATATAAAGGTCATGATAACGTTTTAAAACGTTTTGTATGAAAACACACTACAACAATATTTGTACATGTTTTCAAAAAATGTTATTGTAAACTATTTTTGCAAACATTTCTGCGAAATATTGTGTCAATACTTAAATAACATTATGTTAAAATATTTTAACCCAGCAAACACAGAAATGTTCTTAAAATGTTTTTTTCAAAACCGTTTAATAACATTTAAATGTCGGGTTATATAAAGGTCATGAAAACGTTTTTAGAACGTTATTGAAAATATTTTTGGCAAATAGTTTTCACAAAATATTTTTTAACCCCAAAATAACATTCTGTTTAGAATGTTTTGTATCAAGTTTTCAAGAATGTTTTTGGAATGTTATTAAAACGTTTTTAAGCCCTTTATATAACCCGACATTTAAACGTTTTCTGTAAAACATTTTTGTTTGCTGAGCAGTAGATTATCAAAAAATATTTTTTAAGGTTATGAAAACGTTTTATACTCTTAATACACCCTTTATATAACCCGACATTTAAACGTTTTCTGACAACCTTTTATAACCTTTTGCGAATGATGTCGAAAACGTTTTGTGTTTGCTGGGTAGACTATATGGTTAGTAGACATACTGGATATTAGACCAAACAATATTAGACTAAATGGACATTAGACTATATGATTATTAGACTAAATGGCAATTAGCCTTTCTGGTAATAGACCAATTGAATATAGATAGATAGATAGATAGATAGATAAATGGTTTATTAATATGCACTCGCAGTAAAAACTGAATTGCCACATATTTACAAAATATAATAAACATATTTTACACATTATTCATTAAAATTGACATAAAAGATAGCATTTTATCAACACATTCACAGCGCCCGTCTTCACACACACCCAACACACCCCCTTTACAAACACACACCCACACACCATCCCGGGACACCATCACCAACACCCCGATCCACACCCGCAACACTAAACGCACAACCACCAAACTCACCCAATCACACACCCACTCACACACCCACACTTAAACCATTTACTCCATAAATTCAAGGTGAAAAACATCAAAATACATATTTCAAACGAGTACCACAAATTGATGAGAACACATTTGCATCAAAATTGTTCATAATATTGCACATGATAATAATGATAAAAGATCACATTAGCTGGTCATTGTACAGTTTAGTGAGATAGGGTATTGGGCTTTCTTGGTAGCGTTTAGTTCTGCAACGGACAGTGGTCAGATGATCTGAATTACGAAGTAGCCGACTTGTGCTGCTGCCGCGCAGGGGAGGTAGCCATTCGCGGAATTGATGAGAACTCATCATTGCATTAACGAATGTTACACAGATATGTTTCCTTCTCTCAGTCAACACAGTAAGGTTGCATGTGGTCAAAGCCTCATCATAGGTGGAGTATTTGTTGCCCAGGATGATCTTACAAGCCCGCTTTTGCACACGTTCAATGGCGGATTGTTGTTTGGCGGTGATGCTTGAATGCCAAACCGGAGCAACGTATTCTGTAAGTGGTCTGACGTAGCCAACATATATTGTCACAAGATCTTCAATCGGCAAGTCAAACCTTTTCAGCAGCTTAAGCATATGAAGCCTACCGTTGGCTTTCTTCAGCATTTGATCAATGTGAGTTGACCATGTCAAGTCAGCTGAGATTTGGACGCCAAGGATTTTGGTGACATCCACCTGATTAAGATCAGTGTTACAGAGTTTCAGCACGTGATTTAGCGGTCGCTTTAAGAACGAGATTGACATATATGCGCACTTCTCAGGATTGAGCTTCATGTTGTTCTCATTTGACCAGTCTGCGAAAGTGTTCAACTGATCTTGCATGGTGGTAGGCTGCGTTGCTTTGGCTGATTCTATGATGGTCATGTCGTCAACATATTTGAGAACACAGATAGGCGATGGTGTGTCAACAAGTGCAGAATTAATCATGACAAGAAATCCATTGGGACCGAATAAGGTGCCTTGGGGTAAGCTTCCCTTCAGCGTTATCCACGATGAAATGGCGCCTTTGTACCGAACACATTGTTCTCTTTGCGTAAGGAAGCTACAAAGCCACGCAACCACAGGGGGCGGACTCCAAGATTGATTAATTTGCGAATGAGTACATTGTGGTTTATGCGGTCAAACGCTTTGCTGAAGTCAGTGACCACCAGCGTACTGTGGCTTCCTGGTTTGTCAGCATTTTTGTGTAGCGTATGCAACAGTTTGACAAGGTAGTGCGTAGTCGCCACTCCTTTCCGGTTTCCAAACTGGTTGGGATCAATATGTTCTTGAATATCGTCCATGAGCCACTGATTCATGAATGATTCGGCTACCTTAGCAAAATGGTCCGTTAAAGATATTGGGCGGAGACTGTTATATGTTGCAGGCTTACTCTTGGGGATAGGGACCACCGTGGCCTTTCTCCACTGGGGTGGCACAACACCCTCTGCGTAAGATCTGTTAAGGATGTTGGAGAGTGGTAAGCTCAGTTCATACGAGAATTCGCGGATAATCCTACTTGGTATTCCGTCAGGACCTCCAGCTTTACCGCTCTTTATTTTATTCAGTTTTCTGTACACCTCATGCTGCTGCACCACAAATGCTGAATTGTCAGACGATTCAAAAGATGGAAGATCATCCACATTAAGAGGTGGCTGGTCATTAGCAACTGATGCGAAATGTTCATTGATACTATTTGCCACAGCGACAAAGTCACTTGGGTTGACCCCCTGGGGTGGAGCAATGTTTGATTCAAATTGTGTAAAACGAGACATCAAAATGAGGTGCGTGGTGCAGCCAGCATGGGCGCAAAAAAAAATCTAGACGAAACGGGAATTAGACCAAATGGTATTAGACCAAATGGCAATAGACCGATTCAGCGAGCGCGGGTAGCAACCAAGACAAAACCGGCTTGCTTTACACAGTACGACATTCGAAGAACTGATTACTATAAACCGTTTCTATATGACAAATGAAATACCTTGTGAACGCACCCCTGCCCCACCCACACTTTTTATATTCTCGAGCGCTCTGGCCAAAAAAGGTTGGGGTGAACAATTAATAATTTCCGTGCAAAAATAATTCCGTCGGTACATTCGCAGGTTTGGGGCATCATTTTGTATCCTTGTTACTGCTACGACCCATAGCTACGCCACTGTTGATCGGAAAGCGATCGAGGTAGAGTCCAAACGAGGTTTTTACGTGCGTTTTTATTCTGTGATAGTCGGTTCTTTGCTGCTTAATTGCTGCTCAGTGTCCCTTATTCGCTAAAACGGTATTCATTCTACAACTGCATATAACCCTTGATAATTATCTGATGATCCTTCTGCCGTATTAGCAGGATCAATACTCATATATCCTGTATTGTCGTTTCCTTCTTCGTTGTTCGCATTCGGAATAGCCTCGTACGTTGAGTCTGGTATTGAAGAGACGCGTGTTATGTAATGTACTGGAAGAGCTGTATCTGATTCGTGCGCATTAATTCTGAAAGGTGAACACGAGAAATACACGCACAATTATTAATGGGGTCCACTTTTGGGGAATCATCATCTCATATCAAACTTCAATATACAGCAAATGATAAATCTTACCCTAGTGATCCTCCAAGCGCAATATCGGGATTAATAGGGCGTAAATATCCTGTATTGGCGTTTCCTTCTTCACTGTTCGCATCCGGAATATCTTGGTTACGTGAGTCTGATATTGCTGGAATATGTGTTGTGTAATATACTGGAGGAGCTACATCTGATTTGGATGCATTGCTTCTGAAAAATCAGACAGATAAACATGATTCATTATCGCACAATAAGTATTAACATAAGGTCCACTGTTTGTGGAATCATGGTAAAATATACAAAAAAAGGAAACTTTCTTTGGGAAAAATCACATTTAAATAGACCCCTTTTAAATAAAAACAGAGTCACATAGATATTGCAATTTTCTTAACGAAATAAAGTATAATATGATGATGATTGCGATGGAATTATAGAGATCATTTTGTCCTTCGGGACATACTGCATTATTGACTTATTTACATTTTTTATTTCAGTTTTTCATTTGACGTATCATAAAGTTGTGCTAGGATATTTGTTGGAGTGAAAGGGTGTTCTTTGTTCTTTGCATCTATCTTAGTTCATTGAGCTCGGCCTGATATAAACACCAAACATGCCAAAACCAGAATAGTTGATGTGTTACTTTACCTTTTACCAAAACGCACCAATACCACCACAAGTATGATTAGCAGCACAACACCT
The DNA here is from genome assembly GCF_039555335.1 of Amphiura filiformis. Classification (NCBI taxonomy): domain Eukaryota; kingdom Metazoa; phylum Echinodermata; class Ophiuroidea; order Amphilepidida; family Amphiuridae; genus Amphiura; species Amphiura filiformis. Next base: position 29,340,365 of record NC_092643.1, read on the forward strand.
CCGACAGACGCGGCAGACACGATGATTAGGGTGTTCATAGAACCATCTGTTGTTGTTGTTATCGTTTCGGAAAATATAAAGATAAACACGGCTTGGTAAAAATGTATAAAGCACACAAATAAACATTTAGTAAGTGAATTTTTTTCAGATCTAAACAAGTAAATCAAATGCACAGTATGTATTATTCTGATGAAACTGACCAAGAGTTGTTTTCAACATGTTCAAAGAGCAACTACTGTCTGTTCAGTTAGCTTAGATGATTGTATTTTAAAATATTTGAAAAAATAAAAAATTGTAGTCAAAGTCATCAGAAAAAAGGGTTAGCACAGCCTTAGACCCAACGTGATTTATACTTTTCAAATTCCAAAGATCAATTTGAAACCCCATTTCTTTTCAATTTTGGTCTTTTCCCGCGATATTTTGATAAAAAGCCGTAGAACGTCGGGTACCGCAAACTTTTTTTGAATCAATCCATTTAGTAATCCATTTAGTGCAATGGGGACGAATGTCATAATAATTAGATGCGCTGAGATGGTATTTATTCGACCATCCGCATCAGGAAGTATTGTCCAGCAAAATAGCTATATTTCGTGTTGAAACCCCACTGTTGGAACATTACGTTATTAAAAAAATGTGAAGATAGACCCTATCCAATAATCGGAACGGTACTTGTAGCAACATGTTAATGGCAGGATAGATTGGGGGACATATTTTTTTGCTAAATTCGATAGAGTCCATGTCCTAAGTTGAGAATGGACCGTCACACTCGATTTGTGAAAAGGTCGCGAACCCTTTTGGTGGACCTAAGTAACTGCCTAAAATGATGCAAAATTGAAGAGAAATGGGTTTTAAATTGAACTTTGGAATTTGAAAAGTATAAATTATGTTGGGTCTAAGGCAGTGCTAACACTTTTCTTTCAAATCTAAGCTAACTGAACAGACAATGTTTGCTCTTTGAACATGTTGAAAACAACTCCATGCCAATATCCGCTACTTCAATTGTGCCGTTACTTGTTTGTTTTTTTTCAAAAGAAATTAAAGACATTTGGAGAAAATGGCACAATTTGTCGACTACATTCTATAGTGTCGTATCGTAGAGCACAGCGAATAAACCACTTTTCAAGGTTTGAAGAAATGCCAATATAGAATTGAGTTGTTTAAATCAGACATACATTTTATTTTCTAATTGATGTGAAATTTCTGTAGTAAACTTAATAAAGTTTACCTTTATATAACTTTCAAAAGAAAGAAAGACACATTATTACTGGCCAATTGAAAACAATAAGTACAAAACGATACGTCACTATGGAAAACACGCAAAACGCAATAGTATACCCTAAGCTGCCTTATCGTAACATTGCACCATCTCGGTTGCCGTGGGGTTACTTTTCGTCGGCTTCATTCCATAGTGTCGCATCGGTCCACTATGGAATGTAGCAAGGTGATGCACCACTATGACATACAATGTTTTTTCCCGATATATCTATTATTAATGTGTATCAAAAGTGGCGTATGGTCGATACGATACGCCAAAGTTAATTAATTAGCTAATTTTGACTGAAAGAGAACATCATTAAAAACATATGTGTCAATTAAAAAAAAAAATTACCAAAAATCACTATACGCCACTATAGAATGAAGTCGACGGATTTACCTGGTCATGTATTTATTAGGTTAATTATTTATTAAAGCTCAAGTTTCCCTTCTCTAAACTTTTACATCATACAGAAATCTTTCGAGGGCACTCCTATAGACAATGTTCTCTCTTGTATATCAGTGGACTTCGGTTGTATATATAAATGCGCATATATAAATGCGCACGTGACCAGATGGCCAGTGCCATGTTCGTGTTACCTCACTGTCAATCACTGAAATTGCGACCACAGTTCCAGGTGGTGGCCGCATTGCATTCGCTAAATCAGTAAATTTTCATCGTCAACCGTGTAATTGAATGGGATTATTTTGAAATTTTAAAACGCTTGAAATATCACAAACAAATAGGCCTATATTGATAAATAATATAAATACAAGCTAAAACCGTTGGGGTTCGATAATGAACCCCACAAAATTAACCGACTATACACCAATCCGAGAAGCGTTTACTGTATTTGGCCCTCTATTGACGGCAACACAGATGTACCAGAGCGGGAGATTTAATTCGTAATTCAATACTCATGATTGTGTATTGAATATCACTGTTGTGTACAATTCCCGGGTACAATTCTGTATAGCACACAATAAATAATGGATAGAACCCCCGACCTCGGGACACCGCAGTTTTACATCGGGGACACCGCAGTAATGGCGAAGTCGGATAGGTGTATATTGGAAAATGCCATACGGCCGGGCGGTTTCACAAGTTGCCGGCTCGATCATGTCATCCGCTGCCTGCACAGTTCTGAGTTAAACCCAATCATGTCCTCTTTCATACTTTCATGCCGTTGCGACAAGAGGTATGACTTATCAGCCATTCACAAGTCTTGATTGTGTCTGTTTGTCTACAATGCGCGTGTGTCACGCCGCTCGGCGGCAAGCAGTATGATAGTATGAAACCAGCACTACGTCATAGATATGGCCAATTGGCACGCCCATTTAGCAGGGAAATTATGAAATATAAGTTTGTAAATCAGCTATATCTAGCTTTTCCGTAGTTAATTTTTTTTTCCGTGATGGAAAACGTTAATAAAGAGTTTATCTTTCGGGTCAAGTTATTTTACCCTTTGCAATCAATGCCACTATTTTGCAAAAGCAATTTTCCTTGCGACCTGTCATTTTCCCCTATACTTTTGCACGGGGAGTTTATGTACATCCGGGTACCTTATATCGTTTAATACGGTATGGCGACTTGTAGATGTCACGTGCGCATTTATATATGCGCATTTATATATACAACCGAAGTCCACTGTATATACATCCTAAAGACGTATAAACTTTGTCATTTTGTAATTATATTGCATCACCATAATTAAATCTCTGTGGTTCTTTCTTGTCATATGGCACCTATATGCGCTGCTGTAGCCCTTACAAGAGTTTGGCATCCATCTCTTGCCATGTCAGCTGCCATACAAAACCAAGTTTTTTCGCCAGCCCATTCGGGGCTGGTACCTGTTTCAGGTTTGAGGTCAGTTTACTCAAGAGATTATATTTTAGTGGTATTGGAATGATTTTTTTTTTTTTTACTTTTTGTGGTTAAATTTTAAAAAAATATTTTAATTCGATTTGTTAGGAAAAGAAAGTATGTTTTGCCGTTTCAACGAACGAAAACGAGTGAGTAGTACCAAAGTTATGTTTGAACTAATTAATTATGACTTTAAAAGTTTAAAGGCCTAAATGTAACAATAATAGTTAATATATATAGCATCATATGGTCAGCAGAAGAAAATCTGACATCACCTATGATGTCATATCAGTGTCCTTGACCGGGGGTCCTTACTCCTTGACCACTGAACAGCGTGATATCATGTTGATAACAGATCTATAGAATCAAAATCTTCATCATATCCCGGATCATATCACAGATTCTCAACAATCTGTGATCATATGGACCATATTGATGTGAAAGTAGTTATCTATCATATCCTGTGTCGTTTTATGGATAAAAATGACTCAAAATGTTATTGATGAAATGGTTGCTATCATAAACATCAGTTTTGTCTTTTCAACGGGAAAAATCCGATGCAAAATAAAGTTTTTAGGGCCTAGCTATAATATGGGCATAATTTATGCATATAGTATTGAACAATGTACCCCATTTGACATGCACTTATAGATAAATAAATAGTCTTACTTTATTAATTTAATAACTTCTTTATTATAAATAAAATGACACATAACTATTTGATTCATAAAATTACATTCAACAAAATGATTGAAGAGAAAACACACAAGGCACTAGGCAGACTGTTATAGAATGGAGTATGTAAGATGCCATGTCCATAGCTTCGCAGGAGTTTCCGACTAGCAATCAACATGATCAGCACATTCAGAAAAACACAGTTTAAGAGTGAAGATTGTAGTGAGTAACCAGTCCTTTATAAATGTGCTGGCCACTATCTATTATAATATAGTAGGCTTAAACTATACATTGCGAATTAATTAAGTTATTTTAAAATAAAATGTACATGTAAGTTAACTCAAACCGGCAGTGTATATATCGAAAGCAGTGAAATCGGACATTCCTAAGCGAAGATATTGAGTTCGTAAGTTCTGGTATTACAAAATTGGAAATTGAGATATCGTGGGTAAAAAGCTGAAAAGACAAAAAAACCCAACGACAACAACAACAACAACAACAACAAAACAAACAGACCAGAACAATTTGGAGTACATGTAATGAATTAAAAGAGTTGACATGAGATTAGGAATTAATGTTTTCTGCTGTTTCAGTGTGCATGTTCTCATCGTTGATGGTTTGGTGGACTGTCATGTAGATGTAAGCGTGATCCTAAAAATGCCTTTCACATTGACCAAAACTAATTACAAGACCTCTTCTACATTGAGGCTGGCTTTCCTTTTAAAGGGAATTTTTATTGATCAAAAATCCAGGTTTCTCGACAAAGAATCCAAGTTGTTCAATCAAAAACTATGTTCTGGTTTCTTGTTTCTCGGGTTTTGGGTCAAAAAACATGGTTTATCGGCAATATATCAAGTTTCTATCAAGAAACAATTTTACAATTGAAAAACGACTGTTTGCAATTGAGGTGCGACGATTGGCGTGACGATCCAACGAGCGCGAGCCGGGCCAGTCAGTACTCAAGTAACGCTCAGCGCGTGATTTGACCTCGATTTGTTTTCCATGGAGTCATTCGGGGTTTGATTTAGATCGAAAAGGGGCTACACATAATTGCATTATATTCTTTGCCGAAATACCAAATATATTGAAATAAACTTATATTTCGGTAGATTAAGGACCAGTGCGTCAATATATCATAATGTTATTCTCAAAATTATAGCATTTAATGGTGAGTTTTGTCTTCGAAAAGTGACAAATTACACCAGTTTGTAGCTCTGTTACAATAAAACCCAACATGTATTTACGGTGACATCAGTAAATACATGTATTTACGCCATTACGTACACACAACTTTATTTAGCCGAAAGATCAAGCTTTTATGTGATGTCAATTATATTTTGTTGGGCTTCCTGGTTATCGAATAACAAACTTATAAACCATGTCACTTTTGGACAGTAAAAATTTCCTTGAAAATTCTATGTTCTTTCGACATTGTACCTATCAAATGCGATGACAATAATTATCAATGGCGATCATATTTTAATAATTGCGATCAATTATAATAATGATCACTGTACTACGATTTACCGTTGTACTGAGTGGTTACAGATGACGTCGTTGCAGGTTGCATTGTTGCTGGTTGCATTGTCGTTGGTTGCGTTTGGGCAGCCGTCGTAACTAAAAAACACAGAGTATGATTATGCTACAGCGTTTCAAATTACCACTAGACCTACCCTTTGCACTAAAAACGTCTTCTTCTATCTTCATTTTGCGTTACTCTATATTACCATGCAATAATAATGTGCAAAAGGGAGGTTGCGACACACAATGCTTGCTCCAAACACTATAGCTACATTCAAAGTTATTTTATCTTTTTTCTACAAAAAGTTCACCTTTTTGCTATTATAAAACCTGGGTTATAAAATGAGAATAAAAACAAAATCAATATGCACATGAACTACTTCGCGCTCGACCATGGAAATGACGAAGTGAAATCTTTTTTTTTTCAGGCGATAGATCCAGAAGGGTACGCATGGGGATGGAAGCGAGACGAAAAAGTTGGTCCATAGTAAAATGAGCTTTTTAATCTGCCAAATACAGACCCACGCTCGCTAGACCCTTACTAAATTTTCCCCGTCAACGTAATTTTGCAGCTTTATCGCAGGTCATTCAATCCCATAAATACATGTGTGAATTACTAAAGCGTTCCTTGGAAATTCTATGTTCTTTCGATATTGTACCTATTTATTGCAATGACAATAATTATCAATGGCGTTCATATTTTAATAATTGCGATAAGATTGATCACTGTACTACGAGTTACCGTTGTACTGAGTTGTTGCAGGTTGCGTTGTTGCTGGTTGCGTTGTCGTTGGTTGCGGTGTGGTTGGTTGTATTGTCGTTGGGGCAGCCGTCGTATCTAAAAAAACCCGCAAAGTATGATTATGGTATAGCGTTTCAAATTACTATTAGGCCTACCCTTTCTTCTTTTATCTTCTATTTGCATTACCCTATATTACCGTGCAATAATACTGTGCAAAAGGAGGTTGCGACACAGAGCATAAGCAATACTTGCCCCAAACACAATACCTACATTTCAAGTTTGATGAAAATTTATCGGTTTTCTACTAAAAGTTATCGGTTTTCTACTAAAAATCCCTTTTGCTAGTATAATACCTAGTACCTGGGTTATAAAATGTCAATAAAAACAAAATTAGTATGTAAATGAGCGTCTTAAAATCCGGGCTTGAAATACATAGAATATAATCTTATGAAAAAACGTAGGAGGACTAAATCGCGTCTGAAATTCTGACAACTAGACAGAAAATGCCGTACTGCGCAGGTCGGCAGCCAATCACGACTCGCATTTGCCCTGACTTCAGACGCGAACTAGTCTTTTTATCTTTTTCTAGTCTTTCATTATAGGCCTAATTTTGCACAGCCTTTTGTACGAGGCAACTTACTACACTCTTCATCTCCAGCGGCCGCTGTAAAAGCAAAGAACAACAAAGGTTGAAAGTCAGTTAGTCATTGACAACGTTTTTTTTTTGTCTCCTAGCAAAAGCTAGGAGTAATATTTTACCAGAAAAGTTCGTACGGCCCAAACAATGGTTCGTTACCTAAAAGTGTTAACCTTAAACGGTAATCAAGTTTAAAATTTAAGGAAGTGTTGGGTTTTATTTTGGTTTGTAATACACAGGAGTAGAGGTTTCTGAAAACACCAGTGATTTATAGAAAATGCGGATATTAACTATTTTCACTTGCTACTAAACAATTTCATGTGTTTAAAAAGTGTTACAAAAACTTGAATATTTGCAGTGTACAAAGGATTTCAAATCACTTTTTCGCCAATATCCAAGTGAAATGATCGACGGACTGATTTTAAACAGGCAGCGATTGTGACGTACACATACATGAGTTATATGTAGTATAGACCTTACCGAACACAAACAAACGGAACGATATAACAGCTGAAATGGCAGCCATTTTGGTGGACAGTTCTAAGAGCGTGTTTAGTGAGCCAGCTCATCCGTTATTTAATAGCGTATAAGGACTGCGAAATCCATTGTTATTGTTAGTATAATCTTTCCGCATACAGACACTATAAATACACTCTAGGTATCAGAGAGACAGGTCTCTAGTTCGATGCCACAACCATTTAAACCTATCACTTGTTTTATGGTATTGTCATGCAAATTGTCCCGTGGATGCCTCTTGTATATAATATAATGAATTTTAATTAACTCGAGTGTTCATTGCATTACCAGTGTACATGATTGATTGATTGATTGATTGATTGATTGATTGATTGATTGATTGATTGAGTGTTTGATTGATTGATTGATTTACTGATTGATTGATTGATTGATTGATTGATTGATTGATTTATTGATTTATTGATTGATTCAGATACAATGCACCTTACCACAGCGGCCGCACATTAAGGGACATATTTCAGGAATTATTGGATGATCTCCACAGTAAGCTCGACTCGGCCAGCCTGGGCTTCTGCCGCATTTTGAGTCTTTATTCTCACACACCTCTAAAAGAAAGGAGTCGACAGTGTTGGCTTTATTATACTTGAAATTAAAGTAATGAAACGATTCTAAAGAATGCGGCCACTTTCAAGAAAAGCAACTTTCTCTATTCCTGCATAAGAATAAACAGGGATATTAGCAGAAGAGTTTGTGTGGACCGCAAATAATTGTTGGAGTGATTGGAGTGTCTACCGAAAAGTACAAATCGATAATGCACATTTTTTGACGTATCACCTACGAAAGCCGATCTACGATAAAAGGCCTTACCATTTGCATATGAACCAAAAGCAAGAAGTTTCTTACTAATCCCCCAATTTATTTCAGTTTAATGATGATTGATTGTCTCACCTGAGCAAGTATCCCCCTGCCATCCATCAAAACAATTACAACGACAATCAGATGTAGATGTCGCACAATTGTGACATGTTTGACGACAGTCTAAAAGAAAAATTAAAATTGGTAATTTTTTGACACTTTGATAATATTAAAATTGATACATTGAACATTTAATATTGATGGCATGATTGTGTATCTTGTAGCAACTGAACGCATCACCATAATCAGTGTCTCGATCCCTATAGGGGTTGTGCGTGAAATTCTTGATTGGCTCTAAACAAAGGATTTGAACCGGTGTCCTTCACCGTAATCATGGCGCGGTGTAGTGCATTCAATCAAATGTTGTTATCAACCTATTTGATTGTAGTTCATTTGTAATATAATTTATGTGAGGGTAACTGTCGCGATAGATTGCAATCATGCTTTTGTTGAATGCATTTGAGTAGTCCGCCATATTTACGGTATGATACGTTATATGCGCAGCCTCTATAGTCGCATACCCATGCTAATAAAAGAAGTTACCGTTATCAAAGTTTGATTAAAGTAAATGATACAGATATTCTCTTTTTCTATGTTCACTTCGCAAAATAAACACACCACATTCTTCGGTCTCGTTGATGTACTCTGAACATGGCCCTAAGGACATTAAGAATTAATGACAAGAAATTACACAAAGCAGGAGTACATAAAAATTAGAAATAACATGTGATGTGATACATATTTAGTTACAGCCTATCAGATAAAAAGTATCTGTTTATTAATTGTACACATTTTAACCAAAACAACAAGATATTAAACAAAATGCATTAACGTTAATGAGAAGGGGAACAAAAAAAGGAAAGGAGGTGCAAGAGGAGGAGAAAGAAGAAGAATAGAAGAGCTAAAGCAGCAAGAAATGCGAAGGAGAAGTAGAAAAGAGGGGAAGGGAAAAGCACATGCAAAAGAAGAACTAGAGGGCCCGATCATTTTTTTCAAACAAATACGGCATACCCGCATCTTTATATAAGCCAATAGAGTTCCCTAAATTATATTATCCACATGTACCCTGGCAACAGCTATTTTAATAAAATATCTTAAAAGATACCAACGCAGTGTCCTAAAGGCTCTTTATTTGGCCAGAAACGGATGGCCCTTTGTAATGGTACAATACTTAAGTGCTATCTTTAAAAGAAGGAGATGGACAAGCCGACGAAGAAGAAAAAGGGTAAGGATATTAAACCTGAAGAGAAGAAAAAAACTTACTGCATGCATTGTTGTAACACGATGCACTGCCAGACTCGCACTGTGTGCAACTTGGACCACTCCTAAATGGCTTAACTCCTGCGTAATTTCCTCTGTAATTATCAATCAATCAATCAATCAATCAATCAATCAATCAATCAATCAATCAATCAATCAATCAATCAATCAATCAATCAATCAGTGGCGTATAGTTTGATCAGTTCGTAATAGGCGGGAAATGTTAGGCTTTTATCACTACGCCGAAAAGTAGAACCACGTTAAAAGTGCTATTAGTTGAACTGTATGTTCTATACTTTGTGTGTTTAAGAAAGTAGGCAAAGTATAGGACTTGAATTAATAATTTGTGATGCTTCCAGCGAGATGTCACTCACAAGACAATTCTCAAAATAAGATATTTTGATATTAATCCGCGATGTTATAGGCCCGCCGATTACGAGCTGATCAAAGTTTTTGCTAGGGATTGTGGCGCTCAGGGCTAAGGATACATACTGGCGCCCCTCCCCAATTATTGAAGTGCGCGTGGAGCATAATCCACTGACGCAGAATAAAACTGTCAACGTCAACGTCCTCCGTGCGTTACAAGGGGAAGTTTGTATCAAATATGAAAATCGCAACCTCTTTTTATACGCCCGATCTCACACACATTTCAATGGAAAATCTGCTCGTGTGAACTGCACGTATGAATGAAGTCAAATTTTTAACCTCACTGTTGCTTTGAAATAATGATTAAAAAAAAAAGGATCACATTTATACTTAAACTTTCCTTGACTGTCTTTAACATATTGCGAAGTGACTAATTTTGTGAATTTTCTGCATTGTCCGCGCGTTCATTTCGAAAATGCAGAATCTTCAATACTGGCTAAATAAGCGCCCTCACTCCATTGACAGGAGAGTGATATTGAATACTTAAAACGATCACGCCATATGGCAATTACAACCTCACTACTGTGCAAGTTACCCAACGTGTGCACTCAGCTTAATTGATTTGGAATTTGCCTGCTAGAAAATGAGAACTGTAAATGGTTGAGAAAGTTCTAACAGCTGCTACCAACGAGGTAAATAAGGATAGAGCGCCTTGTCCGCCGAACCGATTAAGTCGTGTGCTCCAACTTGCTTGTTGCCAGTTCGTTATAAATCAAACCCTGAATTGGCTGTTATGAAATAAAGCGCAGTACGAAAAACAGCACCAAATATTACCAATTTAGCCAAGAGATCTACTCTTTCGTGTATAGATCGACGAAATAGTACAAATTATGTACTTAAACGCATTAAATTTCCTGATGTACCCTTATTTTATGTAATCATTGCTAAATTAAATGAACGCAAGCACATCCTCTAACTCTAACATCTAACGTCAGTATCGCCCGACAATCTCTACCACCTTTGCAACACAGGTGGCATCATTCGCCATTGTGGTTGAGTTTGAATGGCAACGGGACGAATGTACAAGATTTAGGAGTTTCTTATTCAGCAATATACACCAAAACAATGGTAAACAGTAAAGTTGTATGAGCTTAATATTTAATTCACTTGAATTTGTTTATCCATACATGATACAGTAAATTCAGTTTCCATTTAAGTAGGATTTGGTGCTGTTTTTGTTATGTTCCTTAGTTTTGTAACGGGTTGTTCAGTTTCAATAAAATGGCAACGTACTAGCTCGAGCTCAACGATCTCCGTTTACATGATTTATCTATGTCGTTGGCTACTACTTGTATAGGTCTTGTTATTTTTAAAATCCAAATCAACCGCCATCTTGGATTTGACACCTTTATAATATTAATGTATTTTTATGTCCATTCTTGACACCGTGCAATATAAAACAACATACACAATATTATTTCTATCAGAGATGTCCAAAAGCGCCGGCATCCTGCAAAAACGCTGACTACTCGAGAATAACTTAACCTTACCTTAACCTCAACTTTTAATCCTCCAGCAACACGTCCTTTGGTGCTTTTCGTCCCTACTCGCGCCTGCTCGTGAAAATTATCTGCCGGCTACTGTGTTGTTTTTCCGATTTGTTCGTCTATATACTAGTAATCCATTTGTTCCCCTAAATAACGACAATCATTACATACTTCAGCAGACAAAGTTGCTGTTTGCTGTTGTTATACTTACGCTGGTGCATAAAGACAAGCTTCTATCCATCGGTTTGTTTCACCGTTGAAATTTCCTTCATTATCTATTAATTTACTACACCAAGCACGACTACATCCTAATTCTCTAGAACTTGCCCATACAATCTGGAAGAAAAAGAAATATTTAAAATATAATTATACATATATATCACATTCTGATGATATGCGCATTAGAGTACGACTTCCATTCATTAAAAGCCGTGTTCAGACGGTTAACAATTTACGATGTCGGGTCATACGAGTGACTCTCGAGGGTCTGACACCTCAAGCGTGATACTGTCCATACGTTTGTCGGTAACCGACGCATCAAACATCCTTCCCCCTCCAAGTATTGCTGTACAACTTGGATTGTACTACGGATAAAAAGCGTTTTAAAAGTAGGCCACACACTCTGATAATGTAAGCTTATTAGGAATTATTTTCAAATAGAGTAAAACGACCCGTGTCTCACTCTCCACAGAGGACAGGCGGACAGACAGTGTACATATAGTCAGATGCAGAATAAAGCATATTATGCTTTATATTTTGGGATATGCTCATACGACGGGAGTTGGTTCACCGTCGGACAAATTTAGAACTTTCAAGCTTTGACCTTTGACTTTTCAGGACAAAAGTATATACTTAAAAATGATACATGTAGAACACCCCTTGCCCACTGATGGCTCTGAAAAGAGCCGTTCACTAAAGACTGCCTCTTGTCAACAGAGAACAAGCAGACCTTGCCAATCTGTAATAATGTAAATGGTTTGGTGGGTCTGAAAAGGCGAGGTCTGCTTGTTCTCTGTTGATAAGGGGCGGTCTTGCTCTTTGTTGAGTGTTGACGAGGGGCCAGTCTTCAGTGTACGGCTCTTTTCAGAGCCATCAGTAGGCAAACCCGCTAAAACTTACTAATTGTAAATGCTTTACCTGCTTATAAGACCCACAAGCTCTGCTACATACTCCAGTGGTATAGTTGTAGTTCTCGACTCCGTTGTCATGCCATGCTATGACGGTATTAACCCCAGGTTTTCCAGGTCCTGTCCATAAATTCTGACCAATGCTGCCGAAGCTGTGAGAGTGATTAGTAATCCCATTACCCCAATAGCATACTGATGTCCACAGACCAGCTAACCTGGCTAGTTCTTCATTCCAATACTGTAATGATAATGATAATAAAAGCATTACAATGGGCAGTTCTTTGCCGAGCTTAATATTTCGGTTACAGGTCGAAAGGTCATTAGTCCGAAAACAAAGTACCTTGGTCAAAAGTTCGATGAAGTCCTATAAACGAAAGTCCTTCTGTTATAGGAGGCTGACCCCCTCCCTCTAACGTAAGTGTGAAATATCAAAAATTCCAACTCGTATTTTTAGGACCGTCGATCGGAGATGGGGATGTGGAGCTTTTGCACCCTTTGCTTTGATCAGTTGAATCAGTTCGTAATAGGCTGGACTCATAACATCTCACTATTCTATATTTAATCTTTAATATATACGAATTGTAAGACATATCATACATTAAGTAATTAAGGAAACAAGAAGTAAACACTTTTATTCTTTGTTGTTGGTTTTTATTTGACCAGGAATGATGTGAACCAGGGGGATGACACTCTTATTCACATTTTCATTTTACAACGCAAACCTATATCGAATCCCGGTGGTTTGCGAATAATGAAATGTCCGCATCCCAGATCAATTAAACCCTGGTATGAATTATTTATTAGCTTTCGCCACGATCCGTTTTGCAATAACATAAAAGCACTTCAAATAACAGCCCGTTGAGTTCAATGAACTACGCCCTGAAACCGATAGTGCCCCGTAAAGAAGCTCTAGCTCCCATTGACCTCTATACAGGTCAGTGAGCTCTCCATACACAAATGAACAAGTACAATAGGACAAGGCCAGCACCTATGACCTGCTTAGTGACATGTTATTTTGAAGTCTTCTAAAGCTTAATATCTTGAAGATTAGTATTCGTTTGTACATATGGACTGCGCATTTATGATGCAAAATATTAGTTCTTATATAAAATTACAAAATATTGGTATTATGACACACGGTATAGGTGATATAAAACGACTAATAAAATCATGTCATCATGGCGTCATGTCAAAGGTTCATTATATCCCGTATGTTTGTCTAAATTAATTAATATTTTCAGAACAATTTCTACACCCATTTAATATGTACTCATGTGGAACCCGACTTTTTTTAATTTTCATTTCTTTTTATGTAACAAATTCAGGTTTTTCCATTGCGCGCGCTGCCGGGCAATACAAATTTAATGCTAACATTGAATAAACGCGGAATTAAGAATATGCGTTTCTAGTATATACAGCGTCTGACTCTACCTGAGGACCTAGCCTGAGTCCCATGGGCTCCAAGAATGGTTCTCCATACACAAATGAACAAATACAATGAAGGGTCGCCATTGCTCTCCATACACAAATGAACAAATACAATGGAGAGTCCGACTGCCATGCAAATGAGCCAAGTGTCCTCTCAAGGTATGCTCTGTGATGTGAACGTATTTATTCATTTGTCATTTTGAGAGTCGCATCCTCATTCTTCTTAGGCCCCGTATCTATAGGCTGTTCCCTTGTGGCATGTGCCCTTGTTCCGTGTTCACTTGTTCCCATGTGACCTGCCACACAGACAACGAACCTTTGTTTTTCTTAGTGGCCGTATCCATAGGTTGTCTGTGTGGCAGGTCACATGGGAACAAGTGAACACGGAACAAGGGCACACGCCACAAGGGAACAGCCTCGGCCTAAAAGCAGGGATATGTAATTTGTTGCAACTCGCCGGTCCAGATATAAAAAATGAAAAACTGCACACTTTTATTTTCAAAGTACCTTATTAAAGGTATTTCCAGACGAAGTTTTCTACCTATTTGTCTGAATTAATTTTGTAAATTTTGTAAACCGTGTAAATCAATTAATATTTTTGATTGTTTACTATAGGGCTACAATCCTTGGTCCAAATCTATGGTTATGAATTTTGAAACTTTTGAAGAGGAAGTAATTCCATATTTTTATTATCGTAACTAAATTTAATAGTCCTAAGTCTACATACCTGTAATGAACATAATTCTTAGCTATACAGACCTCATTCACATTGTTCACGAATCACCGGATCATTGCATAAATACAAAGGATATTATTCATGTTTCTTCTCATGAATCAAGTACCCATGGAAGCATTTGAAAAAAATATTGTATACATTTCGGCAATTGACATATTATTTGTAGTGACATTTAGATATTTGCCGGTTCTGGGCCATAGTCCGTTTAATATTCTATGGAAACTTTTTGACATTGAAATAATAATCAGGGAAAAACTCGTACATACAGGACTCATTTTACCACTTTCGCGTTTTAATAAAAGTCTCGCGGGTCGCACAAAATTCGCCGGCGGGCGGCTTGTTGTCCGCGGACCACTGTGGAGCGTCAATTTTGAACATCAGAAAATACTCAAATTTGTGATATATACTTTCACAAAATGGTGGATATGGGGATATTTGTGGGTATATCCCCTCACTATGGGGACATCAACCACTTACGGGGACATTTCAGTGTCCCCACAACACCGGTCCTCTTAAAACACGTAAACAAGTTTACTTTACAAGTGACTAACTTTGGAATTATAGAGTGCTCAAACCCATTACAGGCGGGCAAATTCCCTAATCCTAACTTTATAACTCTTTCTGGACTATAAAATGACCCGATATTTATAATAAATACCAGTTGAAGAAGAGATTGAGGAAAATGTTTTCTAGAACTTTAAACTGATCTCAGCTTTAAATGGTTTTGAAAGAAACAAAAAAATGCATGATGACAGGCACACTTCAAGTTGCGCATGTACAAAGGATCAGGAACGCAACTTCAAAAACAGCAGTGCAAAATGTATACAGTGCGATGTGCGATAAAAAGCAGCTCTCGGTGGAGGAATATTAGTCCCGCGGCACCCCTAATGCAGACTTGAAAGCATTGAGGGTCGATGAGATGGCTGGATCTATCTGAAGAAGGTTCCAGTCCTTGGCTGTTCTCTGGAAAAAAGAGTGCAGGTAGACCTGAGTGTTGCAGTGATGAAGCTGGAATCTAGAATCATGGCCTCTGGTGTTTGTCACAGCTTGCGTAAGGTACTGGGTCTACTGGATATCCACAAGATTATATCTGATACGATACATCATCAGTAGACGGCTGTGTTTCCGTCTGGCTTGTAGAGATTACACTGGAGGTTTTGTAACACGGCAGACACCCTGCTCCTCCTGTCATAGTCACTGGTGACATAGCGAGCACACCTACGCTGGACTTGATCAAGTCTCTTGATGTTCTTTTGGGTATGGGGATCCCAGACCTATTAGGCCTGACATAATTGGTATATGTTGCTTCTTTGATCTTACGTGTGCAGGGACCGAAATTACGACTGAGAAATGCATGGATGCAGTTGGCTTTGTTAATGATGCTGTCGATGTGGGTGAAGTTGAAATTGAGTTTGGAGTCAATGTGGAGACCCAGATACCTGGCAGAATCAACCTCCTGAAGTGTTTGACCATGAATAGAGTATGAGATCTGGAGGGGATTTCTCCTATTTGTGATATGGATGACTTGACATTTTGATGGATGGAATTTCATCATCCACTGTTGCTCCCACTCCTGCAGATTATCCAAGTCTACTTGCAGTTTCAGACTCTCCTTGTGTGATGAAATTCTTTTATACAGGATGCAGTCATCTGCAAAGAGTCGAACCGAAGAGTTCTTGATGCAAGCTGGTAGGTCATTAATAAGTTTGACAAACAACAACGGCCCCAGTACGCTGCCTTGGGGTACACCAGAAATCACTTCCGCTTCAGTGCTGAACTGGCCCTCAACCACTACTTGTTGGGTTCTATACGTGAGAAAGTCTGATATCCACTCCAAGGTTGTTCCTCTGATACCATAATGCTCTGCTTTCGTCAACAAACGATGATGAGAGGCCTTAACAAATGCCTTCTCAAAATCAAGCAGGATAAGGTCTGTCTGCCCTCTTTCATCCAAGCCTCTGGCAAGATTATCAACGGTGACAATAAGTTGGGTCTCGCAGGATCTCTTTTTTTTCTGAATCCGTGTTGGGCGTTCGACAACACACGGTGCTCAATCAGATGGTTAACAATGGCAGAATGCATGATGTGCGCACAAAGCTGTGACAGAATGGATAATAATGAGATAGGACGGTAGTTGGCAGCAGAAGAACGATTACCCTTCTTGCAGATGGGTGTGACAAGAGCTCTCTTCCATGATGCAGGAACTTTACCTTGGTCTATTGATGCCTGGAAGAGGAGAACAACAGCAGGTGAGACTTCAGCAATTTCTTTTAACAGCTTTCCCGGTATGCCATCTGGACCAGTGAGGTTTTATGTTCTTAAGGAGCTTGATAACACCGTTTTGATTCACAGTGATCTTTGGCTTGGTGGGAAGAGTACTTGGTCCCAAGTCAGGGGCAGGAGAATATATACCATCATTTGTGATGTGATCAAGCAAAATCAGTCGGAACTCGGAAATATTGATTTTGAGATATAGCCAAACAAAAGAAACATTTCCTGTTGTTTCCTCTTGTTTTGGAAGCTCTTTAATTGATCATTTCTTTGGAACTGGTTATTCAATATCAATGGGGTTTTCTGCAAAATTCAGCTTTGTAAATGCTTTTTACTATCCTGTTAGAAACTGAAAATTTATTATTGCCGAGTTCCGACTGATTTTGCTTGATCGCATCACATTTTGGACGAACACCGATGCAAACTGTCTGTTGAGAATATTTGCTAAGGCTCTAGGGTCAGGATGGGTTAGGTTGCCATCTTTGCCACACCCAGTTGGTCACATCTTTAAGACTTTACTAATGCACCAAGGTTTTTGTTTCCATCGGCTGAATTACTCACTAAGTCTGCCAAGTAGTTCTGACGACACGTTCTCTGTGCATCACGTCTCTTGTGTCTGAAATAGTCACGCTGCTTGTTATTCTTGCGTGCTTTCCTGTGATCCCTTGCTTTTCTTCTACAGGCGCGTTTAGTCTGAGTGTTGTACCAGGGCTGATTACAACGAGTGGAACTCAGTTTTTCGAGTGACTCGGCAGCAATCATTTCGACTGAAGTTGATGTTGAGTGCCTTTCGGTAAATTCATTTGACCAAAATTTGATGTCACTTCTGATAGCATCGCCAATCGACCCCGGCACGATTCCAAAGAAGGATTTTTCAATGAACTGGGTTACGTCTGTCAGCCTGAGCTTTGGCTTCAAGAAATACTGTCGTGGTCACTCAAACCAGGAAAGCCCTCACATCTGTTGACAAGTGAAGGTCTGTTGGTGGCTATAATAAGTTAAAACAGGAATTAATGGATCACTTCCGGTCTAAAACGAAATTCCTTCAAAATGCCTTTTCTGGCACAAATAACATAGCAGAGTGATGGATGGGGTGTTATGGGTCAAAAGGTCATTAGGGGTTACGGCTGTGTTCGTGGTCTTGGACCACAGCACATCTAGTTCTGCTTTCTACTGACATAATGAGTCGGGTTAACAAAGAGAGTCCCAACGAGGCGCGTATGTTAGGACTGGTGGATTTTGTAATGTCAGAGGGCTTGTCATGGTCTCCTACGCACTGAACAAGGGCTCATTTTGCTACTTGCTGCTAACATAGTGTGAGCAGTAATATCTCTTGAACAGTGTGTTAAATTGTCTTTGACACAATTAGATCAAGTGAATGTTACTTTCCACTGTCACTTAAAAAAAGAAGCTCTAAAACACACAGACAAAATGGCTTTGTCGAAATCATGCTACACATCACCACCGAAAAAACATTTTCGATATGCCTTTTTGTCTAATCAAAAAAAAATATTTAAAGTTGTAAAAAAAGATACACCTTGTCATAAGTTCCCTGTCATTTAAGAAACATCTTCCACAGAGGGAGTATGTTTTGCAAATGAAATTGGCTAGTGTTAGTTATTGAAACCCACACTCCCTCTTTATACATGGCTTTACCTACATCTTCTACGACTGGAGCGAATATTTCAAATGGAAATTATATGAAACCCATTCCCTCTGCGGAAGACTTTCGGTAAATCGTCTTCAGCAGGAGTGTGGATTTCAAATGAAATTTCCAATTTAACCACTTACCATATATTCCATGTTACTCGCTTCTGTGTTAGTTCGACTTCTATATTCAATATGCTTGGCTAAGATGGCATCTTTCTCTTCTTGAGAATGCTCATTAATTCTCTCCTCGTCATAAAGATGTCTTATCTTCGATATATCGGCTCTTTTAACTCTCAAATTCTCTTTGAAATCCTCAGAGTTCAAGTTGAAATCAGTTTCATCGGAGTCAACCTGCTCTGCATTACAAATAGAATTCATTAAGAATAAAATAATAATTGGAGTATATGCTAATTGTGTACTGCGTGATACCAAGTCCATGTTGAATGCGTATTATCCACTTCCGTTTACCAATAAGACAAACTACTTTCAGAAGCACAGAACCGACTTGATAACGATTGACATTACTTTGACAGAAATATAAAACTCCAATTATACCATTACTCGTTGATGGTCGATAAACGTCCCAATAAATCGGACTTAGTCACCGGTCAGTTCTACAGCATAGATATCCATGGCTAACGATGGTTAACTATGGAAACATGTTAAAGGACATCAAGTTATTTATTTTGAGCTCTTTTGAGACGAGTAATGGATATATTCTGTAGATTTAGGTTTTGTCTGTGACTACGGGTCGTACGGGGCTCAAACTCGGTGGGTGGGTGTAGTTCTGTCCTGGCAAGAACATGTTTATGTTCGTTTTAAAGTCATCTGACACCGGGGTCCCCTCCTAGGGGTCATCTGAGGTCAAATTACTAAAAAGTGTCGTATGGGCATGAAACTTGGTAGGTACAGTCAACATTTGGAGTTATAAGTTTAGATCATTTTGGGGTCATCCAAGGTCACCCAGGGGTCATCTGAGGTCAAATTACTAAAAACTGTCGTATGGTCATGAAACTTGGTGGGTACAGTCAACATTTAGAGCCAAATTTTTGGAAGGTCATTTTGGGGTCGCCAGGGGTCATCTGAGGTCAAATTAGTAAAAACTGTCATATGGGCATGTCACCATCAGCCTGGTAATATGGTAAAATATGGTAACCGCCTAGCGCCTAGTCTATTTTAAAACTGATGCATCAATGACTATGTTCATCATGTCATTATTGTATCATTCTCACATAGGCCTACATTAGGAAATGAATTTAGAGAATAGAGGCCTTGCATGTGACATATCATCCCGTAAATATGGTGGACT
This sequence comes from Amphiura filiformis, assembly GCF_039555335.1. Lineage (NCBI taxonomy): Eukaryota > Metazoa > Echinodermata > Ophiuroidea > Amphilepidida > Amphiuridae > Amphiura > Amphiura filiformis. Next base: position 29,360,144 of record NC_092643.1, read on the forward strand.
ACTCAAATGCATTCAACAAAAGCATGATTGCAATCAAATAGGTTGATGACAACATTTGATTGAATGGACTGCACTCCGCCATAACTACGGTGAAGGACACCGGCTCAAATCCTTTGTTTGGAGCCAATCGATAATTTCATGCAGGGCCTCTATACTTTCTGTTAATAAAATACTATGCTGACCTCACACTCCAGTAATTTCAGATCATTGAGCTCTGTAATACATCAAAGAATGTCAATTCATGAAAACAAATAGATAATCTGCATATCGGATTAAAAGCTTGAGGCATTTCAATTGCAAGGCCCATTACTTATACACCACCAACAACATAGGCCTACAAGTGTATATAATGTAGCATGTGCACACATTATCATGTTGTGGATGGTGAATCAAGCTGCAGTGCCTACACATTCCCAAATAAATGCAGTGACCAACCGGTGTTAACTCATGATTGACGTACTGATCATTATGTATGATTTAAACTCATAGGTTTTGGCAATTCGGGAGGGGGTGGGTTCAAAATGACCCCATAGGATTATACGGGGGTAAAAATTTCAAATTGCTCAAATACCCCTTTCAAATATATCAAATTATTTAAATAAATAAATAAATAAATAAATAAATAAATAAATAAATAAATAAATAAATAAATAAATAAATAAATAAATAAATAAATAAATAAATAAATAAATAAATAAATAAATAAATGAAAAAAAAATTGAACAAATTGTAGCGTAGCATTAAAATCATAATAACTATTGCTGGCAGGCGGATTCGAACTAACGATATTAACATTACCAGTCTGATGCTCTAACACTGAGCTATGCCATCATCTAGTAATAAGGGTCGAGTTTTTAGCGTATACAGTGTTTGTCTGTGATAATGTCGCCTTGTGAAATAAATAAATATAAAATCTCAATTTTTAATTTAAATTTATTTGATAATTTTCTAAACTATATTTTCTTTAGATCAGGGACAAATATTTCCCCTTTTATCCAATTTGGCCGCTAAATAAGAATCTACTTCTTTTATTACTGATTTAATTCCGCGATTTATTCCATTAAGCAATATCAAAGATTAATGTCAAGCATCTCACAACAGATATTTAGTTGGCTTAGTGGTTTTGCACAGTGCTTTTTAACCGGGAGGTACCGAGCTCGATTCCCACCTCTGCCTGCATTTTTTTTTTCAAGACTGGGAAATAATAACCTGACATTCGCCGCTGAGATTCGTACTGCAGAAGCGGAGTTGTAACTTGTTAAACTTTGCTCCTTCCGTAAAAGGGTACATTATTTTGGCACTACATTATTTCTTTTTTTCCACATTGCTGGTATTAAATATCAAATGGTCATAATTGGTCATTGTTAATTGTTGGTTAACCCACCACTTGAACAGGATTTAACCAAAGCAAACAAAGACTTAAGCTTTTTTACGAATGCTATACATAAATATAAGCTTATTATCCTCTTCAACAATAGGATTAAAGATTGGTGCTTGACTGGAATTACGTGCTAGTGTCATTGGTTATTGTTAAAAGGCAATAAGGTGTGTAATTGCAATATTTCCTCTGAATAGGAAAGACTCTCTACATCGAACCATGGATGCTGGTGGTTCGAATTAAGCCCGATCCTGACTCCACTTCGCAGCGGTATGCGATGCTGCGATGCTTTTCAAACATCTCAGCATCCAGCAATGAAATTAAAATGTACAGGTGGAGTCAGTATCGGGCTTTAGGAATCCAAACCCAATTCGAAATGATGCGCTTGAGAATTCAACAATATAAATAATGGTAGCTCTATTATTATACACATTAATGGTAACATTCCAAAATATAATACGTTTTTTGCCTTTGCTTGTCACGTGGTAGGCCTATGTTGAAGTTGCGATTATATTTTTAAATAAGTTTCAGATGAATAACAACAAGACAAGTAGCCGAGTGGTCTAAGGCGCTAGGCTCATAGAGTACTAAGCGTTGCGCCGTGAGTTCGAACCCCGCCTCTGCCAAACTTTAAAAGAAGTAAATTAAAATTTGCCTTTTTTTAATTTCATATTTGGGAAATGTGACTGGGAGAATTTATGTATGGTGTGGAGTGGTGTGATAGGGCATGTCCTTTAACTGGCCGGCGCGGTCCGGTGACTAAGTCTTTATTGGGCGTTTTATCGGCAGTCAACGAGTAATGCTTAGGCATTGAACCGAAACCTTTGTATAGGCCAACAGATTGACTAAAGAACAAACATGAATACAAAATTCCACTGTATTTCTAGTATATTTTGGTGTCAAAAAATGTAATAATAAACAAACCCTATTATGTAACCTTTTAAATAACACAAGTCGTTTTACTGTATCGATATATACTCAGACATCGAGTTTATTATAAAGGACATTAACTCCGAAGATGGTACTTATTATGAAGTGTAAATACAAACAAAAATGACCGATTAATGTTCTGAATTATTTCGCGCACCAGTACCTTGAGGGGTGGGGTATGAAGGTTTGGACAGTATTTATTGTGGGACTTACGAGCACATCAGGCATATCGAATTGCATTCGGAATACGAAGAATGTCCTTCTGATATCAAATAATTTTGATTTTTTGAAATTCGCAATGTAATACACATTTTATGGCAAATGATTAAAAATTCATATTTGTGATATTTAACAGTACTCGAAGTAAACTTTATAAATCTGATGATTTATACTTAAGGTGTATGTAGGTGGGATGAAAAGCCGACGATCAATTGAAAATTTTGACCTTTCGTATTGAAGATATGGAATTTTTTCCCAAAACACCAAAAAAAATAGGTCTTTTTGGGAAAAAAATCCATATCTTCAATATGAAAGGTCAAAATTTTCAATTGATCGTCGGCTTTTCCTTCCAGCTACATACACTTAAAGAATATGTCATTAGATTTATAACATTTACTTCGAGGACTGTTATATATCAAAATGTGAAAAATATCAAATTTTAATAATTTGTCATAAAATTTGTATTATATCGTGAATTTCAAAAATGAAAATTATTTGATATCAGAAAGACATTCTTCGTATTCAGAATGCAATTCGATATGTCTGATGTGCTCTCATGTCCCACATAAAATACTGTCGAATAATGCTCAAAACGCTCATTCCAGATCCCTTAAAATCAACTATATCAAGGTCGTTTACTTTGGATTTTTTTAGTTTGGTTTGGTTTCCGCATCCGTGAATCCTAGACTAGAATCATACTAAGTTTTTAAACATGATGAACGTATTCAGTTGAACTTGAATTTAATAAAATGTCCTATAAAAGGGAATTGGGCGTACAAAGAAAAAGTGCCCATGATGTAGGGTATTGTAAATTATGAGTGAACGGTGCACAAATATAAGTACTTAAAGTTACCTTCTCTATAGTGTGGACGTACGAAATGTTAAAATTTTCGGCCAAATTTAGCACAAATTGTTGTAATTTTTACAATTTTCCCCAGAATTAGAGGGAAATTTAAAAACGTTTGGCTTCAGTGAGCCAAATTGGGCTATTTTCCGAAAAAATAATGAGAAAGTGACCCATCCACATACACAAATTAACTCTGTATAAAGACAAATCAAGTGAAGCCAGCTGTGACGTGTATGGTTAGACACAAAGTCATGTCTCAATGTAAGACATGTTAAAATGTTAAGACACTCATACACAAGTTGTGTTTTCATTCAAGACATTCTGTTTTGGGTGTGTCTTTCAAGCCATTTTGAGATATGTCTCTGGAAAATCTTCGTTCAATCTTCGTCGAACGAAGAAAATTCCATGCGTATAAGGTCAATTTTGTGAAAATCTACTGCATGGGTGAAACATACTCCGATCTTACTGATATTTCAACAGAGCAGTCGTATGTACCCTAGTAAAATTCTCCGAGAGTTCTAAGTCGATCCGAGAAAAAAGTGTTTTTCGCCACCCCCTACTGGGTCGGTCCCCGGGGGTCGTTCGGATAAATATATTTTTATTGACTCACTACTGCATAGGCATGTAGGCAATGAACATTGGTCATGTGAGAAGATAAATCAAGACCTTCAATACGCAAGATACACTAAAGAAATGTATTCAATTAGAATGGCTGCACACTTACAGGCATAAGACGCAAAGTTTATTGGAAACATTGATGAAGGAATGTTATAATGAGTTTACAGTAATGATTTTCTTCTTAAGAAAATGTTGTTTCAGAAAAAGTTTTTTTCTTATTATTTTATTAACAAACAAGGTTAAAATGCACATACAAAACCCAGGACATGGCCAACATGCCAGTGCAGAACAACAGCATGGACCAATGCAGGGAAATCAAAGCAAAAACAAACAAATATATACATGATATAAATCATTTAAAAGAGCCAACTAACATGACCAAGCAATGTTCAATTTGAGGTATTCGAGGTAATCCCACAATTCCTACAATTCCAAATACTATATGAGCCCAGCATACCGTAGCTAATTTATAAATGTCTTTGGTAACTTTTGAGGTGACTGTAGCTTTGCAAAATTTGAAAATGGAACGCATACGAGAAACGTTAGGGTGGTGCAATAATTATGTGTACCCCAGGGTGGTGAATTATAGGGGGGCAAAGATTTGTTTGGCGACCAAAAGGGCGGGGGGGCAAGTTTTTGGCAGGTCGAAAGGGGGGGGTCAAGTGTTTTTGGCAGGTCGAAGGGGGGGCAAGCGATTTTTGGCACAGATATTTTGGGCACCGTTTCTATATTACACCCTAAAAGGTGTAGGAAAACGTTAAGAACACGTTCAAATATGCAAAATATCCTGCTTGCTGCGCTCACACTATATGATAAGACAATTTAAGGTTTTAAATTTGGGTTCCCCAAAATCTTGCATGTGTAAGGGGGGCAAAGATTTTTGGCACGTCAAAAGGGGGGCAAGCGATTTTTGGCAGACCATTTTGAGAATGGTACACATAATTATTGCACCACCCCTTATCTTTAGTGACTAGGCCACGAGAACAACCTCAGGACAAACAAGATTTGTTTTCACACACCCTAGTATAAGATCAGAAAGAAGACCGGCATAATTGTTTTGCTTACGATCGTGAGCTTTCTTTTATATTTTGGTTAATAGGAACAGGAAAAATTGAAGCCTTTTTGGAGGATTCATTATACCAAAATATGGCCGGACGTTGTGATGTAGGTAGTGTACTAGGAGGTATCGTACATCCGGTGGAGGTCTTGCCCTATGTCCGCAAAAAACCTTCACGTCGTCGTTTTTAGATGGAGAGAGCAAACACTGAACAATGTAGTTCAGGATCGAATCGTGTCTCCAAGTATTCCTCTCTTAATTTAGGGCCTCAGCACAATTATGAGGATATGGTGTAAAGTCTCTTTGTTTTTGCAGAGTGGACATAGAACATTACTCCGCTTACCGCAAGTTTGCAGATTGGAAAGTGTAGACAAGAAGTCGATGGAGGAGTGGACAGCAATGGATAAGACCCCCTTGGGAAGATCATAAATTATAGAACGCCTATTTAGATCAGATTGTTCAGCACATCCGTTGTTGTAAGGGCCGTATATAGTCTCTCTAATAGTCTGTGCGATTGTTTTTGAGAATGCTTTGAATGGTCCTTTTGATGGCGGACGATTAAAATGTGAAGGGTTAGCCTTAACAATCTTAATAACCTCAGCCACAATAGGATTCCTAGCAATTGTAGCAATACACGATGTCAGAGCAATCATCCTAATGTATTGGTAAATTCCCGTTGAAATCGATACATCCCTTATGGAAAACATGACCTTACCCTTCCGCAAATGGAGTGTAAGTTTCATATGTGATTACCTGAATGGGCGATTCCATTAAGGTCATGTCTCCAGTAAGGGGTGTATGGGTTTCAACTGGAATAACCCATTATAGGTATTACATTTTGCATCTTTTGCAACTTATATGATAAATATGCCATTCCTGGTTCCGTGTTCATTCCTGAGTTTATTGTCTGCTTGGTTTTTCTTTGAAGACCTAAAGCATGCGTGGGAAAACCAAAAGTCGACAGTCTCGATAAAAGAGAGAAGACTTGCTCCGAAGAATAATCCTAAGGCACCTCCTAAGTCACCTGCGGAATAAAACCAAAAGGAGATCAAATTAATTGTGCTGTAAGCTCAAGTTGCTTTTTGTCAGAATACCATTAATATTATTTTGGTCTTCACAAACTTCCAATTTATAGACGTGAGGATATGCAATTTCCAAAATACTGCCATGCTACGTTGAGTATAAGTTTTTTTTGGTTTTTTGTTCTTCACAAACTTCCAATTTATGGACGTGAGGATATGCAATTTCCAATATTTATAATTGAATTTGAATAGGGATCAAATACATTGCACTAAATAACATGTTTTGGGAACTCTCAAAGTGCTTGATAAGTGTCACAATACAAAATGTTTGAAGAAAATAATGTTCCTGATGTAGGGCATATTATATTTTTATTAGTGACTATAATTGCCTTTGCTGAATCTTTGCAATACTCACAAACAAACTGGAATAACTCATATGAGGGTTGCTCTGTTATTTGCTCCACTTTTAAATTTCCGTAGAATATCTCAACCTGCAAAATGTTTTTACTGCATGCGTAAAAAAATGAGAGTAAGTAAATATTATTAATTAATATTGTTAACTGACGATTTAAGTAGGTCTTCCTCGTACTACTGCTAAGTCCGCTATCATTATGTAGAGTAAAACCACTACCATCACTGTCACCGTCGCCGCAGTCACTAAGACCACCAACACCAATATAACACCAGCACCCCACCACCAGCAGCAGCATCACCAAACCACCAACGTCAACACTAACACCACCACCTACAACGTCCCCTCTAACAACACCAACAACAGTATCTGATATACATGTAGCAACTACAACACGAATATCGTCACCACTACAGGAGCTTTTAAACTTTCGATAGTCAACACGGTGAAGATACGTAGAAGTTTAACCTACCGCATATACTCTGTCAGCAGTCCAATCCGGTCGTTGTTTAAATTAACTTCATTGCCGTAAAGAGTCAACATATCATAGGTAGCTGTATAAATCAATGGGAATGCGTTGAAATATGCCTGTTCAAAACCAAATTCTTCATACACGTTGTCTATAAATTCCTCAAATGTTTGATTGCCTAAATGTGTCAAATACTCTCCAGTGTCTCTGAAAGCTTGGGCCACTACCTGTTTGTAGACGCCCGATGTCACCCAGTGTTTCTCATTCTTTATATACTCTTGCCAATATCGCTCACTTCCTGGGGCATAAATGACATTACCTAAATATATCTGGTAAAATAAATCCTCGGCAAGATCGACGTAAACTTGATATTGCATGCTTGCAAAGATGTCCTCCAACAAAACGCGGAACAGAGTACCAATGGTGCTGGGATACACTTGCGAAAGACTATCGCCATTTGAGTTGTTCGTGTGCATGATATCGGAAACGATTGCAAATAAGACGGTCTGTGTAATTTGTAGGTTTTGATTCTGAGTCACGTCGCTGGAATAATAAAAGGAAATTTTCATTGCATTATCAATTACCAATATTCTAACGCATTCTTATAGAGATAATGTAAATGCCTCCTCGTGAAGGACCACCGAAGCAACCTTCGTAAAGACGAGACAAATAATATATGTAATTCCACAAGATACTTAAAACTGAAGTGTTTATAGAACGATGCATGAAGAGGAGTTTGTTGGCATTGTTATGTAATCCACCCTCTATCAGTACCGAAATCCCAATTTCACCTTAACGTAAGGCAGCATATAAAGTGATGTGCTTTTGATATGAGCACATTCATTTCCAATACTGCCGATTGGGGTCTGTCATGGTCTCGCAAATGTATAAATAAAAATAGCCGGAAATTAAAAGAATAGTTAACGTCTAACGATACTATTAACCCGTATAAAAAGCGGTGCTGGGGTGTAAATAAGTAATGTGCCCTGATGACATCACAGTGAAAGCAAAGCGTAAACAACAAGAGAGATCAAGTCTCTTTTAGTATGTTACAAATATACACAGTAGGTCCGAAGTAGATACACTAGCCGTGACGAATCAGGGTCTTCATGGCCGTGAAGGACCGGAGTCTGTAACACCCGCAAGTTTTTATGCTACAGGGTCCCACCATCATTGTGTTTCAGAGATTTCAACACCGCACACCTCTCCAAAGTCTACTTACATTAGAGCCTCAGCAAATGCCTGAGCCGGAAGGACCAAGTCCTGCTTTAGATATAGTGATGTTGCCACACCTCTGGACGGGAACGATGTTTGTGAAACTGTTGGTTTATAAAGCGTTTCGTAGCACACTTCAGGGCATGAACACAGAGTTCTCCTATTAGCCGCAAAAATTACTGAAATAAAGATGAGCATGTGTAATCGTGAACTGTTTACAACTCCTCAGCCTATCCCTCTCTCTTTTCTTTCTCTTTCCTCTCTTTTCTCTTTCTCTTATCGACACTGTCACCAAAATATGCATAAAAAGGTTGGACTTCAACAGGTTGGACTTCAACTCTAATCAGTGAGGTACCATGAAAATTTCCAGGTGGTGGGGCAAACGTATCGCGCTGATACGTTACCAAAATTATTTTACCGCCCAAAAACTTACAATTGTAATGTTAGAATGAGCCAAAAATTAGGATAATTTTGACCTAAAACAGGCCATAAGGAAGATGCACATCACACATTTTGGTCAATTTTTCGATGCAGTGGAAGGTAACTTTGCTCCTGTCCCATTTCTGGCATGCCACTGAGACTCATTACATTTTAAACCCACTGTTACACCATTACAATACTCACAGCTTGCAGCATAGAAGCATTGCGTCAATTGTTTAGGAGAACAAAATGGGGCGTTTCCTGCAGGTAAAAACAAAAGTAAACAAAACGATGATGTGTAAATTATAATTTTGTTTGCACAGTTATGCATTTCAAAGCATCGCAGTTTATAGCAGGCATCAGAATTGGTATTCCTCAGCAAATGTTACGATATGGCTTTGACATCCCCTCCCAATCGCCATTATGTCCGGGATTGAGCACGAGAGATGAGTAAACTAACCATGCTAACTAATGCGCCATACTCCCTCAAAAAAGCTCGTGACATTTTTTGAAAGTATTAATGAAATAACCAACCTGGCATATAAAAGTTTCGACATCCACAATTAGAAACAATGTAGTCTGTTTCACACTCCAGGTAGCATTTAGACTCTGTGTAAGCGCCTCCCAAATATTTCAAAGGTTGACTTCCACAATCACCATACGGTGACCCTAGCGTTTTCATTTCTATGACATCCAGGCGTAGCGGGGTATGCGTACCAGGCTGCAGTTCTATTCCGTAGTCCACTAAATTTGGTTCCTCATCTCTTGGATGTACCAGGATTTTAAATCCATAATTTTCTCGTGGAGCTACCGTGGCCTCCTTTTCATCTGCATTCAAGATCAGACTTAAACCCTGACTTTCACCTTCATATCAAGGAGTAGAAAAAGTAGAACATATTTCTATATTAGCTAGAACCATGGAATATGTTTTAAGCCTACACAAACTAGCTAGCTAGCTGCTAGCTAACTAAATACCGATCGAACGATTGAACGGACGCACGAACAAACTAAAGGAAATGAAGACATGATTGAGTTATAGCTGCCCCGCAACTAAAACCTAAAATCTAACCTGGTGTATTGACTAATAGTTTTTCTTCGTTAACGTTTGAGTTGAAGGTATAGCACACTCCATAGTTTGTGATCGTCGTCGTAAAGTTTTCTGGTCCACACTGTTCTCCTTTGAATTCACACCTAAATTGTATTGAACATATTTTTGAACAGTGATAAGTTGTTGTCATCAATAATAGCATTCATAGGTCTCTCTCTCTTTCCCATCCCTGTTCCTCCGACCTTCCAACCTTCAGATAATCTCGTCGCTCTCTGTTCTCTGCTCTCTCTCCCCCTCTCTCTCTATCTTTCCCTCTCTTTTTTTCGGCCTTCCTCTTTCCCCTCTCACTTTCTCCCATTCATCACTTTTTCACTTTTTCATCTTTTCTTCCCATTCTCCAATTTGACTCTTTCCGGTATCTGTCATGGGAAAATTCGAAGACTGGTATCAGACTTAATGTTCAAATTAATATATACGACGTAACAATAGTTAACTCATTCAAGATTTTTTTTAATTAGTTGAAAAGTTTCCACTATTGAGAACGACATTTCAGTGTTTTGCCTTTCAGTGACCATAGTTATATATTATTTTCTTATCCCTACTCTATCGTTTTGATCTATTACGATCCTTATTTGATAAAACAAGAGAACAAATTAATTTAGAAAAATTGCACAATAGATACGCACTTGAAAAAAGACAAATATCACTTACAATATCATCATATCGTCTAATGAATGAGCACCGGTCATTACAAAATCGTACAAGCTAAGTCCTTGGGGATATAATTCACTCAACTCCCCACTATATTCCCCATCAGACATACCAGGTTGGGGGAAAAGGTGATGTATTTGTGGAAGTCCAACACGCCATGTATTCAGATAGCTTCCATACAAGATAACGAGTTGCTCGAGCCTATATTGGAAGAAAATGTGAATCAATATCAATCAAATGACAGATTTGTGATTAAATCAACTTGATTTCCAAATAACAATAGCAACATCATTTTGAAGTCAGTTGATAAACTGCTTAAGGTAAACCAAAAGTGTGCATACATCTTGGTCAATGTTGGTGCCAAAACTTTTATTTTTAACGTGCTGAAATGGTGTTTTCTTTACTTGGGGGGTTGGTTTTGGAGGCAAAAGACAATTTTCGGGGGCAATGACGAAAAAAATAAATCGAGGTTGTGTCAATTTAACCCGGTGTTATACGTGTTATGTGTACATATACCGGTTTTTTTACTGGTAAACTATACTTTGCACTTGCAAAAGACCTTTAATGGGACAATGTGCTCGCGTAGCGTGGAAAACTTTGGTATAAAAATAAAAGTATAACAGCTACTTTGCAAACTCAATTATGTATGCAGAACATTGTCAAATTGAACAACTTAATGTATATTTTCGTGATTACATTGTATTCCCCCCTCCAAAAAACAACAAGACACAAATACCCAAGGGCATGGTGCCTGTTGTCAATATGTAGAAGAAGGTTGTAGCAAAAAAAATGTCAAAAACTTAAAAACTTGTTATGAGAATGTTTGAGTGATGGGCTACGTGAGATAGAATGCCCTGTGTTTGAAATCTAGTTGAATGGCACTTTACCTAAACATATTTGTGTTACAGAAAGTCACAGACGGGAACTCCAGCTCATCCTTTGTCATATAATTGAAGCGTGTGTTCGTGCCTTGGTTAATGAATTTCCATGTTGATTGATAGATTTGAATAAATAGACCAACAAGTGCACCCAAAACAACCAGAAGCCAAAACAATCTGAAAAAAGGAAGAAGAAAATAAAATAGAAGAAGAAGATGATGTAAGAAGCAATATGTAGTAACATCTACTGTGACACAACAGTGATGCTTAAGATTTATTCTTAAAAACGCTAGATTTGTTGGAAAGTATTATAAACATAATAGGAACGTTTCCATGTACCTGCACTAAGCTCTGGGAAAGATCACTAACAATCATTAAGGTTAACAAGTATTTTGAACTGTTGCGAGTTCTTGTGAGCTTTGGCAAAATTTGCATTGATCATTTCATACCGAGTGTGTAGAAGAATTCAAATATCACAGATATACGTTTGTGGTTCTTGAGTTATGTTGTAAATGGGGCCGAAACAATAACACTCTTACAAAATGAACATAACTCATTAACAACAATAAATCAAGCAAGTTTTCAAAGTATATGATCTGTAGAATGAACTTTTGCAAAACATCAAAGTGTTATTTTCAATAACATATTGATTTAGATGATGAAAATCGAATTTTCTTTTACCTGGTCTCCCCTTAATGCACCGGAGAATCCTATAACAAAAGATACACATTGACAGGTTTCGATCGTTTGAGAAATGTCATAATAATAATAATAATAATAATGATGACCTTACCGCCTTATTCCGGAACTTCCACTTGCAGAAATATATTTGAATCCCGAAAAACTGGTTTCTTGACTACATTGTATCACACTGGAGCAACATCCACTCGATTTATGCTCTTCTTTGTCAACATCAGGCTGCTGGATCTTAGGATCTGTTTTCAAAGGATGAACTTGAGAGGTAACAGGTGCTTGGATGTAGTAACCTGATTCATCTGATCCATTATCCCAGGCAGGTGGTACATTTCTATGATAATCGTACATATTGAATTGATTGGCAGAGATACGTTTACCACATTTGCTTCAAAACGATTTAATATATCAAGTTTCCAGTGCGAGTCTGAATTAGTAACAATTTTTGTGATCACCTGTTAATGAGCAACACCAGTCTATAGATACAATCGTTTTGTATTTACACTCTGACGGAGGCAAATGCATGAGCACATGGGTGAGCATGAGTTGTATAAAACAGGTTTTAGCATCACTAATTGATGTTGCATCATCATTTGCATGTTGATTATGTAGTAACGTAAAATCGATACAGAAAATGTAAAAACATATGCTACCGTTTGTCAAATGCATGAACACGTGCATAAGCATGAGTTGGGTAAGATTCATTTAACACGTGTATGAGCACGAGTTGTGTGAAGCTGGTAAGCTCTTGTACAAGTTAGAGCAACACTAATTAGATTTGCATGTTCATGCAACGTAAAATTGATCAAAATTAATAATAATTAATAAATTGTAGTAACTCTTTTGTCTGTACGTTTATATAACCATTCTTCTCTCAACGAATCAGGTAGAGATGTTTAATCTTCTCAACTTCAATTGCCTGCTGCATGTGGTGACAATGTTTTCTAATATACTCTCTAATTTCAGTCAGTAATATATATAGTCCATATATCTACCTCGAGACACCGGCACAAGCTTTGAAGTTTAGCGTGTGCTGCATTTGTTTAGCGTTGTTTCTTGGGTGTTCATACGCACAACTTTGATTGCGCGCGTAAAAGTGTACACTCGCACTTAGTAACCCTTAGCTAACCGGTGACTCGAGCTAGATAATTATATAGACTACAGAGGGAGAGAGAACGCCACTACCTTTGTATCTCCCAGGAATAACCCAAACCAACTCAAATATGGTCCGAAAACAATGCACGTTGAGGTCAATCAAAGATCAACACAGGTTCCAAATTTCAAAGTTGCTCAAACTTACTAAAAACCATACCAACGTATTCGTCTCATCCCAAGAATTCATTGAAAGTCAAATTAACTTTGTTAACGATGAACTGAAAGAAGTGAGCAATTGGTTTAAAGCAAGCTAACTGTTTGTAAATGCCAGCAAACTAATATAATTAAGAAATAAAGGGCAATGCATTATCTTTTACACGAAAATAATGTGTCCGAGGCAGTAAACACGTAAATAATGGGCGAGGTGCAACATAAAGTTCGTTGCTCTGGCCACTTTATTGCTAATTAATGGTCTGTCACGTGACGCGTTTCCACAAATCACAGTGCACGATTTTGAATAATGGGTCGTGGGGGTAATGGAATTCTGAATTGAGGTGCAACACAAATGACATCAGTCAAAGAAACTAATAATATCATCTTAGACAATATGATTAAAAATGTACACAGGGCGTAGCCGGGAGGGGGAGGGGCGGCAGAGAGTAAAGTGTCCTTAAAATGACTAAAAATGGGACAAAATATTGACAAATGGAGGACGAAAATTTGGCTTTGCCCCCTCACACTAAATTCCTGTCTATGGTACTGAATGTACGGTACAATATACCATGCCGCAGTCCCTTTACAAAGAGTGCAGCATACAAAATTCCTGGGTGTAGTGTACTGATAGATGAATGTCTATATCAATTGTGTTTCCATAACGATATCAAGAAATATTTGCGTTATGAACAAAGAAAGCATTTTATTTCTAATTAATTGTATATTACTGTACACTATCGTTGCTTTACCTAACACGGTTTTTTGTTGCGAGCATTCATTAAATTATCCAACAAAATAAACAATATATCTTATCAAAGCGAATAGTTATGGAATCAAGATAAATTGCTGACCTGGTACATGCAGCTATCACACTAATATATACATATTTTGATATTTTTTATCTTCAACACAGATTTTCGTTTTTTATTAACTTATTCAGCTTTTTCTGCTTTTTTGTGGTGATTTTTATTCTATAAACTGTATATTTGTGTGCAAATTGAGGGCGCTATTTACATATATTTTAAATTCAAGTTAGCCAAGTAATATAAGTTATTCCTTAAAACGTTTTTTTCCTTGTTATTTGTTACTCCTTTTCTGAAGTTTTAATGCCATTTTACCAATGTTTCCCCCTATAAAGATGACAAACGATTTAAGATAAATAGCGCCATCAGTGTTCACTCACTCTTTAAAATGACGTAGTTTTACATGACATCAAACAACCGTGTAAAGAAGCTATAAGCGAACTACCCAAAGCGTTTCGAACATTCGAACATGTTTGGAACTCTTTGGTGTCTACTGTATTCTATTATAGACCGTGCTATCAGTGCTATCTACTGTATATATCATTTTCTGTATCTGTAGTATCTAATGTAGAGAGCATTCACGGTTGTTTGATGTGATCATTTATAAAATTTTAAAACAAAGCATTATTATAATGTTCAATTCTAGACCTGAACAATACTAACAACGATCACACTAACATTTGCAGAAATATATTTGAATGTATATGTATATGTATAGCTCTTTTTAATATAGATTTTTGTTTCTTTTCCAACTTTCTTTTTTCCATCTTTTGTGGTATTTTTTATTCTATAAACTGTATATTTGTTTGCAAATTGAGGGCGCTATTTATATATATTTGAAATTCAATTTAGCCAAATAATATATGTTATTCCTAACATTTCATGATAAAAAGTTTTTTGAAAATTTCGTTATTTATTTCTCTTTTTTTTGATGTTTTAATGTCATTATACCAGTGTCTACCCCTTGTAAAGATAAAAACAGGATATAAGATAAATAGCACCATCAGTGTTCACCTTTTTTTTAATGATGTCGTTTTACATGCTATCAAACAACCGTGCATTATTGGTTGGATCTGTGGATTCGACTGTATAATAGTAGTAAAAGCTATCTACTGTTGGTAGCATCGTCTGCACCTATGTTTTTTTTTATTGTAGATAGCACCAACGCTCTGCATGGTCTATTGTTCTATTGTTTCCGATTAGAGCGCTGACATATTGTAAAATGTTGCCAATCAATATTCATGAGAGTGTACATTCAACGTCCAGTTTGCGAAACTGGGTGAGTTGTGTTTGGTAGGTGTGAAATACATCTGACTGGGCGTTTTAATTACGTAACGAATAAAGGCATTGACATCGTCGAATGGCTGCCCAGTGCTGTTATGTGTTTAGTTATTATATAGGCCTAATAATTATTATTAAATGTATTCATCATTCCTTTCTTTTCCCTTCTCTGTACTTATTCTTTCCGAGGCCTACATTTTATCACTCCCTCGCTCTCATTGTCCCCTCTCACCCTCCCTCTCTCATTCCCATCATTGTCCTTATATTTCTATTTATCTACTTGTCTTTATTATATCTTTTTATTTCTCCCTTCCTCCAGCCCTCTCTCATTCTCCATATCCCCTCCTCCCCTCTTTCTCCCGCCCCCTCCCAAAATTTCTTAAAAACAACCTTTATAGGCCTATACTTATACTTACATGTATACGTATAGCGATTACCATTATAGTGTAATATAGATATCTACCAAAAAAACGTTGACAACGTAAAGAAATCAGTAAGTTTAAAAAAAACCACCTCGGCTCACTTTTTGAAACTTGGTCCCATTTGTAAAAGGTATTAATTTAAACTTCATCATATTTATATAAATTTAAAAC
Source organism: Amphiura filiformis (assembly GCF_039555335.1). Classification (NCBI taxonomy): domain Eukaryota; kingdom Metazoa; phylum Echinodermata; class Ophiuroidea; order Amphilepidida; family Amphiuridae; genus Amphiura; species Amphiura filiformis. The sequence goes on from NC_092643.1 coordinate 29,376,046, forward strand.
ATTTCCAGAAGTGTAGTAGGCTTGTAATCTTGTTGGAAACGCTGTATTCTGTTGAAATAAAATAAAACACTGATTTCCTGTTGGTATTCAAAATGGGACCAAGTTTCAAAAAGTGAGCCGAGGTGGGTTTTTAAACTTGCTGATTTCTTTACGTTGTCAACGTTTTTTTGGTAGATTTCTTTTCTTTTATGAATGTAACCAAGTAGCTCCAAGCTTGGAAAGTCATCAGGTTACAAAGTGCTCCATAAAAAAAAAAATAGATGTTTGAAGTTGCTGTTCATGATTTATGACAATAAATAATTAAACAAAACTTTATCAGTCGTTTATTTTAAAACTTGCTCGTCACGCGTGACTGAGGCGTACACAATGATCAATATATATTTTAATATACTTTAATTATTCAAGGCAACGTAAATATGTACAGAAAATGTAAATATAAACAGCACACACCCAATGTTGACAATGCCAGAGAGATACGGAGAGTAAGTCCGATTTACTTCCAAGTTGGAACTGGTAAATGCGCATATATTTAAGCCTATGCTACGGAAGCGTCTAAATGCCCTGACTAGGCAAGATAATAATCGTGTTTGAAAGTTTGTGGTTCTTTATAGTTCTGCGGGCCAACCTAGTTGGATATGCCTATTAAGCGGCGGTTATCTGCGATCTTTCGTGGTTTGTGGTTTTAATTTCCCTTATCAAGCACTGGCCTCTATCGGGAGCTAATTTATAGTTTAAGCTTGTTGGATATCCATATTTCGTGGTTTGTGGTTCTTCGTAGCCCTGTGGGGCAATCTAGTTGCAAATACAAATTTCGCGGTTTGTGGCTCTTCATTTCGTTTCATTTCGTTTATCGCGGTTTGTGGTCTTAATTTATTGGATATCCATATTTCGCGGTTTGTGGTTCTTTATAATCTATAGGCCTGTGGGCAATCTAGTTGGATATCCAAATTTCGCGGTTTGTGGTTCTTTGTAGCCCTGCGGGCCAACCTAGTTGGATATGCCTAGTAAGCGGCGGTTATCTGCGATCTTTCGTGGTTTGTGGTTTTAATTTCCCTTATCAAGCCTGCCCTCTATCGGGAGCTAATTTATAGTTTAAGCTTGTTGGATATCCATATTTCGTGGTTTGTGGTTCTTTGTAGCCCTGTGGGGCAATCTAGTTGCATATCCAAATTTCGCGGTTTGTGGCTCTTCATTTCATTTCATATCATTTTATCGCGGTTTGTGGTCTTAATTTGTTGGATATCCACATTTCGCGGCAATCTAGTTGGATATCCCTATTAAGCGGAGGTTGTCGGCGATCTTTCGCGGTTTGTGATTTTAATTTCCCTTATCAAGCCCTCTATCGGCAGTTAATTAGTTTAAGCTTGTTGGATATCCAAATTTCGCGGTTTGTGGTTCTTTATAGCCCTGCGAGGCAATCTAGTTGGATATCCAAATTTAACGGCAGTTGTTGGCGATCTTTCGCGGTTTGTGGTCTTAATTTGTTGGATATCCATATTTCACGGTTTGTGGTTCTTTATAATCGATAAGCCTGCGGGCAATCTTGTTGGATATGCAAATTTCGCGGTTTGTGGTTCTTTGTAGCCCTGCGGGGCAATCTAGTTGGATATCCCTATTAAGCGGCGGTTGTCAGCGATCTTTCGCGGTTTGTGATTTTAATTACCCTTATCAGGCCCTGCCCTCTATCGGGAGCTAATTTATAGTTTAAGCCTGTTGGATATCCATATTTCGTGGTGTGTGATTCTTTGTAGCCCTGCTGGGCTATCTAGTTGGATATCCAAATGTCGCGGTTTGTGGTTCTTTATAGCCCTGCGGTGAAATCTAGTTTGATATCAATATTCAGCGGCAGTTGTTGGCGATCTTTCGCGGTTTGTGATTTTAATTTGTGACAATTTATAATATTTATTGCAAATATAATTTCAGATTGAACTGTGAACAGAGCCAATGATAAATGTGTTTTAAATAACGAAGATGTCATGATAGTCAGGCATGGTGAAAGCATCTGGAGGGTGAAAGTAGGCCTAGGCCTAGGCCTAGATGAGAATAAAAATCAGACATGTTTGTTTGATGAAAAAATAATAATATCATAATAGCAATGGATGTTCGAGATGGTGTTATTCTTGATTTATGACAATACATTGGTTAATAAAACATTAAGAAAAAAAGTGGTGGGAAGTTTCGAACCTGAGCAAAAATTCATAAATGGATTAGAAGTCCAGGACCTTAACCGCTTCGCCACGGGGACGACCCGTTATAACGACGTGTGAAAGTGGAGTATTTATTAATATGAATGTATGCTGTGGTCCGGAAAGAATAAAAGAATTGCGAAAAACTTGATTTTTTGGCGAATGGGATCCAGAATTTGTATGTAGGGTATCCAGGAATATACTAGGGTATATTTGAAAGTGAATCTCAAAAGGTAGTGCGACAGTGACAGCCATGTATGGCTGTAGCAGTGACGAAAGATTGTGGATATCAGTATGATTAGCTATGATTTTCCACTAATTTTGGCTATGAAATACCGCGTGAAATAAAGCAAGAATGTTTATTTATTATCAAACAATCGGATTGACTGTATGATTGGTGTAACTTTTTGAATTAATGAGTTATTAAAATATTACACTTTGGATAGTAAATACGATTTAGCATGGTTTTAGATATATTTTGTACCCAGCGAAAAATATCATAGAACAATAGCGTTTTGTTTCGTGTAAATATAGTCCCGCGGTGCATCTTCTTATTCTTCTTTATCAGTCGTTTTTTTAAAAACTTGCTGGTCATGCTACCGCGTGACTCTAATATGGACTGGACATGGCAGCCTTCATACATTCTAATGTGTATTAAATCGATCACCAAGAGCATTCAATTTATTTAAATGAAACACCTATCGTCAGATGGGTGGTAAAGATGATTGCATCGACAGCTAAAGCCTCCTTATAATCTTCAGACCCACACAAGCACACATTTGGGATACAGGAGTACAATGGTACCACTTTACACATGACTGCCCTTACACATGACTGTAGTGTGGTCACTTATTGATACTCGCCTGTTGTGTAGAGCGTTAATATGATGCCGGATCAGTGACCAATTTAATGGCGGAACCCTTTATTCGAAACAATGGTACCACTTTTATGAATAGCCTGTCGCAACTTCTAATCGGCATCAAACGAACAAAAGATTATATAATCTATTGCGACTCTATTTCTATTTAAAAGCTCTTTGGATAGCACCGTCTATATCAGTGGTATCTACAATTGATATCATTTTCTGTATGTGGTATCTACGTTATATAATATCAAGGGGGTGACACTTAATTCACGGTTGTTCTATTAAGCACGCAAAACAATGACAAATCCCGCTGGCTTGCTTGGTAGAAAATGAGTCCAGTTATTGATCGGTTATGAATATTCATGTTCGACCCCTTGATCATGTTAATTACGGTTGACAAATAAAGCCGCCATTCAGTATATGAACTTTGTCTGTTCAATTCGAGTACCAAGCTTGAAAATGCGCCCGCTATAAGAGCTGAGACCACTGACCTCTGCATCCGTAATGGCGGACTGGTATTTCCATTAGGCACCAGAGATATGTTTTTTATTGAAAGTCGGCTAATTTGAGAAGGGAATGACTTTTTACAATAGCAATGTCGAAATTAGGACTTGCTGTCAATAATGCGATGGAAATTCGAGAAGGTATGAAATACAAGTAGTATTTCAAGTCAAAAAACCTTTTACACCACATCTGACCGATCAGAAATGAAGACTACTTCATACCTTATTCATAGGTCTATCACCAAACGCCGTTGTGGAAATTACGTAACCAATGTCCTTGAACATTTTAAGATCTATGGCTCACAGTGTCATCGTCCCGATATCTTCATGGCAGAAAATGCCATGGTAGGGTGAATCCACATCCACGAATGGCCATTGTGTTCCCACCTGTTTAATAGTAATAGGCTGAATGGCACCCGACTAAGGCTAATGACATTAGCCTGTGACTGACCTCTGTACGGTCAGCGAGCATACATACGCCATTGTCATATGCTTTTAACTGCCTTTACGATAGTCTCCTACACAGTCAGTTTGTGTCAGTCGGTCTGACACTCGTCGATCCTGTATGTTCGTGATAGCCACATACAGTCTGGCCCGAGACTACCTCCACGAGGGTCTACGCTGCGCTATATAAAATCTGATGATTTTGGTCACTTTTTCAGATCAAGACGCACGCTACTTTTTCAAAGCGCAACCTAACGACGATAATATATGTTGAACATATATGTTCAAGTGCATGGAACCAGATCTGGTTTCTTTATACGAAATCATTTACGGGAGATATTCATCATTTTCCATCCCGGTATCAAAAGATTTATCGTCTGAATATCAATCGTGCATAGCACATTTACGTGTATCGATCCCTTGTATTCATTTCAGTGTCTCTGGCTGTACTAATGTAATTATTAACCGGGCGATGTCGGTGTGCGGCTGTTTTGACATAATATAATGACATTGTGATACTCGATTTTAAGCAGTTTGTTTGTTTGTTGTTGTTTTTTTGGAGGAGGGGGGGAGGTATCTTGAATATTCTTGAATACTGATGTTCTTTTTTACTATAAACAATATTACTGTTTTCTAAATATATTCAAGATGGCTGCCATAATGAAACTCTCTTTTATGTGTAAATATAGTCCATTTGGTCTTTTGTTTTTATAGTGACGTTAGTTATGGAGTTGGATCTAGAACCGAATGCTATAAAAAGCGCCCACTATTGGTACAATCAGCCCTCTATTTATCACCTTAATTTTTTGGTAAGAATATTAATCCAAATGCACTTAGGACCACAATATTCAGAAGACATGTGACTATTTATGGGTAATACGCCAATTCAAAACAAGTTTTACAAATAAGTGGCGCTTATTCATAAAATTAATGTTACATTTCAATGTGCGCTAATGAATGTTAAGCTTATGAGTATAATATAATCATTATGATAATAAACACAATTATGATGACATTTTCACGTTATTTAATGTAAAAAAAGGGATGTTGCTTTCTGATGACGTCATGTGATTGCTCTGCTGGAGACGCTAGTAGATATAGGGACAATAAATGTTCCCGGTGAATAAAAAAAATAGTGTGGTGTAAAATAAAACTCTATTCATTATATCTACCACTACGTATCCACTCATATAATTGTGTTAACATTTATTTATCTATTTTCCATAATATTATAATTAATGTACCTGTTATTACTTTTTTATTCGTATACTATATAATGTTACAATTATAGGAGTACGGGTCTTCACATACAAGAAAGGGTTTGGTTAAAACTCAATAGCCCAGTCAAATTAAGAAAAATAAGAGGATAACCATCAGTTGCAACAGAATCCATTTAATTACCATTCATTGCCAAAAAGCATATTGAATAACATACCCTAACCCTAACCCTAACCAAGTCACCGAAAATCCAAGTACTGTAATTAAAGACCGAATTAAAAAGACTAGATTGCGTCTGACGTCAGAGGAAAGGCGCAACGTGATTGATTGCTGACCTGCGCATTGCAGCATTTTTGGTCTACTTGACAGGACGTCATACGCGAACTAGTCTTTTTAATTCGGTCTTCAATTATAGTAGTGAAACAGTGCTTAATTTTCATGCCCAAAATGGCCGCTTATACATGGGTGAAATTTCACAGTTGGTCAAATCTTGTTAAAAACCAATACTAATATATTACTCTCATCATAAGGGGTCAAAAAAAATTATAGTTTGACCTGTTTCCGGTATAATTGAGTTACAGTCCGTCTACTCTGAAGTACAAAGCACCGACGCGGACGCACACATTGTGCCGATTGTGAAGACACGCATACCGTAACCGGTACCTCATCAGAGACGCAGCACCGCGCACTGTTTACGCGCTGTATTCGCGCGCGTTGTCACTTTGTACTTCAGAGTGGACAAACTGTATAGGTAAAAAGGTCAAAGGTCAAATTTTGTGTCCACATGCATCTACAATATTGAAACATACTCCGATTTTAATTCAACTTATCTCAAATTGTTCCTTTGGTAAATATAAATCAAAAGGAGAAATGTTACATTGTTTTGGATGTTTTGTTACGTTGGCAAAATCACTAAATATGTCAAGGACAATAGGACTAAATGGATTTTGATCTTTTTTGCCATGTTACCAAGGTAACAAGCCACCTAAGATATGGCAAAGCACTTTATCTTTAAAATCAGAGAAATTTTCAATATTTGTCCCCTGTGAAATCCTAATTTTGACATTTGACATTTCCCCCTATAACTCAAGAACTATAGGCTAAATTGGGGTTAAGTCAAACTATACTTTTTCTGAATCTTTATGACGACAGGAATGCATTGGTATAGGCTTTAACAAGATTTGACATTGAAATTTCACCTCCTGCATAAGCGGCCATTTGAATTAGGGACTTAAAATATATGAGCTTTTTGGAGATGGACACATGCGAAATGGATTCTGTTGCAATAAGTGGTGGGTAATTTCATAAATTGACTAGGATATAAAGGAGTAGACTAATTAAAGGCCCATTCAGTGATTTGCTCATCCGGGCATTCGTAAAAATGATCAAAATCCAGATTTTGGTACATGTGCTAACATACCCTGCTGGTGGTTCAGCCGAAAGCCGTGTATTTAAGACAAAATAGTTACCTGAATCTGTAATTTATATACTGACAGTATATAAATTAGTTACATGTGTTTGAACGGGGCTTCAACATCGTCAATATTGCTGTTTTCTTCGGTTTTGAAAAAAACAATTCATTTCAAAAATATCAAATGACAATTAGAATGACCTTTCCTTCACTTTTAATCACTGGAATCACTGAATGGAACTTTAATACAGGTTGATAACTGCGCATTGATTGATTGGAGAGTTCAATCTAAACATTTTGCTTTTGGAACCGAGGAATATCCTGAGTTGGCTCAACCCCGAAGGATATTCCCAAAGTGCAAGCAAAATGTTCAGCATTTTCACAATACTCAAAATATAATGAACACCCGTTCATTGTCGCAGTACTACGGACATTAAAAGTATCTGTTTTTAACCATTTATGCAATAGTGTTAGGCATTCACTCTTAAAACGATTTACTCATTTTAACAAGGGAAACTATTCAGATGGGGACATAATAGATTTCTCTTCAAAATGAATCGGATATTTTCATCAAAATGACAAGAAACACATACAATTTGATAGGATTGCCTTGTCATTTAAAACGGTGACCTTGTCAATTACTACGAAATGAATAAATGCTTTCAAAATATGACCAAATTTATCAAATATTAGTCGCTTGTCTTGTCGAAGGGGGTTAACAGAAACTTGTCAGAATGAAATGGATCATCTCGTCAAATAATGAGTTGCAGATCTTGTCAATTAATAGTTACTTGTTAACCCCATGAGAACTACTTGCCGATTGGTCAAAAGGAAGTTTTCATTATCAATTGGACCAATCAGCAACATTGTTAGAATAATTTCACTACGCAAAAAAATTGGGGTGAATTATTTGCGAAGCTCCATTCTGATTGGTGATTAAAGTGAAGATATCATGTAATTGACCAATCAGAGGCAATGTTAGATCGGCAGGTAGTGCTCAGGGGGTTAAGATAAAACGGAAACTATTAATTTCGATAAGATTGTCGGTGACAATAGACATAATCAAAATGAACAGTATTTCTCACGAAAACGAATAGTTACGGGATCAAAAAATAAATGAGTAGCGACTCTAGTCAAAAATGAATAGTACGAAAATTATTAGAGTGTATGATAAATAATGCCACTCCTGGTTCCACGTTCCTTCCTGATTCATGATTCATGTATTCTTTGAAGACCTATAGCATGAGCGGGAAAACCAAAAGTCGATTGTCTCAACGAAAGAAAGAAGACTTGCTCCGAAGAATAAACCTAAGGCGCCTCCTAAGTCACCTACGGAATGGAAAGAAAAAAATCGTTCTATTGTAAATTGTGAGGTTAAGGTTCATGACATTTATTATACCAGATACCTATATGAAATGCCTGCTTAATCGCTTACTGAAACACCAATCACTGCCGATTTTATATTGTACACATATACAGATGCATTGCTAATTCAATTGCAGTTTTTGTGAGCTCCTTTTACCAGAGATCCTATACAATAAGATAAGACATTCTGTTCTCAAGGCCTATGCCGATATTGAGGACAGCAACAATGTGATTCTTAATCAATTAATAATTAATAAATTATCCATGACGTGATGGACATGTTAAACCAATTACAGAACATAGTTTTGCCTAGTCTCGGGCCAGACTGTATGTAAGGACCGGCACAAACTGGTTGTGTAGGAGACCAGGACGGATTTACACGATAATTTATTAATTTATTAAGAATCACGTCCATATATGGTATGCGTACTGTCCTCAAACTAGCTCCGGAGTGTCTCGGGTCTGCTTTTACTTTCCAGGTTGAACATAATAACCTGTACAAACTTTTGACGAAAATTCTGATTAAGGTGTTTTTTATAGCATAATGTATCTATTTCATCTACTGCATCTTTTCAATACTCACAAACAAACTGGAATAATTCGTAGGAGGGCTGTTCCGTTATCTGCTCCACTTTCAAATTTCCGAAATATATCTGAACTTGCAAAATGGTTTTACTGCATAAATATAACAATGAACGTTAGGCAAATGTTATTTCATTAACAAATAATAACGCCGCCAGAATGCAAGAATATTGCAGGTGACATTTATGGCGAAATTGAGAAAGCACATGAAAGCACGTTTTTTGGCCCGAGGGGGTGGAATCTCAGCTTAGTATTTAGATTAAAATACAAATTTCCTTTATATGTAGCCAAAGATTTGGTGAAATTACTTGTATCTAAGAATTTTAGCCGAACATTTTGACACGTACAAATGCGATTTTTGATATTTCTTGAGGGCGTAATGATGCCAGACTGTTTGTACTGATTGTGGGCTCAGTGAGAAGAGACACAGAGCTCAACGTTAATATGATATCATAAACAACGCTATTCACCTGGCTATTCACGGAGGAAGTTGCATTAACCCCCTCTTTGGTGGAAGCCTTGCAAAAATATGCCTCCGATTCGGTAGACGAAGTTTAAATCATGTTTTAAGTTATGAAGTTGACAAATTAAGTTTTTTAATTAATGAAATAAGACATCGTAAGAGCAGTTTAAGCAGTTCAGTTTTACTGTTGCCTGTGAGAATATCGTAACCCAGCAAACACAAAACGTTTTCAACATTACTCGCAAAAGGTTAGAAAACGTTGCAAGAAAACGTTTAAATGTCGGGTTATATAAACAGTATATGTGTACATCCATATCAAAACGATGCACTTGTCGGCTGCTACATGTGTCTCTTTTCATGTTATAGTTAGGAATATATACCAGACTCATCTCAAGTGGAGGTCACTTCCAATCATCCCCAAGTCATAGGTTTAATTTAAAATGTTCTCTGTATTCCTAAACCATGTGATTTGGGATGATTTGAAGTGACCTCCGCTTGAGATGAGTCTGGTATTTCTTCCTAGCTATTATGTGAAATGAGACACATGTAGCAGCCGACAAGTGCATCGTTTTGATATGGATGTACACATATAACAAGTATAAAAAGTTCATAAAATTTTTTTGAACACTTGCTGCAAAATATTTAAACATAATGTTATTTTACAATAACATTGTGACAATGTGGTTGTGGTTGGAATGTTTTCATAAAAAAAGTTTTAAAACGTTTTCATGACCTCTATAAAGCCCGACATTTAATGATATTAAAACGTTTTTCCAAAACCAAAACCAAGAGTATGTTTTTAAAAACGGTTTGTGTTGCTGGGAAGTGGTACTAACGTTAATTTTGCATTATACACCCGTTTGAACTCAAAACTATCGTAAGCGTAGCCCTAACTGAAAAAGAAAATTGTTTGCAACGAACTGACGATTAACATGATTAATTTACTGCTGCTATTATCATATCATACCACTACTACTAGCAACACTACCACCACTACCACCACTACTGCCGTCCCCGCCACCATCATCGCGGTCAAGAACGGATCCAAGGGACCTGAAGGCCCGGCCTCTCCCTCTTCTAAAAAAGAAAGAAAGGTTGACGCCTGAAGGCCCGGCCTCTCCCTCCTCTAAAAACAGAAAAACAAAATATTTGACGAAAGTGATTTGGCAAACGTTTTGCACAACTTTTCTGCTCAGAATGGAATACCCCTTCGGGCTTCTCCAGAATGAGCAATAAAGTCACTTTTGCCGTAAACTTTGGGGCGCTGGAAAACATTTCATGAGTGGGCTCACCCCTCTCAAACCCTGGATCCATCCCTGACCACGATAGAGGTCCTTCAGTATTAAAACCTACCTCATATATTCCGTAAGCATTCCAAAAGGCTCTACGTTTTGGTTAATCTCGTTGCCGTAACGAATCAACATATCATAGGTAGCCGCATAAATCAATGGAAATGCGCTGAAGTATACGTCTTCAAAACCAAACTCCTCATACACATCATCTATAAATTCCTCAAATGTTTGATTGCCTAAATGTGGTAAATATTCTTTAGTGTCTCTGAAAGCTCTTGCTGTTGTCTGTTTGGAGACGCCCGATGTCACCCAATGTTTCTCATTCTGGATATACTCTTGCCAATATCGCTCACTTTCAGGGCCATATGAGACACTGCGTAACTGGATTTCGTAAAATAAATCATCCGAAAGATCTAGGAAAAGTTGATACTGCAGGCTTGAAAAGATGTCATGCATCAACACGTTCAGTGTATAAATAGTCTCGTCTGGGATTACATCTGAAAGAATATCGCCATTGGAGTTGTTCCTTCCCGCAAAACCGTAGATGAGTGCAGCAATATTTGTATTCCGAATATTTAGTTTCGAGTTTTCATTCGACGCAGCATCGCTGGAAAATAACATGATTTAACGAATAATCTTTAAAACTATACATGGAATATATTTATTTTATATGTGCATCTTTAGTGCTTATTGAATTTTGAACTTTTTTGGTAAATTTGCTTTAAAGGTTTATGCAAATATTCAATTCACCGAAAGGCGCTAGGCCCCTCCGGAAGGGGTGGGGCACATCATACATTTTTTGAGGGTATGCTCCCCCGGAATTTTCAGGTGTTGGGTCTTTGGGAGCTGACGGCGTACCGGTGAAAGGGAAGCTGTGAACAGGTAAAAAAGGGAGGGGTGGGTCTTTTCGAGCTGCGAACAGACAAAATCAAGGTCTTCCGTCGCTCTGAAATGAGAAATAAGCAATTTAAAGGTCTTATAGAGCTGAAAATCAAGGGTCCTTCTGAGCTCTGTTTTGATCAAATTCAGAGGTCTTTCGGATTGTTTAAAAAATGCAAAATTATCAGTTGAAACTATTTAACACATTCCCGTCGAGAGAGTGGTTTAGTTCTCGGATTTTCCTGGTTGGTCTTTCTTGTACGATCAGAGATTGATGGAAACTGGGCGTAGCATCTGAAGTAACGCATGTATTGGCTGGATTTCGGCAGTGCCAAATTGCAATCGCATCTTTTTTTGACAAACCTATCATTTCGGCAGAGCACACATGTGTATATAACGTAAGACTAGGGGCCTATAGCCATGTTAACTTACCGAACAGCCGCACCAAATGCTTTAGCCGGAAGGTAATTGTCCTGTTTGAGATATAGTGCTGTCGCTACACCCCTGGACGGGAAAGACGTTTGTGACACAGTTGGTTTGTATAGAACTTCGTAGCAGACTTCAGGACATGAACACAGAGTTTTCCTATTAGCCGCAAACGTTACTGAAAGAAGATCATAAAAAGTCGATAATAAACGGTTTACAATCCTGCAAGAATCCCCCTTCTCTTTTATCTTTGTCCGTCTCTGTCATATTTCCTTCGCTCTTTTTACTCCGTATTTTTAGTAGTATAGGCCTACTTTCTAGTAGTGTCTTCTTTGAAAAAAAAACAATGAACAAACAATGCATGCTTTTGGTACTGGGCACAACATTCTACGGCATGACAAAGGCCGGGTCAAATCACCGTGGAGGACACTTGTATATCACGTGTTGCCATCTTTGTGCAGGGCCTCACATTTCCAACATAAAACACCGACCTACTTTATGCACAAATACTCACCCTAATCACTGACGTTCCTTAAAATATTATTTAAAAGGAGACTCTTTTCAGTCACCGCTATTTGGATTTGATTGTCTGTGTGTGACCAATGAAATGCCTTTCATAAACGACAATCTGCATGTCAATCGTGCCCCCCCATTTTTGAGGCAAAAGCTCACACAAATTTCCACCTTTTGCGGCATTTTTGTGCAAAATTTGTTGATTTCTGCCCTAGTATTATAAGTTAACACATTTGGTTTGAGTGGCACCGGGTAATACTCACAACTTGTATCATAGAAGCATTGTGTCAATTGTTTAGGAGAACAAAACGTGGCGTTTCCTGCAGGTTAAAACGGAAGTAAATAAACGATTATTGATTTCAATGCAGAGTAACGACACAGTAACTCAAAGCATCGCAGTTCATAGTAGATATCAGAATTAGTTCACCCCTCCATGCATGCCGTGAGTGCTGGACATTACGTCTGTACATGGGCATTTCCATGAAATGGTGGACAGATCTAAAAAAAAAGAAGAACATTTCTCCCTGTATATGGAACCGAAGGACGGAGTACACTCATGGTTGGTTAATTCAATTCTAAATGCACCATGGGGAGAGCGTACTAGTATGAAAACTTAAACCTTTCCCCCAATCGGCATCACTGGGATTGAACCCGGGCCTCACGCACCATAGACAAGTACCATAACCACTGCTCCACGGTGACCAGTCTTAGAACCAGCAAAAAGCCTTGCATGAAGAACAAAGTTAAAATGGTAAAGCTATTAGATTCTAACACAAGAGAGAAGTTCCAGCTCGAGCTATCCAACGGATTTGAACCTCTCCAAAATGACAACATCTCAAAAAAATCAGAACGAGAAACCTTTAAAAACCGCTGTGAAAAGGAAGTGGCTGAAATGTGACTGGTAAATGCAGACCATGTGAAATCATAGAGTCTACTATCATGACTATTATTTATTATTCAAATTGGGTAAATTCCATTTGAAATACTCACTCACAAGGGTAGTGTGGATTTTGAATGGAATAGCCCATTGTACTCACCCGGCGAACATACCTGGCATATGAAAGTTTCGACATCCACAATTAGAAACGACGTAATCTGTTTCACATTCCAGATAGCACTTAGACTCTGTATAAGCACCTGTCAGGTATTTCAGCGGTCGACTCCCACAATCGCCATACGGTGACCCTAGTGTTGTCATTTCTGTGACATCCAGGCGTATAGGGGTATGGGTACCAGGCTGCAGTTCTATTCCGTAGTCCAGTAAGTTGGCTACTTCATCTCGTGGATGGACCAGGATTTTAAATCCAAAATTTTCTCTTGGAGCTACTGTAACCTCTCGTTCTTCTGCATTCAAAATCAGACGTAAGCTCTGCCTTTCACCTGCATATCCAAACATAAATATACACCATTATTTTGTCCCTTCATATATTAATAAAGATACTACGTGATTCAAACTGCTGCACTGTTTATACAATTTTGGGTAACTTTAACACAACGTTGCGTCAATCATGAACCATGGTCAAATTGATTGTGATAAGTGGCGTAACCAGACCTGACCTTCCAGGGAAGGGGAATATTTAATAATTGCCCAATTTATGATAAAAAGTTGTAGAATTTATGTGTGAGCCTAGTGTTTTGACTACTTTTTCCAAATGTTTTACTATTTTTTTGCTCTTTTCCCAGTTTATTGTGTCGGGGGTGGGGGCTTTCCCCCGTCCCCCACTGGTTACGCCGCTGATTGTGATCAAAAGTCAATGGAACCTTTTTATCCAACAGTTGGGTTGTTCATAAGTTCAACGTTTGGTTAACGCAGTGCTTAACAGTGTAAATATTTGTTTGGGTGACAACGTCGATTTTGAATTCAATAGCATAATATTAAGGCAAACATCAGATGAAAGACTGCATTATCAAACAAACTGTAGTTCAGATACTACATAGGTGAAAACCTATGTTCTAACCTGGTGCATTGACTGATAGTTTTTCTTCGTTCACGTTTGAGTTGAAGGTATAACACACTCCATAGTTTGTGATCGTCGTCGTGAAGTTTTCTGGTCCACACTGTTCTCCTTTGAATTCACACCTAAATAAATATTTGAACATTAAACATGTAGTGTGTATTTCTTCATGAATTATCAAATGGAATGTGTCCCATCATGTTATTCATCTCTCTTGGTCACTCGCGCTCTCTCTACCTCCCTCTCTTTTTTATCTACTTTTTCTCTCCCCACACTCTCCTTCTCTCGAACCCTCTCTCTCACGCTCATTCTCTCTCTCTGTGAATCTGCCACAAAGCTGTATTATAAAACCCAATGTGAGTTTCCATATCTCCCTCTTTCTCTCGACCTTGTCGCCTTTTCCTTTCCCGTTTATTTTCATTCCTTTCTCATCACTTTTCTTCTTTTCGTTCTCACGGTCTCGACTCTCATCCTTTCTCTTTCTTAGTCGCAGCTGCCTTATCACCCCTTCTGCTTGATTTCTTATGGAATATGAATGATATTTTTCAAATTAATATTGACTTATATTTCAAATCATCCCAGTAAACACAAAACCCCGGGCACAAAACGTTTTAGACATCATTCGCAAAAGGTTAGAAAAGGTTGCCAGAAAACGTTTTAATATCGGATTATATAAAAGGTATAAAACGTTTTCATAACGTTCAAAAACATTTTATGATAACTTACTGCAAATATTCTAACATAATGTTATTTAAGTGTTGACAAAATATTTCGCAAAAATGTTTTCAAAAAATATTTTACAATAACATTTTTAAAACATTTTACAAATATTTTTAAATATTTGTGTAGTGTGTTTTCATACTAAATGTTTTAAACGTTTTCATGACCTTTATATAAGCCGACATTTTAATGTTATTAAAACGTTTTTACCAAAACCAAAAAACCAAAATATAACCTGTATAAAACGTTTTAAAAACTTTTTGTGTTTGCTGGGAATATACTGCTCCGTTGAAAAGTTACGGTAATATTGAAAATATGAATCCATATTCACTTTAAGATATTGTATTTTAAAACCGGTCTTTTGAATAACCGAAATTATATTCTATCCTTTTTACCTACTAATGCTCATTTGATTTTCATTACACAAAACAAGATAAAAAATTACAAGAGACACATACTTTTCATTTCTGTAAGACATAAACACTTACAATATCATCATATCGTGTAGTGAATGAGAACCAGCAGTTACAAATTCGTACAAATCAAGTCCTAGGGGATAGAATTCATCCAATTCCTCATTACCATAATATTCCCCACCAACAGACATACCAAGTCGGGGGAAAAGTTGATGTATTTGTTGAAGTCCTGTACGATACGCAGACGCCCAGTTTCCATATAAAAAGACGATTTGCTCGATCCTATATGGAAATAGAAGGGAGCCTTTTTAGATTATTAACAATTATATTAATACATTAGATGACATCAGTGGCGGCACTTGGGGTGCAGGGGGGGGGGCATTGCCCAAAAACATTTTATTGCACCACCCCAAGTTTCCCCATTCACCCTTAAAAACGCCAAATTACGAAATTATTTAAACTTTTTGCAGCATTTTCCCGCAAAATGTGTTGACCCCCTGAAATTCACTTTGTCCCTCATCCCACTGAATGACACTGATAAAATAAGTACATCTTTAGCACACTTTAAAAGTTCTTTAAAAACTCATTTTAATCACTGATGTGCATCACCATATTTTTGTTCACCTATTGATTGTTGTTCATGTGTAGATTAAGTAAATTAATTTTTATTATGTAGTGTAAAATAATATCTGTATTGCGCCTTGAGCGACATAGATTTGGTGGAGATGTGCGCATTAGAAATTCACATTATTATTATTATTATTATTATTATTATTATTATAATTATTATTATTATTATTATTATTATAATTATTATTATTATTATTATTAGTGTTATTATTTTTATTATTATTATTATTATTATTATTAGTGTTATTATTTTTATTATTATTATTATTATTATTATTATTATTATTATTATTATTATTATTATTATTATTATTATTATTATTATTACAGCTACAACCAATTAAGGAGGCATATGAAAATGATATCATATTTGGAATGCTTCATTAAGATTAACCAAAAGTGAATAGAAAGCAAATTTATACATCATTATAACCAAAAGTGTTTATACATCTTGGTAAATAGGTTAAGTGAGAGTCTATTTACTTTGCTAATGGTTACAAAAGGCTATTCCAGGGGAAATCCACACAACCCTATGGAAGAACACGACCTTAATCTTACACACAGGGTGTATAGATTTCAAATGGAGTCACCCATTCCCATGATTCCGGTAATCACATTTGAAATTCACACTCCGTGTGTAAGATTACGGTCATGTTTTCTGTAGGGGTTGTATGGATTTCGAATGGAATAGCCCAAATCACATGTATCATCATTTCTAAATTATGACCGGAATCAGATCATGTTTGTCTTTCAATAAAATCGATGCATATGTTTGCTTTAGTTTAAGTGTATTTTTAAAATACAATTAGTCAGGTCTCTATTGACTTCATTGGATGAGCTACATTTACGTTATTGCAACAATAAGAGACCGAATAGTCAAAGGTACGCCAGATAATTTATCCATAAATACCAGTAGGTTTTACGAGTATTTTACAAAATATAATGATGAAAATGCCGTAACATTTTATCAGCTCAGTATAATTTTCAGAAAACTATAAGAATATTTATGTTTTTTCAGCAATTTATTGCACTTTTTAGAGGATTCTATAAAATTATACAGGCAATGAAACTATTTTTTATTTTTACATCTTTATTATTTCTTTATGTAAAATTTAGGCCAAAAAGTGTATATTTGGCCTAACTTGGCAAAAAAAGGTCGGTCGGTCGAATTCCTTTTTTTCTTTATTTCTTTTTTAGGAAAACCAAAAGAGCAAAGTAAATATCACTACTATACACACAAATTATATGTTATCAACATCTTTTAATGTTTTTTGAAAGCAGAGATATAGTCTGGTGATTTCAGAAGACGGGCATTGAAAAGTAAACCAGCAAATTGCTTGTCATTGTCTAAAAGGCACATAATTTTGATGGGATACAACTATTTTGAAATGTGAGGTCTTCATCTGCTACTAAGTGATTTATTTTACATACAATTGTTGATTTAAGGGAAAGGATAGCAACATTTGCACAGTATTTTTTCTGGGATATGAGAGCACATCAGACATATCGAATTGCATTCTGAATACGAGGAATGTCCTTCTGATATCAAATAATTTAGATTTTTGAAATTGGCGATATAAAGCAAATTTTTATGGCAAATAATCAACAAAAAATTAATCTAATGATATGTACTTAAAGTGTATGTAGTTGGGTGGAAAAGCCGACGATCATTTAAAAATGTTGACCTTTCGTATTGAAGGAACATATTTCTTTCCCAAAAATGTGTATCTTCAATACGAAAGGTCAAAAAAATTTTAATGATCGTCGGCTTTTCCTCCCAGCTACATACACTTTAAGTACATATCATTGGATTAATTAAAATTGATTTGAATGACACTTTACCTGAACATATTTGTGTTGCAGAAAGTCACAGATGGAAAGTCCAATTCTTCCTTTGTCATGTAATTGAAGTGTGTGTTGGTCCCTTGGGCAATGAATTTCCTCGTTGAAAAAACGATTTGAATAAGTAGACCAGAAAATGCACCCAAAACAATCAGAAGCCAAAACAATCTGTGATCATAATAAACAAGAATAAAATTACGAATATCGTAGTGAACATTATGTTTAAAGGTCAGGTCTATTGCAAAAACAAGTTGACACTAGTTGCATTTTTTTATGTGTATTTCTCCTGAAAAAGGAGAAATTGTGTGGGTAAAGTTCAGCCTCGTACGTGTTCTTCCCCGTTTGAAGCGTACGTGTTCTTCCCCCGTTTGGCTGATGACGTAGGTAAATGAAGCGGGCACTATATCATGCTCTCATACTTGTGTGACAAGTTTGACATTAGCAACAATAAGTTGTACTATTATTTACCATAACAATGCTGCATAACAATATGCAGACTATTGTTCTCATTTTGGAAACAAAGCCCACATGGTATTGTTACTATGTGTTTGCTTTATAATATTTCATCCAACTGATATCGCACAGGGAAATCAGATACATGAGTGTGTGGACGTTTATATGTTAGTCTCAGATGAACACGATGAAATTCTTAGCTCAAATTATTTATTTATTTTTTAGGCCTAATATTTCTCATGATATTGATATACATATGAATTGTAATATCACAATAAAAGAGAAGCAGCTGATTTTATCCATATGTTTAAAAACCATTAAATTTGTAATACTTAATTTAGGTTTTTTCTGTGAACAACAACAGTATACGTTCTGTCCATTGAGAGCGTTTATATTCCCTTTTCTCAAAGCGGGCACATCTCATTTCATGACGTCACCTTTTTTCTAGGCCAAATCTGTCTCGTTCGAAGGAACTCACCGCTTAAGTTGGTTTTTGCGGAATATCAATTTTAAACGTCTTATTTTCTCAAAAAAGGAGTCATTTTCATTGTCCTTATAATATTAGCTTGCCAATGATATGATGTTGTTTTTGCAATAGACATGCCCTTTAACTATCATATAATAAAAATCCCTTTAAAATGGATGTACCGGCAAACCATGAATTACAATGCTGGGTGCCAAACATCTGGCTGTGAAAATGGTCCAGGAAGTTGTTCCGTGTCAGTGCTATTTGCTGCCGTGTCAGTTGGACAACTGCTTGGTTACTGACATGTGTTTTGAGTAGAGTATTGAAGTAATCCTGTGTGTAATTTTGGCTCATTTTGATGGACAGGATTTTAAGATATGATCTTGTGAAAAATTATAAGTTTCTTTTTGAGCTGTGTATTTATATTAAAAGAAATATGATTTTTCTCATTGTAATTCATGGTTTGCAAACAACAAACTATGGTGCAATTTTAAAATAGTTTGAAAAATGATGTTATGACATAATCCTTATCATTTACTATAGCAAGACTAATAGCCTGCATGTCTTGACCAGGTTAAAGATAGCTATGACCTCATACTGAATATTACATTGTACCCTGTGCTTTATATTCCACTAAGGTCGGTGTGCATGGTAACAGGACCAGCGAATTTGCATAATTTTAATAAATTCAGAGAGAAAGTTCCTAAAATAAACACTTATTTTACCTTAGTAATGCAAAATCAACACAAAACTTTTGTTGTTTGCACACACCAATTTTGGTATTTCTATTTGCACAAAAACAAACATCTCGTAAGCTTTAAAATGTCGAAGAAACCATTTCAATCAAATGATAGCTTGTGAAGAAATGGCGTCCTAAGAAATGTAACATGGCGCGTGCGATCACAAGCTTCTTTCAGTTCAGATATTCTTTGGTCAGTGAGATACAAATACTTTTATATAGTACCTATGCGGGCTTTTTGACTCTCATTATATCTTTTGATGTACCTTACTTTTGTATTATTATTCTTTTAATGAATAAAACTATATAGTATGATTCGTATAGAATTCGTCAACAATTGTCCGACAGATTTTTAGGCATACTCTGGGAAAGAAAGGAAGAAATAAATATTTTTTAGATTTAGATTTTGTAAAATATATTAAATGAAAAATTATTTATTTTGAAACAGGGAAGTCTATGGATAGATTATCAACATCGTACGTTATAAGATCTTACCTCCTTATTCCGGAACTCCCGCTTTCAGAAATATATTTGAATCCAGAAAAACTTGTTTCTTGACTACATTGTATCACACTGGAGCAACATCCACTCGATTTATGCTCTTCTTTGTCATCATCATACTGCTGGATCTTAGGCTCTGTTTTCAAAGGGTGAACTTGATAAGTAACAGGTGTTTGGTTGTTACTTGTTCCATTACCCCAGACAGATGGGTTATTGCTGTCATGCATATTGAATTGGTTCAATTTTGGCAACCACCTTTTGAGCAACAATAGAGGCCTTTACTCGTAAAGGCATGAACACGTCTTAACAGAGTTGAGATGAATGTGGTTTGCGCTTGTAGTTTTGAGTATCACAAGACCTAATTTTCATTACTTGCATGTTGAATTTGCATCGGTACAGTAACGAACAATCGATTGCAATTAACATGGTCATTTGGTAAAGCCTTTGTCTGTATGTTTATATAACCTTTCTATTCACAACGAGTAGGGTAAACATAGATATTTAGTCTATGTAGAGGTTTAGTCTCCTCAGATGAACTAGTCCAGGGGGCGCCGGGCATATATCTGGTTCCTGTTCCTCGCGCCCAGTAGAGGGGGAGGTGTCGCGAAGCGGCCTTCGAGCGCAATTTTGTAGAAACAAAAACGTTTTAAAAACGTCTAAAGTAAGTTATAGTTTGGCTTTTGGTTTAGGTAGAAACGTTTTAATAACATTAAAATGTCGGCTTATTTAAAGGTCATGAAAACGTTTTAAAACGTTTGGTTTGAAAACCCCCTCAACAATATTTTTAAAAAAGTTTTCAAAATGTTATTGTAAACTATTTTTGCAAACATTTTTCAATGTTCTTAAAATGTATTTTTCAACACGTTTTAATAACATGTAAATGTCGGCTTATATAAAGGTCATGAAAACGTTTTAAAACCGTTTTTGCAAATATTTTGGGCAAACATTTTTCGCAAAATATTTTTTAACCACAAAATAACATTTGGTTGAGAATGTTTTGTATCAAGTTTTCAATAATGTTTTTGGAATGTTATAAAAACGTTTTTATACCCTTTATATAACCCAACATTTAAACGTTTTCTGTAAAACATTTTGTGTTTGCTGAGCAGTTGATTATCAAAACATGTTTTTTAAAGTTATGAAAACGTTTTATACCCTTAATATACCCTTTATATAACCCGACATTTAAACGTTTTCTGACAACATTTTATAACCTTTTGCGAATGATGTAGAAAACGTTTTGTGTTTGCTGGGGAGAGGACCTGTCTCCTACGCACTGAACAAAATGCTAGTCGGGCACAAAATTTTCATTTTAGTGAAGGTGTGCGGCTTGGCGCGGCACTTTAGGACCTAAGAACTAATTTTCCCACTAAAATGGGGACTACTGAACTAGCATTTCGACACGTCTAGTGAACCCGAATTGGGGAAAATTTAATTTTGGCTTAAGAGCTATAAAAATGGAATTTTTCCTCAAGGTGGAGTAAATAATGAACTGGACCATGATCCATAAGTGGGTGTTTTCGACACTGTTGGCAAGCCTGAAAAATAAGACACATGACCGCCGCACATACCCGTACCACATTTAGTAATACCCGTCAGTGCGAACCTTTGCTTTTAATTGATGACAAAGGAAATCAAAACATTCAGATTGAATTTCGGAATCAGTAATGTCCCCAATTGACAATACGAGAATCAACGTTAATTTTTAACATTCAATTTTTACCTGCTCTATACTGTAGAATTTTAGAAAAAAATTATGCATGTAAATATGAAGTTTATAAGTAACTCAAAATGTAAACACCAGAAATGTTCGTATTTTATGATTTGTATCTTCGTCAGCATTGCTTGATTTCCAATTTTATGATTAAAAGCATCATTCCCCAACGTAATCATTTATTAGTATTGCAATATTAAAATAAGGTTGATTTTCTTTGAATGCGGTGGTAGCAAAGTTGCATTATTGAGGACTTTACCCTTTCATAATGTATCAGTTAAAAAAACACCATTATACACTATTTTAGGTTAAAACATTCTAAAATGCACGGCGCAGAAATTTCTCTTCAGTAATTAATGTTTCAGCACTGCCTGAACATTGTAGATGACAATTTCCCCATTAAAAAACAATAAAATTATGATTATCAACAACTTAAACATGAGCCCCAACTTTATATCATCATCATTATGGGCCACACAACGGCCGAGATGCATGCGAATACTTTTTGTACACAAACCTGTTCAATTCTGCACAGAAACAGGGGCGAAAACAATGTTCAAAATCTTTTTTTTTAATGGAGTCTCTTCAGATTTCAGATTTGGGTTGAGACATATTTTTTAGAAATTCTTTGGTAAGAATGTTAATCCAAAGGCACTTTGGACTACCACATTCAGAGGACATGTGATTACTTATGAGTAATACACCAATTTAAAACTCAGTTTTATAATATAATTATTTGATAACTTTTAAGGGCATTTATTTGAAGCACCCTCTAGAGCGGGATCAAAAATTATTATGTAATATTTCCACCTGTAGAAAAATAATAATTGCATAATTGTAACATTCCAAAGAGTAGTTGAAAAGGTGGATTTTTGTTTGACTATTTTAAACAGCGCCCTCTAGTGACCAAATATTATATTGCAATGCAGGTCAAGGGTGACTAAACTAAATGTTACACATAAAAAGAGTTTTGGGCTACTATTATAAAGATTTCTGTAATTTTGAGCTCTATTGGGCACTTTTACTACATGGGTGCTTGCAGAAGCTGAAGAAGAATTATATTTGCTGACAAAAATCAACTCTTTGCTCCTTAGAATTTTCGATATATGGAATTTTCAGTATTTTGGGAGCCAATTTGAAAGAGCCCTGTAGTAGTCAGATGCTAAGTACCTACATGTATGTTAGATAAGTTAAAAAACAGATTTAAAACAGACTACGAAATCATACAATTTGATATCAAGTCAAACTTTCCTGTGAGTTTGCGCTTTATTTTACTCAATATTTGAGCACCTTCAACGCCAAAGAATCCAGCATGAAGAGTACATTGATGACAATTGTGTTATTGAATAAAAGTTAAACTTCAACACTACACTAATTTTGCTCACGTGGAACGTTTTCACTTGATAGACTAGCGTGTTCAGCGTGATTATTTCTTGAGTACAATCACATGATGTCATCAGAAAGGAATATCCCGATTGTAGACAAGATATCATCACAGCATCATCATCTTTATTCAATTTATCTACCACTACGTATCTACTCGAATAATTGTGTTATTAACACTATCTTTTCTATTAATTGTTTTTCGTAGCTGTGTTATTTCTTTTCTACTCGTGTGCTATACAGGGTGTCCCAGAAAACATTACCGGGCAAATGAATTTGGTCGTAAGTCGAGAAATACACATCAGAATCTAAAAATCTAAAAATCAATGTGTAACCCATTTTATTCTGCATCTTTTAAAAACGCTAATTTTACTGGAATCAGTTGGCTGATAGCGAAGAATTGAGCGATTACATAACACGTGCTTCAATTCACTTCATTCCAAGTTTGAAAGAAAGATCATTGAACACAAAGAATGTGCACTAGTGGTTAACTGTCAATGGGCTTCATATTTTGTACCG
Organism: Amphiura filiformis; assembly: GCF_039555335.1. Lineage (NCBI taxonomy): Eukaryota > Metazoa > Echinodermata > Ophiuroidea > Amphilepidida > Amphiuridae > Amphiura > Amphiura filiformis. Next base: position 29,399,531 of record NC_092643.1, read on the forward strand.
TGAAATTCTTTCCGTTAAATAATTTGTTTCTTGCAAAACATTTAATTATGGTTTGTTCAAATTTGAAAACTTGCACGAAATTGAAAATGAATGCTTGCATGTAAGATGATGCTCGATACTTTTTCGTTAATGTTGATACAAATGTTGCATAAAGTATTAATGAATAAAGAATTCCATCTGGCTTTAAAAAATTCTCACACATATTAATTTCTTTGGAATATTCCAAGAAATTGTAATGCAAAGTTTAAATCTTTAAAACTTCAACATTAATGTTGCATGGTATCAAACGTAAAGCTGTAGCACTTGTTCATTGTTATTCTTGGCTCAAATGTTCTTTGGAAAGTTAAAATATAACATATTTGCACAACCTAAAGAATTTAAGTCGGAAAGTTTCCAGTTGCAGAAATCAAAGTTTTCTCGGACAAAATGTTATTCTTCTTTAGCGAAAGCATGAATAACATAACACCGTCTGATTATAAAATAGATTATGGACTAAATTTAGTGAGATGCCCCAACTTTAGGAAGCGGTGAGCGAGTATGAGAAAAACGCCTTTTGGTCAAACTGGGAACGAACTGGATTGATGCGCGCATTATATAATTGCTAATTTCTTCGCAACCACTCAAGCGAATCAAATAAAATTTTCGTATGTAAAGCACAGTAAAATAGGCTATGCGAAACATTTTAAATGTTTTGATTTTGATATCTAATTCTCGACTTACGTCCAATTTTATTCACTCGGTATTTTTTTCTGGGACACCCTGTAAGAGTACGGGTCTTCACATACAAGTAAGGGTTTAACTTAATAGTCCAGTCAAATTAAGAAAAATAAGAGGATAACTACACTAATTGCAACAGAATCCATTTATTCACCATTCATTGCAGGAAAGCATATTAAATAGCATATCAAAAGTCATCTTAAGTCAGTGCCTAATTTGCATAAATCCAAAATAGACGCTTATGCATGGGCGAGATTTCAAAGTTCTATTTTTTAAAATCTATTGCTATGGTAGTTGATCCGATTATTACGTCACTTCGATGGCGAATAGTTTCTCTTGTCAAATTCGACGAGTTTCTATTAAAAATGAGTAGATCGTTTTAAGAGTGTATGCCTTTCACTATTGCATAAATGGTGAAAATCAGACTCTTTGTCAAAATATGACCCAACTTATCAAATTTTGTCAATATGAATAGTTACTTGTTAAAATAAAAGGAAACTATTCATTTTGATAAGATTGCCGGTTCAAAGTGATAATAGACCCAATCAAAATGAACAGTATATCTCATCAAATCGAATAGTTACGGGATCAAAAATAAATGAGTAGAAATTCTATTAAAAAAATGAATAGTACGAATTAGAGTGTATGGTAAATAATTATGCCACTCCTGGTTCCACGTTCATTCTTGATTCATGTATTCTTTGCGTTGATTTTCTTTGAAGGCATATAGCATGAGTGGGAAAACCAAAAGTCGATTGTCTCAATGAAGGAGAGAAGACTTGCTCCGAAGAATAAACCCAAGGCACCTCCTAAGTCACCTACGGAATGGAAAGGAAGAAATCGTTCTATTGTAAACTGTGAGTATATCATACCTATTTGAAAAGCTTGCATAGGCCTGCACAAAATATAGTTTAATCATCGCTTACTAAAACATGAATCATTGCCATCTGAATTGCAGTTTTTGTAAGCTCCCCGTCTAATACTTTCCATGTTGAACATAATAACCTGTAAGCTACCTGTACACACTTTAGACGAAAATCCAAAATCGTGTTTCTAATTTAGGTGTTTTTATATCTTAATTTATCTATTTCATCTACTGCATTTTTTCAATACTCACAGACAAACTGGAATAGTTCGTAAGATGGTTGCTCTCCTATCTGCTCCACTTTTAAATTTCCGAAAAATATCTGAACTTGCAAAATGGTTTTACTGCATAAAGATAACAATGAACGTTAGGCAATGTTATTTCATTAACAAATAATAACGCCGACAGAATGCAAGAATATTATTGCGAAAATGAAAGAGCACATCAAAGCACGTTTTTCGGCCCACGGGGTGGAATATCGGGCTTCCACCAAAATGAGACGCTTTTGCCATAAAATACGGAGCGCTGGAAAACATTTCATGAGTGAGGTCACCCCTCTCAAACCCTGGATCCATTCCTGACCACGATAGAGGTTCTTCAGTTTACAACCTACCTCATATATTCCGTAAGCATTCCAGAATGCTCTACGTTTTGGTTAATTTCGTTGCCGTAACGAATCAACATATCATAGGTAGCTTCATAAATCAATGGAAATGCGCTGAAGTATACGTCTTCAAAACCAAACTCCTCATACACGTCGTCTATAAATTCCTCAAATGTTTGATTGCCTAAATGTGGCAAATATTCTTTAGTGTCTCTGAAAGCTCTTGCTGCTGTCTGTTTGTAGACGCCCGATGTCACCCAATGTTTCTCATTCTTGATATACTCTTGCCAATATCGCTCACTTTCTGGGCCATAATATGCATCATTGCCTCCAAATATATCGCCTACTACTATTTCGTAAAATAAATCATCCGCAAGATCGAGGAAAAGTTGATACTGCAGGCTTGAAAAGATGTCATGCATCAATACCATCAGTGTATAAATAGTCTCGTCTGGGAGTACATCTGAAAGAATGTCGCCATTGGAGTTGTTCCTTCCCGCAAAACCGTAGATGATTGGAGCAATCTCTGTATGGCGAATATTTAGTTTCGAGTTTTCATTCGCAGCAGCATCGCTGGAAAATAACATGATTTAACAAATAATCTTTAAAACTATACTCGGAATGTATTTAGGGGCTGTCATTTCTTCTTTGGAAGGGGTGGGGTCATGAATATACTGGGGGCATAGAATTTAGAGACCCAAAATAGGGGGTTATAATTTTTAACAACCAAGATAGGGGGTTATAGAATTATTAAGGGCTGGTGACTCAAAAGCATTCTTTAACTTAAAAACCAAGACATGCACACAATCTTTAGTTATACTATGAATATTTTTGCGTGCTCCGCGTGCCTTCTTTACACTTACGATTTTAAAAAAATTCGGTCTAAAGTTTTGCCGCGTTCCGCGCTTTAGTTCCGTCAGTGAGTAATTTGTTTTGAGTCGGTGAAGGCGGAGGTCATAAAAATTTTCGACCCAAGATAGGGACTCGTAAATTTTTTGTCCGCGATGGGGGAGGGGTCGTAAAAAAAATTACTCCGGTAACCGACATATTCACGACTCCCCCCCCCCCCCTCTACCGAAGAAAATGACATCCCCCTTATTTTATGTGTGCATCTTTAGTGATTTTTGGACTTTTTGGTAAATTCGTTTTAAAGGTTTAATACAAAGATTCGAAAGTGAGCATTTGACAAACAAATCTAAACAGACAATTCACCAAAAGGCCCTACCGGAAGGGGTGGGGCACATCATACATTTTTGGAGGGTATGATCCCCCGGAGTTTTGAGGAGGTGGGCCTTTTGGAGCTGACGGCGTACCGGTGAAAGGGGAGCTGCGAACAGATAAAGGGGGGGTGTCTTTTGGAGCTGCGAACAGACAAAATCAAGGTCTTCCGTCGCTCTGAAATGAGAAATAAGCAATTTAAAGGTCTTATTTAAAGAGCTGAAAATCAAGGGACTTTCTGAGCTATGTTTTGATCAAATTCAGAGGTCTTTCGGATTGTTTAAAAAATCCTAAATTATCAGTTGAAACTATTTAAAACATTCCCATCGAGAGAGTGGTTTAGTTCTCGGACTTTCCTGGTTGGTCTTTCTTGTACAATCAGAGATTGATAGAATAATCTGTGCAAAAGAAAAAACGGGTTCAACTCGTCGGACTTTTACAAGGAAACTGAGCGTAGCATCTGAACATGCTGAAGGAACTCATGTATTGGCAGGATTTCGGCAGTGCCAAATTGCAATCACATCTTTTTTTGAGAAACCTATCATTTCGGCAGAGCACACATGTATCTATAAACGTAAGACTATAACTTACCGAACAGCCGCGCCAAATGCTTTAGCCGGAAGATCATTGTCCTGTTTGAGATATAGTGCTGTCGCTACACCCCTGGATGGGAAAGATGTTTGTGACACAGTTGGCTTGTAAAGAACTTCGTAGCAGACTTCAGGACATGAACACAAAGTTTTCCTATTAGCCGCAAATGTTACTGAAAGAAGATCATAACAGTCAATAATAAACGGTTTACAATCCTCACTGATAGCCAGCCTAGAGTCAAGTGACTCTCTAAGTGGAGTAAACTAGCACTGACTCTAGCTCTCAAAAGGGGTCACTTGACTGTCACAAGAGAGTCAGTTGACTCTACCCGTGGAGTCAATTGCCTCTACATTCAGAGTCGTCGACGGAGTCAAGAAATTGGAATAGTTTGGCTGTTGACACCATGGAATGTAAATTTACCCATCCCTAAGGGATGTTAAATTTCTCCATCCTGTCGTCTGATGATCGCCTATATGGCGTGAAACTCAAAGTAAAGTCTTCTATTCCGGTAGGTATATACTTTTGAATTTTTATCTTAATATTCATCTATGTGTGTCATTATTTTGTGTTATTTCTGAACTGTCGGAGTGACCCTGTAATTGAATGGCACCGGATAATACTCACAACTTGTATCATAGAAGCATTGCGTCAATTGTTTAGGAGAACAAAACGTGGCGTTTCCTGCAGGTAAAAACGGAAGTAAATAAACGATTATTGATTTCAATGCAGAGTAACGACACAGTTATAGATCTCAAAGCATCGCAGTTCATAGCAGATATCAAAATTAGTTCACCCCTCCATGCATGCCGTGAGTTCTGAACATGACGTCTGTACATATAAAATAAATTACCAAAATATATAAACTATTTTCATTTTAGAAGCGATACCCACTCCTATAATTGGTGAGTCGAGGTGGTCACTGTGTAATGTAATGTAATGTAATGTAATGTAATGTAATTTAATGTAATGTAATGTAATGTAGAACATGGGGGATTGGGACAGTCCGGAGCTAACACCCTACTTACGAAACTGACTGCGAGTTACATGTACATGTAAACCTCTCTGTACATGTAACCGAAGGACGGAGTACACTCATGATTGGTTAATTCAATTCTAAATGTACCATGGGAAGAGCGTACTAGTATGAATTTAACTTTGACCTTTCCCCCAATCGCCATCACTGGTATTGAACCCGGGCCTTATGCAACATAGACAAGTACCATAACCACTGCGCCACGGTGACCAGTCCTAACAAGTGACCCGGTTTTAAAAGTCAAAACCTCAAGTGTTCCTTACAATATATTTCAAATTTTATGTCATTAATTGAAAGAGCACACTTATTTATTGTCCATTATACTAGCCTCATTTTAATGAGCAATAGCCAATTTTCTTTAAATTATAAATCGCCTGTTTTGTCATGCGGATGTAAATTCAATGAAAGAGTATATGTACCTAAATTGTGACCCTTAACCCACACTTCAAGTCTATGAAGTTTGGGTCCAATCAGTCCAATCAACCATGTGACCGATTCCAGATATCTATGATCCATGGAAGCATCTGGCACAAGTGACTAAAAAGTGTACAGAACTGGCCAGTGTGGCTTTCTGGAAGTTGCAGTAGTTGTTGTGTAGAACCCCCTCTATAGCCTTTACTACCAAAGTTAGGCTGTTCGACACAGCATTCCACACAGTTCCCCTCTATGAGTCACGAGTAATTTCCAAAGATAACATGGAAAATAAATGTTTTTGCCACCTTGTTATCGCATTATAAAATTAAACTAAACATTATGTTGAATCTCAAACCAACAGACCATGCTTTCAATGTCACCAACTACAGCATGTCCAACACAAACCTTCTTGTTGAGCGTGTTAACGAATTCCACAGCTGAAGCTCCTTGAGCACATACTCCGCCTGCCAGATGATGAATCAGTTAAATTATATGCCCTCTATTGACTATATTCAAGAATTTCAATATGACTAATTTTGATATTCATAATATATAAAGCTATATAATGATATTCATTCAATTACAAATTGAAACACAAAAACCTTCTTCTCCAAAATGATCAAAATGGTTGATTTTACTATATTCAACCTACCTGGCATATGAAAGTTTCGACATCCGCAATTAGAAATGAGGTAGTCTGTTTCACATTCCAGATAACACTTAGCCTCTGTATAAGCACCTGTCAAATATTTCAGTGGTTGACTCCCACAATCACCATACGGTGACCCTAGTGTTGTCATTTCTGTGACGTCCAGGCGTATAGGGGTATGGGTACCAGGCTGCAGTTCTATTCCGTAGTCCAGTAAATTTGGTACCTCATCTCGTGGATGGACCAGGATTTTAAATCCAAAATTTTCTCGTGGAGCTACTGTTACCTCTCGTTCTTCTGCATTCAAAATCAGTCTTAAGCTCTGCCTTTCACCTGCATAAACATAAATAAGCACCATATTTAAGCCCTTCATATATTAAGAATATTACGTGATTCAAACTGCTGCCCTGTTACAGCTTTGGGTAACTTTTACCCAACGTTGCGACAAATATGAACCATGGTAAAATTTATTGTGATCAAAATTCAATGGAACCTTTTTTCCCGACAGTTGAGTTGTTCATAAGTTCCAACGTTTAGTAAAATGAACGCAGTGCTTAACAGTGTAAATATTATTTTGTTTGGGTGACAACATTGACTTTGAATTTTAAGGCAAATATCAGAAGTCAGGTGAAATCGATCTAAGTATCAAACAGACTGTAGATCAAATACTATATAGGTAAACACCCAAGTTCTAACCTGGTGTATTGACTGATAGTTTTTCTTCGTTCACGTTTGAGTTGAAGGTATAACACACTCCATAGTTTGTGATCGCCGTCGTAAAGTTTTCCGGTCCACACTGTTCTCCTTTGAATTCACACCTAAATTGTATTTGACATTAAACATGTGGATTAAAGTGTGTATTTCTTCATGAATTATCAAATGGAATGTATCCCATCATGTCATTCATATCTCTCTCTCTCCCCCTCTCTTTTTTCTCTATTTTCTCTCTCCCCCACCCTGCCCCTCTCTCTCACCCTCTCCCCTCACTCTCTCTATCTGCGAGTCTCTCAAATAGATGCATTATAAAACCTTTGTAAGTTTCGATATCTCCTCAATCTCAATTTACTTATATTTAAAATCATAAAATATTTAAACATTATACTACTGCGTTAATCAGTAACGAAGTAATTTAATCCATATTTGTATTCTTTCCTTTTTAACTACTAATATGCTCATTTGATTTTCATTACACAAAACGAGATAAAAAATGTTTTACAAGAGACACATAATTTTTATTTCTGTAAGACATAGTACCACTTACAATATCATCATATCGTATATTGAATGGGAACCAGCAGTTACAAATTCGTACAGGTCAAGTCCTAGGGGATAGGCTTCATCCAACTCCTCATTACCGTAATATTCCCCACCAACAGACATACCAAGTCTGGGGAAAAGTTGATGTATTTGCTGAAGTCCTGAACGTTGTGCAGCCGCCCAGTTACCATATAAGAAGACGATTTGCACGAGTCTATATGGAAATAGAAAAAATGTAAGGGAGCCTCTCTAGATCAGTTACAATTATAGCAATAAACTTACCCCCAAATATTCCCCCCAGTTTCTCCCTTCAGCCTGAAAAACCACAAATTATGAAAAAATATTTTCCCCCTGAAATTCACTTTGTACATCCGCCCAATGAGCCCAGCCCCGAAAAAATTCCTGTTGCTGCCACTGCATGGCATTAACAACAACAGCTACAACTAATTAAAGGCAAAATGAAAACGATATCATATTTGGAATGCTTCATTAAGATTAACCAAAAGTGTTTATACATCTTGGTAAATAGGCTAAGTGAGAGTCTATTTACTCTGCTAATGGTTACAAATGGCTATTTCAAGGGAATCCACACAACCCTATGGAAGAACATGAACTTAATCTCACACACAGGGAGTGTGGACTTCAAATGGAGTCACCTAACCCATTTGAAATTCACACTCCGTGTGGAAGATTAAGGTCATATGTCTTCTATAGGGGCTGTACGGATTTCAAATGGAATAACCCAAATCACATCTATTATCTTTGCTAAATTATTACCGGAATCAGTTCATGTTTGTCTCTCAATAAAATCGATGCTTTTATATTAAAAGATAATAAAAAAATCGATGCACATAATTCGCTTTAGTTTGTTTAAAAAAGTGTATTTTTAAAATGCAATTAGTCGGGTCTCTACTGACTTAATTGGATGAAAACTTGAGCTACACTGACGTTATAAATAACACTAAGAGTTTGCATAGTGAAAAGGTATAACAGATAATTTATCCATAAATGCCAATGGGTTTCATGAACTACTTGAACTACTACAATAAAAATGCTACAACATTTTATCAGCCCAGTATAAATTGTCAGAAAAGTGAAAGAATGTTTATGTTTTCTCAGCAATTTATTGCACTTTTTAGAGGATTCTATAAAATTTTACAGGCAATGAAACTATTTCATTATTTTTACATCTTTACTATTTCTTTATTTCAAACAAAGGCCAAAAAAGTGTATGTTTGGCCTCATTTGGCACCTACTCCTCTCACCTACATACACTTTAAGTACATATCATTAGATTTATAAAGTTTACTTCGAGAAAACTGTTAGATATCAAAAATATCAATATTTTATAATTATATCGCGAAATTGAAAGAAATCCAAATTATTACAAGATCCCGACTTCCTGAGTTACAAAGTGAACCGCGTGACACTTAGTTAATCTGTATGTAGAAGATGCTTTGTTTCAGAGCGTAATGAGCGAGAGGGTGAATAATTTTACCGAACTAGGAGCAACATCATTGATAGATTTATATGTAAACAATATGATTTTTATACGAGTAACTAGCAACCAGTAATAAGAGATACTACGATTTAAATAATATAAGGAAGTTTTGAATGACGCTTTACCTGAACATATTTGTGTTACAGAAAGTCACAGATGGAAAGTCCAATTCTTCCTTTGTCACGTAATTGAAGTGTGTGTTGGTCCCTTGGGCAACGAACTTTCTCGTTGAATTAACGATTTGAATAAGTAGACCAGTAACTGCACCCAAAACAACCAGAAGCCAAAACAATCTGTGATGATAATACACAAGAATAAAATCACTAAAATCGTAGTAACACATTATGTTTAACTATCATATAATAAATATCCCTTTAAAAGGGATGTACCTATCATATCGTCAGCTTTAAAATACCGAAGAACCAATTCAATCAAATGATAGCTTGTGAAGAAATGGCATCCTAAGAAATGTAACATTCTGACCTTTTTTCTATGGTGGCTGGCGTTTGAGATTTGTGTTTTTTAAACTCTTCGAAGAGTAGGGCCTATTGACCCGAGCCAAGAACACTTTCTATCGGATATGATTTTTCCAATACACAAGATTTATATGTGGTTTTTTTGACTCCCATCATATATCTTTTGCTCTACCTTACTTTCATCATAATATATATTATTATTTTTTGATAAAAAAAACCAGGCGGCGGATGACATGATCGAGCCGGCAACTTGTGAAACCGCCCGGCCGTATGGCATTTTCCAATATAGTTGGTTAGTTTTGTGGGGTTCATTATCGAACCCCAACGGTTTTAGCTTGTATTTATATTATTTATCAACATAGGCCTATTTGTTTGTGATATTTCAAGCGTTTTAAAATTTCAAAATAATCCCATTCAATTACACGGTTGACGATGAAAATTTACTGAATTTAGAGAACGCAATGCGGCCACCACCTGAATAAAACTATATGATTCGTATTCGTCAAAAATATAAAATGTAAAATATTTTGAATGAACAATTATTTATTTTAAAACAAGGAAGTCTATGGACAGATTATCAACAACATTGAAAACGTCATAAGATCTTACCTCCTTATTCCAGAACTCCCGCTTTCAGAAATATATTTGAATCCAGAAAAACTGGTTTCTTGACTACATTGTATCACACTGGAGCAACATCCACTCGATTTATGCCCTTCTTTGTCAACATCAGGCTGTTGTATCTTAGGCTCTGTTTTCAAAGGATGAACTTGAAAAGTAACAGGTGTTTGGATGTTACTTGATCCATCATCCCAGGCAGATGGTATATTGCTACCATGCATATTGAATTGGTTGAATTTTGACAACCACCTTTTGAGCAACAATAGAGGCTTTAACTCTTGCGTATAGGCATGGACACGTCTATAACAGAGTTGTGATGAATCTGGTTTGCGCTTGTAGTTTTGAGCATCACAAGATCAAATTTTCATTAATTGCATGTTGATTTTGCATCGCTACAGTAACGAAAAATCAATTGAAATTAATATGGTCATAATGGCAAAGCATTTGTCCAGTTTGTCTTAATGTTTGTATATATAATGCCGCCCATACATGTTCAATTATATTACTGTCTGTCCAATTAACTTAGACACCCGGTTTTTATGATTTATTTCGAAAAGTTTTGACTTTGGCAAAAAGTCATGAAAGAAAAATTGCTAAACACTGTCAGACCTAACAGACATTTTTAGTAAAGCAGTAAAAAGATATTTTTCCATGTCTACTTTTATTCAATTTTGACCGATTTACAGCAAGATATCTGGGTCCAGGCGAATATTCCTAATGACTTGAAACTTTAGATACACAGTAAGGGGTGTTTAAACATTGTAATCATGCATATTGATCAGTGATACCACCCTTTTTCTTTGTTCCTTATCATCGATGCAATATAATAATAGATTTACATATTCACAATAACTCAAAAGATGTCACAGTTGATGCATTATAACAAATGATAGGGCAAGTTACTATACGTCTGGGGTGTATTTTGGATTATACTCCTCACCAATAACATCATACAATTTGTATTTATTATAGAATTTGGCCAAGCCACAAGCATGCACAGAAGAAGATTCAAATACCGCGCCGAATTGTTGTAATTGGCTGAGGGACAGCTGGCACACCGACATCGCCTGGCTAATAATTACTTGGTACAGCAGAGATACTAAAATAAATACCCGGGATCGATACACGTGATGTGCTATGCACGATTTTGATATCAGACGAAAATCTTTGGATACCGGGGTAGAAAATGATGAATATCTCCCGAAAAATGATTTCGTCTAAAGAAACCAGATGTGGTTCCTTGCACTTGAATATACGTGTTGAACAGATATGATAGTCGTTAGCTAGCGTCTTGAGAAAGAAGCGTGCGTCTTGAACTCAAAATCTGACCAAAATTCTGATTTTATATTGCGTTGGTCCTGTATGGACCACAGCGCGCAGGCTATAGCTGCACTCACTACTCTCGTGGAGGCAGTATAAAAGTCGATGACATTGACCTCAATGTCGTATACAAGCTTACTCACACACAGAGAAATCAATTACCCGGCTATTGTCAGTAGCCTTAGTCAGGTCCCTCGGCTCATTATGCGTCTCAAAGGTCGGAACAAAATGGCCATGCGTGGCTGTGGATTCAACCTACCATGGCGATTTCTGCCATGAAGATATCGGGGCGATGACACTGTGGCTGGGATCAATGAGTTAATACAATAAGAATAAATATGCCAATAAGAAACACTGTCTGCATTTTGTGAACTGAATAATTTTGAACACAAGTTTTTGGTGAGGAGTATAATTAATTTACTATTCATCCATTCACTATCCAAAATCACCATACCTCTAAATCCGTATCAGACCTTCCAAAATAATGGTACCCAACTTCTACCGGATTATTTTTAAAGTGTTGAGAAAAACCATCCAATTTCAATAGAATTTCAGGTAAATTCTCACTCATTGCTTTGGAAACACTAAAATCCTGTTAGGTCTCAGCAAATGTTAACACTTTTCTTTCATGACTTTCTTTGAAAGTGGATATTTTTTCAAATAAGTAACAAAAACTGGGTGGACAGGCAGTAGGCAATATCAAAGACCCTAGATTCAAATTCTACCATTGTGCTAGTCCTAAACCTTAAACATCGTTTTCCGAGGCGCGGAAGTACACCAAATTGGTGTCGGATGACCTTTGACATTCTTTTGTGGCGAGTGACATGGTCTTTCAATTCAGGCTTGACTATGCTTCAGTACACCACATTTCGCCATAATACATTCTAGAAACGCTTGCTGTTAGAATAAGATAAATGTTAATGCTAATTTATTGCACATTCTAGGGAAGCGTGGTTACCTTTAAAATAACCGAGTGAGAGGGTTTTCAAGAAAATATTTTTCCTGTCAAAACTGAAGCATCCTCTGTATAAAAGAAAATATGAATATTAACTGCACATCATATATAACGATTCGTGATACCCAATTGTGGCACATTTGATGTCGTTTAAGAAGCAGAGAATTTTATTTCAATTTTATATACGCCAAAATATTTTTTTAATTGAGCAAGAATAAGGATAGAAAAAACGTTGAAAATCCTATGTGAATATTACATTAGACCCAACCAAAGATCACTGTTTCGTTTTTATGGTAATCTAATCTTTTATTTCCTGAAAAAACATTTTGGGTCTAATGTCGAATATTCACATACTTGATCAAAACATCGAACGTGTATACAAGAAAATGATAGGTTTTCCTCTATAGTATTTTACTGACCATGGAAATGTACTGAGACACAAGCACGTGTCAAAATCGATATAATGTATTGTCCATATAGACGCCCAGTTATCATGTTTATCGTTGGAATTTTTTTGTATAAAACACGCAGTTAACAATAATTGAGCGCTAATAATACGCATAAATGTTTTTAGGCAAATAAAATTCCAAAATATGGTACGTTTTCTGCCTTTGCTTGTCACGTGGTAGGCCTATGTTGAAGTTGCGATTATATCTTCAAATAAGTTTCATATGAATTCCAACAAGACTAGTAGACGAGTGGTCTAAGGCGCTGGGTTCATACATGTAGTGTGTCCAAAGCAATCCGCCGCCGTGAGTTCGAACCCCGCCTCCGCCAAACTTTAATGAAGTAAAATGAAAATTAAAATTTTACTTTAAAAAAATGTCATATTGGGGAAATGTGACTGGCAGAATTTATGTATGGCGTGGAGTGGTGTGATGCTTCAGTGGTCATGAAAGAATTCAAAAGATAACCTCTGCCCCAATAATCCCAAGCTATTGTCTGAAACTGCACCTCGGAAGATGTATGGTAAGAACTCAGTCCTCAAATGATAGTCATATAAAGACCAAAAGATAAGTGACTGACTATCATTGAGGACTGAGTTCCGCAGTCTACCATTGTGCACTGTACAAACGATCATTAATAGTACACAATGGTAGATTTTGTATTTAGGATCTTTGATTTTGCCCAATAGAATTGAACTTGTATGTGCCGCATATCCTTCTTTTCACAACGAGTCAAGTAGATGTTGTTTAGTCTCCTCAATGAACTAACCCAGGGGCGCCGGGCACTCAATTTTCATTTTAATAGGGTGTGCGGCGCGTAGGGCCGCAGTGTGGGTCTAAGAACTGTTTTTCCCGCTAAGAAGGGGACTTCTGAACAAACATTTCTACACGTTTGTGGGTCTAGTTATGAATAATTGTATTTTTGGAAGTGTTACCTAAAGTGGAGTAAATAATGAACTGGACCATGATCCCTAAATATGGGACCCATAAACGCCGCAAATTTAATTCTTCCATTCATTCAGCGGGGTTTCGGAATTAATCAGTCAGTAATGTCCTAAATTGACAATACGAGAGTAGCGCGAATAACTGTCAATTTTTGATATCAAAGTCGGAATTAACCAAAAAGGTGTTGTATAGGAACTGGTACTATATTGATTTTAAGCACAGCATTTTGCTTTGAATCTTTAACTTAAGTGATGGGGGTGTACAAAAGTTGGAACTTGGAAATACTCGATTGGCGCGTGGAGTTCGAGCATTGCAAAGTGAAGTTCAACCCTCATTGCCCACACGCATATGGAAGCAAAAGTATATAATTTTGAGTAAAAGCCAAGAACCGCTATATCCCAGATTTGCTAGCTGATTACGGGCTTTTGCTGCCCGAACCAAGCTCGGCAAAACTCTAAGTTTTTCAATCCTTTCATAATGTGTAATCAAACCACGGTTTAGTCACCGCATCTGAGGTATAAACATGCATAACTTTAAATGCAGTTTGGCCAGTAATATCAAAGTTTGGCTCTATAATTATACAGTTAGCAAAATGCGGTTCAAAAGCACAAACTTCAACGCCCAGCACACCGACATCGCCCGGTTAATAATTACATTATACAGCCAGAGACACCGAAATGAATACCCGGGATCGATACACGTGAATGTGCTATGCAGGATTGATATTTAGACGATAAATCTTTGGATACCGGGGTAGAAAATGATGAATATCTCCCGTAAATGATTTCGTATAAAGAAACCAAATTTGGTTCCTTGTACTTGAATGTTCAACGGATATTATCGTCGTTAGCTAGCGTCTTGAGAAAGAACCATTGCGTCTTGAAATATTCTGATTTTCTGATGTGAGCATGGCGTATACACACAGAGGTCACACACAACCTAGTGTGAACACACCCCACATGGCGTATACAAGCTCACCCCCACACAGAGAAGTCAATTACCAAGTTATTGTCAGTAGCCTTAGTCGGGATGTCCCTCGGCTCATTATGCGTCTCAAAGGTCGGAACAAAATGGCCATGCGTGGCTGTGGATTCAACATACCATGGCGATTTCTGCCATGAAGATATCGGGGCGATGACACTGTGCCCAGAGGATTATCTATTCAAAACAACTCTACCATGAAAGCATCCAGAAGTCGAAGTGAACGCCTAACAATTGATAGTAGAATTAGATTACGAACGAAAACACGTCAATGTAAGAAAAATTGTTTCCTCATGCAGTACAAACTTAAAATTTGTTGGCTTGCGTAAAAATCACGTAAAATTGCGTAAAAATCACGCCAAATATTGTTGAAAATTAGTGATTGAATTAGGTTAATTTTTTCCAAACGTCAAGCTTAGTATCTTGATATGGTGGTCTGGGAAGACTTCAACTGCAAGGGGGTTATGTTCATGTTATATTTGTTTGACTGGAGATAGCAGTGTACATGGTGTAGCATACCTCTGGGCAGATTGCAAGTGCATATATTTTAAATAGAACATGTCACAGGTTGTGTCTTGTAAGAAAGGGGGTAGGGAGGAGTAGAGGGAGGACATTGGAAGTGAACAGGGAGGCACAGTGGTGGTAGCTAAGAGGGGATGGACAGCTCATTAATGGGACACCTTGTGCTCCTGTTTGACTCTCCCCTCTGTTGATAAGTTACGTTTTCGGCCTTTCTTGCCCATTTTTGTCAACAATGTTTCCCCTTAAGAGTCACCTCTCTCATGCCCTCCTAAAACAAAAACACTGGCAACGCCACTGGGAAAGGGGAAGTTTGAGTGCCCTGGAGTGAAGGGGGAGTATTATAAGAAAGTAAGAGGGGGAAATATGGAGAAGGAAGGGGAGAGGAAATACGAGGGAAAGTGGAGAGAGATATTGAGAAAGAGGAAAAAGAATGATATAATTGCTATTTTACAATTGTGTTGTAAAATGGAAATATGAAAATAACATAGCTGACATTAACTTTAATAATTGAGGCTTTATTAAATAATATAAGAATATTTATTACAAACACATATATAGCTAGTTTAAAAATAATATGAACTTTAACCTCTTACTATAACAATGGATCATGTTTTATGATGTTATTATGCAGATTGGTCTTTGTTCGCTTGACTATATACAAATGGGTCAATTTTTAACCAAACCTTTACCAAGTTCAGGATCAAGTATCCTTGGTGCTAGGGTGTTAAAGATGACCGGTTAATGCTTTATGTGCTAGTCATAGACTTCAACATAAAGATCCCCAAGTTTTGAAATATTTTCTCAAAATATCAAGAGCTATCTCAAGAACCACTGAACTAGGCTTGTTTGTACTCATTTTAATGCATTTTTCATGCTGATTCCAAATATGATCATCAAAAGATACAATTCTGAAATGTTTGACTTAAAAAAAAGAAACTTGTCGTCTGCAGTCGACACCCACGCAGAGAGAGTTTAAAAAGTTGACTCTTGAAGAACCTGTTTGGTAGTCACTTATATTGAGACATGGAATCAGCAAGAAACATTGAGATGTTTCCTTACTTGAAGGTCAAACCGACAGACAACTGTCAGGAGTTACCAAAAGAATGTTACATTTGGAATAAGTCTTAATAAAGGGGGCATACTCGTCTTGTGATGTTACGTATGGAAACTGCACCAAATGGATTTTTCTGTTTAAAATGATAAAGAAAGGCCTTTTGTACTAGGCATATCACCTCAAAAATAAGTGCAGCAGAAACACTTTATTTAACGTTTCTACATGAATGATCTTTATAAAAGCTTAAAAAATAAAAATTGAAATTGGACTATGCATTGTGATGTAGTGTCAATTTTACGATGCTTGTAAATGGGATGAAAACCTGCGACAACTGGCTATAATGACAAAATTGGCACATTTTGAGATTTTGACAGCTTATTTAGACACTTACTTGAAAAGCAGCATTAGGTATCACAGATTAAATGCATATCTTTCCTGATTTCATTAAAGAAAACAAAATTAAAAAATCTCTCATTGTATAATTCTAATAAATCAAACAAATAAATACACTGTTTTTGCAATTTAAGCCAATCGGCAGACACATAAAAGCTGAAAAAGTCCAGCTAATTAATATGCAAAACTGATGGCAATAGAAAACCGTACATGATATGAAGGTGCGGTTCTTTCATTTGATAACAGAAAATATACGAAAAATAATTAATTATGCTAATTAGCTAATTATTTATTTATGATAAGAAAAGAGGTACCGCTAGAATGGACCCCATTTCTTAACATATATTGAACCACTTGTCTTGAATCACTGAAATTTCAGTGAAGTAATTCGATTCCTTGCCCCTATAATATACTTTTGTTACCAGTGTTAAGTTATTTCTTTGAGAAAAATGCAAAATTAGTCACACAATTTATCAGGGGGTGTAGTACTACCTTAAAATCAGTTTTCAAATGTTAGTATAAAGCCGTTGTTTTATGTTACATGAATTTGAGACACCCTACAAGTATATGTGACCGTCCAGGTCGAAACGCTCGTAAAGTCGGCCCCTGGTCAAATTTGTTTTCTTCCGTGTTTAGAAAATATATATCACAAGCTTTACAATGATATATCATTTGACTTCAAACGATATCCAGAAGCGGAGTTATAACTTGCTAAACTTTGCTCCTTCAATAAAAGCGTACATTATTTTGGCACTACATTATTTCTCTTTTTCCACATTGCTGGTCATAATTGGCGGTCACTTCAAATCATCCCCAACTCAACGAGGTTCAGGAATGTCCTCTCATTGTTAATTGTTGGTTAACCCACCACTTGAACAGGATTTAGCAAAGCAAACAAAGACATAAGCTTTTTACTAATTCTATACATAAGTATAAGCTTATTATCCTCGTCAACAATAGGATTAAAGATTGCTGTTTGACTGGACTAAAATGAGAAACATGTAGGACAAACATTAGGGACACATGAATACAATCTCTATGCACATTTTGCATTGTAACTCGAAATACAATTTGCCGACTTTACGAGCGGTTTGAGATGGACGGTCACATCCCGGGGTCACATATAGTCTTGTCAAGAGTTTCTCTTTTATACCACAACCAGCCGATCACCCCAGCCGGCAGTGCATAATTTCATGTCTACTGCATACCACAGTTCCAAGATCTATGTGCATACGAACCACTGTCCCAGCTAGACGTTCGTCCTTTGTATCTCTTTCCTTGTTGGAAAGGTATAACGTTGTGGAGATAGGAACATGCACCGACCATCCGGGACCTACTCTGCCATGTTTGGCTGAGTAACGGTACATGAACACGGTCTTTTGTGCCTTTGTAATTTATCCTCTGACAGGTATTGTGTTGAGAAATGACCCTACGACTTTCACGTGCTTAGAATTGTACCATTGACATTTATCAAATTTTGACGTTCGGACAACGATCGGATCTTTCTATATATGCAGATCATATTCGTTAGCCTGATATCTGGCCTTTAAACTTACCAATATTTTTCAGAAACTTGCTCATACATCTTTACGGCATGAAATAGACGACATTTTTGTGATATTGGCAATGTTAAAGGTTACGATAATCTGGACTATTCTTCTTTACGGGTGAATCCGAAAATGAACTTTGGCAGGGGCTGGAATGCATTTTTTACTAGCGCAATCTCTGTTTGTAACTAAAGCATTTGGAGTTCCAAGACAATCCAGCGTGTATTTTTTTATTCCAACGGGCGGCTGGCCGGTCGGTCATGCGTGAATTATTCTCGTTTTATACATGTGTTTTACGTTTCATGTTAATTTATTATTCCTAATCCACTACTCCGTCATTTATTCACCCTAAAGTAAAATGGACATGACGAGCCCGGGATGAGGCGAGGACCTCGCGAGGTCAAATATATGTCAGATGCGATTGCAGGCTACCCATAATACTAAGCGTATGATGGGCTATGTATCATATCCCACAAGCTACCACATAAAATCTCATGTAATCATGGTAATAGACTGCAAAGCATTCTTGGTAGGGAAGATTGTTGCAAATGGAAAAATTCAAAGCGCCCTCGCCGCATCAGGTCAAGAGGTCAAATGATGCCAATGATGTAAATACTGTAGAACCGAGCAATACCCTCCAAGTTAATGCAAGCGTTTTCACAGCAAATCAACAGGGATCGTCGAATTGAAGGTAACACAAGTTGGTACAATATGATGGTCAATATAGAGGTTCATTTCTATAGGTAGGGAAAGTGTGCATAAATGTAAAAAATATGTTTTTTCAAATGGAATTTTACAGCTCTTGCGGTAATGGTATGACACATGCCAAGTGACCCAGGAACACAATGAAAAGGTCAATTTTCATCATTTATTTGTTCTGTTGCGTTCAACCATCTCCAACAATTTTTTCAATGGAAGTTCCTCTGGCCCTAGTGGAAGTTAAAACGGATATTATGGCCAGAGTTCTAGGGCTAGTCCCAGCTGGACCGCTGTTAATTTATGAGCCGCGGTGGCAACCTGTATATATTATTTTTAGTCAAATATCTACTCTAATTGGGCATGAAAACGACGAACTGCCCCCACCGAGAGTCTTGTTTAAGTTGTAGTTCCAACCTGGTCTTCTAACTAAATTGCCGTATATAGTAAATTTACTTTTGGCTCAAAACTGACTATATGTAGAGCAGTTTAGGATGACTATATTGACGCCCTCTGTTGGTGAATGTTACATTAAGGTTAATATTACTTTCTTGCCCCGTGGGGCTATTACCTATTGGAACGCCATTATTTGCAAGTATTCACTATGGAAGTCTCCGGCCGCAGCCCTACCGGACTTGCGGCCTTGATGTTTTTCTTGATACTGGGCCCCACACAGTGACATCGCCCCGATATCTTCATAGTAGAAATTGCCATGGTAGGTTGAATCCACAGCCACCTATGACCATTTTATTCGGACCTTATGAGACGCATATTATTAGCGAAGTGACTTGACTAAGGCTACTGTATAGACGGGGTAATTGATTTCTCGCTCTGTGAGCAAGCTTGTATACGACATTGCGGTCAATGGTTATACTCTCTCCACTTGAGTGAGTGCCGTTATAGCCTACTGCGCGCTGTAGTCCATATAGGACCAACGCAATATAAAATTGAGAGTTTTGGTCAAATTTTGACTTCAAAGCGCACGGCCAATTTTCAAAGCGCACGCTAACGACTATAATATCTGTTCAACACGGACTTTCAAGTGTATGAGACCACATCTGGTTAAAAAAAAAAAATTCATTTACAGGAGATATTCATCATTTTGTAACCCAGTATCCGAAGATTTTCGTCTGATATCAAAATCGTGCATAGCAATTCACGTGTATGGATCCCGTGTATTAATTTTAATGTCTCTGCTGCACCAAATAATTATTAGCCAGGCGATGTCGGTGTGCCCCAGCCCGTACATAATGAGGACTTGCAACTAAACATGGATTTCCAATATATAATAGCCCCGCATGGCAAGAAATCAAGGTGAATGCGTATACCTTAACGTTATAGACAGCCCGTCATCCATGCATTTTGTTTTTACCTATTAATTTCCCTCATTCTTTAGACCCTGCCCTCTATCGGTGACTAATTTATAGTTTACGCTTGATCATAATACATTTTGAGTGTTATTGTTTCTTAGTAGCCACGCGGGGCAACCAATTCACCTTACCAATATTGTTTTGAGCACTATTGTGCCGATAATTACCCCATACCATGGAATAATTGGTAGGAAACGGCACTATCTCATTAGCATGAGCTGCACTGTTATTTAAATAGCGTATTGTTATTTAAATTTGGTCTCAGCTCGTATAGATGGCGCTAGTCATGGCATGCAGACGGAGCCTGTTCGAACCAGTGGAAGTGTACAGGCATGTTTAATTGATGCATAAATCACCGTTCTGTATATAGGTATAAGCTGGTATATTTTGTACACGATTTCTTTATACAACAATGGGGGTGATATTAAATGTATTAAGTTTATAAAATGTGACATTTACGTGCCTTTTTATTGTCTGTAGTGCAGAGCTCCGCCGACTGAAGCAGCTTGAAGCTATAGATGGTGCCAGCGTGGCCGTCCCTGGCTGCATGTAGAATTCAATTCCAATAATATTGAATTATATCAGATTCATTTCAAGCAAACACCATTGATCTGCTTTTGAAAAGATATATAATCGAGTATCATCATGTCATTATATTATGTCAAAACAGCCGTAGATCTTAAAATGTTCAAGGACATTGGTTACGTAATTTCCACAACGGCGTTTGGTGATAGACCTATGAATACGGGATGAAGTGGTCTTTATTTCTGATCGGTCAGATGTGGTGTAAAAGATTTTGACTTGAAATACTACTTGTATTTCATACCTTCTCGAATTTCCATCGCATTATTGACAGCAAGTCCTAATTTCGACATTGCTATTGTAAAAAGTCATTCCCTTCTCAAATTAGCAGACTTTCAATAATTAAAAATTCCTTTAAAAGGAATAGGGCGGGCAAATGAAAAATTGTCAAGAGAAATGAAAGAATGAGTAACTCTTCACAATTAAAAACAGGGGGGGGGGAATGGGGGAATAACACAAACCGTATAAACAAAGTTAAAAGAGTTTTTAACTTTATACGTTTATTCGTTTGTTATTCCCCCATGAGGTTGTGTCATATTTTCCCTGATTTTAATCTTATCTATTGCTTATCCTTTGGTTCCCTGCTGGTCAGTTGGAACAGATTTTCCCTGTTTTTATATTAACCCTTCACATCATAACAGATGACGTTTTATGTTAACATTTTATATAAAACATTGTTATAAAACTTTTGTAGATAATAGTTATTTAAAACATTTTCGTAATCATACCTAGAGTTTTTTTTATCATCAGATAGAAAGACTTCTGCTCATCTTCTCTGGTGAGACAACAGGGCTGGGGTATCTTGCCATATCAAAGTTTAAAAATCTGTCATATCAATTTCCTCAATATGTTGTTTTGATACAACTTATGAGGGGAAAAGTTTGATTTTCCAATATTTCGATATTATTTTTTAACCTTGTAACTTTATTATGATTAACATAACTGTATTTCAAAGCGTCACACTATATCATTATTTTGTCCCAACAAATATAATCCAGGGAATAAAATATTCATTCATATGTTTATTTATTTTATTCAACCTGGGCCATTTCTACTGGTGCACATGCATTCTAATAAATTGTCTATAATACATCAGCAAGCATCAGCAAGCACAATTTGTCACAAGATTTGAAAAGTAAATAGCTTATGTACACACTGAACACAATGCACATACAAGCTGTAAAGTACATACCGAAGCTGTCAGTATAAAATGATATATATGACCTTCACGATGCTATTAATTTAGCCCAAAGATTAGGAAAACTAGCAAAACTGGTGAACTGGTACTGTTCAAATAAAAACATCTGCAAATCTTGCTGCAATTTCCAAATAGTATTTCTATTACTTAAATAATTATTTTTGTTATTTCTTTTAATACAAACACATTACTGCCTATGACGACTTTATCGTATTACTTACATATCAAAATCAAGTAATAATTACAAAACTCGCCGTAAACTATCACCTCTGTGGGTGTTTGGGTATATAACCGGCACGAATATTTTCTCAACACTGCGGCATGTGAAAAAGTAGGTCAATAGTGAGACAAATATAGGGCGGGTGCGGCAGGTCAGTGGTCTCAGCTCTTATAGCGGGCGCACTTTCAAGCTTGGTACTCGCATTGAACAGACAAAAGTTCGCATACTGAATGGCGGCTTTATTTGTCAACCGTAATTAACATGATCAAGGGGTCGAACATGAATATTCATAACCGATCAATAACTGGACTCATTTTCTACCAAGCAAACCAGCGGGATCTGTCATTGCTTAGCGTGTTTAATAGAAAAACCGTGAGTTTAGTGTCACCCCCCTTGCCCATACCTCATTGAGTAATATAACTTACTTCAAATCACTCCTTTATATATTATATGGTAGATACGGGCTTTGACTAGAGACTAGTATAATTAACAATATCACCGCCCTCACCCAACACACACCCCCATCCCCACACACAAAGAAATATATCATGCTATACAATCAATTTCTGCTCCCATTTGTTTGCGACTTTGATCTTTGCCTTTACTTTTTTGAGGATTCAAACCATCTGCGTGAAAACCAGAAATCGAACGTCTCAATAAAGGAGAGAAGACTTGCTCCGAAGAATAATCCCAAGGCGCCTCCTAAGTCACCTATGGAATTAAAGCACGAAAAAAGGCTGCTTTACATGTTAATTTATGACATTTTATATGACCTTAAGATAACTCACAACTAAACTATACCTAAAAAATGTTGATAATAACTAACAAATTGAATAAAACCAAACCATTTAAACATACATCTTACAAATAGAATTAACACTCTAGCAATAATGCTCATACCCGGCTGAATCTACCACTCTGCCTTATTTTCAATATTTACTGCTTTTTGTGAGTGAACACTTGCACACCAATTGTCGTCCAAATCTTCGAAATATATGAATTACTATGGTTTATGAACTAATCTTTAATCTTTCCCCAGAGTAGGCCAGTGCACATAAATGTTAAAAAAAAAAAACCCAGTGCATTCGGCCGGATTCGAAATGGCGACCTTCGTATTACTAGCACGACGCTCTAACCAACGGAGCTCAGGTATTAGGTTCAAATGGTGTTCGTCACATTCCTAGCGGAAGGCATCAGAACTGCATATTTATAACAAATACACGAAGTCACATAAGTATGAAAATTATTATGGTTTATGTTTGATAAGTGCATCTACAAGCATACTGTGACTGCATATTTTCAATACTCACAAACAAACTGGAAAAATTCATAAGAGGGTTGCTCAACTATCTGTTCCACTTTCAGGTCTCCGAAGAATACCTCCATCTGTATAATGTTTTTGCTGCATGCAGAGAACAATGAGAGTTCGGTAAATTACATAGCACGTTATTAGATACCATGTTTACTACATGTAGGCCTACTATCACCACAGGGCCGGATTTACATTTTTGGGCCAAAATTCACTAAAAGGAAGGCATGTGCACTCAAATGGCCAGATTTGGTTTACGTATAAGATCGATAGTTGCGTCGGATGATTTAAATCCGAGTGAGACGAGTATATTAAGTTTTAATTTTACAATGCCCTTTGCGCGAGAAGCGCGCGAAAATTTTTTAAACTTTGGACTAATTGAGCCCAAAATGAAGATGAATTTTGCTACATAAAGAGCTAGTGCGCCCGAGGTGCACAAAATTGTTCAATGTTACCATATTTGTGCCCAAAACATGGTGTTTCTCGGGCTTAAATGGGATATGCACAGGGCATATTTTATTATTGGGCCCCCAAATTTTAGGGGTTCTGGGCCTGGGCCATCTCGCCCAGTGGTAAAATCCGGCCCTGTCGCCGGCACCACCACCATGACCACCATAATATCCATCATATTTCCCACCAGCAACTACAACCAACAGCCTCTATCACTACTACAACAACAGCAAAAACAAAACAATATACGTACCTCATATAATCTGTCACCATTCGAACCCTGTCTAAGGCTTGATTTATTTCATTGCCGACATTGATCAACAAATCATACGTGGGTGTATACACGACTGTAAAGCCAAGATAAAACCTGCCTTCAAAATCAAACTCCTCATACAGGTCATCTATGAATTTCTCAAAAGTTTGGTTGCCTAAATGTGGCAAATGCTCTCCAGTTTCAGTGAACGCAAATATTATTTGTTCTTTCATCACGCCTGATGTCACCCAAAGTTCATTGAACTCCCCAAACATTTGCCAATAACGATCTTCCCAAGGCGCATTTGAGATAATCTCCAATACGATTTCGTAAAACAAATCAGACGCAAACCTGAAAAACATTTCTAACTGCATGTTTCTATAGATATTATATATCATATTTTGATTTAAAATGTCAACGGTGTTCGGGTAGAGATCGGATATAAGATCACCATTTGAGTTCGACGCTCCTGCCAACCCATATTCCACACTGAAGAGAGTCAGCAATATCTGGTCATGCAGTGACGTGAGATGACCTGAAGCGGCTTCACTGGAAAATAGGAAGTAAGGCAACATATAAACGAAATCCCGGACGGCGCACAACCCATCCTAATTACGTGGGTTCGAATCCCAACTCGGCATATTGTCTTGCCTTTCCTTTTGAGTTGTGTGCCGGCCGGGATTTTGTTTATATGTTGTCTTTTTTATTATAACACTTTGAGTTTGTCAACTGTTTACTCATTCACCTAGGTTTTATTATCATTGAGGTATAGGACTTTTTATTTTTTTCGGAGAAGAGCAGGTAGGGTAGTTTTTTTAAAATCACATTTGTGACCCCTCGGCACAACTGAGCCCGGATGTCGCCAGTGCCACTATTGAGATATGCTCCATCGAACTTAACAATAAACAATAGGAAACAAAGGATTTATTGACTGTTTTATTGATTTGTCACTACTTAAATGTCAAGTACTATAGACATGATATACATCATTTTAAAGCTAATTTCAAGCAGAATATTTTGGTTGAATATCTCAAAATGATGATTGGCGACTTCAGGGCTCAGTTGTGCCGAGGGGTCACATTTTTGTTCCTAAAATAGGGGTTATAGCGCCCTCAACAGGCACTCTCTCCATAGGGCTACATGTAAAGACCAGTTAAAGACAAATGGCCCTAAAATAAAACGGACTCGTTCATTTTTCCTCAAATTTTGCATATGATGTAGATTTAACATCTGGAATGTAATGCAAATGGTTTCGTTGCTGCTCTTCTAAATTCATTTATAAAATGTCCGCCCCAGACCATATTCCTTTATAATAATTATTCAGTTACCTCTCTGTAGCGAGCGACTGTTTCCCATTGTGTTTATTTGTTCATATATCGTAAATCCCATAACCTACTTTATTTGTGTACTGCTGGGGTTACGATTAAGTATTAAGTATTGATCTCCTGTATTTTTGTATTGTATTCTCCAAGGCCGAATGCCTACATTAGTACCCAGTGTAAACCTAGTTCGACGAATAGGACCTAGAGTAAGCCAAAAAATTAAGGTATCAGTTACGTTCACCCCCTGTATATCCTAAACAAAGGCAGATATGCAATAATTGGAACCAACAGCCAATAGCTACATCTTTTAGCTCGAATTTAAGACCTCATTCGTTGACATTGTTTAAAAAATAAAGACACGACGATCCAAAAACCCAAGGAAGATGCTAATTTAAAAGTTGCAGTTTGCCACATTGCATGCCCTATTGATTTGTACACAAAGCGTTTGCGAACAAGATAACTAGCGCTGTGCTTTCATTGATTAGCACGAAAAACTAGCGTCGTTCTTTCATTGATTAGAACACAAAAGTGCAACTTTTTATTTCGTATCTTCATCAGGTTTTGGACTACCGTTTCTTTAGTTCTCAACCAATTTCAACAAATAAGGTCTTGAATCAGAGCTAAAGAGTAGGCCCTACAGGCATCGGCTGCTTCTTTTAATTTTGACACATTTGTCTTTATTGAGGATATACAGGGGTGAACACAACTGGTACCTTAATTTTTTGGCTTACTGTATTTTTCTTAGTTACCAACTATACTCACACTCTCATTTCTCAAGAAAGATTGAAAGTCCACTAACCGCGCGGCGCGGTCACTGGACTTTAGCGATTCGCCTTTCTTGCGCCATGTGAGATAGTGATCATAGTTTGAGCCATGATAGACTGATAACTAAGAAAAAATGTCGTACTCGTCGGACTATGTAAACCACCGTTTATCAGTGGAAGCTGGAAACCAGAAGTTCGTGGATTCGAATCTCATACCGGCATATTTCCTTGCATTGCGTCGGCCGGGATTTCGTTTATATGGTGTCTTGATTAATTTCAACACTTTAGATTGGTTAGTGCCTTTAGTTCTGTCACCAATTAGGGGTTGTGGAATAATTATGTGCCAAAATTCGACGTGAAAAACATCTTTCGCGCTCCTTTTGACGTGCCAAAAATCTTTACCCACCCCTTTCAATGTGCCAAAAATCTTTGACTCCCCCTTTACACATTACATAATTTGGGGAACCTATATTTAGTCAGCTTATACTAGCGCAGCAAACATGGCATTTTGCATAATTGAACGTAATTGAATGTACCTATTATGTCGTAATATTGAACATGTAATCCAAAACTAGTTTAGCTCTTCCTTTTGGCCTGCCGAAAGCCGAAAAAACCTAGCCCCCTATAATTCACCACGGGGGTACAAATAATTATAATGTACTAAATCTTAGATATGAGCAAATTTACTGACAGGATTTTATCTTACTACCAAATTTCAGATATATTTCAGAAACCCATCATTTCATACGTGAATGTTACTTACATAACAGCCTCATTAAATGCCTGGGCCGGAAAGTAATAATTATCTTCGATAAAGAACGATGTCGCCACGCCCTTCGACGGGAACGATGTTTGTGAAACTGATGACCTGTAAAGCGTCTCGTAGCAGACTTCAGGGCATGAGCACAGAGTTTTCTTGTTTGCTGCAAACATTACTGAAGAAGAACAAATGAACTGACCTCGTTATGACCCTATATGAACGTAAATAATAATTCACGGTCATTGACCCTCTCTCCCTCATGCTTTCCCCTCTACCTTTGTTTTTACTAAGACGTATTTCATGCCTCTCCTTGCTTTACTTTTTTCTTCTTGCTTACGTCTCCTCTGTAACGCATGTCTCTCGCCTCTGAATATGTAACTTCTCTCTCGGGAGTACCCAAAACTGCAAAAAAAGCCCGGGACTTCTGATCATATTACCACCTATCGTTTTGGTATTACAATTTACCATTTCGGAAGACCACGAATCTCAGCATTGAGGTGAGGATTTTTAAATCCTTAAAAGGCCCTAGGTTTAGTATAGGATTTCGGGAAATATGGAAACAAATAATCTCTACTCACTATTTGCACCATAGAAGCATTGCGTCAATTGTAAAGGAGAACAATATGTTGCGTTTCCTGCAAGTAATGAACGTACATAATTATTATTAATTATTTATAATTTTATAATTACGTGGTTCATTTGGGAGTAGAAACCGATAGACACAAAATCTCTGTGAAAGTAATAATGTGATTTACCTGGCATATAAAAGTTTCGACATCCACATTTAGAAACGATGTAGTCTGTTTCGCATTCCAGGTAACACTTAGACTCCGTATAAGCACCTGCCAAATATTTCAAAGGTTGACTTCCACAATCACCAAACGGTGACCCTAGCGTTTTCATTTCTGTGACATCCAGGCGTATTGGGGTATGGGTACCAGGGTGCAGTTCTATTCCGTAGTCCAGTAAATTTGGTACCTCATCTCGCGGATGAATCAAGACTTTGAATCCAAAATTTCCTCGTGGAGCTGCAACAACCATCGTTTCTTCTGCATTCAAAATCAGACTTAAACCTTGACGCTCCCCTGCAAATTCAATGATAAGATAAGAAACAGATATCATTTAAAATAATGCATGTTCAACCTAATGGTTTTTCTTCTTTGGTTTAAAACCGGCAAAATTCACAGAATTCAGGGTTTGCTCACGGAAATTTGTAAATGCCACAAAATAGTGAAAAACTGTGTAAAATGTCAAACTTTTCTGTTGATTTGCAAATTATAACAAAGAAAAGTGATTATTTAGCAGTAATCAACCATTAAACAATCCATTCTAGCATTAATTCTAGGCCTACGATGCAAGATTCTGGCCATACTACAGTAAATGGTAGACAAAATACACTTCTAAAACATGTTTGCAAATAACTGAAACCAATATTATGCATGTTAGGGTAGAGGGACATCACATGACGTCATTCAGCTTAAACGGTATGAACACGTCAACGGCAAAAACCTGCCTGTGGAAACAGCAGGTTAATCGGTAAGATAACGGTAAGAAAACGTTATCCATTTAGCGGTAACTTAGCGGAGCGCCTGTGGAAACACGCGAAACTGCACCAGGCAAGTGAAAGTTCCACATTCGTATCTATTTTTTGTTGGTAAGCAACGCAGTTTACTGCACATTAGTCCAGCATACGCTCGTACTTGACTAGTTTACAGCAAGCCGAGTGGAATAGCTTAGAATTGCTTGACTAACGTCATGTTAGTAAATATGGGCACCATCTGGAATACCTTTTAGTTGCCATTAGCTTTATTTAGCTAGTCAATTGTCTCGCAGATGCTAGATCGGTATATGGTCAAGCATCAAGCTGATTAGTCTACTCTCATCACTTAATTCAAAATGGGCATCATCTGGACAACAAAGCTAACCATTTTAGATTTTGTGTGTGTGGTGGTACCCGGAAGGTCAAAGTTTGTTGTTATTGTTTTTACTCTAAAATGATGGCAATGGATTACCCTGAGCCATTTGGTGCATCCCAAATTCATCACCCTATTATGCTTTCTACTGTGGATGTTTTAGCACAAGAGGGTGGAATCATATAATATAAAACATTTCGTAAATATTTCACACTAGTTTGGCTTTTAAATACGTAAGACATTGTATTGTATTGTATTGTATTGTATTGTACTATTGTATTGCACTGTATTGTATTGTATTGCATTGCATTGTATTGAATTGCATTGCATTGTATTGTATTGTATTGTATTGTATTGTATTGTATTGTATTGTATTGTATTGTATTGTATTGTATTGTATTGTATTGTGTAATGCTGGGTAGGTGAATTCGGTATGTTTATCCTGTAGGAACTCTGGCTTGAAATGATGTATTTTTACATGTGTTTTTATATGGAATAATATATACACAAAATATAAACCAACAACGCGTGCAACGAGGATAGGCCACATGGAAAATTAATATTAAGGTGGGTACGATCACGCTAGCTCATATCACGATTAATCCCAAAAAAGTAGTAGCTAGGTACGAAAATACCCATCAGAAGAGTGAATATAGTATACCCAACCACATGATACAGCAAACAAATACAGATGGGGGGGGTGTCTACCCTCAAAATGTTGCACCAACCTTTTCAACAACATAAGTAGACATTGACCATTCTAAATCAATCAAGTGATTTTGGTGCACTCTTGAATCACCACAGGTGTGTGTTTATGTAAATATAACATTACTTGTTTTAAGGGAGCGAACGTATCCGTTTTTGTTATGTAATGTGGTGTAATATTTGGTATAAATGTTATAAGGTAATGTCTACTAAGTCATGTTAACTCATTGTAAACTTAACTATCAGACATCCCAGCAAACACAAAAACGTTTTAAAAACGTTTTAAATAAGTTATATTTTGGCTTTTGATTTAGGTAAAAACGTTTTAATAACATTAAAATGTCGGGTTATATAAAGGTCATGATAACGTTTTGAAACGTTTTGTATGAAAACACACTACAACAATATTTTTAAATGTTTTCAAAAAATGTTATTGTAAACTATTCTTGCACACATTTATGCCAAATATTTTGTCAATACTGAAATAACATTATGTTAAAATATTTGAACCCAGCAAACACAGAAATGTTCTTAAAATGGTTTTTTCAAAACCTTTTAATAACATTTAAATGTCGGGTTATATAAAGGTCATGAACACGTTTTTAAAACGTTATTGCAAATATTTTGGGCAAACATTTTTCGCAAAATATTTTATCAACCCCAAAATAACATTCTGTTTAGAATGCTTTGTATCAAGTTTTCAAGAATGTTTTTGGAATGTTATCAAAACGTTTTTATACCCTTTATATAACCCGACATTTAAACGTTTTCTATAAAACATTCTTGTTTGCTGAGCAGTATATTATCAAAAAATGTTTTTTAAGGTTGTGAAACCGTTTTATACTCTTAATATACCCTTTATATAACCCGACATTCTGACAACCTTTTTTAACCTTTTGCGAATGAAGTCGAAAACGTTTTGTGTTTGCTG
Organism: Amphiura filiformis; assembly: GCF_039555335.1. Classification (NCBI taxonomy): domain Eukaryota; kingdom Metazoa; phylum Echinodermata; class Ophiuroidea; order Amphilepidida; family Amphiuridae; genus Amphiura; species Amphiura filiformis. Next base: position 29,430,113 of record NC_092643.1, read on the forward strand.
GGATATTAATATGGTCAAGATTCTACGTAACAATACATCATTTCGAAATATCACGAACCCTTTGTAAACCTGCATACTATTCGTCACGCAGCTGCGCACGATGAACTGCGGAGAGTACACTAGATTCAACAACATGCTCATCAGGGCACAGTTCTTCAACCCCAATACATTTGTATGTTCATTTAATGACCTTATAAAATTTGGGTACAAAAACTCATACTCTGCGACTTGAATTTTGCACTATGATTGTTTGATTGAGGTTATTGCACTATGCCATTGGGATGACGCCATTGTGGTTCATAGTGGTATCAGAGTGACGTATGTAGGGTTAAATCGTTTTCGGGATTTTCCCAAATGGTCTATTCGTGTCAAACCTGGTGTATTGACAGACAGTGTTTCTTCGTTCCTGTCTGAGTTGAAGGTATAGCACACTCCATAGTTGGTGACTGTCGTCGTAAAATTCTCTGGCCCACACCACTGTCCATTAAATTTGCACCTACATGTGACAAACGTTAACATTTAATAATTTTAATGTTCCTTGATGACTCACATCTCACATGTCATTTTGTATCTCTACCTCTCGCTCTCCTTCCATATCCCACTCATTCACTCTTACTGTATCTGTCACTTCCTTTCCACTAGTTGCAAAACATTGTTTCACGTTTTCAATTTTCTTTCGATTTTAGTTTTCTTGTCATGTAAAGGCAGGCATGTGGGGGCATGTGTAGACATTAACAGGCTGCATTTTCCTCTCCATCCTCTCAGTTCTTTACTCAGCTGCATACTCAATTCGTTTTCTGACCGTAAACCTCGTAAAGTTGAAGGCCAGCAGTCTTAATATAGTATTTCAAACTGAGAAAAGTATCTAATACCCAAGAGAAGTGTCTCTAGACCTCCTCTACTTTTCTTCTTCTTCTTCTTCTTTTTTGTTGCTTTGTTGTCTTATTCCTATTTTACAGGAATCAGTTTAAAAAAATACTTATCAATTTACATCACAATGTTAAAAGGATAACTACCATGACTTACAATATCATCATACTGTCTACGGAATGAGCGCTAGTCGTAACAAATTCGTACAAAGTTAGGTTACTTGGATAATATTCATCTTCATATTGATCGTCATATTCTTCGACAAGTTCGTCATACGTAACACCATGTACAGGAAACAACTGACGTATTTGGTGGAGCCCATAGTCATACACATTTGATATACTTCCGTACAAGGTTACGAGTCGATCAAATCTACATGCACAATAAATAAGACTATGTATTTGAATACAAATATAATTGAAGACAGAGATTAAAAGTCTTTTTTGCCAATCAAATTCTCTACGATCCTTGATTGGCTAATAGCGCGTATAAGGAAGGGCGATTCATCTGGCTGGTGCCGATCGGAGAAAAGGAATGGCAGTGAATGGCGAAAAATACGTACTCTTACAAGGCAAAAGGCAACTTTTCTAGGCATTGTGGACATGGTGCGTTCACCAAAAAAGGTTTCCTACCATTAAGACCTAACTTTTGAGATGGTTTGTATGTTTGAAGGTGCAAAATTAACAATAAGGCGCCCGGTTTTACCGCCGCGTTCAGCAACTCATGTCATCATGGCACTCGTAAACAAACCGTGCATGAGTTTGATTGACAGATGACGTCAGACGCGATTTAGTCTTTTTATCTCTGTCTTTCATTATAGATCCATTTATCAACAATTATATGAATTACGGTAACATAAAGCAGATAGACAAACAAACAAAAAGTAAAAAAACTACTGAGTATCCTGTGACGATATCACATAATAATGCATCGATAACAAAATGAATTTAGATGAGGGGCTAAGAGTATTTTTAAGGACAGGAAAAGAACTGGTCTATCGTTATGCTTGAGGGTAGAGCATAATGACCACCCCATGTTCAATACCTTGTTATGCTATATTTTTGGCGATATTTTAAAAGCAGGGGTCACAGAGAGCCCCAGTACCTGAACATATTCGTGTTGCAGAAAGTAACAGACGGGAAGTCCAGTTCATCTTTTGAAACATACTTCAAGTTCGTATTGGTGTCTTTTGCAATGAATTTTTGCGATGAGCATCCGATTTGATAAAATAGACCAACTAGTGCACATATGACGATCAAAAGCCAAAACAATCTGCGAGGAAAATACAAGAGGATGGAGGCAATAATAAAAATATCTTATTATACAACCTATTATACAACTATTACCATGATTACACGCATTCGGCGTGACAGTCAAATGAAAAAGATGCGCATAAAACTGATCATTATGTCAGGTCAGAGCATTTTACTCTGGTACCGCGGTTTGGTCTTATAGAAATATTTGTAATTATTAACTAAATTAGGACATTGAGGGCGCTTATTTATTTTAATCCTAATCTGCATAATATTATAATATCATAAATGAGATGAAAAACACAAACAAATGGCTAAATCAAGAAACAAGTGAACAACAATAATAAATCAAAATAATTAACGCCCTCATATTTTACAAATTTAATAAATAAGTAGATTAATGATTATGTAAATAAAGAAGAATTAGACGGCAAAAGTAACATAAAAATATTAATTACCATTAATAACTATTATCATATATGTATTACCCAACTCTAAAGTTGAAAATAAATAATGTTCTGCTTTTCAAATTAAACAATGTTACCACTAAACAGCGATGAAGAACAGCTACTCTGAAAAAAGGGACAGAGAAAAACTGATTGCACTGCGAAAGGAAACTTGAAATTTGTTAGGAACAAATTTATAACATGAAAGACCATTAAAATATGTGTACCGTACCTCCTTACTACGGAACTGCCACCTTCACAGATATATTTGAATCCAGAAAAACTCGTTTCTTGACTACATTGTGTCACACTCGAGAAACATCCACTTGGTGTATGCTCCTCTTTGCCATCATCAGGCTGCTGCATCTTGGGCTTGGTTTCCAGAGGTTGAACTTGAGAAATAATCGGACCATGGGTGGTACGTTGCATGTAGCCATTATCCCAGCAAGTTGGTGTCTTTCGAGCATACATGTTGATTTGGTTTGCTTAAGATACGTTTCTCACGCTCACACATTTGTACAAAAACTATTTAATATGTATATATATAGTTACTAGCGCGAGTCTGAATGAGCAACAATTTTGGTGCTCACTTGTTGAGTAACACCAGACTATAATATAGAAGCTACCTATTTTCAAGATATTTCGGCACTGTGTGAATTGTTTGAGGATCACTAATTGATATTAATTGCATTATATTGATTTTGCATGATGACCGTGACGGAAAATCGATTAAAATTAATATGGTTACAACAACAGCAGTTTTTGTCTGTATTGTTTGTTTATCTCTAAACGGAAAAAGAAGAGATTGTGTTGAACTAATGTGTTTTTAATTGAATCTGGTGCATTTTATAGTGACGAATGTCAAAACGACGGATGTCGATCGCACACTTATCAAGAAATGGATCAGGAAAACGTGGAGTCGGTGAATTGTATTGGGTACAGATTATAAACTTGCTATATATATATATAAGTAGACACATAATAAATTGCCAAAGTTATCCGCCACTATGGAATAAACATTTTTCGAGAAATCTCACCATCCGTCACTATGGATTTTACCCAATTGTTCAGATCAGTCAGTATGTATTCGCTGTCGAAGTCACGTAGTAATTAAATCGGATTAACTATCATAGCAATAGATGAATACAATTTTTGAATATATCGCCGTGCACTACAAGCAGGTTACACTCATCACCTATATATGTCTGCAATCATAGACGGAATACAATACCGCTCTTTTCAAAGATACTAATCTTACAGGTGCGAGTGATCAGCATTTCTTTGACATCTATGATTCAATGCATAGGTACCTCATGAACGTTGCAGTGCAGGGCGATCTATTCAAAAATTGTGTTCATCTATTGCTACAGTAGTTAGTCCGATTATTACATGTACGTCACTTCGACAGCGAATGCACCCGATGTCAGAGGACAAAGGAAACAAAGCTGATTATCTTCCTCATTATTCTCCGGTCTTTCTAAATCAGCTTCAGCAGCTAATAATGATTATGTATCTACATGATCTAGGACTCTCATAACCACCTTGTTACAAGGACTCTCATAGCCAATTTTTTACAGTATTTGGGGTGATCTAAGAGTATACACATTATATCTTCGTGTCAAAAATTGCCGTGATAGTACAGCGAATCCTCTCGTTTTTCAACAGCTACGCATGGCGATTTTGTTCGAGATAGGCCGAGCGACTCAGGCTAAGCATACCATTTACACGATATGAGATACCACATAGTTTCTATTCTACACGTTTTTACGATTTGCGCATTCTCAGTAGTACCCCATACACTGTTGCCATTACAAGAAAATTCGTTTGTTGTCAGGTAAAACCCAGGTTTTGTTTTCAATACATTAACTGGAAATTCAATACACTAATTAGCGGCGATTGTTGTTTGCTGTGGATATATTTTACTGCATTTTAACCATAACGATTTTTAAATCGTACGTTAAAATTGTAATATATAGTCAACTGTTTGAGAATTGCAATCATATAAAAGAAAGCTAAAGGAACACGCATAGCCCATTCAGCTCAGATCCAGGTGCTGTATAGCGTATTAAATCACAAGATGATACAATGCACATATCGAGACAATATGCAACTTTCTTTATCTGCGTCAATAATAGAATATTGATTAAATTGAATTGAATACATCTACATTTTGAGTTTGTACTTCACCACTGAGTGATCTAGCGATCGATTTCTAGCCAATCAAATAGAGTACCGAAGTGTGACGTCATAAAATTTTCTTTTTTGCATTTCAGCATTTTCATGACCATATTTCAGTAGAACATGATGAAAAACATCCACAGTCCAAATTTGGTGGGAATCGGATCATGAGGGCCCGAGATATGGCCGCATGAATACCTAATTAGCCCCATTGAAATCAGTGTAAATTGACCTGGTTCATAACTGTTTGGAACCAGGCCAATTTACACTGATTTCAATGGGGCTAATTAGGTATTCATGGCATATCTCGGCCCTCGTGATCCGATTGCCACCAAATTTGACTGTGGATGTTTTTCATCATGCTCCACCGATACATGGTATTCAAAACGCTGAAATTCAAAAAATGTTTTCTGTGACGTCACCACTTCGGTACTCTATAGGACTCCTTTTCTTGTGTTCGGTGAAATACCAATCGCCCGTCGCTCACCAACGGAGTATTAAGTGGCAGGGAAAAATATTTATGATGGTGTCGACCAACGCTCTGCAGGGTCTTTTGTTCTATTGTTTCCGATTAGAACGCTGACATATTGGAAAATATCGCCCGTCGCTCACCAACGGAGTATTAAGTGGCAGGGAAAAATATTTATGATGGTGTCGACCAACGCTCTGCAGGGTCTTTTGTTCTATTGTTTCCGATTAGAGCGCTGACATATTGGAAAATGTTGCCAATAAATATTCACGAGAGTGTACATTCAACGTCCAGTTTTCGAAATTGGGTGACTTGTGTTTGGCAGGTGTGAAATACACCTGACTGGGCGTTTTAATGACAGCATTTCATCACATTGAAAAATAACGGAAACACAGCCCCGTAGGCTAATTAGATTTTCCCCGGGCACCCGACTTTCGAACTTTCGATGGAGGTATCCATTCGATTTAAGTGCAGGTTCTCGTCTGTTCTTCTCTTGTTTGTAACCAATAAGGGACAGTATGCAGGCCTCAATACGACAAAAAGGCTCCTTAGTCTATTATTTAATTAGTAAGAACATTATCAGTTCAGTTATACCCTGTTTGTTCATGTAATACGTAAAACGTCACTGGTTTAAGACCGTATCACATAGCCATATGAAAAATATCGCTGGTTTTATGAAGTCGTATCACATAGATCGTAGGCAGAATGTGAACTCAAACCAGTGATATTTTTGTGCTGTTTGAACAAACAGTGGCTAACACGGTATATGTATATCAAGCTTTACAAAACATTGCTACCGTAAAGATGAACAACTGACATGCCAGCACCTACAGTGGCCAGCACCTTTGCCAATCTCGTGTCGTTGGACAGATGTTTTAAATGGTCAAATCAAAATATCAAAATGTTCTAAAGAATCGTTTCTGCTGTGTTGTCAAATGTGTAACCCGAGCGTTCTATTCCGTTTCCATAATTATTACGATTTTTGATAAATAATAATATGTTATTAATCATGATGAACGCATTCAGCTAACTCGAAATTACACTGATGTTTATCACAATTAAACTAAAGTATTCAATAAATGGTCATAAAAATGTTTATTTTTTATCACATAAGTCAATCCCAACATTTTTCTGTAACCTAAGGTTTTTGACTTATAAATAACATTTTGTTGGTAATTTACTGCACAGCAAACACAAATGTTTTACAGAAAACATTTAAATGTCGGGTTATATAAAGGGTATAAAAACGTTTTAATAACATTCCAAAAACATTTTTGAAAACTTGGTACAAATCATTTTAAACAGAATGTTATTTTGGGGTTGAAAAAATATTTTGCAAAAAATGTTTGCCCAAAATATTTACAATAACGTTTTTAAAATGTTTTCACGACCTTTATACCTTTATATAACCCGAAATGTTATTAAAACGTTTTGTAAAAAACATTTTAAGAACATTTCTGTGTTTGCTGGGTGAAAATATTTGAACATAATGTTATTTAAGTGTTTACAAAATATTTGGCCAACAATGTTTGCAAAAATAGTTTACAATGACATTTCGAAAACATTTTAAAAATATTGCTGTAGTGTGTTTTCATACAAAACGTTTTAAAACGATTTCATGACCTTTATATAACCCGACATTTTAATGTTATTAAAACGTTTTTACCTAAACCAAAACCCAAAATATAACTTATTCAAAAGTTTTAAAAACGTTTTTGTGTTTGCTGGGAGAGTTATTACACTTTGTATTATTGATATACAGTGCATTTTAATTTGAAGCTTAATAAATTGAAAGAGAAGGTAGTTTCAACAAATGTGGTTTACACTAGAGTTGTGTTCACAACCTAGTCTATACCCTGTTTGACACTCTAGTAAAAGTATTTCATCAACACAATAATAAGCAATAATTATTTCAATATTATCAATATCAGAAATTGAACTACTTATCAATACTATATCAACAGCTGATACTAATACCGATATCAGCAGTCGTCTCATATATACCAAATATAAGGAGCTAGTGGCATCATTAATCATGTTAATACCGGTATCAGAGGCAGATAGTGCTGGTGTTCCTCAAGGTACCAAACTTGGTCCCATTATTTTCCAGACTGTCATTAACGAGGTTCAAGGTTGGAGTTCATATTACTGAAAATATGTCGACGATCTCACATTCGTTGAAAACCGCGTGTATGTAGTGAGAAAGGTAACTTTCAGTCTGATCTTGATGACTTCCATCGGCGATAGATAGCTAGGTCATCAAAACAAATATCAATAACATGTAGCAAGAGCTTTGAAGATAACCACTAAGCCTATATTGATCAACAGTAAACGGTACTTCTTCAAAACCAATATACCGTAAAACCCCGTCTACAAGCATATATAATGGGTTTTTTATAAAAGCTTAATTAATTCGAAGCAAGCGTTAATATACCAATACAATAGATCGGTCTTAAAATATTACTTGTTTGTATATGCTTGGATCCGTAATTTATTTGCTCAAACTCCATAATGGCGACTGGATTAATGTAGCTTTCATCAGAAGCACACTATATGCTTGTAGACGGGGTTTTACGGTATACATCGTCAAACTTATTATCAGCAGTAGATACGGTAATTATTTCATCAATACCAATATCAGTAGTAGGTGGCATCTTCGTCAGTACATGTACCAATATCAACATTCAACTGACAATAAATGAAGTAGCCATCTACTGTTGCCACAGCTACGAGTATCTAAGTTCCGTAGATGGCAAAAGCATATAATATGCATGATAAGCATGCAACGGCTCTAAACCTGTTGATTCTAAATACGGGGACAAGTCGATAAAAACTTTTGTTAGCTCATCAAACTGGGCCAAATTATTAAATATCAAATAACTCGTACAGAATGTATAAGCTATAACTATGGTGACAACTCTCTAGTCCGAAGGTTCCCTAGTCCGAATGCTCCTTAGTCCGAAGGTTCGCTAGTCCGAACATGTAATTTACCATTCGCTAGTCCGAATTCTAAAAAAGTCCGAATAATAAATAAGGTTCTTTAGTTCGAATATAAAATAAGGCTCGTTAACCCTAACCCTTATTCTATATTCGGACTAGAGAACCTTCGGATTAGCGAACTTAATTTGGTTTTCGGACTAGCGACCCGTCGGGCTAGAGAACCTTTGGACTAGCGACCCTTTGTACTAGGGAGAAGTCACGATAACGATTAATTGCGACCTCTTGTCAAATTTCAACAATGAGATTGCTACTACATCCAAGCTGCTATTATGTTTACCACTGATATCAGAAGAATGTATATGTACAGTTTAGTCAGAGAAGAACGGCACTTGTTTACATTTTGAAAGACTCCGCTTATGTCGCTCATTAACAAGGCGTTTGCGTCAAGGGACTGCCGTTCGTCTCTGAAACCCAGTGTAGTTACAATTTAGTTACATTTTCAACATCAAAACGCAAATGTTACAACTCGTGCATAATCAATTCTTGTGTTCTTGGTTCCACCGTCATCTGTGATGTTGGTCTTTCTTTGAAGACCCAAAGCATCCGTGGGAAAACCAAAAGTCAAGGGTCTCAATAAAGGAGAGAAGACTTGCTCCAAAGAATAATCCTAAGGCACCTCCTAAGTCACCTATGGAAATGAACAAAACCAATAAACACAATATACTTTTTATGACCATTTTATAGCGGAAATGCCTGACATAGCTATTTTAGTGAAAATACTCTACATGGCCTTGGGGTCTATTTCACTAAACTTTACGAAGCTTCGTAAGTCTCGAAATCCATTTCACTAACGGTACAATTCGGTACAAAAATGGTACAAGTAATAGGGATTTACTATAGGGACACTTCGTAAAGTTACGTCTAGTATTGCGGGGTATTCGTGACTTTACGAACGGTTACTTGAGTTACGAAGGGTTCAAACTGAGTGAAATTGACCCCTGGCCTACAAATACTGCGGTCTTATCTCCACCAGTCTTTCACAAATGTGTGTAGTTTTGGAATTACACGATAGCGCTCTCAACATCTATAAATTAGGTCTGCTTGCAATAGTGCCGGTAATGCAAATTGTCATAGTATTTAATGGGCGAATATCCGTACGCCACTATGTCGAAAATTCAAGTCACCACGATACTTCTCAGTACTTTTCATGAACATGAAAAACTTTGTGAAGGAGGATTGGTCTTACATGCAAATAGGTTTATTAATGATTATATTTCATCGGTTGTATCTTTTCAATCATGATGCAGTCATGTCTACAGTAGAATTCATCTCGACCTTTGCAGGACTTAAACCCCATTAAAAGCTATTAAACCAAGATAACACTCATTGAAACAGCTCAACTGATTAAATCGGATCTTCTCTGGTTGTGCACATGTGTCTGTTTTACATGTGCGATATCGCAATAAAGCTGGTATTATAGCTTCAGTTGGGTAACCGATTATAAAGGAAACGAAAGGAAACAATGGTATGTGGACCTTTGTTCACGAAATGAGACAATGGCCTGCTTTTTGTTAACCAGCATTCTTGAAAATGAGCAACATAATGATTGTTGACTTAACACGGTTTGGAAATAATTTCTTCATATTTTTGGTGTTATCTGTCGTTTACATATCCTTCCTAAAACACAAAAGTGCGACCCTCTCCAAACACCTAAATTAGCTAAAAATTTAGGACATGTTACAAAACTATATTTTCTAGAATTTCATAGAATAGTTTAAATGTAGCTTGTACCGTTTTTTTGTGGCATCCTTCAGAACGGAGCGGTCCGTTACCAATATAGCTCAATATTTTCGGTCAAATCTCCATTCAATTAACACGGGTAGTTGGCTAGCTATGAGCTAGCTATGCTTTGCCCTCACTCATATTCTACGAAAGTGCGACCCCTTCTGAACATCTAACCTAGCTGTAATTTTAGGTCATGTTAGGGAAATATATTTGCTAGAAGTTTGGAGAATAGTTGAAATATTGGCCGGTTATTTTTCACACAGTGATGTTAACTAGGCAATGCCCATATACCTATAACATACACTGTTTGTAGAGGTCACGCGTCAATGGTGAGAGCACTGTGTATTGTGTATAGGAAAACGGACAGTAACTGCAGTATGTACTCACAAACAAACTGGAATAATTCGTAGGAGGGCTGCTCCGCTATCTGTTCCACCTTCAGGTCTCCGAAGAATATCTCCACGTGCAGAATGTTTTTGCTGTGTGCAGTCAAAATTGATTAAGAAATGTTTATTATTGCTATAAGTTCAACCACCATCACAACCATCATTATCATTTTATAATACTACTTATAATAAAACTAACAAGTTCGCGCTCTTTCTAAAGATAGCTCGCTATCAAGCTTCAACTATTTACTGTAATCATGGTAATGTATTGTTTTTTGTTTACGTGGAAGAGGCAGAATAAAGGTAAAGGAGTTGAACCTGCATTTTTATTACAGGACGGGTGCCCATCTCTCTTTCGTTAGAGATTAGGTCAGACTCCACCGTGAAAATGTTGCTGTGGGGGATCGCCACACCCTACACCTGGTGGAGTAATCGGTGGAGATAAAGTGCCTTACTCAAGTGCACAACACGATGGTGTCGCCAGGGCTCGAACCCGCAACCTTCCGATTATTCATCGGAGCCCGTTTCGCTCGGCCAGAGCAGTATAAGAACGTGCACTTCACCTTGGCCATGTATCAGCACATTTACAACAATAGTTATTACGCTGCCACTGAGATACATCAGAATCATTTCGCCTCAACAAAGGTCCAACCGAAGCTCCGCTCCGCTCTTGCACTTAGATTGTAATTATCCCCTGACAGCTTCCCACCACACCTGGGTGGGGTATGGCAAGTGAGGTAAAGCGCCTTACGCAAGTGCATAACATTATGAATCGAATTCCATACTGCTGCACCACCGTGAATATCTGTTCGAAACGTCGTGTCCCCCTGACTTTGCAATTCATGTGTACTATTGCAATTCTAGTACTCTTGTGTGGTTTGCATTTTCTTTTACTTGTCCTCGTCCTGTTTGTTTCCCACGTCAAGTCGGTGTATAGTAGTACACCTGGCTTGAATCTTTCTACTTGATTGATATCATAGAACACCTCACTTAAGAATATTGATAAAAAATTTCCTGAACGAGCCAGAAATGCACCAGGAAGAAATGTGGCGTCAAAGGTATCAGACTGTTATGCTTACCTCATGTAATCTGTCACCATTCGTACTTTGTCTGCGTTTGCATTTGTCTCATTTCCATATAAACTCAACAAATCGTACGTAGCTCCATAAAGTATTGGAAATGCCGTGAAGTACAGGTCTACAAAGCCGAACTCCTCATACACATAATCTATGAAATCATCAAATGTTTGGTTGCTTAGTAAATGTGGTAAATATTCTTCAGTTTCTGTAAAAGCTCTTGCAACTTTTTGTTTGTATGCACCTGATGTCACCCAATGTTCTGCATAGTGGTTGTATTCTTTCCAATATCGCTCACTCTCAGGTGCATATGAGACAACGCCCAACACTTTTTCGTAATACAAATCATCCGCGAGAGAGTAAAAAAGTTCGAACTGCATGTGACCAAAGATGTCATCCATTAAAATTTGGGCTAGCGTATACGTTGTGTTGGGGAATACATGCAAGAAAATATCGCCGTTTGAGTTATTTGTTCCCGGGACGCCATACTCCAGGCTATAGACGGCAAAGGTAACGCCTTCATACAATTCCTCAAATTGATTCGAAGCAGCTTCGCTGGAAAGTAACGGCAAATAGAATTATTAAAATCAGTGATTCAGAAGCTTGATTCATGTGAGTACCTCAGATTAATGGAGAGCACATTCGTTATTAATAGGATTTTGGTAATACCACTTAATTCCTACTTAATGTTTGATCTCCTTCGAACTTTACCATTTTGACCAAACATTATCAGCAACTTCCGTCTATATTCCGTAATCTCTATCAGTAAAACTTACGCCACAGTCTCGGAAAATGCCATAGCCGGGACTTCCGTATCTCCTCTGACAAAGAACGTTGTGGCCACACCTCTGGAAGGGAATGATGTCTGTGACACGGTTGGCTTGTAAAGCGTTTCAAAACAGGCTTCAGGACATGAACACAGGGTTTTCTTGTTTGGCGCAAATATTACTGAAAGAATAACAAGCATAGAACCGGGATAATAATCATATAAAGGGGATAACATCAGCTTCTTTATTTTATTTTATTTTGAACTTTCTTTACCCAGGGTAGCTCCTTCAGTGTCAAACACTGATTTCCACACTAATATGATATTGCACATAAATTACATCGAAAATTACATAATATCGTAAAAGGAACAATTTAAAAAAAAGTCCAGTGAATGGCCGGAGCGAACAGGTGCTATGCAACTCTAAGACCGCCCCACCAAAGACATTGTGAACAATTTACATTGTGAACAAGAAGCATTTAGTAATAAATCAGAAAATACAAATATTAATTATAAATGGAACATGTATGAAATTGTGAACAAATGGGAAAACATGTAAAATTCAGATGAAAAGACATATTACACAGGTTTTTCAAAAACAACTGCTTAAATTGAGCAATACTCATCAGCACGTGAATTAGCAGCACGTGAATGAAAAGTTCTTTTACCTGCATTAATATTCCATGGTGGTTCAAAAAGTGGTTCTTCAATCAAGCTTTATTTAAAGTGTTTGTTTAATTTTTATCTTCTCTGTACTTTTTACATTTTTATTTTATTTTTCAGTTCTTTTGTTTCAGTTTTCTTTGGTTCCTTTTGTTTAAGTTCTTTGATCTCATCAATATCTTGTGTGGCTGCCGTTATTGTCCATAATGGCTGTACATCGTTGTCGCAAGCTCCCAATCAGGCGTCTATACGCCAGTTTGTCACTTTTAAAACTGGACCTTTGTCTAATCAAAAGCTTATAACTTCACTTCTTGTGGTTGCATTGGATTCAATTGGGTGTCATAATGTGCAGGATTAGATAGTATATCTATTAAAAAACACCCCAAATATGGTTTAATTTTAAAATTAAAATTTTTCCATAAGTAAGGATATGTTTTTGGTGCAGTGTTTTAGTCGGCACACCAGTTCTAGTAATACTCACAACTTTGGTTATAGACGCATTTCGTCAATTGTGAAGGTGAACAATACGTAGCATTTCCTGCAAGCAAGATCGAATGAACGGAAAATATAATTTGATAAACATACTAAGGCGAGTGAGATGGCAGGGGCCACATTTTGTCTAGTTTTAACCATTTAACTAAGCAAGGTACCAAAATTATATAAAAAGCAAGAGTTGTTAGAGTTTTACCCATCCCGTCCTTTCTGGTCTGATGAGAGAACCCACACCTTTCATCTTGTGTGTCAGCTTTATTTGTCTCCACATTTGAGTGCAAACATCACTACACGCTCTCGATTGTTTGATGTGATCATTTATTAATTTCTAACAAAACATTACATAATTTTCAATTCTAGACCTCTATAATACCAATAGCTATCACACTAATACACATCCATATCTTTTAACTTAGATTTTCTTTTCTTTATCACAAGTTCAACCTTTTTGTGGCAATTTTTATTCCATAAACTGTATATTTGGATGCATATTGAGGGCGTTATTTACATATATTTTGAATTTAATTTAGGCCAATAATATGAGTATTAGAAAGCAAAATAATACTTCTTAGCTACTCAAATTTGGTACACTCACCGGAGCGCTTTCACTTGGTCAACCGGCGTCTTCAGCGGATGTTCTTGCACTGAAGATTTGTTGTTGCTAGTGATGTTGTTGAGAAATCTCCGATGACGTCACAGATGTAGTTGACGTCAAACAAGATGTTCTTGGAAGCAATCCATATCCGAATTTAAAGACCCAAACTGAATGGTTAGACATCGACCCTGTTTGGGACAACCTCCCGACCCCTCGGAACCAAGGGTCGCCACAACATCTTGTTTGACATCATCTACATATGTGACGTTATCGGAGGTGTCTCAACAACACCACTAGCAACAATAAATCTTCAGACCAATAACATCCGCTGAAGACATTTTTAAATAAAATAACTTGAGCCCTACCTGGCATATAAAAGTTTCGACATCCACATTTAGCAACTAGCAACAATAAATCTTCAGACCAATAACATCCGCTGAAGACATTTTTAAATAAAATAACTTGAGCCCTACCTGGCATATAAAAGTTTCGACATCCACATTTAGCAACTAGCAACAATAAATCTTCAGACCAATAACATCCGCTGAAGACATTTTTTAAATAAAATAACTTGAGCCCTACCTGGCATATAAAAGTTTCGACATCCACAATTAGAAACGATGTAGTCTGTTTCGCATTCCAGGTAACACTTAGACTCTGTATAAGCACCTGCCAAATATTTCAAAGGTTGACTGCCACATTTACCAAACGGTGACCCTAGCGTTTTCATTTCTGTGACATCCAGGCGTATAGGGATGTGCGTGCCAGGCTGCAGTTCTATTCCGTAATCCAGTAAGTTTGCTATTTCATCTCGTGGATGGACCAAAACCTTAAATCCTAAATTTTCTCGTGGAGCTGCAACAACATTATTTTCTTCTGCATTTAAGATAACGCTTAGACCCTGCCTTGCACCTGCATAATTAGTAGGAACAGAAGTTATTTCATTAAATCCAAAGTTATTACTTAATGCCATATTGTAACATTTGCATATTTGTCAATATTTTCAAAATTCAGTTTTTACACGATTGTAATGTACTCGATTAAAATTACATACCATGCAAAAAGCAAGACTTTAGGTGCTAGTTTTTTCAAAATCCGAGTTTTTGAATAAACCGTCTGAACAAGATGGTTTATTATTACGATGGACATACTAGTATTAGTCCAACGCGTTCGTGATGTTCATATCATAACACAGTACGCACATGGCGTGCGGGACGGTTATACTAACATCAAAGGACCGCACCGTAGCACGACCGACGGAGTGACATGCATTGACGGTGGTAGTAAAGTCCAAATTTCTTTGCTTTACCTCAGTTGTTCGGCTCAAAATTGAAGCTATTAAAAGGGGACACATTAGACAGTAAGTTAACTTTTTATGGAAAAGAAATACAAATATATGTTAATGGAAATGTTATAATATGGCTTTAATTGTTTCATCAATACAATTCTGTACAACATAATCAAAATTCCCTGTGCAATACTGCGTCACCAAAACACTGTCGCTTGGTTCTCCCTGATTGAAGGTATATGTGCCACGGTTTGGCAGTACCTTTTCAGCAATTTTTGTATATCGATTGGTGTCCGATTTGTGCAAGTTCGCGATATGTCAGGCACTGTCCTGTTTTCTACTTTCCATTGAGACCTATACCATTAACTAAAATATGTTTTCAAATTTTGAGTTGTATTGCTCCAGCGGTTTTGATATCAGAATCAAAAAGATGAAAATATCCCATAGGATAGTACATACTTCCGGTTGTCGTTACCACAATTTACCACATTTTAGTTCACACCATCGAAAAATATCATATTTCAGACGTTAAATGCTGGGGTAATGAAAAAAACTATGAGCTTTCTTCTGATACCAAAATCTCGGGATGAGGCTACGCTATTGATATGTTCATGCTTTTTAATTAACTAGCACTCTTTTGTAGATCAGTATTGGTTCGATCGCCTTTTGTTGAAGGCAAATGTTGGTTAGATGTGATGCAACTGGATACAGAAACAAAATGCAATATAATTATATTGAGTTTGATCATTTTTGCAAACTCTTAAAGGGAGTTTCCGGCAATCATAACATTATACCTTATATGTTAGAAAAATAATTATCAAGCACGATTCACATGGTTTTATTTAAAACAAACTCATATTGACCATCAAAACAAATAAAAACAGTCGGCTCTTAAAGGGGCATTTCGTGATCCACAGCCTCATCCCCCCACTTTTCTCAAAAAAAGTTGAGATTTTTATATCGCTGGAAACCTCTGGATACATAATGTTTATGTACAAAATATCTCTTGCAGAATAATTCGTTTAGCTAAGATATCGTGAAATTTGAATTTAGTTCTGGTGCACCAGAACGAAATTACAACGCATTGTCTATGGAGCAGTGTAATACACATAATCATGCATAACTCGCAAACGCAAAATCGGAATCAACTGAAATTTTGGGAATAGGCTTTTTTCGTGGATATGTACTGAAACATGTCATAAAAAGAGGATGCTAGGATCACGAAATCCTCCTTTAACACGCGATATTCAAAATTCCCGCGCCAAAATTGTGCAAGTGCAATGACGTAATGGTTGTTTGTGCTCAATTGTCGTCAGCATTCATTGTATTACTGGGACGTCATTGCACTCGACAATTTCGGCGCCCGGTAATTTTGATTATCGCGTGTTGAGAGTCGGATGTTTTTATTCGCTTGTACGGTCACTATGAGTTTGTTTTAAATAAAACCACGTGATTCGTTCTTGATAATTATCTTTCGTACATATAAGGCATAATGTTGTGATTGCCGGAGTGGAGACTTCCTTTAAGCGCAATTTCTTGCAATCTCACTTCGTATGTTTTCTGCATAGATCATTGGCGCCTTATTTTTGAAAGCCATTATGATATCTGCGATTCGTGTTTCACTTAAAATTTATAGCAAAATTAATCTATAAAATTCTAACCTGCTGTATTTACTGATAGTTTGTCTTCGTTCGTAATTGAGTTAAACGTGAAGCAAACGCCAAAGTTTGTGATTGTCGTCGTGAAATTTTCTGCTCCACACCGCTGTCCATTGAATTCACACCTAAATATGACATTAAAAACAAAACAGAGTTAATACCAGACTTGTACCCGAGTCCAGCTTGTCCGAGTCCGAGCCGAGCCGAGTCCATTTGTATCCGAGTCCGAGCCAAGTCCGAGTCCTTTTGTGTCCGAGTCCGGACTCGAGTCCAAGTCCAGGGGTGCCGAGTCCGAGCCAAGTCCGAGTCCAACAAAATAAGATTCGAGTCCGGACTCGAGTCCGGCTCGAGTCCGGACTCGGCTTGTAGTACCCGTACCCGTACTCGTACCTGTACCTGTACTCGAGTCCCAATTTCTGTACCCGTACCCGTACCCAAGGCTCCGGACCCATACCCATACTCATGCCCTATTTTGGCTTTGGACCCGTACCCGTACTCATGGACTGGGACCCGTACCCGTATACTCATGGCCTGGGACCCGTACCCGTACTCATGGCCCGGGACCCGTACCCGTATTCATGGCCTGGGACCCGTACCCATACCCGGGGCCCAGGACCCGTGCCCGTACCCATGGATATGGGTATGGGTACCATACAGTACATGCCTACATGCATGTAAGAAAGTGAGAGTAAACCTACTCTCACTTCTCACATGCCTGTAACTCCACTCATGCACTGAGTACTCTAATCATAGACATAATCAAAACAAATAGGTTACATGGATGGGGTTGGGTGGGGAGTAACACATGCATGGATCCAGATAGCAAGTGCCCTAAATTATAGCCTGGCCCAGGGCCCTGAAAAAGGTAAATCTAGTCCTGGCTACACAAAATGTACATGTATGCTATACACAGTGTAGATACCTACAGTACATTGTCCATGATTGTGACAGCATCCAGCCTATGCACACTTCATGCCACTCATAGGGCCTACATACATTTAGCATTCACACTCGACTGATCCAGGAAAAAATAGCAAACTGGAACTAAAACATTTGTTGTTTGTGGTGAATTTCAAGTTATCATGTTTTTGATATCATTATCATAGCATTAATTCATCATTTTAATATTCCCCCATCCAAATACACTCCCCTAGCACAAGTACACACATAAAAACTACATTTTCCACCACATGTACTTGTGCAGTGTGTGCATTTTCTCTCCAGGATCTGTGATTTGAGTCAAATGATACAGAGTTCCTTTGCCATACCATGTTTACAGAACTTTATGATTTATTGGAGCTATAGGCAAAATATTAATAAAACTTCAATATAATTATTCAGATGTGCCTAAATAATGATAATAATTATATTAAGCTAATGGATAATCTGGTGGATGTGTGCTGGGGATGTGTGGATGTACATGAAAGGCTCCACTAATTTTGAAAATTGACAATTAAGTCTACAAATTTTGGATCAAATTTGAAATCCAGTTGATGTTTGAGGTGAATAATAACTTTAATGATATCACTGCTAAATGTATGTTGAAATTAGTATTGTACAGTCTGTGTGTCTATACACAGACATAGTTTACATGATTTTTGCATCCCAAAAATATGCCACCTTTAAGCTAGATTCACTAAGACCATCACCAATATCTTTTTTTTTCCTGTAAATGGGAGTACTTCTTAGCAATTAATAAAAATGTCTCAGCAACTCATGGCACACACAACAACTTAAAATGTTGTATATTGTTATGACAAAATTAATTTCTCTAATTATGTTGGTGCAGAATGTAGTTTTATTCATTTGTTGTGGTATAAATGACATCAAAGAGTATATTTACAGCAAGGTATAATTGCCAATAAATTAATGTTTACATCAATAACAATAGCTTTGTTTATACCCATGTACCCATAATGGGTATTCGAGTCCCAATATCTATACCCGCACCCATGGCCCGCACCCGTACCCATACTGGGACCGTACCCGTACTTGAGTCCCAATTTCCGTACCCGTACCCGTACTCATGGCTCCGCACTGTACTCGCACCCTATTTTTGGTTGGGACCCGTACTGCGTACTCATGGCTTCGGACCCATTACCTATAACCTGGGACCCGTGCCGTACCCATGGTCTGGGACCCGCACCGTACTCATGGCTTGGGACCCATACCCGTACTCATGACGGGTCCCAATACTACAAGTCTGCCCGTGTGTGTGTAGGGGGGGGGGGGTCATTCAGCTTATGATGTGACAGGTGTCTGCCTACTGGCATTGCTTAGTAGGAGCCTATTTGTATAAAAATGGGTCATTTGGGTATAACAAAATGAAAAAGGGATAATTGGGTATAAAATTTTGAAAGAAGGGGGTCATTTGGTATAACATTTTGAAAAAATGGGTCATTATTTCCCAAAAATGGAGCAAAATTGTATATTTTGTTTCTAATTTGAAAATTTACAATACAAATTTGCTGAAAAAAAAAGTTTTTGATGAAAATTGTAGAAAAAGAAGGTCATTGGCCATTACACCACACACCGCTCTCCCTATACAGATCCACCCTACCAAACCCCACCCACCTCACCCTACACAATTAACATTTCAAAGACTCAACCAACCAACCGTACACACACCCCTTCAAAGTACCATACTCCTGATGGTAAAAACTATTACATGTATCAGACCACCTGTATCAGACAGCACTCACAGCAGTCATGTGGGGCTATCTGTGTGTGTGTGTGGCACACTACATGTATTTTTTGTAAACGCACAGTGAACTTGCACCCAGGGACTAGAGAAGTGTCACTAGGCTGCATGCAGCATACATGTAAATGAATTGCAATGTATTCAAATATATTATATCATCATCATCATCGTTATCATTCTCTTTATCATCATCGTTACCACCATCGTCATAATAATAATAATACTAACAGAAATTCACCTAAATATCTTTTCAAAACTGTCCCACACAAATGTGCACCCTTCACCCATATTACAATTTACTGAGCTGAGATGTATGGTCCAGTGTGCATATTTCTCTCTTTCAAGATTGGATTGGATTGGAAAGTTCCATGAAAGAACTCTTAAATATTTTTATGTAGTCCAAATATTTAATAAAGTTTGCATTTAATTAATTATCAATTATTTCATTAATGATAACAATAATATGATTCTACTAAGTGACAGATAAATCTAAATAATTTGGTGGATATGTAGGATATATGACAGATCACAGATTTGACAGCCCCAATTAATTTGTAAAATGGCCAAATAAGTGAAGTCAACAAATTTGAGATCTATTTTGACATTTTCAGATAATCATTTCACATTTTACATGGATTTAATTGTACTGGACTCGGACCGGACTCGGCTTCGAGTCCGAGTCCTTTTGTGTCCGAGTCCGAGCCGAGCCGAGTCTTTTGGTATCCGAGTCCGAGCCAAGTCCGAGTCCAACAAAAGTGGACTCGAGTCGGACTCGAGTCCGAGTCCGGACTCGAACGATACATCACTGGTTAATACTAAAGCTCCAATGTAATGAGGGTGTCCCTATGTGGTTGACTACTCTGTTTGCCCGGTCTTTTGTCGGGAGAACCCCCTTCGGGTCTGTCTATCTATCTGTCCGTGTGTCTATCTGTCTGTCTGTTGCTTTCTCCTTCTGTCTTCATCTCCCATATGTGTCTCCTCCCTCCCATTCCCTCTCACACCCTCTCTCTTCCTCAATGTTGATTGACATAATTTGGAATAATCTAACATTCAATTACACATAGAAGTAAAGGCTTTATAACTAGGGATGCCAAGTCATCTATCTTAGTGTCCAGAGTGATCTCGACAAACTACTATACTCAGCGACGGCGGAACGATTTTGAAAGTGGGGGGGGCAGTCAGGGTGATGTAAAAATCGAAATAATGGCCGCAAGGCAGGGGGTTTCTGAGTGGGGATGTGCCCCCCTAAGAAGGGAGATATTTGTGCAAACTGAGGGCCCTATTGAAGCCATTTGGTAGACCATTCTGGTACTATTATTGTGTACAATAGTTTGAAAAATCCAAAAATGGGTTAAATGAAGGCCCAAATTGAAGCCATTCGTGGATAAGTTTTCACTATTATTGTATAAATTATTGCTTTTAGTGTCGGGTTTCCAAAGCAGAAGTGAAAAGGGGAATTTGTTTATCCATAGGCCTACATATTGTGTATTAACACAGGGGAGTTGGAAAATTTTGCTAAATGAAGGTCCAATTGAAGCCATTTCGTGCATCATTTTTACACTTTCTTTAAGCATGTTAAGGGTCTAGAATAGATATTTGATTATTCATGTTCACCCAGATATGTTATACAGATAATGCATATAAACCCCAGATAATGCGCCGTAACCCCAGATAAGCGACGTAGACCCCAGATAAAGCAGTCTAAACCCCAAATAAGGTGCCTTAACACTTAATAAGGAACATAAACCACAGAAAAGGCATCCAAACCCCACATAAGGTGCCTTAACTCTAGATAAGGGTTGTTAACACCAGATAAGGGTCGTAAACCTCAGATAAGGCATCTAAACCTAAGATAAGGCGCCTTAACCCCAGATAAGAGACGTAAACTCAGATATGACAGTCTAAACCCCAGATAAGGCGCCGTCAAGGGTTTACTTCTCTTATCTTAGGTTTATGTTCCTTATTTAGGGTTAAGGCGCCTTATTTGGGGTTGGGACTGGTTTATCTGAGGTGTACGTCCCTTATCTGGGGTTACGGCGCCTTATCGGGGGTTTAGACTGCCATATCCGAGTTTACGTCTCTTATCTGGGGTTAAGACGCCTTATCTTGGGTTAGATGTCTTATCTGAGGTTTACGACCCTTATCTGGGGTTAACGACCCTTATCTAGAGTTAAGGCACCTTATGTGGGGTTTAGATGCCTTATCTTAGGTTTATGTTCCTCATTTAGGGTTAATGATCGATGCACATGTTCGCCATAGGCCTACATCCGGCACAAGCGCCTGCGAAACCTTGCAAACACCTGCGGTATATAAACGAAAGAATAACGAACAAACCCAGGGTATATATACACAGAACCGTACGAACACACATCGGACAACTTCCGAACATGTGTATTCGGCACACTCCGTTTCAAGTTTTGTGCATGCACAAAACTTGAAACGTATTGTCGACGGACTAAACAAACATCACCTAACACGAAACGCATTTGGCGGATAATAGCAGGACATATGAAGAACATAAAACGAACATTGACGAACACTACGGATTTGCTAAAATACCATCCGTTTCTTATACGGAAGACCGATCCGGTGTAGTGTGACACTAACACGGTCTGGGTCAACGTACATCACCGAATGCAAAAATATGCTATCCGGTGGTGAAGGCCTCACAGGAACGTACTTGCAACGAACACGGGCCGAGTGCAACGAACAAAGAACGTACATGAACGAAAGGAGAGCGAACAAACTCCGGCAATATGCAGCACCATACGAACACACATCGGATAAATACCGAACATGTGTATTCGGTACACTCCGTTTCAAGTTTTGTGCATGCCGACGGACTTCACGAACATCACCTAACACGAAACGCATTTGGCGGATGATAGCAGGACATAAAAAGAACATAACACGATCATTGACGAACAACAACGGATTTACTAAAATACCATCCGTTTCTTGTACGGAAGACCTATTCGGTGTAGTGTGACAGGCGCATTACTTTATAGATTTTAAATTTAGGCGAAACAATGTAGGGGCATGTAGGGCTTTAATTACCAAAACTTTGTAATTGATTTTATCCTGAGAAATACAAGACCCTGTCTATTTCATTAATATATAATGACAAAAAGTGTTTTGGAAAAGCCTCCGGGCATTCAAATGTATTATTGTTGTTATGTTATGACATAGATATTATTGTTCTTACAAGATGTTCCTATAAAAGGGTGATCCGACAATATTGATTTCGTGCTGTGAATAAACTACTTTGAATTGAATTGGATTGACTTTTTATATTTACATTACAGGCTGATTATTGATATGTCGCATATTATCAGAACTGCGGTATCATGTGATATGATCTGGAATAAATACATCTATGTATAAACATGGAAATATTTATTCCCAATTTCCATGGTATAAAATATTCCAAAAAATGAGCATTTAAATTAAAAGATCAATTCTATACATTTATGTTAGCCTTGAAAATGCAGATTTTATATCAGGTGAAAGCTCATCATTTTTCTCATAACCCTCAGTGAAAAGTTAGGGCTCGAATCCCGGACAGGAATATGTTTTGTTTATAAAAAAAAAATGAATGAATGAATGAATGAATGAATGAACCTTAGTAAGTTAAGGGGTACTACACCCTGTGGTAAATTGTGACTATTTTTGCATTTTTCTCAAAAATAATAACACACATTGGTAACAAAAGTTATGTATATTATTGGGGCAAGGAATCCAATTACTACACTGGAATTTCAGTGACTCGAGACAAGCGGTTCGTTATTTATGATAAGAAAAGAGGTACATCCTAGCGGTACCTTATTTCTTATCATAAATAACGAACCGCTTGTCTTGGGTCACTGAAATTCCATTGTAGTAATTGGATTCCTTGCCCCTATAATATACATAACTTTTGTTACCAGTGTGTTATTAGTTTTGAGAAAAATGCAAAATAGACACAAATTTATCGAGGGTGTAAGTACCCCTTAACTCATGAGTCAAAACTTGGAATAAGAATGTTTTATCGATGGTTCTCAATGAGAGATAAAACACGTGTTACGATCGGACCCCCATAATTTGGTTAAATAATCCAACTTCTTACGAACGTATAAAACCATTTGCACTTAAAAATTTAGTTCTGATGCATAAATTATAATCTTTACTTCCGGGTATTTGATCAACTACTTTTGTGGTGTTAGGAGTAACAGCTCAGAGCAATCTACGTGTAGTGAATAATAAAATGTCATTCAATATAGGGTGAGTCAATAAAGGTACTCGAAACTATAATCATTTGCATTGTGTTCCAAGTATTTGCCCAGTCGTTGGTTACAATTAATAATTATATACCCTATCGATTAAAAATGTATCAATCATGAACTGAATCAAACCCCATGTGACCCGTTCCCACAAAGAACTGAACACAACGGCCCGGGATATCCGCAGACATACTTTTGAGATAAAGCCTCAAAAAGGTGAATGAGAGAGGCACATCAACATTTTATTTGGTGGGTATGCTCCCCGTGGAACTGCTTATCGTGAGATTTGGGCGTATAGGTAAAAAGGGAGTCTTTCGGAGCTGCGAACTGTCAAAATCATGGGCCTTCCTTTGCTGTCTGGTTGAAAAATCACTCGAAAAATACAAACAAACTAAAAACTCGCCCAGAAGAATGAGGAATTTGGAGACCTTTTAGAGATTAATTAGAGACCAGGAGTCAAGTTGTGGGATTTTGGCGTATCGGTAACTGAGGGAGTTATTTTGAGCTACGAACTGTCAAAATCAACCTTTCTTCAGGCTTGGAAGCCTGGGGGAAAATTTGACGAAAATTGTCAAAAATTGGCTAAAAAGTACAAAACAGGCCAAATATTTGCTAGCATTCATAGACCCTATAATTGCGTCTATGTAGCATCACACAGGGGGAGGCAAGAGCGGACAAGACTTGCAATTTCCCTGGGCTACGCCACTTGCCTGGTTTTGTAGGAACCGGTCACGCATGTTTGCCATTAGCATTAAGATTGAGATTTCATTCTTTCTTGTTCAAGAGAAGAATACAATCATTATTTGCTAATTAATTGTTAATGTATTTGTATAATATATGCATCATTCAATGTGTATGGGTTTGACACATTTTGAATACAATACGGTCACTTTTAATTACCAGGTGACACTCGTTTCCACATGTTTCCTGCAAATTAAGTCTCGGCTATTGTTTTCAGATTACATATAATAATTTACGTCAGTGGTGTAGCCAAGGGAAAAATAATCAAATATGACCTTAAATTAATGGTCCCCGTAAAAAGGTAAACCAGAGACCTTGGTAGGTCCGTAAGAAATTAAAGAAACTATATCTAAATGAGTCCTTCAAAAGCAATATAATTATGGGCCCGTAAAAAGCACAGAAAAGAGATATTGGCCGTAGAAAGACAAAGAAAACATACTTTACATGCTCATTAAGGTATCTGTATATGTCCTCCGCTAAGCTCCCGTTTTGCGCACTTAAACGGCCCATAAAGGTATATCCTGTCGTTACTTTTTTGGACCCTAAGATGGCCACATGCTACGGGGTAACGCATCCCTTTACCCTCCCTTGTCGGCGGTAATGAGTCCGTGCATGTTTTTATCCGGCACTTTCTTGTACTTTTGTAATTCCTCGTAGAAAACAATGAAGATTTTAAAATTTTGTTACGGATGTTAATTTTCTTACCAAGAAGGATAGAGACAATGAAGGCATGCACAAACATTTTAATTCAAAATTTAGACTGAGCTATACAAATCAATATACATTATATTAAGAAAATACATAAATAAGCAAAAATGTCTGCTGACACTTTACCTGAACATATTTGTGTTGCAGAAAGTCACAGACAGGAAGTCCAGTTCATCTTCTGTAACATATTTCAAGTTCGTCACAGTCTCACGGTTGACAAATTTCTGTGTTGATCGAAAAATTTGAAAAACTAAACCAAAAAGTGCTCCTATGACGATCAAACCCCAAAATAGTCTGAAAACAAGAAGGAGGAAAAGATCTGTCAAAAACTTTCAGTTCAGCTGTTCAATTACATCACAAACACTGACCAATTGATATAATATAAAGATAGTGTATAATATATTCTTACTATGATCGCATGAAGAGGTAGAAGATGATGAAGAAGAGGAGGAAGAAGAAGAAGAAGATAAAGAGAGATCAGATAAAGAAGAGGAGGAGGGAGAACAAGATAATAAAGAGATAGAAGAAGGGAGATGAGGAGAAGGTGAAAAGGAGAAGAAAAAAGATGACGAAGGTGATGAAAATGATGATGTAGAAGATGAAATAGGAGATAAAGAGAAGACAGAAAAAACGAATTAAGAATATAACAAAGAAGATAAAGAAGAAGGCCGATGAGGAGAAGCAGCAGAAGAAAGGAGAAGTATAAGTATCAGAAGTCATCAAAAAGGAAAAGAAAAGATGAAGAAGAAGGAAAAAAATGAAGAGGATGATGAAAATGATGATGATGTAGAAAATAAATACGAAGTAAGAAAAATCTCATAAAACTATCTTACTTCCGCATGCCACTACTATCATTCCCACCGATATATTTGAGTCCAGCAAAACTCGTTTCCTGACTACATTGTAGCACACTAGCACAGCATCCACTCGGTTTATGCTCGTCTTTGTCATCATCAGGCTGCTGGATCTTGGGCTTGGTTTCCAGAGGGTAAACTTGAGAAGTAATGGGCATCATGGTGCTGCTTTGCAAGTACCCATCCCAAGCAGTTGGTGTCACTGTATTTCGACCATTGTATTGGGTGAACGAAGACATGCTCGAGTCTGTCAGCTACTTAACACGTATATCAAATGTGTTGAAAACTGAACGCTTCATACGAGCATATTAATTAATGTGGGTGTCCATAACAACTTTAATCAAAGATGCGGATGTTGATCGACCTAAGCTGAGAGTGACGGAATCTTGTCCTTAATTGTGTCACAACGCGACCAAATGAGATGGATGTTGGTAAACTTCGAGATGGATATCGCCAATAGGTTGTGCTAAGTCTAAGAGTTTGTGTGTATAAGCATGTGTATAGAGTATAGACTTTTTCAAGACTAAGTGTGAATGTTACTTTAGGCGTGATGCAGAAAACGTTTTACAGAAAATATTTAAATGTCGGGTTACATAAAGGGAATAAAACGTTTTAAAAAGATTCGGAAAATATTTTGGAAAACGTGCTGCAAAACATTCTATATACCATAATGTTATAAAGAGTGAAAATAATATTTTGCAAAAATGTTTGCCAACATTATTTTTACAATAACAATTTGACAACATTTTTTGAAATGTTGCAGTGTTTTTTTCTTCATATAAAACGTTTAAAAAGGTTTTCAAGGCCTTTATATAACCCGGCACATTTTTAAATGTTATTAAACTGTTTTCACTCAAACAAAACCCATTTATAAAACGTTTATAATGTTTAAAAACATTTCTGTATTTGTTGGGAGGCGCAGGCTCGTCTCTTGTACATAGGTGCAATGCTTTGTTAATTTGTAAAGATTATTTATTAGATTTGCAGTTTTCAATTTTTTTATTGCGGTCTTATCCGCAGTGTGGATATTGATGTGGTACAAAAACCTAAAATTTCGACATCAGTTTCATTTACTGGCGTTGGGTCACATTTATTTTAATGATCAATTCCGGACGTGACGACATGGGCGGTGTGTAATTAAGAATTTAGATAGAGCACATGTAAGCCCAATTGTCATTATTTGTTTAATATCATTTGTATAGCTTGGTCTATTGATAACTATTGATCTTACGAGAAAAATTCAATTAAATTGAATACTCGGAAAGAATAATTATACCTCTTCCCTCTCTCTTCTGTCAACAGGTTATTTTGAGGTTATGTGTCCAGCGTTGTCTTAGTGAACGTCAAACAATGATAACAACAATGAGAGACGTAGGTCCCTACTCAGTTCCATTCTGAGCTTGGTGAGACGAAAATATTTTCATCTCGGGAGGCTAATTGATAATTTAACTTAATTATTTTAAAGCCATCTTTAGTAGTTATAAAAAAAACGACATTCAGTCAAGCAAGGAAGCAATCGACTGATCGAACGCTCCATCCGTCCATCGATTAATCAACCAAACTATAAATAAATAAATAAATAAATAAATAAATAAATAAATAAATAAATAAATAAATAAATAAATAAATAAATAAATAAATAAATAAATAAAATAAATAAATAAATAAATAAATAAATAAATAAATAAATAAATAAATAAATATAAATAAATAAATAAATAAATATATAAATAAATAGAGCTGTCTTCAGTATTTTAGCAAAATCATATGTAATTGTAAATTAATTGTTTTCTTAGCTATCTTTATAAATAAATAAATAAATAGATAAATAAATAAATAAATAAATAAATATAAATAAATAAATAAATAAATAGAGCTGTCTTCAGTATTTTAGCAAAATCATATGTAATTGTAAATTAATTGTTTTCTTAGCTATCTTCAGCAGATAGCAAAAAACCAACATTCAATCAATCAATCATTGATCCATTCATCAAACAATAAATAAATATATAAATAAATTATAGCTATCTTCAGTAGATAGCAAAAAAATGAAATTGTAAATGAATTACTTTTTAAGATATCTTCGGTAGACAGCAAAAAATCTAACATTCAATCAATCAATTTATTCATCTACCCATCCATCAATCAATCATGCAATAAATCAATCATGTTTAAATAAATAAATAGATAAATAAATAAATAAATAAATAAACCAAGAGCTATCTTCTACAGTAGAAAACATATGAATTTGTAACATAATTTTTAACTATCTTCTGTAGATAGCAAAAAACCCTAACACTAAATCAATCAATCGATCCATCAATCGACCGATCCACCCATACATCAATCAATCACACAATATATCAATTTTAAATTAAAGAATTATCTTTAGTAGATAACCAAAACATATGAATTTGAAGCTATCTTTAGTAGATAACAAAAAAACATGTTTGTTTTCCTGGTGATTGATAAAATAGTAGAAGAAAGCGAATTATATACGAGTTAAATAAAACAAATATTGAATGTTTTTATTCGTTCAATTGAAAGACGGTGAAATATGAACTGTTCCATTCAACTTGGCAAAGCCTCATTGAATGGAATAGTATTTCACCTCATGAAAATATTCTTATTATTGAACTCATAAACATTCAAATTTGTATACTATCATCAGTAGAGAGAAAGAATACACAAATTTAACATATGGCATAACACCAAAAGAAAATGTTGCAGCATTACTGATTGAAATTTTAATTTGGTCTTAGATGGCACAAATAAGAAATATATATAGGTCATGCTTGAACAAATTTATAACAAGAATGACCATTAAAATATGTGTACCGTACCTCCTTACTACGGAACTTCTACCTTTACAACTATATTTAAATACAGAAAAGCTCGTTTATTGACTACATTGTGTCACACTCGACCAACATCCACTTGGTGTATCCTACTCTTTGTTATCATCAATCTGCAGAATCTTGGGCTTGCTTTCCACAGGGTGAACCTGAGAAGTA
This sequence comes from Amphiura filiformis, assembly GCF_039555335.1. Lineage (NCBI taxonomy): Eukaryota > Metazoa > Echinodermata > Ophiuroidea > Amphilepidida > Amphiuridae > Amphiura > Amphiura filiformis. Next base: position 29,459,255 of record NC_092643.1, read on the forward strand.
TGGGTGCTACTTTGCATATAGCCATTATCACAGCAAGTTGGTGTCTTTCGAGCAAACATATTGATTTGGTTTGCCGAAGATTGTTTTTCACACTCGTAGAAAACGAGTTAATATCTCAAGTTTCCGAAGTTACTTTTCTACAATATAGAAGTTACCTACTGTTAAAATGTTTCAGCACTAGCGTCTTACAAGAGTTGTGTGAAGCTGGTCAGCTCTTACAGGTTTGCGCAGCACTAATTGATATTAATTGCATTTTGATTTTGCATGATGACCGTGACGGAATCATTGGAAAATCAATTAAAATTAATATGGCTACAACACAGCTTTTGTCTCTATGTTTGTATATCTCTCAACTTGTCCGGTGAACGTGAGAGATTGTGTTGAACTAATGCTGTTAATTGATGACAAAGGAAACAAAGCTGTAACTCTCATTACCGCCCTCATTCATTATCCTGTGTTTCGAAATCAGTTTCAGCAGTCAGTTATTAAGGGATGAGGTAGCAACGTTTGCACAGTAACTTTGTAGGACATGAGAGCACATCAGATGTATTGCATTCAGAATACGAGGAATGTCCTTTTGTTATCAAATGACTTTCATTTTCTGAAATTCGCGATATAATACAAATTTTACAGCAAATTAAAGTAAAATTTTTATAAATCTAACGATATTTACTTAAATTGTACATGTATGTAGCTGAGGGAAAACGGGGAGGAAAAGCCGACGATCATTTGAAAATTTTGATCTTTCGTGTTGAAGATATAGATTTTTTCCCAAAACACCTGCAAAATTTAGGTCTTTTTGGGAAAACAATGTGTATCTTTAATGCGAAATGTCAAAATTTTCAAATGATCGTCGGCTTTTCCTCCCAGCTACACACACTTCAAGTTCATATCATTAGATTCATCAAAAAAGTCAAAATTCCTCGTATTCAGAATACAATAACATTATGTCTGATGTGATCTCATGTCTCTACCCCCCCTCCAAAATATTGTGCAAACGTTGCTACCACAGCCCTTGATTTCTTAAGTGCTCTCACAGCCACATTTTCTCAGAGTGTTTTGGGGATCTGAGAGTACATTAGACAATGTACTGCATTCAGAATACAAGGAATATTATATCGAGAAAGTAAAAATTTAACCAAGTTCTCACGACTTACATTGTGGAGGTTGGTGGCCTGCCCCGGGTGGCCTGCGACCAGCATCCACTGGTCTTCAATGCCGACTGATGTTTTGGTTGGTAGCGGGAGATTGGGTCATCTGACCGGAAGTAGCAACTGATGTTGACCTCCGACGGTCAGATGAATGGATGACCGAGTCATAGGTGGGTGGGAGGTGGTGGCGCCCCTCGTCTCTGTTCAGATCACTCTCATTGCGTGATCACTCTCATTGACAAGGAGTATTCATTTTTCTGATATCATTTATAGGCTTATATATATGTATATATTTTTAATTCGCGATATACATGATGTAATACAAATTTTATGACAATTTATAAAAAAATTACCCCTCGAAGTTCTAAAATCAGACTCCTTTGTCAGACAGGTAACACACATGATAAGGAAGAATTCCCGCGTGTTTTGTTTTTTTACCTTACTTACCTGGTTGCGGCAAAAAAAAAAATCCGACATTTTTCACTTGAAATATTTCTCCGAAACAGAGGCACATGAATCCTGTTTTGAAGTGCAATTATAAACCTAGGTAATGAAAGTCAAATTTTAATATTTGACCAATTTCTGGAAATAAGGGCAATTTTGCATGTTTTTTTACAAATGAAGGCACACAATTCAAAGATACAAGTTTAAGCATTCAGAATTTTGATTATAGGTTAATATTTTATTCTTAATCTTACTAATTTTTAATAGTTGGTTATATATTGTACACTAGAATAAATAGAAAGAACTTGCTAAAAATGAGTGTAATTACAGCGATATTAGGTTTTGTATAAAGTCTTTACACTTGATTAGCATGCAACAAACACCCAAAGTGGGCATAAAATGTATGTTTTTGGTAATTTTGGGCATTTTGGCGGCTTGGCAAAAAATGAACTCTTTTTCATCATTACTTTTTCAATAACCTGATGTCTTGCACGTGAATTATATTCAATTATACTAATTATGCTAATTATACTAATTATGCTAATTATACTAATTATGCTAATTATACTAATTATGCTAATTATACTAATTATGCTAATTATACTAATTATGCTAATTATACTAATTATGCTAATTATACTAATTATGCTAATTATACTAATTATGCTAATTATACTAATTATGCTGCAATGTGACACACACATTATGTTATTTTGATCAGTTTGTCTGATGATGTAATTTCACAATAAATTTTTAAAACTTATTTCTAGTTCATTTGGTTCATTTCGTGTTATTCATTCCCTTTCCCGTTCATTATCCAACATCCCTTGGGACTCCAAATCCGGTACCTTGCTCTGCTTTTCCCTTGGACTAATTCCCCAATTTAGCTTCATAATACGTGGTGGTGATTACGGGTGCAAAATCATTTGCATAATTGAATATTAATCATTGTGCCTTAAGCCCTGATGCCCGTTCAACAAGTGAACGTGTTTTTTCCCCCGCGCATCAATTGAACGCCGTGGAGCAAGCTTTTGTCCCTGCATTGATAAATCTGTCAATCCTTGTTAACCTGATCTCCTGATGTTTAGTTTAGATTGATCAACATGATGGCGAATATGTTGTCACCATGTCTTGCACGTGAATTATATTCAATTATACTAATTATGCTGCAATGTGAATCTGGTTAGACTTCTTAACACACGCATTATGTTATTTTGATCAGTTTGTCTGATGATGTAAATTCACAATAAATCTCAAAAACCTTCTAGTTCATTTGGTTAATTTCGTGTTATTTATTCCCTTTCCCGTTCATTGTCCCTCATTCCTTGGAACTCCACACTCCGGTACATTCGCTCTGCTTTTCCCTTGAACTAATTCCTCAATTTAGCTTCATCATTTGGTTCATTCCGTGTTATTCATTCCTTTTCCCGTTCATTATCCCTCATCCCTTGGTACTCCACAATCCGGTACATTCGCTCTGCTTTTCCCTTGGACTAATTCCTCAAGTTAGCTTCATAATATAATCAATTCATGGTTCCACTGTCATCTGTGATGTTTGTCCTTCTTTGAAGATCCAAAGCGTCCGGGGGAAAACCAAAAGTCAAGAGTCTCAATAAAGGACAAAAGACTTGCTCCGAAGAATAATCCTAAGGCACCTCCTAAGTCACCTATGGAAATGAACAAAACCAATAAACACATGGTACTTTTTATTCAAGTTTTATGACCATTTTATAGCGGAAATACCTGATATAGTGAAAATACTCTTACTCTACATGTCCCTGTCCATTTCACTACGACGACGCGTAAGTTCCATTTCACTAAACTTACTTACGAACGGTACTCGTCGTAAGTAATTGGGATTTACTACAGGGACCTTTCATAAAGTTACGTCTAGTATTGGTATTCGTAACTTTACGAACGGTTACTCGAGTCACGAAGGGTTTAAATGTTTAGTGAAATGGACCCCTGCTGGCCTACAAGTACCACGATCTTACCAATCAATCGCAATTAGTCTTTCACGGTTCACCGTATATAGAGAGGATGTGTATGAAATTATTGATTGGCTCCAAACAAAGGATTTGAACCGGTGTCCTTCACCCTAATCATGGCGCAGTGCAGTCCATTCAATCAAATGTTGCCATCAACCTATTTGATCGTTTGTGTGTGAGACGAACTGTTGCGGTAGATTGCAATCATGCTTTTGTTGAATGCATTAGAGTAGTCCGCCATATGTACGGATGATACGTCATATGCACAACCTCTATAGCGTTCTCAACATCTATCAATTAAGTCACTATTAATTAAGTCACCTATCAATTACTTTTCATGACCTTGGCAAACTTTGTGTAGAAGGATTTGTCTTACATGGGAATCTTTTCGATACTCACAAACAAACTGGAATAATTCATAGGAGGGTTGTTCCGTTATCTGTTCCACCTTCAGGTCCCCGAAAAATATCTCCACGTGCAGAATGTTTTTGCTGCGTACAGTAAAATGTGACAAAGAAATGTTCAACTACCACCACAACCACCATCTTGATTAATTTTTATAATAAACTGAGCTCAAAAAGAAACTTATAATTTTTCACAACTTGTGAATCACAAGGTCATATCTTAAAATCCTGTCCATCAAAATGAACCAAAATTATACACAGGATTACTTCAATACTCTACTCAAAACACATGTCTGTAATAAAGCAGTTGTCCAACTGACACAACAGCAAAGTTCACTGACACAGAGCAGCTTCCTGGACCACTTTCACAGCCCAATATTGGCACCCTGCACAAGAAACCTGTGAGAATGAGGTGTTTAGTGTATACCTCGCTAGAATCGTTATACTTGAATAATATTATAGATCACCAAACATAAGAATATTGAAGAATTTTGAAAGTCCTGAGCGAGCCAAAAGTGTGACAGGGAGAAATGTGGAGTCAAAAGTATCAGGCTGTTACGCTGCATTTGCACTTACCTCATGTAATCTGTCACCATCCGTACTTTGTCTGCGTTTGCATTTGTCTCATTTCCATAGTAACTCAACAAATCATACGTAACTTCATAAAGTATTGGAAATGCCGTAAAGTACAAGTCTACAAAGCCGAACTCCTCATACACATAATCTATGAAATCATCAAATGTTTGGTTGCTTTGTAAATGTGGTAAATATTCTTCAGTTTCTGTAAAAGCTATTGCAACTTTTTGTTTGTATGCACCCGATGTCACCCAAAGTTCTGCATAGTGGTTGTATTCTTTCCAATATCGCTCACTCTTAGGTGCATATGAGACAACGCCCAACACTTTTTCGTAATACAAATCATTCGCGAGAGAGTAAAAAAGTTCGAACTGCATGTGACCAAAGATGTCATCCATTAAAATTTGGGCTAGCTTATAAGTTGTGTTGGGGAATACATCCAAGAAAATATCGCCGTTTGAGTTATTTGTTCCCGGAACGCCATACTCCAGGCCGTATAAGGCCCAGGTGACATCATCATAGAGTGCCTGGAATTGATTCGAAGCAGCCTCGCTGGAAAATAACAGCAAATAGAATTATTAAACATTGATTACAAAGGTGTTGATGATCATCCGTGTTTATTAATTCGACATAATAATGAATTTTTAACCAATTATAAATTTAAACAATATATTTGAGAACAAAATACAATTTTGTGCACATTTTTGGTAGGACATGCCGAGGATAAGTACTCTACCGCGACAGTGTTTCGATTCGAATATCGGTAGTGTTTTTCAACCGGATGAACCAGAGCACAGACATGCAGTGCACTGCATTATGTGTCTAAACATGCTAAAGCACAGTGCTTTGGCTTAGGTACGTCAGTAGTTCAGTTTAAGGTTAGGCATTATTATAGACTGTTGTAATTTGGTAGTTCACAGGATCTTGCGAATGGTAGTGAGCTTTGGCTAAAATTTCATTGCTCATTTCATTGCGAGCGTATAGAAGAATTCAAATATCACATATTTATTATTATATATATTTTATTATTATTATATTATAGGCTACTTTGTAAGTCCCGTGGTTCTTGAGTTATGTAGTAAAGAAGGCTGAAACAACAACACTTTTCTAAAACGTTAGTAAAACTCATTAACAACAATATATCAAGCCAGTTTTCAAGTTGCAAAACATCAAAGTGTTATTTTTGAATAATATATTGATTTAGATAAAGAAAAATCGATTTGTTGGAGAACACACTCGTTTAATATTGACCAAATTTCGGTGATCCCCGTAAGTTCTCCATTCGATTACAAAATCCTGATCGATTTCGTACTTTGCACATTTTCACAAAATATACCATCAGCGATAGTTCTATTTCGTAATCTGTATCAGTAAAACTTACGCCACAGTCTCGGCAAATGCCATAGCCGGGACTTCCGTATCTCCTCTGACAAAGAACGTTGTCGCCACACCCCTGGACGGGAATGATGTCTGTGACACAGTTGGCTTGAAAAGCGTTTCAAAACAGGCTTCAGGACATGAACACATGGTTTTCTTGTTTGCCGCAAAAATTACTGAAAGAAGAACAAGTATAGAAACCCCGGGATAGAACCAGGATAATCGTTATGGCAAAAGGGGGTAATAATATCAGCTATATATCCTTCTATCTCTCTTGCCATTTCCTCTTCTCATTCCTTCCTTTTATCCGTCTAATTTCACTTGCAATATCTTCCCATCCTTTTTTAGTTCCTTCAATCAACATGTGTCATCTTTCTTCAACTTCATTTTCCTTCCGTGCTTTCTCACTAGCACGAGTAACTACGAGTGTCTCGTCCGCATGAAAAGGATGCTATTACATGTACTTCCCTCTCGAAATCTTAAATTGTTGGCCTGAAGTACCTTACCTCATATTTCTGTTTTTCAGGCGATTTTCAACCAAAAAGCCAAGAAAGACCGGTAATTTTGACTGTTCGCAGCTACAAAAGTCCCCATTTTACTTGTTCGCAACCCGGTTCGCAGATGATCCCCTTTTACCGGTACGTCGTCAGCTCCCAAAGACCCACCACCTCAAAATTCGGGGGGAGCATACCCATCAAAAAATTTTGATGTGCCCCCCCCCCGGTATTTACCAGTATTGTTATGTGACAATTCCAGTGGATCTGTTGGCGGAATTCTAAAGGTAGTTGCAGATACGTTTTCTTTGTATTAGTCGGCAACTCGGCATACCAGGGCAATACACCCCATTAAAATCCTAGCTACGCCCCTGAATAGTATGATACAACAAGTTGCAACAAATTCAAGGAAGTTCTAGTAATAATACTCACGACTTTCATTATAGAAGCATTTCGTCAACTGTGAAGGAGAACAATACGTAGCATTTCCTGCAAGCAAGTTTGAATGAACGGAATGTAATTTGGTTAACATACTAATGGATGGCAGGAGCCATATTTTTCTTCTAGTTTAAACCATTTAACTAAAACAGAAACCAAAATTATATAAAAACGAGAGTTGTAGATGTTTCCCCTTCCGAGAAAAACCATGCACATGGGGTGGAAATGACATGACAAGTCTTGTGATCATCTTTATTCGCCAGCAAAGTGTTACGTGTAATCGGATTATCACCATGTCAACTGGATCACGCTTTTGAGTTCTGCACCACGATCAAAATGATCGCAACACAAAGTCTATGGCATGTACTTCCAAAAGGTGCGTGATCCAGTTACTAGTTATGTGAGTTATGTAACCACTTCGCTGGCGAATAGAACCAAACAAGATGAAAATCGTCTTGTCTGATCTGCTGATAGAACCCACACCTTTCCGCTTGTGCGTCAGCTTTATTTGGCTCAATATTTGAGTGCAAACGTCGCTACGCGCTAGGTCATGCTCTGAGATTGCTCTCCTCCCTTGTGTTGTTGGAATGATGGTTTTAATTCCAAGCATATGCCCAGATAGTACAGTAGAAACAAAACGTATCGAAGTTTATAAACATTTTTATAAATCAAATAACCTGGGACCTACCTGGCATATAAAAGTTTCGACATCCACATTTAGAAACGATGTAGTCTGTTTCGCATTCCAGGTAACACTTAGACTCTGTATAAGCACCTCCCAAATATTTCAATGGCTGATTTCCACATTTACCATACGGTGACCCTAATGTTTTCATTTCTGTGACATCCAGGCGTATAGGAGTGTGCGTACCAGGCTGTAGTTCTATTCCGTAGTCCAGTAAGTTTGCTATTTCATCTCGTGGATGGACCAAGACCTTAAATCCTAAATTTTCTCGTGGAGCTGCAACAACATTGTTTTCTTCTGCATTTAGGATAACGCTTAGACCCTGTCTTGCACCTGCATAATAATTAATAGGAACAGAAGTGTTTTTATTAAATCCAAAGTTATTACTTCACTTCTCTTCAACTTCAACTCTGGTATTGGCAGGACCCAGAAAGTCTGGGTATGACAGCCAAGCTTGTGCGGGGGTTAAGAGTGGTTACTGAGCTTGTAGGTGTGCTTTGAATGTTTAGTTACTTGGAGCTTGGATTGTGTTTTCTTTGAGGTTATTCCACTGGGGTATTGTTCGAGGGAAGAATGAATACTTGTGATTTTGGAGTCTGGTCTGATGTTGGATAAAACTTCTGGAGTTGCAGCGGCGAGAAGGTCGGGGTAACTGGCGTTAGGTAACGGTCACTATTACAAAAGGGATAGCAATGTTTGCACAGTATCTTTCTGGGACCTGAGAGCAAATCAGACATATCGAATTACATTCTGAATACGAAGAATGTCATACTGCAGTTACTGTCCGTTTTCCTATACACAATACACAGTGCTCTCACCATTGACGCGTGACCCCTACAAATGATGTACGTTGCAAGAATGGGCACTTGCCTAGTTAACATCACTGTGTGAAAAATAACCAGCCAATATGTTAGCTATTCTCCAAACTTCTAGCAAATATATTTCTCTAACATGACCTAAAATTACAGCTAGGTTAGATGTTCAGAAATAGTCGCACTTTTGTAAAATATGAGTGAGGGCAAGGCATAGCTAGCCAACTCCCGTGTTAATTGAATGGAGATTTGACCGAAAATATTGGTATCGGACCGCTCACTTCTGAAGGATGCCACAAAAAACGGTACAAGCTACATCTTAACTATTCTCTGGCAATCATCATGATGAGTTTCTTATATAGTATGCCGAAATTGGGTACTGTAGGTGATTGACAAAGGGTCGCACTTTTCTGATAAATAAGTGACAGTGAACATGAAATATCAGCGCCCATAAACCCAAGTTAGTAGCTAGTTAGTGGAGGCCGTCACGGGACTGATTATTGATTATTGAAGTGCCTTATTAATAGATACGCACGATTTAGGGCAAGAAAAACAAACCGGGACACTTTTGGAGACATCATCATCATCATCATCATCATCATCATCATCATCATCATCATCATCGACATCATCATCATCATCACTTTCTACATTTTTCTAAACAACATAGGGCCTACCGTTTAATAAGATTTTTTTCTTGAAATGCATGTAACTATAATTATTGTTTAGAGCGTGATGAAATAAAACATCACGATTTTCATCACAAAACAAATATAAAGCATAAGAAATCGTTTGCTATAGAGCGAGATGATGAAATAAAACATCACGATTTTCATCCCGAAACAAAGTAATACATAAGAAATCAATTTTCCGTGAGTGATGAAATAAAACATCAAAATTGTCATCACGAAACAAAGTAATACATGAGAAATCGTTTGTTTTAAAGCGTGATGAAATAAAACATCACGATTTTCATCACAAAACAAAGTAATAGGCCTACAAAAGAAATACATTTTTCGAGAGTGATTAAATAAAACATCACGATTTTCATCACGGAACAAAGTAATACATAAGACATCGTTTGTTTGATTGCAATCAACCGCGACAGTTCGTCTCACACACATAACAATGCACTGCGATCAAATAGGTTGATGACAACATTTGATTGAATGGACTGCACTGCGCCATGATTACGTGCACCGGTTCAAATCCTTTGTTTGGAGCCAATCAATAATTTCACGTACAGCCTCTATGCAAATTAGAGTTTACACACGCTGCAGCTGGGGTAATCGACCGAAGCTGGTTGCCGTTAGTGATCGAATGCATGAGCTTATTTGCTTTACTGAATCGATTTACTGGATTAATTTCCTGTTAACTGGGTTTAATGCCACAAAGGTCGAATCGCCTTTGCCATGGACCATGACTGCATCATGTCCTTCTAAATTTGCGATATAATACAAATTTTATGGCAAATTATTAAAATTTTACTTTAACAGTCCTCGAAGTAAACTTGATCAATCTAATGGTATAAAAATTCAAATTGTTTGATATAAGGAGGACTCCTCGTAATTCAGAATGTAATTCGATATGTCTGATGTGCTCTCAGGTCCCACAAAAAATGCGTAAAAACGTCGCTATCTGAGCCCTTAACTGTTTCATTAAAACAAATCTACATAACATCATCAAAATTCACTGTGCAATACTACGTCACCAAAACCCAGAATGCGGCTGTTGATGATCCGGACATGCCGGGGGCGAGGAAAGGAGCAGTATAAACTGTTTCTTTCACGTTTGTTGTAAGCAAATTATTTGGTTAGATGTGATGCAACAGAAACAAAATTCAATATAATTTGTATTGTGTTTAATATATTTTTGCAAAATTTTAAGTGCAATTTCTGCGAAAAATCTCACTTGGTGTGTTTTCAGCGTAGATCATTTGGGGTCTTAATTTTGGAAGCCATTATGATATCTGCAATTCGTGTTTCAGTTAAATTACATAGTTTTTAAACCAAATTAATGTAGAAAACTAACCTGCTGTATTTACTGATAATTTGTCTTCGTTGGTAATTGAGTTAAATGTGAAACAAACTCCATAATTCGTGATTGTCGTCGTAAAATTTTCTGATCCACACTTCTGTCCATTGAATTCACACCTAAATATGACATTAAAAACAAAGTTAATACTACAGTTCCAATGTAATGAGGGTGCCCAATGAGGCTGACCGCTCTGTTAGTCGGGAGAACCCCCTTCGGGTCTGTCTATCGGTCTGTCTATGTGTCTGTCTGTCTGTGTCTGTCGCTTTCTTCCTCATGTCTCCCTCCCTGGAATAATCTAATACAATTAAGGATAGAAGCAGGGGCTATTTCAGTGGGGAAAAGTCACTGGACGCTGGCAAAGGAAAAGTTTCCGGATGGACTTTGTAAACGTTGTCGTTAGTAAAGCGTTAAGAGGGGGGTGTGTGTGTGGAGGGTTTGGGGGAGGTGTGGGGGTGGAGGAGAGTTGATAGAAGCGGATCTCGACCAGAATCGTTCATGGAATGGCGTCGCGCTTGCTTCACAAAATGGTGTGTCTGAGTTGAACAATTTTTTGAAAATGATGGTCCAATAAAAGCCATTTTGGTGCACTATTTTTTACACTGATTTAGTTTTTAAAATGTGAACGATTATCTAAACCAGAAACTAAAACGGCCACCTTTTTATATCCATACAACAAAACGTGCCAAAGGGCAATGCAGCCGACTTGGCGCTAACATAATCCTAGATTTACTACGATCATCCCGGCTTTGAAGCCATAGGCAAGGGTGTGTCAAGAGGAGCTTGGGACTTAAATTTAAGAATTTTAAGGCGATTTTGACAAATTGAGTGCAAGATGTCTCCTCTCCGTTTTTTTAATTAATGCTCTTGCTCTCAGCCCCTTTCCCTTTCAAAACCTTGAAATGTCCTTGCCCTAGATTATAACCGTGTGTCTTGTCTAGTTTGTGGAAAGCGAAGAGGAGTGTAAAAGGGAGCCACGAGGAGATAAATAGAGAAACAAGGAAACAGAAGAGGAAGAAAAAGAGACCAAAGAAACAAATTTGGGGACGACTTAAGGGTTGACTGAGTATTTTTGTTCGAGGCAGCCAAAAAGATCGATTTTGATTGTCAATATATTATTGAAAAATAACACCTTGATGTTTTGCAGAAGTTTAGTCCATACATAATCATATACTTTGAAAACTTGTTTGATTCAATGTTGTTATTGAGCATGTTGAGTTATGTACGTTTTACAAAGGTGATGTTGTTTCAGCCCTCTTAACAACATAACTCAAGGACCACGAGACCTATAAAAGTATATCTGTGATATTTGAATCCTTAGTTAATCCTTAAATGATAAATGCAATTATTGCCAAAGTTCCATATCATTCGCAGGACGCTTCGAACAACTAAATCGGCGACAGATTTGTGCCAACAACAACAACAACAACAACAAACAGGTATTTAGGACGCTATTCACAAGGTACCATAGCGTTTACAACAAATAAATGAAATACAAAGTTCTTAAAATAGAAAAGTCTTAAGATTTCCTTGAAAATTTCTGTAGTTCCAGCAGTCCGCAATTGTCTCGGCAAAGAGTTCCAGGCATTTGCTGCGACAACTTTGAAACTTCGATCACCAACAGTGACCAATTCCGACATCGGTATCACAAGCCGATTTGTGTCCATGGCTGATCGAAGGGGCCGGGATGGAACATAAACAGTGAATTGTTCAGCGATGTACTTAGGAGCTAAGTTGTTAAATGCTTTGTAAACATACAAAAGGACTTTGAACAGAATTCTCTGCTCAACAGGCAGCCAGTGTAGTTTATGAATAAGTGGTTTAGCTTTGACTCGACGTCCAACCGCAAACACAAGACGTGCAGCATTATTTTGCAGTCTCTGTAAACGATCCTTATCCCTGGCAGATAGTAAAGTGAAGACAGCATTACAATAGTCCAGCCTGGAAATAACTAGAGCACGAACTGCATGGTGACATGTTTCTTTGTCAATGAATCTACGTATATGCCAGAGATTTTTGATGTGGAATAGGATTGTCTTGCGAAGATTGTTGACGTGAGCCGTGAGGGATAAGTTTACGTCAAGAAAACAGCCAAGATTCCGGATGACAGGGGAGAGCTTGATACTTGAGCCACCAATGACAAGTTCGGTGTTTTTAGTATCAACAAGTTTTTAAGTTGTAGTTAGATCCAGTAATGAAAAAATCGGATTTTGAGTCATTGAGTTTAAGGTAATTTGCTGAAAGCCATCTCCTCATTTCAGCGATACAGTTTGTTATATTAATGAGAGTGTTTTCCATATCTTTAGGAATGCGAGGATCAAAAGATGCGTAAATCTGGCAATTATGGTTAAAATGCATCAATACTGAAGGATTCTCGAGTAATAATATACTATAGGATAAGCCACACGTTTGCGCAAATGAAGTCAGTCACACACTTCAATGCGCGTTTATGCATGCGCTGCGTAAGAGGTTGGCCTGTGGAAGAGGTGATGCATGTTTACGTCACACACCGACATCGCCTGGCTAATAATTACTTGGTACAACAGAGATACTAAATTAAATACCCGGGATCGATACACGTGAATGTGCTATGCACTATTTTGGTATTCAGACGAAAATCTTTGGATACCGGGGTAGAAAATGATGAATATCTCCCGTAAATGATTTCGTCTAAAGAAGCCCGATGTGGTTCCTTGCACTTGAATATACGTGTTGAACAGATATGACAGTCGTTAGCTTGCGTCTTGAGAAAGAAGCTTGCGTCTTGAACTCAAAAACTGACAATAATTCTGATTTTATATGTACCGAACTATATAGCGCAGTGTATATGCCAATCGTGGAGGTAGTCTAAAAGCAGTGACCTATGGCGTACCATGGTCACTCACACACAGCGAGGTCAGTCACCGGGCTATTGTTATTAGCCTTAGTCGGATGTCCTTCGGCCCATTATGCGTCTCAAAACTATTAAACAGGTCGGAACAAAATGGCCATGCGTGGCGGTGGATTCAACCTACCATGGCGATTTCTGCCATGAAGATATCGGGGCGATGACACTGTGTGCGCCATCTTGAAAAATTTAGGGTACCAAACTCCCCAGCAACTGTCAATCAAACTACCGTTAACTACGGGATAAGTCCGTTTCACTATTAAAGTAGTACGCACAACGTTGTCGTGCACATGTAGACGTAAATTTTAGGCTAAGCGACTAGTACTTGTAAGCGTTACTACGGTACCAAACTCCCTAACAACCGTCACTCAAACTGCCGATATGTCAGTCAAACTGCCGTGAAGTGACTTCAATTTTTATACAGGGATTGAATACGAGTGTGCTTGAAGTTCACTTGAAATTCATACCATGCACTTTGCGAGATGATCTAGTACCGGTATCGTATAACAGATGAATCGAAAACAACATGAAATAATTTATTGTTGTGATGTATTGAAATAACAACATTCATATTGAGTATTTAGTCAATAAATTTTGATCAAGGTTCTTCATTTTAAGCCTTGTAATAAATAACAAAAATATATAAATCATTTTATCTAAGAGTATTGCGAATAGATGAGATCCATTTTCTCTGTTGACATCATTTTAATATCATGATTAGGGGAAAGTGGGGGTAATGCCGGACTGTGGGGAATCCCGGACACATCGATTGCAGCTAAACGGAGAAGGGTGGCACTATTATACTACCTTAGGGTAATAGCTACCTCAAGGTGTACCTCACGTGTACTACTACCAGCGCTTTGGGTCTCGTCTTTCTTTGTGAAAATTATGAAAAAACATAAATTGTAATTTTTTACTTTTTATCTGAAAAGCGATTTATTAGTTGGGTGACAGTTAATGCGACAAGGGACACAGATGAAGTATGGATGAAAATTATGTTTGATACGTGATTGTTAGCTGTATGTATGAATTTTGGTATCTTAAAAATGGATTAGTAGAACAAGCACTGTAAAATTAAGTCGGGACCGTGAGGGGTAATCCCAGACACACATGCGTCTCTATACAGATGGGGTGATGCCGGACACGTGCTATTTCGAAAATATAGACAACAACGACAGCCCCCATAGTTGTATGCTTGAGGTAACAGAAGTACCTAATACATTCTAGGGGATTATCATCCTACTCCACTTTCCCTCTTAGCAGCAATCATTAGTCCGGGATTACTCCGTGTCCGGCATTACCCCATCATTTTTTACCATTTTGTTTTTTAATTATAACTTATTAACTATAGATGTTGAGTTATTAAAAACTAGTTACTAGTTAGAGCATTACTTCTACTTTCATTGATATGATTTTCAACGATGAACTTTATTTGATCTTGTACCTGTGTAGCCTTAACGAAAGGTGCCCGGGATTACCCCACTTTCCCCTATGTTCACTTTCATTCATTTAATCACTCGATATATTGAGCAAAATCATTATAGTACTAGTCTACTAAATTAGGCTTGTACTTTATGGGTTCACCGCTTCCATGATGTCCATTTAAATCGGTCCTCAAAATATTAATAAAGTTTGTTGTTTAACCATAGGAACGGTCAAAAGCTGATCGGGGCAGGCTGGGCCCCTCCTCTATAAAGAAAGGGAACATTTGTTGTGCGATTTTGACTCCCATGTTTGCAAAATTTTCAGAATCTTTGGGGGTAAAAGCTAAGTGCTATGAACTGGACTTAATTTCAGATAATATTAGTCAAAACCTAAGTTTTTTATACTTGCTTTTTATTGAAAAAGGAATCAAACACTAAACGCTTTTATTCGTAGTGATAAAATCATATTTAAGTGGACTTAATTTCCGATAATATAGAGCAAAACATAAGTTTCTTGTACTTGCTTTTCACTAAAGAAGCATTTAAACTCTGCAAAAGCTTAACTATAATCTGTAGCGTAACAATAGTAAAATTTATATTTGGTTTTGTAGTTACCTGTGTTGTGCTATAACTGGACTTAAAAGGGCATTTCGTGATCCATTGCCTCATCCCCCCACTTTTCTCAAAAAAAGTTGAGATTTTTATATCACTGGAAACGCCTGGCTACATAATGTTAATGCATCAAAAATTTCTTGCAGATTAATTCGTTTAGCAAAAATATCGTCACATTTTGATTTCGTTCTGGTATACCAGAACGAAATTACAATAGTGGCCTATGGAGTAGTGTAATACACATAATCATGCATAACTCGCAAAAGCAAAATCGCAATCAATTGAAATTTTGGGCGTAAGCTTTTTTCGTGGATATCTACTGAAAAATATCATAAAAAGAGGATGCTAGGATCACGAAATCCTCCTTTAATTTCAGATAATATAAAGCAAAATTTATTGGTTCATTTATGGGTGCCTTAAATTCTCTCAGGTTTTTGTTTTGGAAATTGCTCAAAATAATTTTAGCCTTCCATTGTGTACTAAGTGATATTTATCCCGACTCCGAAGTTGTAATTGAATTTAAAAGAAATATAGCAACAGATTTCAACAGATATCATATGATATTGCAATTTAACGATTATTGTATGGTGCCCATATTTGTTTGGACACAAATATTTACTGGGTGAGCATTTTGGGCCATTGGGTAGGTTAAATTTACTGGGTGGGCAAAATAATATACTGTGGGCATCTACCCATCAAGTTTACCGTTTATATATAATACAATATATATAACTTAAAATAGCAACAGTTGATTTTAAGAGATATCATATACTATAACTTAACGATTATTGTCTGGTGCCCAAAGGGATTGCTGACGTGTTGAGTGCGCTAAAAAGTGCGCCAAAATCTGATATATTAAGCTGCAAATTACTGTAAAAAAAGCTCTAAGCTCTAAGATCTATATTTTAAGCACGGATTTTCAATTGTCACTGCACGGATCTTTAATTTCACTGCACGAACGTGCCAGGAGGCACGCTAAAATAGCCCCTGACTGCAAGCGATGGATCGCTTCATCCCTTGGGTTGTTTTTGCCGGGATTCTGCTGTTCCATCTCACGCCCCTGGACACGAAGGGGGGGCACTTAACATCAATGGGGGGGAGGGGGAATCACACAACATGTCATAAAATAAATACCTCTTGGTGAAACAATTCAAAAAGTTCGATTTCAGAGCCTTTGTATCGAGGTATGGAATAAGAATTTCCAATGTTTTATTTATGTACAAAAGGGCTAAGAGCAAAATTTCTTTTTCGTTAATCCTGTTTCCTCCTTTTCTCTTCATATAGGCCAGCATGCTTATATAAGGTACAAAAAAGTACAAAAAAGGAACAAAAAAGGAAACCTTATATTTTAAGCACGGATTTTCAATTGTCACTGCACGGATCTTTAATTTCACTGCACGAACGTGCCAGGAGGCACACTAAAATAGCCCCTGGATAGAAGTAAAGCCTTTATAACAGTAGAGAGGCCAAGTCATCTATCTGAGTGGCCGAAGTGACCTAGACACAATTAGTGGGAGAGTATGGTAACTTTATGTTCAATATCACTTATATTATTTTGTAGACATATTTCAATTCTCGCTATTCACAATTAGGGCGCCGCCAGCGGTTTGCGATGTAATCGTGATGTATCATGGGAAAAGGTCGACATCCAAGTCCGCGCAATACGAATATTACCATGCTATTACATAGGAACACGTGACAATATTTTTTAGTTTGTCAAAATAAAGGTGTTACACGCGAATCGATACTCAATAATACTTAATAATGTGATTTGAAATGTGCACAATTAATTTTTGCAGCAGTGCTGCATTAATTCTGAATTGGCTGGGTGTTACTATACTGAAATTTTCGAATGTGAAAGGCATTTTGTACCACTGAAGTTTTTCGTACACATCGATAGCTTTATTAATATAAAGATTGACTTTTGTAGAATTTTGGTTGTGTATCCATTGATTTTATATGCGATTTCATTGAAAGAAGTGTTTTTTAATGCAATGATTTTCAACAACACACTCAACCTGGGCTCCTTGCATGAGGAATATTAGCTACAAGCATTAGCTGAGCATGCGTCCTGTCAATTTCTACTCTCACACCCCTGATTTAGCATAGGGATTGGGCTTGTTTGCATATGCATGAGTTCGTTGAGTTGGTCGTAGCGTCCTTGGAGATAGTACATTTCTAGTAAAATGGTATAGATGAGTTTATAGTCAAAATGCGTGATGTATTTTAACAGTTTAAACGTAGGCCTATGTTTTTGTAAATGTGCATAATTTCCAATCACGTCGCAGATGGCAACTATCACAGCACAAGTAATAATTTATCCTAGTGTATTGCCCCGGTAGAATACCTTGCATATGCCATAGACAAATTTTGATAACTTGGTTGGTAGACAGAGATGACGTCAGTGGTACTGATTTTGGTTTAGATCTGAAACCATATTATACCTCAGGTTTAGATTGAGAAAGTATAGGCCTACATATCAAGTAATTATCTGGTGGGAATTGTTTTATTGTTGTATTAATTGTGGTATACTGAACCCGACAACCACATTTGAAGAAAATAATTATAACTATGATTAATTTTATCATGGGCTATATTTTTGCCGGCGGAGGAATATGGATTTAGCCTGGGGAGTTAGCTTTCAAAAACTGTATCACGTGTCATTACATGTGGATGGGATGGGTGAAGTTTCGTGTTACCAAAGTAGGCCTATGGTGTGTTACCATTACAACAACAACTTACTTATTTACATAGTACATCCAATCACAGCGTGCTGATCTGTCTAAAGTAATAAACAAAGGTTGTTCAGTCGCACAGTAACAGTGCATGCACGTCATTAGAGGCGCTACGGTAGTTTAATATGGATATGCAAACGAGATGGCCGGTGACCGTGACTCAACTGTAAATGATTATTCTTCGGGACACCTTGACGGATTTTCCCGCAATTGACACACAGTGCTGTAAGCATGGTAAAGTGAACCTGTAAAATGTACCAAATGCAGTTTTTGATATTGCGGTACATGTCAGCTATTTTTATGCAATTTTCGGCCGTTGTTTCGGCCTACAGTTTGTTTAGGACTTCTGTGTTGTGGACCATACTATTTTGTTTTTACGAAAGTGATCATTTCTCCATCATTTTGTTTCAAGTTGCTTTATTTATTACTAAATAGCCTATTCGGTCTGGGTATTAAATTGATAGGCCTAATGGCGCAGTGTAAAGGACCATGCGGTTATAAGTTGAGACTCCCAAAAGACTGACGGCGTGACATTTTTCTTGAACAAATGAAATGATAATGATATTTTCAAAATGAATACTTACACCCCTCATAGGGGTCTATGTAAAACAGTCAATTATCAGAATTGCAAGTGTAGTCTAAAAGTGACAAAGAGATATTGTATTCTCTGGTTTGGAATGAGTATTTATGACTGAAAGCAGTTTAAGCAGCTAATTAGCACTAATTAAACCTTTTGAATAAATAATTAGGTCTGTTAATGAAGTAAATTTTGATCACCCTGTATACATAGAAGCAAACATCGCACCCAAAATAAAGTATATTTCTGGTTGGCTTTTTCAATTCAAGCTCTGTTTGATTTTGTGGTCCTCAGATTGAGAAAATATTCCTGAAAAAAAAAATATACCATATATGTTCCTTAAAAAGTTCATTTTTACACACTGTATATCGTCTAGTACACCCTGAATATTGATTTCGAATTTTGGTCAGTTTAATCTCTGTTCTTAATGCTTTCCAGAAATAGGCCTACCTGTAATTGGTTCATAAAATGATATAACTATTCATCGCAAAATTGAAAACACTGCCATACCCGATGTCAGTCAATGGTATATCAAACCACAATATGAACCTGAAGACTCGTCATCAGACTTAGACACTATCCATGCTATCAATGAGGAATTGCTATTACCCCATACCACAGTATTATGTTTATAATCATTCCTAGGCCTTATTAAAGGCTCAGATGCATACAACTTTTTAACTCATTTATGTTAAGTACAAACTTGAGAATATGTTCTTCATTTTAAGTAAATGTCATCATATGTTATTAAGTATACCAAGAAATGAACTAAGTACTCAGCATATAAATTAATTTGTGCCCTCATTGTGGATTTTTAAGACAAAATAAAATAAAGGAAACAAACATCATTCTCCTTTTTACAGTGTCGTTTCTAAAAGCTCATTTTTAAGCCAAAGGTCCTCTCAGTGAATGTGAAATCCAACATTTTTTCTTCATTCACTGCGCCGTCTTTTTTAAAGACATTTCTTGTTTCTCTATCGATTTGCGTGTAATACCGTTATATTGACAAACTAAAAAATATTGTCACGTGTGCCTATGTAATAGTATGGTAATATTCGTATTGCGCGGACTTGGATGTCGACCTTTTCCCATGATACATCACGATTACATCGCAAACCGCTGGCGGCGCCCTTATTGTGAATAGCGAGAATTGACGGATGGAAGAGGAGAAACGTCTGTTCCTCGCAGAACTTTTTACCAATGTTTACGTGAAACGTTCCCTCTTGTCTTTCCCCATGCCCTGCCAAAAGCATTGTTGATCGAAATACCGGGACAAATGAACGTCAATAATTCGCCAATTTTGTCTCCCTTTAACTCGGTTAAGACCAAAATTAATCTCGGTTAGTATTGCAAATTAGATGATTGCATCCATCCCAGTTGATGCAACCATGGAAATATTTCCAACTATAGTCGTTAAATATCCACTTACAATACAATCATACTGTCTAAGGAATGAGCACTGGTCGTCACAAAATTGTACAAATTATGGCCTCCTGGATAAAATTCATCTGTAAATTCCTCGCTGTATCCTTCCGATGAAATACCAAGCTGTGGGAAGAGTTGACGTATTTGTCGAAGTCCGTAGAAGAGCGCTGCTATCCAGCTACCATAGAAGTTGACGAGTTGTTCGAGTCTGAAAAAAAAATCAAATTTGTAAATGAATCATTTTTTTCTTCTTTACTGCAATACGACGTCACTCATGACAGAGTTATCCTCATTTAAATAAAATTCTGTCATCCATAAGGTACCACGGGAAAATTCGCATGATAATACAATAATTAACGTGTGATATGTATAAATGGTTGTGGAATCGATCTAGAGACCCGTCCCTCTGTCATCTTAAGTTATCTTAGAACTGTCCTCCAGCATGGCTGCCATTTCAATTGTTATAACGTTCCGGGTTGGTTTATTGCAAACACTCTATAATCATCTACGCACAGTTTCCATCTCGATACACCTGAGCACACATTTTCGTCCAAGAGCTACCAAGCAAGCAGTGAATTTGTCTCCACGCAGTCTTTGATTACACTACACGGTTGGGTGCATAACATCGTAAGAGATGTGGAGCTCCTAGCTAAAAAATGGGTCTCTGTGATTGGTTTTTGTCAAACCTCAAGTGTTCCCTTCATCCAATCACATTTTTTTTTAGATCAAACGAAAGCTAACACTTACCGCTAAAACACTTTTCGTCATTAGGTCAACAGATGACGCAATGTTATAGCAAGGCGAATGTGGTAAATCTGTTGAAAACTACCTATCCAAGCATATTGTTTGACCAAAATGTAGGTTTTAAAACTCAAAACCTCAAGTGTTCCTTACAATATTTTTCATATTTTATGTCATTAAATGAAAAAGCACACTTATACTGTCCATACACTATAGCGTCACTAGAATGAGCAATGCCCAATTCTCTTTAAATTCAATGAACTCTGACTTTGCTAAAGAGCGCTTACAAATGATATGGAAGGGGAATAAATATATCCCAAATGTGTCACTTTTAAAATACTCTCTTTTTCTGTTAAAATTGGTATAAACTTGAACGAATAAAGTCGCATCATGCCGAATGAGGTGTCAAAATACGCAGAACAAAATTATCCATCTATTGAATTGGTAATTCAGGTTTATAGTGTATTGAAGATATTGCTTTTGTTTAAGTATACGGTTACTTTACGTGCGCAGTATAAATACGGGAGCATCCCGGGGCACTTCATTTTCTAGGCTAATAGAAATGTATCAGTAGATTTGGTCTTTTAATTTAAGTACTCATTTTCGGAATATTTGAAATACGGAAATAGTAAATATCTACGGTACTATTTCCATGACATAAAATATTCCAAAAATGAGTACTTCAATTAAACATTGTTAAAAGACCAATTCTATACATTTATGTTAGCATTGTAAATTAATGCAGATTTTGATATCAGGTGATAGCTCATAATTTTTCTCACAACCCCAGTGAAATGTTAGGGCTGGAATCCCGGACATATGTTTCCTTATAAAAAAAATATTCGGTAAAAAACCGCCTGCATGTATATTTCTGATAAAGTTATGTATAAAATAAAGATTGTGTATAATATAAGTGTAAAAATTTTTGTTACGAATATTAATTTTCGAAGTTCCCAAGAGAGATAGAGACAATTAATGAAGGCTGACACTAACATTTCAAAATTCAAAATTTATGATGAATCTACAATATTGATATACATTATATTTAAAAAAAATACACAAATTGTAAATGCAGATTTTGATATCAGGTGAAAGCTCATAATTTTTCTCACAATCCCCAGTGAAATGTTAGGGCTGGAATCCCGGACATATGTTTCCTTATAAAAAAATATTCGGTAAAAAACCGCCTGCGTGTATATTTCTGATAAAGTTATGTATAAACTCAGAAAAGATCTATGTTATGCCAATTCAAATTGTTGAAATTGAATGACAAAATTTCAAAAAAAAAAATATAGTCGGAATATTACACAGCGCTCACAAATCAATGCTTTCATAACTTAGGACAAAAAACACAATACATAATGGCCGATTTCACCAGACCTCCTCATGATTATACATGTACCTTTCTTTCCCAGCAAACACAAAACGATTTAAAAACGTTTTATACAGGTTATATTTTGGGTTTTTGGTTTTGGTAAAAACGTTTTAATAACATTAAATGTCGGGTTATATAAAGGTCATGAAATAATGAAAACACACTACAAAATATTTGTAAAATGTTTTAAAAACGTTATTATAAAACATTTTTTGCAAACATTATTTGCTAAATATTTTGTCAACACTTATGTTAGAATATTTACGTAAGTTATCATAAAATGTTTTTGAATGTTATGGAAACGTTTTATACCCTTTATATACCTTAAAGTATAACCCGACATTTAAATGTTTTCTAGCAACCTTTTCTAACCTATTGCGAATTTGCAGTAAGTTATCATAAAATGTTTTTGAATGTTATGAAAACGTTTTATACCCTTTATATACATTTTATATAACCCAACATTTAAATGTTTTCTGGCAACCTTTTCCGAATATTAATAATGTCGAAAACGTGTTGTGTTTGCTGGGTATACTCCTGTGCGCTAATGCTTATTTATATATAAATCAACAAGTATTACGGAATCATCTGCTACAATTATATCGCGACAATATTATTATCAAATCAACAATTTTGCAAAATTTTAATTGCTGACATAGGGGTTAAATGACCAAATGCCTTTAACTTCATCGACCAATGTCGTAGTAGAAAATCGAACGAATAAAGCGAAAAACACAAAACTGTAGTGAGAACATTAAGGGGGGTACTACACCCCTGGCCAATTTTGTGCCTGTTTTTGCATTTTTCTCAAAATTTAAACTGCATTGGTGACAAGTAAGATATGTATATTATAGGGGCAAGGACTACAACTACTGCACTGGAAATTCAGCAACTCAAGGCAAGTAGTTATTGATTTATTGATCAAATATTGGTTTTTCCTCATTTTTGAATGTAACTCCACAACTGTTGTCTGTGCTGAAATAAAATTTCCAGTGCAGTAGGCCTAGTTGTAGTCCTTGCCCCTATAATATACATATCTTACTTGTCACCAATGCACTATAATTTTGAGAAAAATGCAAAAATAGGCACAAATTGGGCAGGTGTAGTACACCTTAACAAAAGACTATCCGATGTTCAGTCGGGGTCAGGCATGTTTGCCATTAGCATTAAGAGTTGTGATTTCACTCTTATTGGTTCAGGTGAAGAATACAATCTTTATTTGCTTATGAATTGTTAATGTATTGGTATAATATATGCTTCATTCAAGATAGGCATATACCTTATATAATAATTGGCCCGTAAGAAGCCCAGAATGGAGACAAAGTATTAAACTTCTTTCCCGACTTCTTTATCCGGCATTTTCTTGGATTTGTAATTCATAGCAGAAAACAATGAAGATCATGACATATCATTTATACAAAAATGCGCTAGAAAAGGATTTAATAGCGTTTTTACTGTGCAAATAATCACTTTCCTTAATCGGGGACTAACCCTTTGTTATGCTAAATAGCCTTCCCAATTTTACATGTTGAAGGCCACAATCTCAGTAAATATCTAATCAAAAGAGCAGATTGTGTATAATATAAGTGTAAAAAAAATTATTACGAATATTAGGCCTAATTTTCGAAGTTCCCAAGAGAGATAGAGACAATTAATGAAGGCTGACACTAACATTTCAAAATTCAAAATTTAGGATGAATCTACAAATATTGATAGGCTATACATTATATTAAAAAATACACAAAAAGCAAAAATGTCTGATGACACTTTACCTGAACATATTTGTGTTGCAGAAAGTAACAGATGGGAAGTCCAATTCATCTTCTGTAACATATTTCAAGTTCGTCACAGTCTCACGGTTGACAAATTTCTGTGTTGATCGAAAAATTTGAACAGCTAAACCAACAAGTGCTCCTATAACGATCAAACCCCAAAATAGTCTGAAAACAAGAAGGGGAAAAAAGATAAACTGATAAAGATCTGTAAAAAACTTGCAGTACAATAACATCATAAATGCTCAACTTTTGATACAAAGATTTGTGTATAATGCATTCTCTCAATGATCGCGCGAAGAGGTAGAAGAAAAAGAGGAGGAAGAAGAAGATGGAGAAGAAGAAGAAGAAGAATATAAAAAGAGGAAGAAGGAGGAGATAATAAAGAAGAGATAGAAGAAGGGCGATTAGGTGAAGAACCAGGGGGATAGGAGAAGAAAAAAGATGATGTTGAAGATGATGAAAATGATGATATATAGAAGATAAAGAACAGGAAGAAGAAGACGATAATAAAGAAGATAAAGAAGAAGGGCGATGGGGAGAATGAGAAGAATGGAAAGGAGAAGTACAAGTAGCAGATGATGTCAAAAAGGAAAAGACGATAAAGAAGAAAGATGACGAAGAAGAAAAATGACGAAGATGATGAAAATGATCCTGATGTAGAAGATGATGTAGAATACAAATATATTCACGATATGAAATAAGATGGAAAAATCTCATAAAACGATCTTACCTCCGAAAACTACTACTATTAGTCCCACCGATATATTTAAGTCCAGCAAAACTCGTTTCCTGACTACATTGTAGCACACTGGCACAACATCCACTCGATTTATGCTCCTCTTTGTCATCGTCAGGCTGCTGGATCTTGGGCTTGGTTTCCGGAGGTTGAACTTGAGAAGTAATGGGCATTTTGGTGCTGTTTTGCAAGTACCCATCATCCCAGGAAGTTGGTGTCACTACTGTCATTCGACCATTGTATTGGTACGTGGATGAAGACATGTTCGATACTACCAACTACTATACATGTCGACGTACAAATTTGTTGTAAACTTAGTGAACGCTTAAACAAGCATGACAAGCATTGTGTGTGTCCATAACAACTTTAAGCAAAGATGCGGATGTTGATCGACCTAAGCTGAGAGTGACGGACTCTTTTCCTTAATTGTGTCACAATGCGACCAAATGAGATGGATGTTGGCAAAAGGATGCGCTAAGCCCGGGGGGGGGGGTCACTCACATGGAATTGTGGTACGGGTATATGCGGCGGTCAAAAATCACTTTTTCAGGCTCACTCCGGCAGTTCCTTTTTACCCACATTTCCATCATGCTCCAGTTCATTGAGCCTCAAACTCTGACAATTTTAGCTCTTTAGCTAAAAAAATTATTTAAAAAATCAGTGATTTTTTAGCTCCAAAGCCTATAATCTGACCAAATTTTAGTTCACTAACCCCCCCAAAAAAAACCCCCACTGTTTAAATTTGAGTTCATCAAGCCCCTAGTTGTCCCAAAATCAGTTCTTTTTTTATATTTCCCAAAGTTTGGCGCTCCGCGTCGCACACCCGAGGCGGGGCACTCCCATATATTGGTACGCGTCATGTGCCTGTCAATAGACCCCCTTTGTTGAGGCATATCGGCCACCCTATGACCCCCCTTTTAAAAAAAAATTACACTAAAAGAGAAAAAATTGAGCTATTGTACTATTTTTACATTTTAGCAATGTTTTCTTAAAAATCGCGAATTTTTGCCCAGAAAGTTATTTTTCACTGTCAATGACACCCAATTCTAAGCATTGCTACACATAATGACCCACATTTTCTTGGAGCCGCCACTGAATAACCCCCCTTTTTGACACTGCTTGACCGATAGACCCCTAGTGTCGTACTCCGGTAGGCACAGGTACGTCACTTTCATATTCGAGTGCCCCACCCGGGTGCTATGTCTAAGAGTTTGCGCGTGTAAGCATGTAGCCTAATTATTGACTTTGTCAAGAACACAATCAGGCCTATATACATGTATATAAGTGCGAGTAGGCGACATTTATGATTATTATTAGTATTATTATTATTCAGAGGCTCTGGAAGATTTTGCATGGGGGGGGGGGAAACTTTGGGCCCGAATCGCGAAACGCTGAAGCCGAAGCGCGGAAGCTTTTGAAATGCATACATTTTTACATGAATTGTAATTTTGAATTATACCCTAAAAATTATTGATTTTACCTCAGATTATTGAGGGCCCTAGGGTACTTGGGCCCACCCAGTGTCTTTTTGACATTGGGGGGATGGGGTTGGAAAAAAATTCTTGAAGTATACCGGTAGTGAATCAAGCACCTTTTGGCGACAGAATAAGTTAATGGTACAAATGCTGAATAACCCCCCTTTTGAAAGTCGAAGTGTCGACTGAAAATTCCAGGTACGCAAATTTTTGTGTTGTGATCAAGGGTTTAAACCACTAAATGGGAAGAAAGAAAGGATAAAGAAGAAAAAGGGAAGAATGAAATTTGACAACAGAGACTCGAACCCGTACTCAAGGTTTAAAGCTCAAAAGAACTAGTCTAGTTCGAGTCCATCATACTGCAGTTACTGTCCGTTTTCCTATACACAATACACAGTGCTCTCACCATTGACGCGTGACCTCTACAAATAGTGTATGTTAGAAGTATATTGCATTTGCCTAGTTAACATCACTGTGTGAAAAATAAGCGGCCAATATTTAAAGTATTCTCCAAACTTCTAGCAAATATATTTCTCTAACATGACCTAAAATTACAGCTAGGTTAGATGTTCAGAAATAGTCGCACTTTCGTAAAATATGAGTGAGGGCAAGGCATAGCTAGCTCATAGCTAGCCAACTCCCCGTGTTAATTGAATGGAGATTTGACCGAAAATATTGAGCTATATTGGTAACGGACTGAAGGATGCCACAAAAAAAAAACGGTACAAGCTACATTTAAAGTATTCTATGAAATTCTAGAAAATATAGTTTTGTAACATGTCCTAAATTTTTAGCTAATTTAGGTGTTTGGAAATAGTCGCACTTTTGTGTTTTAGGAAGGATATGTAAACGACAGATAACACCAAAAATATGAAGAAATTATTTCCAAACCGTGTTAAGTCAACAATCATTATGCTGCTCATTTTCAAGAATGCTGGTTAACAAAAAGCAGACCATTGTCTCATTTCGTGAACAAAGGTCCACATACCATTGTTTCCTTGCGTTTCCTTTATAATCGGTTACCCAACTGAAGCTGTATTATACCAGCTCATTGCGATACCGCACATGTAAAACAGACACATGTGCACAACCAGAGAAGATCCGATTTAATCAGTTGAGCTGTTTCAATGAGTGTTATCTTGGTTTAATAGCTTTTAATGGGGTTTAAGTCCTGCAAAGGTCGAGGTGAATTCTACTGTAGACATGATTGCATCATGTCACGCTAACCAGGATCGGATTTACCATTGGGCCTACTTATGGCCCCAGCCCCCAAATTTGCCCTGGGCATCTTCTTTTTTAGCCCCCAAAACACCATGATTTGAGCCAAAATAGGGTAAAATTGCCAAATGTTTGCGCGCTTCGCACGTACCAGCCAGTTATAGAGTAAAATTCACCTTCATTTTGGGCTAAAATAGTCTGAAATTGGAATTTTTTCACGCGCAATTATGTCCTAGCTAAATCTCTCTCTCTTCAAATTATAATGCTCCCGCCGACACCGTCGATCTATACCTAAACCAAATCTTGCACATACCTTCCTCACGGTGAGTTGGGGCCTCCAAATTTTGGCCTGGCCCAAGGCCCCCAAAAAGGTAAATCCGGCCCTGACTCTAACCGATTACGCGGCCAAACATGCGGCCTTACGAAACATGTTGATCTCAAAGCGACTATATACAATAGTGTCATTACAGGCTGTTGATCAAGCTCGTCGCTTCTGGAATTTTTTTTGTAAGAGTCAATTTGGAGTGAAAATGAAATGGGAAAGCGAGTACGAGTGGCAGAAAGTTGGTGTCACTACTGTCATTCGACCATTGTATTGGTACGTGGATGAAGACATGTTCGATACTACCAACTACTTAACACGAACAAATTTGTTGTTCAAACTCCCGGTTCAAACTGAACGCTTAAACACGCATGACAAGCATTATGTGTGTCCATAACAACTTAAGATGCGGATGTTGATCGACCTAAGCTGAGAGTGACGGGACTCTTTTCCTTAATTGTGTCACAATGCGACCAAATGCATAAGCTGGTTATAGGCAACACATTCTTCACGAAAAATAAAAACCGCTATTGGACATGGGAAAGCCCTGATGGACACACCAGAAACCAAATAGACTTTATTCTCAGTAGCCAAAAGGGAATTATCCAGGACTGTGGATTTATCACAAAGGTAGATATAGGAAGTGATCACAGAATGGTGAGGGCTAAACTTCATATCAGCAAAAGACTAGCCAGGCTTAAATTTATCAGAAATGAAAAGAAAGGCAAGATTACCATCCTACGACTAAGAGAGAAGAGGTCAGAATTCCAGTTGGAATTGAAAAATCGCTTTGAGGGACTAGACATTGAAGAGTTGGATTTAGACCAAAAATACCAAACTATATCCAGCACTGTGATGGAAGTGGCAGCACAAGAGAAGTGGAGGAAGCAAACAACTGAGGAGGACAAAGAGATTGAGGCCCTGGACAGAAGGAGGAAATTGAGAAAAGAAATTATCGACAAATCAATACCTGAAAAGAGCGAATACAGGGAGCTCGTCAAAACTGTGAGGAAAAAACGTAGACAGAGGAGCAGAAAGAAGAGAAAAGAACAAATAGAAATCATTCTCAAAAGTGGAAGAGGACCTCAGCATATTGCAAAGCTGAACCGGAAGAAATCAAGAATGCACCAAATGAGACAAAAAGACGCTGTCTTAACAAATGACAGGCAAGAGATACTTAATGTATGCGCAGACTTTTATCAAGACCTGTCTAGCTCCAAATCAAACGAGGCAAAACCAAATACAATATCACCAGACATATCCGCCATCCCAAGTATAACACAAAAAGAAGTGGAAATGGCTGTAAAGGAGATGAAAGACAGCAAAGCACCAGGAACAGATGACATTACTAGTGATATAATCAAGATTGGAGGAGAGGGAATTACTCAACATTTAGTTGGACTCTATAACCAAATATTGGATGAAAAAAGGATACCAGTTTGCTGGAAAGAGGCAAAAGTGATTCTCCTTTACAAGAAAGGTGGAAAAACAGACATTAAAAACTACAGACCTATCAGCCTGTTATCACATGTTTACAAAATTTTCACAAGGTTAATACAGAACAGAATTAAAGGAGTGCTTGATGAAAACCAACCAAGAGAACAGGCAGGCTTCAGAAGTGGATATTCAACAGTAGACCATCTGCATGCCATCAACCAACTTATTGAGAAGGCAAATGAATATAATTTGAAGCTATGCATTGGATACATAGACTATGAGAAGGCCTTTGACTCAGTGGAACATAAAGACCTCTTTACAGCACTATATGTATATACGTAAAGTTGGAGTCAATGAAGGTTATGTCCAAATTCTCGATGACATATACACAAATGCCACAGCCAAAATCCACATTGAAAACGATGTTTCAAAAACAATCCGAATTCAGCGTGGTGTGAGACAGGGAGACACAATATCCCCCCAAAATATTCACTACAGCAATGGAAGATATATTCAGAAAGCTGAACCTACAGGAGAGAGGGATCAACATAGATGGCGAGAAGCTAACAGATGAAATGGGATAGCGAGTACGAGTGGCAGAAAGTTGAGAAGTAATGTAGTGTCAAAATTAATGTTCAATATTAATAAACTATCTTCAGTAAATAGCAAAAACATATGAAATAGTTAATTAATTGGCTTTTGAGCTATCTTCAGTAGATAGCAAAAAGAAAACCCCAACTTACATTCAATCAATCAATCAATCATCAATCGATCCATCCATATATCAATCAAACAATAAAATAAATTAAGAGCTATCTTCAGTAGATAGCAAAAAAAAAAAAAAAAAAGAATTTGTAAATTAATTTTGGAGCTATCTTCAGTAGATAGCAAAAAGCACCCAACATTCGATCGATTGATTGGTCGATCCATCACTTGATCAAACACTAAATAAAGTAATCGATCAAAAAATAAATTAAGTAATTGATCAAACAATAAATAAATTAGCTAATTGATAAATTAACTTAATAATTTCTAAGCTATCTTTAGTAGATAGAAAAAACACAACCAACATTCAGTCAAGCAAGCAATCAATCGAACGAACCATCCATCCATCGATTAATCAACCAAACTATAAATAAATAAATAAATCATATGGAATTGTAAATTAATTATTTTCTTAGCTATCTTCAGCAGATAGCAAGAAAACAACATTCAAAAAATCAATCAATCAATTAATTAATCAATCAATCGATCGATTCATTCATCAAACAATAAATAAATTATAAATAAATAAATTGGAGCTATCTTCAGTAGATAGCACAAAAACACAGGAACTTGTAAATGAATAAATTTTTGAGCTATCTTTGGTAGACAGCAAAAAATCTAACATTCAGTCAATCAATCATCCACCCATCCATCAATCAATCATACAAGAAATCAATGTTTAGATAAATAAATAAAGAGTTATCTTCAGTAGACAGCAAAAACATATGAATTTGTAACTTCATTTTTGAGCTATCTTCTGTAGATAGCAAAAAAAACCCAACACTAAATCAATCATTCGATTAATCCACCCATCCATCAATTAATCCTACAATATATCAATTTTTTAATTAAGAGCTATCTTTAGTAGATAACAAAAACATGAATTTGTAACTTAATACATTTTTTTGAACTATCTTCAGTAGATAGCAAAAAACAAAAAAGTAACATTAAATCAATCGATAAATCAACCCATCCATCAATCAATCATACAATAACATTTTTTTAAATAAATAAAGAGGTATCTTCAGAAGATAGCAAAAACATTATGAATTTGTAACTTAATTAATTTTTGAGCTATCTTCAGTAGATAGCAAAAAAACCTAACATTCAATTAATCAATCGATCCATCCGGCATCCACCCATCGATCAATTTTTAAATAGATAAATGAATTAAGAGCTATCTTCAGTTGATAACAAAAAATCCTATCAATCAATCTTTCCATCCACCAACCCATCCGTCAATCAATCACACAGTTAATCAATTTTTTTAATAAATAAAGAGCTATCTTCAGTAGATAGCAAAAACATAAATTTGTAAATATTGAAGCTATCTTCAGTAGATACCAAAAACTGCCCAAAATTAAATCAACCGATCTATCAATTGATCCATCCATCAATCAATAAATAACAAAAATAAAAATTAAATAAATAAATATGATTTTATCTTAAAATTTAGGTCTTCAGCAGATGGCGCATCATATGATGCACAAGTTATTGATTGAAATAGTTTCACTGCCCAATCCTTTTTTAAAAGGATGTCTCCTGCAATCACAACATTATGCCTTATATGATAGAAAATTAATTATCAAGCACGAATCATGTGGTTTTATTTGAAACAAACTCATATTGACCATAAAAACGAAATAATACAGTCCTCTCTCAACACGTGATATTCAAAATTCCTGGGCGCCGAAATTGTAATCCTAGTAATACAATAGAGGCTGACAACCACTGGCGTAGCTTGTTTCATCCAATTGGGGGGGGCACCAACCATGATTGGGGTGCAATGGGTCTAATTGGGATCACAAGCTGGGTTTTTTTCCCATGCGATTTTCTAAATTTTGCAATAGATTGGGGATGCCAACCACCTCCCCCCCCCCTCCCACCCCCACCCCCCTGTGTCCCTATGAACATACGCCACTGCTGACAATTGAGTACAAGTAACCATGACGTCATTGCACTAGACAATTTCGGCCCAGGAATTTTGAGTATCACGTGATGAGAGCCGGCTGTTTTTATTTGTTTTTATGGTCAATATGAGTTTGTTTCAAATAAAACCATGTGATACGTGCTTGATAATTGTTTTTCTAACATATAAGGCATAATGTTGTGATTGCCGGAGTCATCCTTTAATCACAATCACTAAAATCACTAGATAAATGTAAAATTAAACAAAAACAAGGAAACACAAAATTAAACACTTAAACAGATGATAAAGTTTCATTCCAATATATTGATATTACTTTATTCTACTTGGACGGATTCATATGTAAAATAATAGCACACATTTATACACAAGTATGCAGTACAAGTAATTTGAAGGATCTTGCGAGTATTTCACAAAGCTCTTAAACCTTTGTAACTCAAGTAACCATTCACAAGTTACAAATACCCTTTGACTAGACTAAAGTTTACGAAGGGCAGCATTAC
Source organism: Amphiura filiformis (assembly GCF_039555335.1). NCBI lineage: Eukaryota > Metazoa > Echinodermata > Ophiuroidea > Amphilepidida > Amphiuridae > Amphiura > Amphiura filiformis. Next base: position 29,491,592 of record NC_092643.1, read on the forward strand.
TTTGCGTGAGCAAATAAGGTAGTATGGAAAGCAATGAGCTATTCCAGTTGAATCCCACACTACCCCTGTGGAAGATTTTGGAAATATCTTCCACAGGGGGAGTATGTTTTTCAATTGTAATTAGTCAGTGTTATTTTGAAATCCATACTCCCCTGTATTATGGCTTTACCTATATCTTCCACAACTGGAGTGAGTATTTCAAAGTTACCCAATTGACCTTTGTATTCAAAACTCATACTCCCTCTGTGGAAGACTTTAGCTAAATCTTCCACCAGGGGTAGTGTGGATTTTAAATGGAATAGCCCATTAGCTCCCTGAGCGGAGGTAAACAACAGTAAAACATGATTGAATCCCTTTCAACAACAAAAACTAGTCCGACGAGTAGGACCTGTTTTTTCTTAGTTAACAACTATACTCTGACTCTGATCGCTCAAGAAAGATTAACCACAAAAATCCACTAAGCGCCCCTCCAGAAAAAAAGGGCGGCGTGGTCACTGGACTTTCGCGAGTCCTCTTCTTGCGCCATGTGAGATAGTGATCATAATCTGAGTGAGTATAGTCTGCTTACTTAGAAAAAAAGGGCCTACTTGTCGGACTAACAAAAACAAGCTGAAGATAATCTAATTCACATTATTACTTCATGAGGAATCTCATTTAGTCATTGTCATGCTACTCAACATTACAAGAAGATCAATGATTTCTCTCTTGTTATTAACAATAAATCTACAAAATAAAAACAACAATGTCAAGTGAGTCGCTTCCAAAATAATGAATACAACATGAACATGTATACGCACTCAAGTTCCAAGCATGATGATTGACAAATTTTATGCACTTATGTGTAACACGTATGTACTCTATAAAACTTATTTTTGTGTTTTGTAAAAGTGTGGATTCATTGCTGATTAACAATGTTTGGCTCCTGTACAAAGGTATAGGAAGCAGGGCTCGGCCCCTGACAATCAGTGAGGGCCCACAAAAGACACATCTGGCGGGCCCAAATGGCTCACTTTTTTGTGGGGTTCATAGGTTAAAACCAGTGCCCCAAATTTGGGATCAAGGGCCCAAATGGCACTCAGAAATTCTGGCTTATTTCAAAGCCTGATAGGAAGTTGTTGAAAAGATAAAAAAACCAAAAAAACATTTTACACTCCTTTCACCCTCCCTTACAAAAGGGTTTTTAATTTAAATGTTTGATTTGTTCCCTTAATAATTAAACTATTTTACAGGGTGTCACCAAAGTCTCTGTACCATTTTAAATGTGGGGATACCTTGTGAAGGGTTCAATATAATAAAATGCTGAAAACATTATTTGAACATAGCTAGACACTTGTGGAATTATTTTAGTACCAAACTTGATAACCTACTTTAAAATGTACTGGCGATGTCATAATAGCATACAGCTGTCATAGTAGCAGAATGTCATCCCTTCTTCTGAATATTCCCCACATTCTATTCAAGCTCATTAATGCAGTTTATTTTTGTATAAAGATGACATTGGGTTATACCATTTGAAATCAAAACTCCCCCTGTGGAAGATTTTGGAAATATCTTCCACAGGGGGAGTATGTTTTTCAATGTAATTGGTCAGAGTTCATCATTTTGAAACCCATACTCCCCCGTATTATGGCATTACCTATATCTTCCACAACTGGAGTGAGTATTTCAAATGAAAGTTACCCATCTGTCTATTCTATTTGAAACTCATACTCCCTCTGTGGAAGACTTTTGCTAAATCTTCCACAGGGGTAGTGTGGATTTTAAATGGAACAGCACATTTTGTATGTACGGATAAGTGATAAATGGCATGGTTTCAATGTGACTTACAATATTCAGCGAATCGATACTCAATAATACTTAATAATGTGATTTGAAATGTGCACAATTAATTTTTTCTCTATCGATTTGCGTGTAATACCGTTATATTGACAAACTAAAAAATATTGTCACGTGTTATGTAATAGCATGGTAATATTCGTATTGCGCGGACTTGGATGTCGACCTTTTCCCATGATACATCACGATTACATCGCAAACCGCTGGCGGCGCCCTTATTGCGAACAGCGAGAATTAAAAGAACATTATGAACTCACATGCTTGAGGGCCAATAACACTGCATTCTAAACATAGTCAACTAATTCCTGAAGACAAGATCAGTGTGTGCTTCAGTGTGTTGTGGACATAGGAAGAAAAATCCTAAGAAAAATCTAAGAATGTATGAATTGATAAGGATTTATTTAGAAAAATCTCTACCCTCTCGAGGAAGAAAATGGTTACGAAATCAACCAGTAGCGTTGCCAGGATTTTAGTGAGGGTAGGAAGCCAAATTTTTGTCCCCATTTGTAGTTTTTTGTCATTTTAATGACATTTTACTCTTTGCCATCCCTATTATATTGCTGAAAAATTTCTGCAGGAGGAGGGGGTATAAACATGTACTGTTGAAATGTGGACCGCTCTCCTGCGTGGAGTTAAGGATACAAGCAGAACAATGGTTTCAGAAGGACGGTGCGACACACCGAAAACTGACTCTCCAATGCAGGGCTTGAAAAACGTTTCCATAAGAAGATCATATCCCTCAAAACTGATCACTATTGGCCACCTTATTCGGCAGATTTCAGTATACACAATTTTTTCCGTGGGGTTATCTCAAAGACCAGTGTATAGCGCAAAACTTCGTAGCATACCTGACTTGTCAATTTGTTTGTATTAAATTAAGTGTGTTTGTTTCTCCGCTTGAAAGAATGGTTTTCTAGTATTATAGTAAACATTATCTTGTATCATAGTATTAAATTTACACAAACAGTGGCAAGTTTGGTACCAAATTTTTTTACAAGTGTTCCTTTTCCAAATATGTTTTCCAATTTTCTGTATACCATTTTCTTCCTGAAGATACAAAGGTTGGAAATGGTAAAGAGAATTTTAGGACACCTTGTACTTATTCCAGCTCAACAGATTGGCCTTAACTTAAGAATAAAAATTATGAAAGTCTTACACAACAGCATTGAAAACAATTTTTGGCATCAAATTCTGGGGTAGAATTTTGTAACACGATACAAGAATCAGTCTTGATTCTTGCAATAGTCATTTGATTCTTAAGCAATGTGCCAATGTTTCCTGTGTAAACATAATAAGTTTACAAGAATCAAGTTTCAATCACACAACAAGTTTGATTCACACAAATATGTGGTGTGATCAAGCAAAATCAGTCCAAACTTCCAAAGTCGGGCATATTCAACTTACATTTTTTACAGCATATACTACAGAAACCCAACTGAATTGAACATTTGAAGTGTTTCAAAACAATATGCAACAAAAATATTTATTGTCTTTCTTTGGCTATATCTGAAAATCAATATATCCGACTTCTAACTGGTTTTGCTTGATCACATCGCATATATTTTTAAGAATCTTTCTCGCCAAAATGCTAGCCCTGAAATTTCTGTCCAAGATGGCATACATACAGCTAATTTGACAAATTTGCTTAATGTACACCATCTCAGACAGAAAGGGTTACAAGCTTGAGTATGTCTTCAAATTGCAGGCACATATGTGATGCGATCAAACAAAATCAGTCGGAAGTCGGGAATATTGATTTTGAGATATAGCCAAATAAAGGAAATATTTCCTTTTGCTTCCTGCTGTTTTGGAAACTCTTTAATTGCTCATATCTTTGGAACATGTTGTTAAATTTCAATGGGGTTTTCTAAATAATCCAGCTTTGTTAATACTTTTACTATCCTATAAGAAACTGAAAATTTAATATTTCTGAATTCCGACTTCAGGATGATTTTGCTTGATTGCATCACATATGCATGTTTCCTTTCCCTTTTGCTTGGCAACTGTTGTTCTCAAGACTGAGTAAAACTGGCCATCTTGGTAAACACAAGTCCATCTAGTATTCATGATTGAATGATCAAAGGAAAATTACACATGCAACACTCACCCCTCCAATAATCAATATCATGATGCTTACTCACAAGCCTAACACAATATACACAAAGCAGGTAAGATGCTGAGCCATCATATCCTAAAATAGACACACATCAAGGCATTGGGCTATTCCAGTTGAAATCCACACTACCCCTGTGGAAGATTTTGGAAATATCTTCCACAGGGGGAGTATGTTTTTCAAATGTAATTGGTCATAGTTAATCATTTTGATAACCATACTCCCCCTGTATTATGGCTTTACCCGTATCTTCTACAACTGGAGTATGTCAAATGGAAGTTTTCCAATTGTCTATTCTATTTGAAACTTATACTCCCTCTGTGGTAGATTTTAGCTAAATCTTCCACAGGGAGAGTGTGGATTTCAATTGGAATAGCCCATATTATTACATACTTAATAGAACACTGGATTTTGCCACATTACAAAGAGTAAATATGAACTCTAGTGTAATGTTCCCATTGAATCTAAACATACAACATGTAAAATAGCACCCAGAAGATGCAACTTTTTGAGGTTCATAAACCCACCACTTGTATGTGCATAGCACCCAAAAGATGCATCTTTTTGAGGTTCATAAACCCACCACTTGTATGTGCATAGCACCCAAAAGATGCATCTTTTGAGGTTCATAAACCCACCACGTGTATGTGCATAGCACCCAAAAGATGCATCTTTTTGAGGTTCATAAACCCACCACTTGTATGTGCATAGCACCCAAAAGATGCAACTTTTTGAGGTTCATAAACCCACCACTTGTATGTGCATAGCACCCAAAAGATGCATCTTTTTGAGGTTCATAAACCCACCACTTGTATGTGCATAGCACCCAAAAGATGCATCTTTTTGAGGTTCATAAACCCAGCACTAGTACAAAGCACCCAAAAGATGCACCTTTTTGAGTTTCAAAAACCTTCCACTTGTACATAGCACCCAAAACTGATGCATCTTTTTGAGGTTCATAAACCCACTTCTACAGGAACTGGATTCATCTATTTTTTTCAAGGCTTCATTACCTAATGCCCCAGTCAGACTTCCATCTGCACTTGCAGCTGTGGCAATCATCATGATGTATATACAGCCAATGACAAGCCTTGATTGTGTTCATTTGTCTGCAATGTGTGTATATCACGCCGCTCAACGGCAGACAGCATGACAGTATATGCAACCAGCGTTAGGACCAGTGTATACTGTATATGCAATGCGTGTGCAGCGTTGGAAATAGCTGCATGGTATCGCGTAGCAAAATGCTACACAATTTTATCAAATTGCTACACAATTTTGGAGTTGAGTAGCATTTTTATGCCATAGTCTTACACACTGAAGTATGTGAATGTACCAAGAGACAAACAATGAAAGCAAATTTTGCTACGCATAAAAAATGCTTAATTCCAACACTATCAGCGTCCACACACCACTCATCGGCAGGCAGTATGACAGTATATGAAACTAGCATTAGACCGGTTTATACTGTAAATGCATTGCGTGTCTGTCACACCGCTCATCAGCATGCAGCATGACACTATAATGCAACCAGCATTAAGACCAGTGTACACTGTAAATGCAATGTATGTGTGTCACACCACTGATCGGCAAGCAGCATGACAGCATAAACCAGCATTAGGACCGTATATACTGTGGAAAGTGGAAACCTTTGTCCTCTGCATGCATGCAATGAGAGACATTAACTCTTTCCCTTTCTTCAATGCACCCATAGACTCATGTAACATGCACTGGGTGTAATATATCCATCTCTTTTCTAATTTTCATCAAATCAAAGCCTCCTTTCTCATCTGGACTCAGTCCCCTCTCTGGTGAGTACACAGTTCTACCCCTCCCTTTTCCTTTTCCTGTTCCCTTCTGTTCCTTCAGCCAGATTTCGTAAGATTTCTCCCTAGCACTAGCTGCTCTTTTCTCATCCTCTTCCTTGATCTTCTTCTTCTGTTGTTCCAGCCGTTTTCTTTCGGTGATGACGTCTTCCTTTGCCTTTTTCTCTGCTAACCATTTTTCAAATGCTTGCTCTTTAGAATCTTTTTTGGATTTTCTGTTGAATTCAAAAAGACAAATTAGTTTAGATTACAGTGAAAATCAAATGCAAAAAATATATGATTGTATAATGAAAGACAGAGATAAAAAGACTAGTTCGTGTCTGACATCAGAGCAAAGGCGCGCCATGATTGGTTGCCGACCTGCGCAGTACAGCATTTTCTGTCTAGTTGTCAGAATTTCAGACGCAAACTAGTCTTTCATTCTCGGTCTCTCATTATAGCATACAAAATTGGAATAACTAAGAACTTTTTTATCACTATAATTAGGGGCTGTGCAATAATTATGAGCCCTTGGGAGGGTAAAATTGGGGGGGGGGAAGAAAATTTTGGAGAGCCGTTGGGGGGACAAGCAATTTTTGGCCAGCCGAGGAGGAGGATGGCAACCAATTTTTGGCACACATTCATGGGGTGCCTTTTAAATAAAATGCTCTAAAAAGGCTTAGGAAAACAGTACGGACACGCTTTATGCAAATTTTCCTGCTTGCTGCACTTGCAACAGATATCTAGACCATTTAAGGTTAACAAATTGGGCAACAAAAGATTTTTTGGCGGGCCGAGAGGGGGGAAGCGATTTTTGGTGGGCCGTTCGGGGTTCATAATTATTGCACAGCTCCTTATAAATAGGATTTCTATTCCAGTATGGCAATTTATCCTGGATAGTGCTATAGCTTGCATAAATTGAAATGCTGGTTGACATGTAAATTAATTTGTATAAAAATACACCTTGTGGAATTTTCATGTTTTCTCAATTCTGTGCCAGTCATCAAGAACTAAAATTGTTTATGCACGATTCCGGGCACGATTCACGGATTCTGACCAGTGCTGGCCAGTGTAAAGTAAATTTTTAGTAAGATCCATGGACCATGGTCTGGGCTGTGTGCCAAGCGTACAGGAGTGTAAACAATCATGCGATAGGCTGATCAAATGCCATGACAACAAGATGGTTGAGGAGATGACATCGCCTCTTCTGCGCAATTAATCATCACCATTGCGCACCCTGACCAACAGAAGTACTAAAAAATTTACTTTATATAACTATAACTCTGATCTCAAATGATCTTGTATATATCTGTTAAAATATCACAATATGAGAATTCTCTTCTCTTCACCTTGAAAGCTGTGAACAAAATTTGTAATTTCACTTCTTGAATTTCTGCTCTTCATTTAAAAGTTAATTCCTTTCCTATAATTTTAAACTGCATTTTAGCATAAAGCAGGTGTTTGATCAATAAAACAAGCAAGCAAGTACACCCACTCATTTCTTACCCTCTTCTTCCTTCACCTCTTCCACCTTCGCTTCCAGCAAATCGGGCTTTCCGCGTCGTAGCTGACCCTACAGACGTCTGTGTGGCTGTATCCTGTGACAACATTGACATAATATCATCATCTCTATGTCCTTCTCTCGGAACTGAGCTTGCTCTCGGTCTTCGCGGAGCATTAATCCCCGTCCCGGAGAACTCACCAGGGGGTAGGATTTGTGTATGATACATTTGAGCGTATTCGCCTTTCAGCCATGTTTTCAGATGCGAGTCATACATTTGATGAGCCATAAGCTCGCCATTGTCTGTTCTTGTTTTGTGTTTTGCGGCTCTTTGTTGCCACTGGAATAAGAATATTTGTCTTTCGCAAGTTTTATGACCCCAGAGACCAGCGAGGACGAGTGGGGTATGTCCGCTGTTATCTGGGTCCTCTATAGTGGCACCATTATGAAGAAGCACCTCAACAGCACTGTTCTTTCCTTGAGCAGCGGCTATGTGTAGAGCTGTGCGGCCGTTTGGAGTTTTGTCGTGTACGTCAGCTCCTGTGGTAAAGCATACACCAAACTTAACATTGTTAATGACAGTAAAGCAGGTATAGCAATGTATAATAAAAAGATTCTTCATGATGATACAACACATCCAAATATTCAAGTAAAATATCTAGAATAAGACTTATATAATCTTTATATTTAGCACTTGTGAAGGGCATTAAATTTTGCCCATCTGAGAAGCTTGCAGCAAACTCCTTGTCCAGATGACAGGTGAATGGGTGCTAGCTAAAGCAATGATAGATACTCAGGTATCACATGACCGCTTGCCATATGTGACATGATCATGGGGAATGTGACACATGTCGGCAATTTTCAGTTCAAAGTTTTTTATCATTTTCTGGCAGTTTACGAATGCTATATTTTGATGCAAACCCCATCAAAATCGAACATCTGGTTACCGAGTTATGAGCAATTTATCAATGGCTGAAAACAATATAAAACAAAACAATTTGAACACTGCTTTTGCCAGTACCTCAAAAACAATATTAGCGACATCCGACTTATTCCCCTTGATCATGTCATAGACTGTCAAACATCAGGGTTAACGACTGAGAAGTTTGCATGTTAAAAAAAGTGTTGTAACTTTTCCCCAGAAACTACTGTCTATTTTTCAATTCCAAGTAATGTGCAGTTACCCTTTTTTATGCATCTTTTTCATTTCCTAATTTTTGCACAGAATGTTAGTAGAGTGTTCAGATATTCAATACTACATTCAGCACAATAAATAAGGCACCATTCATGAAACATGGTCTTATAGCCAAAATGACCACATGGACGTTTTCTGAATTTAAGATATATCAGTGGCAGCAAATAATTTTGCAGTTACTGATAAAGTGATATCTCAAATTAAAGAAAACATCCTAGCAGTTATTTTGGTTGTCTTGATTGCCCTCAGTTGGGCTATAAGGTCATGTTTCATGAACTGCAACTCTTTTTATTGTGCCGACTATATGTGGTACCCTAATTAGTGCTTGTCCTCAATATTAAATGTCCTGTATCTCAATAGTTAAAGAAATAAAGTGCAAACAGAACATAATGATGCCTGTAGATGCTATTTCATGAAACTCATTTGAAATAAAACAGCTGAAAAGATTTGCTAACTGTTTTAAAACAAATGATGTGAACTGACATGAAAATTTTGAGAGAGAAAAAATCAGAACTCAGCAGGGATTGAACCCCGGTCGCTGGATTACCGGTCCAGAGTTTAGCCATTGTACTACCTGCTGAGTTCACAGTCGGTACTCGGGCAATCTCAACTGAAGTCCCCATGATAACTCTCTCATTGTGTCTCAGCAGCCAATTATAATATTAAATAATGAAGAAGGAGGTGGTCTATATGCTTCACCTTTTTATTGCCACAAAAGATACTCTTATTTCTATTGATCTTCCCAATTTAGATTCAGACTGTGAATTAATCTGGGCAAGCCTTGAATTTGCTGGCTCTAAACCATTGTTTGTTGGAAGTTTCTATGGCCCCCAAACAAACAAGGCCACAGCAATTGATGAATTGTCTGATTCTATCTCCAAATTGTTAAGCCAAAACAAGCGTAGCCATCCCAATATCATCATTGGTGGCGATTACAATTTTCCTGACATTAACTGGGCCACTTGGTCCACCACGAACACCAAAACTGCACCTGTTCATATGAAATTCCTGAATTTTCTACTGGAAAATTCCTTGTCTCAACTTGTTACCAAGATAACCAGACCTCGGTCAAAAAACACACTTGACCTTATTGTAACCAGCTGTCCTCAACTGGTTAACAATATCGAGGTGTTCCCAGGAATGTCTGACCACGATATTGTTGTCTTCAACATAAACATGAAACCCAAACCACAACCCAAAGTACCAAGAAAAATCTTTAACTTTAATAAAGCTAATGTTGATTCATTGAAAGATAAAACAAATGCCTTCTGCCAAAATTTCTTGGAGTCAAATCCAAATAAGCGATCAGTGAACTCAAACTGGGAGATGATCAAAGACCACCTCCACAACATTATGAACTTACACATCCCCTTCAAAATGAGTAAAACTCGCACAAGCCTTCCATGGATAACTGTCCAGCTAAAGCGCCAAATGAGGAAGAGAGATCGTCTCTACTTGAAAGCCAAGAAATCCAACTTATCGCAGGACTGGAAGTCGTTCAAGCTGTTTAGAAATAAACTTGTCAAAGTGATCAGCCAAGCCCATGCTAACTACGTCAATAATGTTGTTGGTGCCAGCTTGGGTGATAAACCCAAGGTGTTTTGGTCGACGTGAAGCTTATGAGGACTGACAACCTTGGTATACCAGCCTTACGCTCCCAGAGTAAATTATGCACAACAAACTTTGAAAAGGCTCAAGCTCTTAACGAGCAATTCCAATCTGTATTTACCCCAAGGCCATCTCAGTCAACACCAGTCAAACCAGACTCGCCTTTCCCATCCATATCAGAACTTATTATTTATCCTGAAGGTGTGGCTAAACAACTAAATGATCTCAATCCATCAAAAGCAAGTGGGCCTGATGAACTGCCACCTAGACTCTTAAAACTTGTTGCTGAAGAACTAGCTCCTGCTCTCTCATTCTTATACCAACAATCCATCAACACTGGCCAAGTTCCAGATGAATGGAGGAAAGCGGTCGTAACACCAATCTTCAAGAAGGGCACCAAGTCAGACCCAGCGAATTACAGGCCTATTTCGCTTACCTGTTTGTGTTGTAAGGTCCTTGAACACATCGTCTTGAGTCATATGGCAAAGCACCTTAGTCACCATGAAATTTTACTAGATTCGCAACATGGATTTAGGGAACGACTTTCAACAGTCACTCAACTCATCACTTCTGTTAATGATTGGGCCTCCACCCTTCAACACCGGGGACAGACTGATGTCGTTTTATTGGACTTTAGCAAAGCGTTTGACAAAGTTTCCCACCAACATTTGTCCGCTAAGCTCCATTATTATGGCATCAGAGGGTCTACTCTGCTTTGGATTAACGCTTTTCTTGCAAATCGCTCCCATGCCGTCTCTGTCAATGGCCAACATTCTTCATGGGTTGATGTTACATCAGGCGTCCCCCAGGGATCCGTGCTTGGGCCAGCTTTATTTTTGTTATATATAAACGACATACAAGATAATATCCAATCAAACATTCGCCTCTTCGCCGATGATAGCATCGTGTATAGAGAAATAAACTCACCAGATGATCATAAAATCCTGCAACAAGATCTTCAGGCTCTTGCAGAATGGTCGAGTACATGGCTCATGGAATTCAACATCAAGAAATGTGCCATCCTGAGTATTACCCGCAAGAGGAAGCCAAGCAACTACCAATATACCATCTTTGGAGACGTTCTTGGCAGAGTCAACCAACATGACTATCTAGGTGTCACCATATCCCATGATCTCAACTGGAACAGTCATTCTCACCAAATCATCAACAAAGCCAACCAAACACTAGGTCTTCTCAGAAGAACACTTGCACCATGCCACAAAGATGTGAAGGTTAGAGCCACGAGTCGTTGGTACGTCCTCGCTTAGAATACGCTGTCAAGTCTGGAATCCTCATACAACATCTATAGTGGACCGACTAGAGCAAGTTCAGCGAGCAGCTGCAAGGTTTGTGTATGCTGACTACCGTGAGAACAACTTCTGTCACGACTCTCCTCAACAACATTGGATGGGACTCCTTCACACACGCCGGCTCACTGCACAGGCCATCATGTTCTTCAAGATTCACAACCACCTAGTCAATTTCAGCCTTCCTCCATCATTCCAACCAGCCACCTACCTAGCAAGGCAAGATCATATGTGCAAATACAACATCCCAGCTGCTACAATTGATTCATACAAATTCTCCTTCTATCCAAGAAGTATCCGGATATGGAACCAACTACCATCTACCACCGTCACTGCTCAAACCACTGCTGCCTTCAGGGACTCAGCTCTGCCTACCATCAGGATGCTGCGTCCCCCAGCAGGGTCCAAGCTTCTGTAATTTCTTCAAGCACCTTGTACATAGTGCACCCTCGGTTTCCTGATCTTCGTTTTGTTCGGATTTGTTTGTTTCTTCACTTTCTGCACCAGCACGGCTTTGACGTCACCTCACAGTCATCCTAGTTTAGCTATCTTTTAGCTCTTAGGATTAAGCCACCAAGAACCAAGAACCTTCTCGGGCTTGTATCGTTTATTTCTGATCCTCGCATATATTAATTTGTGTCTCGCATTGTCTTACACCCTCCTAGTCCTAGGGTGAAGCATATAGGCTGCCTCCTTCCTTCATTGTTTTAAAACAAATGAGACACAATAACTTTAAATGTAGTACAAACCTCCATTAATTAATCTCTGCACCATTTCTACATGACCACGATGTGCTGCGATACATAACGCAACAAACGCCCTCTCTCTGACCCATGCGGCTTTGGACTTCTCATTCATTACATCTGAGCTGGGTGTGTTGTATGGTATTGAGTGGGATACTCCAAGCTTCATTAGCTACAGAAAAAAAAGTGTAGGTATTGAATTAAGTAAAAACTGATCACGTACGTATATCCCGGAGCAAAGTTAGTGAATGATGTTAAAGAAGGTAATAATATTCTCTGATACCAGGTGCAATGGGAAGCTGTTAGGGGTAGTCACAGTCGATGTAATGATGAACCCTGCGCCATTTGTAGGCAGCAAACGTGGTTCCGACATATTCTAATAACGGCGGAATAAATGTAAAGCGCTTTGAGGCTGTTTACGGCATAAAGCGCTATATAAATATCTACATTTTTTATTTTTTAATTACTAAAGTCCAATCTTGTGAAACAGTAGAGTTCTAACAGAATACATCACATTTTTTAACTCATTTAAAAAGAAAATCAAGATTTGTTCATGCACATTCTTGACATGAAGCATCCTGCAATTTCATTGGATCCTAAGAGGCCATGAGATTATAACACAGCGGCAGTACACGCAACTTAGCACTGGTCCAGATGCACTAGTCAAGCCATGAAATTGCTAATAAATGAAACTTTATCTGAAATTTTTATCTTGTTCTTTGTGAATCTTTATATTAATATCAGTATTTTTGAACAAAAGTGTTGAAGAATAAGAACAACAGTATTGCTTGCATCCTCTGTTGTTCATCTAAGCTCATCTATCCTCTTATAACCATGATAACATGATAATTCTATAAAAAAAAAATTCATAACAACCAGGGTCTTAGCTAGGATTTGACAAGTGTATGTCATTTTCACCAAAATGGCCTGTCCAAAATAACCAGACCTCTCACCCTACAATGTATCTTCTAGTCAGTTCAAATAGCTATCACTACAATGTATATAGCCTTCAAATTATTAGTCTAGTCTTGTTTTGAGTTCACAGAACTGATTAAGTTAGCATATATGTCACAGCCATTAATTTTGCCTGTCCCAGGACCAGGAGCAAACTGCCCGTCCACAATGAGAGGTGGACAAGTGGCTAGCTAACACCCTGGTAACAAATCTGCTTTCAGCTTCTATACTTTCCATCATTGTTTCTTTACACAAAAAAAGACATAATCAGTCATCACCCATTATTTGGGACACTACAGAGACAAAAAACAATACCTATAATCCCCTAGCCACCCAATATTATGGGAGGTACAAAGGGCAGCATATACAATATACGGTATATACCCATGGTATTACCTGATCAATCTCCCCATCTGCAGCAGCTTTTATAAGTGTTTTCCATGTGAACCATACCTCCAGTTGAATAGCTGCCCCTGGTACTATGTCATGATGCTTGATGTCACTGTCATCCATCATGTCCGCTATTGAGAAAATATGATAACATCAATACAAGATTAAACTACCAGAACTTCATAACCATATTGCATTGTCTTTTATTTTGGAAAATGTAACCCCAGGAGTTTTCGCTTTCTTGACTTCACATGCTAATATTTAGGCTACATAGATCATATTTTATTGGATACATTTTACCTAATTTTTATGATCCTGTATCATATAATTTGAGATCACAATATACACAATATTCAAATCTGATACATATATGTCGTTCACACACGCTCTAGAGTATTCTGCAAGGTCCTTCAGCGGTGTCCGACTGCTCTTCCTTATCATCATGTAAAAAGAATTCACACTACAGTACTACGCAGCTTGATCAGTGAATGAAGTGCTGATGTGAGGATGACATTCAATTAGCCAATCAGAACACCACTTCCATAAACAGTGCTAAATCAGCAGACTGCTGAAGAACCTTGCCAAAAACTATAAAACTAGTTAAATGCTAGTTGTTGCTAAAACTGTTATAAACTTTTTAAGCCAAAGTCTTACCACTGTCCAGATATGTCAATCTCTGTAGATGACAAGGTATGCCCGTAACAAATTCCATCTTGGATTTGATATCCCTTAGCTTCATGTCATTGTGTGTGTCATGGAATGGAAATGTCTCCCTGTGTATAATTTCACTTTCGGATGTCAAAGTACTTTCCACGGTAACCATGGTTACTCTTCCCTCTAACTCTTTCTGTCATTTTGTTGGTGATTTTAACTTCTGCAAAATAAAATAATGACCATGAACAAAAAAATTAAACAATCACATAAAATTTTAATATAATTTAAAAATATACACAATTCAGTTTACAATACATGAATAAGCACTAGCAGTACTACATGTACATGCCTTTTGTATGCGTCCTTTTGAATTTGAATCTGTTGTTTTCCAAGGAGTGTGAGTGCAATCGCATGCCTGAATGGTCGTGAGATGTGTGATTTGTTGCATGCCTACAATTGTAAACAAAAAAAAAAGTTTCTGAGTGTCCCTGGACCTACATGTAGAGCTAAATGATAGGATCATTTTTGTGGTTGACTTATGAAAAACTAAATAAAAAAAAGGTTTTTGTGGTTTTAATATGCAAAGTTATGATTTGTCATCTGTGTTCATGTCATACTCTATTAAATGATTTCAAAATGGATACAAATTCCATGGATGCATTTTGAAATCATAGCAGAGTATGACATGAACACACATTATTCTGTGCAAAAAACACCACAAGAAACCATTTTTTCAACCATGAAACTTAATTACTTTTAGTATGTACGCAAAAACTCCAAAATCGGAGTTTCTGCGGCGGTCGCAAAACCTCCGATATTGGAGGATTTGTGCATCAAAACTAATGTTATAATAATTGTTTATAAATATATGCTAAACTTAATTACTTTTATATGCAAAAACTCCAAAATCAGAGTTTCTGCGGCGGTCGCAAAACCTCCGATATTGGAGGATTTGTGCATCACTAATATTAATTGTTTAAAATATGCTAAGGTACTTTTATATATTTATGCAAAAACTCCAAAATCAGAGTTTCTGCGGCGGTTGCAAAACCTCCGATATTGGAGGATTTGTGCATCAAAACTAATATTAATTGTTTAAATATGCTAAGGTAGGCCTACCGTACTTTTATATATTTATGCAAAAACTCCAAAATCAGAGTTTCTGCGAAGGTCGCAAATCCTCCGATATTGGAGGATTTGCGCATCAAATTTACATTAATAATGTTATAATAATTGTTTAACTTTAAACATGCTAAACTTAACATTTACTTTTAGTACCGGTATACAGTACGCAAAATCTCCAAAATCTGGAGTTTCTGCGACTGCGGCGGTCGCGAAACCTCAGATATTGGAGGATTTGCACATCAAAACTAAGGGCTGTGCAATAATTATGAGCCCCCAAACGGCTCGCCAAAAATCGCTTGCCCCCCACCCCTCGTCCGCCAAAAAATGTTTGCCCCCCTTGTATGCCAAATTTTTGGGATCCCAATTTGCAAACCTGTCTCTATGTATGTTGCGAGCGCAGTGAGCAGGAAAATTTGCATATTTAAGCGTTTCCGTACTGTTTTCCAAAGCCTTTTTACTTTTACAGCGTTTTATTAAAAAGGCACCACATGAATGTGTGCCAAAAATCGCTTGCCTCCCCCCTCTCGGCTTGCCAAAAATTGCTTGCCCCCCACAGTATCAACACCCTGTATTATAAATATTTTTTTCCATACAGCTCAATACTCCGTTGAAATCAATATTCTATTATTGACACAGATAAAGAATATGCATTGTGTTTATATAGGACGTGCACCTGGAACTTAACTAAATGGGCTAAATGCGTTCCTTTATACAAAATGTACAGTCTATAAAGTATAATTGTCATTCTCAAAATTAAATATATCTCAATTTTTACATTGGATTTCAAATTTTTACGTTAAAAATGCAGTAAAAGATATCTACAGCAAGCTGCAAGGCCCCGCTAATTAGTGTACTGCTTTTTGAGTGAGTGTACTGGAAACAAAACCCTGGTTTTACCTGAAAACAATTTTTTCTTCTTGTAATAGAAACATCATATGGGGTACTAGAGCATGCAGAAATCGTAATAATGTGTAGAATATAGAAACGATGTGGTATCTCATATGATAGTCATGGTATGCTTAGCCCGAGTCGCTCGACCTATCTCGAACAAAATAGCGATGCGTACTACTACTAGCTGTTAAAAAACGAGAGGATTCGCTGTACTATCACGGCAATTTTTAACACGAAGATATAGGGATGATGACGATGTGCCCCCCCCCCTTTCGGCTCGCCAAAAAATTCTTGCTCCCCCAATTTTACCTGGCCCAGTACTCATAATTAGCCTATTGCACAGCCCCTATAATGTTATAATAATTGGAAAATATATATGCTAAACTTAATTACGGTACTTTTAGTATGCCGTATATGGAAAAACTTGCTCGAGAAACACTAGCCACGAATTTGCTCACGGATACGAGCGCCTGGAATAAATGCTCAGTCAGACTCTGTCATAATTTAATATGAATAATAATGAACTTTTTAATTTTTAATTTTTATTTTAAGCTTACCTACCTATAATAATTTACTTTATTCCTCTCCTCAGGGTCAGCTCAGCCTCAGGTTAAACTGGCCTGTTTACGATTGTATCATATCATATTATGTTAAGTTTTCAATTTTTTTTATAGCTGTAAAAGTATTGATTTATTAAATCATAATACATGTAATTTAAATTTCCAAATAATTCTGGAAATTCATTGACCTCCAAATTGTTGTAGCAACTAATTGATTGAACTGAGCGTGCGCAGTTTACTTTTGAAGCATGTTTTTACCTTAAAATCAATCATAGTCTTATGTAGTTGTCCAATATGATCTCCATAAGTATTAAATGGAAATAATATATCTTTAAGTATTGATTTAATGATTATAAAATGTAAAAAACAGTGAAATCATAGATCTTACCTTTGACCCAAGTTGACCTCTGATTGGTGACCTTTATCGAGATCTCTGATGTAAACCTCTCAGACGTGCCCATTAAAAGGCGTCAAAATGTTACAAGCACCACTTAATTTGCTCAGAAGATGTGCGGTAAGTTAACGATAATTGTCTTTCAGCTGATGATGGGAAATTTTTTAATATAGCATTAAAGATTAAATTGATTTTGGTGGTTACTAAACGTGAAGAAGTTGCGAGGTGCAAAATTATGCACACTTGCATACATTTTACATTGTAACACTGCTAACATACAGCTGTCTTAAATTGGAAAAATCGTCCTTCTTTTAACCTTTCAGTTTTAATGGGGAATTAGCATTGGTTGACAATAAAAAAACACTTAAAAGTAAGACCAAAACACTCAAAAATAAGACCAAAATTAAGCCAAACTGATGACCCCATGAATGATCATGATGACATGGTGGCCATCCACTTCATGTCGCTTTTGCGAGTTGAAAAAATCTCAACTTTCGAGCGATATTGCTTTTTTTAAGAATTTAGACACGTGAATGCATCAACCAATCTTTAAAATTTTCAAAAGACCACAAAATACATTTTTAGATAATGTATCCAGCTATCCTTGACCATTACCGTCAATAATAATTGTTTTGAATTTATAATTCATCTCCGAAAGTCAATGATAGAGAAAGGTATAAATTTATTTGCAAAATTACAGTTGGTTGCAAATGATTGGTTGATGCATTCACGTGTCAAGTGACATCTCTCGGAAGTTAAGATTTCTTCAAGTTCAACTCGCAAAAGCAATATTTAAATTGCCTCAGTGATTGATTGATCGGTTTGATGCTCTGAAAACAGAAGCAAACACTGAGCATGTGTGAGAATCACTTTTCTTCAAAAGCGGTCATATATTCAGCTTTAGTTGCAAATTGCATAAATATCGCCAACCTCATAACACTACAGTAAACTATTTTGACAAAAGCTATGAATTTATTAAGTTACATTGTGCCAGAAAAATTGATAATTTGTGATGCGATCAAGCAAAATGAGTCGGAAGTCGGGAATGTTGATTTTGAGATACAATCAATAATAGTATTCAACTTCTTTTCTATTTTCTTGTTCTGATCAACACTAAAATGGCCATATATCTGGAACCGTAAATCTAATTATGATGGGGGTTTCAGTGAAATAAAGCTCTGAGAATGGCTCATATAATGAGATTGAAAACTCAATTTTGATTTTGATCGACATCAGACTCATTTTGCTTGATCACATCACATTTACTTACATCTACCAGGTGACGAAAAAAAACCCTGTTCTACTACGGGCCTGACCGACCCAGAATTTGCATTTTGGATAATTTTTTTAATTTTAATTTTGGTAAAATCATCCATTACAGGCCCAAAATTTATTAATTTTTTAGAAAATATGTTTGTAAAAAATCTTTTTTTTTCTTCAGATTTTGGTGAAATTTTAGGTAATATTAGAATACAAAAAAAAAAAGTTGGACAGACCGACTCTATTTGAAAAGTCGGTCCACCCGTAGAACAGGGTTTTTATGGTCGCCTAAACTGTATTAATTTCATGAAAATCGTGATACACACCTGGCTGTGCACATGGCACATGGTCAAAATGTATGAAATGTGTAGTTTTTAAAACCTTGAATATGTACATGTACCAGGGTTCCCGTTAAGGCTTAACAAATGTGCGCCCGTGTGTGACGCAAGTTTGCTGACAAGGTTGCAAAAACTTGCCTCCAGGTGGATTTTTGTGCGTCCATCTGAAATTCACGATCAATCATACCGGGAAACGGCAACCCCTGCTACACACGTACCCTGGGTCTACACCTCATCAAATGTTGATTGTTTAAAATAAAATAATTTAAGTGCATTTTCGCCGTGATATTCCATCTCCAGTCGCTATGATAATTTTTCTCAATTCCGTGTCAGTTTTGGTCCGAAACGTGGTCCGAAACAGCTGCAAAAACATGCGCAAAGTCTGTCAATCAAATTTTCGTACTTATACTTCCGCATTTCTTTAATTAGCATGTTGTTGATGCTAAGCTAAAATATGCGCTTTTATTCATCGTAACTTGTTTTAGGACACACTGCATACCAAGAATTATAAGCTTACGTTGTCAGCACTAAGTGGCTCATAATCTTTCATTTATTTTCTACAGGTGCAGCAGATAAGATCTCTTCACAGAGGTGCACCAGTAGCTTCAGACAGCTTATTTGTGGTAAGTTATTGCATACATGAAACATAGAATATTATTACAATCAGTGTTATAAATAAGACACATTCTTCAGAGGCCATTGGACCCTTTGGTCCATATGCTCAAAACAAGTCAGACCAGGTCTAACTTTAGACCTGGTATAATTGTAGATCCTGTTAAAGGCAAATGCATGTAGCTTAATATTAGTCCTGCCAGCAAGACTTCAGTCTTTATCATAAACATAATGACATCTACGGACCTGAAGTCTTGCAGCGGTACATAGGGATGCACTGTACATGTACGTTTAAGAAACAAACTTCAAGCATCAAGAAATATACCTTGTATTTGTCAGTTTACCTCAGAGATGCTGTAGACCCTCTCTACACAGTGTAGAAACATCACAAGTAGAATGCTGCTCAATATGATAAATCCAAATCATGAAAATCAAGACATTTTGCAGAGCAATATTTTGACCACTTTTGCACTAAGTAAATTAGTAAATTACTCCCATGAAGATTGCAGGTTTTGCCAACTCAGGGAATTTTGAACTCACCCAAAAGATGAGATCAATGTAATAGATCAATTACCTCAACTTTGTGAGTATAGACTAGTACAGTGGGATTAAAATAATCCATGCACGCCCAAACCCTGGTACAATGTGATTAAAATCATCAGTGCATGCCCAAACTGTCCTTGAGAGTGTTCCTCAGCTACATCCTTAGAGCCCAAAAGGAGCCCACATATTATATTGTGATGTTTCTTATTTGTGGAATAGATATCAATAGAGTGCAATGTAACTCTAGGTATGACGAGTTACAGTTACTGGAACTAGCTTAATAATAGATAGCTACAGTTCAATTTTTGGACTTTACTAAGTGTAAAATACAAGTAGGAAAAGAAAAGATTAAGGTTATTAATTATTTTAAACTGTTGCGATTTGGTCATTCACAGCATCTTGCGAATGGTAGTGAGCTTTGGCAAAAACTGCATCGCTCATTTCATAGCGAACGTGTAAAAGAATTCAAATATCACAGATATATTTGGTAGGTCCTGCATGTTCTTGAGTTATGTTGTAAAGAGGGCTGAAACAACAACACTTTTGTAAAACGTACATAACTCATTAACAACAATAAATTAAGCAAGTTTTCAAGGTATAGGATTTGTAGAATGATGTTTTGCAAAACATCAAGGTGTTATTTTTCAATAATATATGGATCTAGATAATGAAAATAGATTTTTTTAGTTGCTTCGACCAACAATACCTCGTCTACCCTTAATGTGATCCTTCCCTAAGTTTAACCTCCGTAGTTAGACCAGATCTAAAGTTAGACCTAGTCTAACTTGTTTTGTATACTCGGACCTTTAGGTCTGAAAATCTATGGGCCCTATTTTTGCTGGCTTTTGACCTGAGGTCCCATCTTAATTTTAATACTGACTGTAGGCAAGATGTGGAGTGGATATGGTCATTATGGTGTGAATTAGTTTTTTCAATGAGCATACAAGTCCAAAGCCATCTCGATCGCATATCACAGACAGCACAGTTCACCCGCTCCACTTCCTATCTAATGGTCAAAAGTATAGGACTCATGTACCTGTACTTCTGGGACAGATTTTAGTCTAAAGACTTCAAGGTCAATGTAAATGCAATTGCTATTGGGCCAGGGTAATGTGTGATATTTGGCCAGGGTAATGCTTTACAAAATTGCAACATTGTTAGCGGGTTCTCAAGATCAGAGGACCTGCAGGTCAGACCCAGCCTGTTATATTTGACACTTGACCAACTCTTAAAATGTAATAAGAATTTAAAAGAAATTGGGATGTATTTGGCAAACAAGCATAATACATTATACAATGTATAATGTGTTTGGCTCCCTTGTGGCCCTTGAACATATAAAGTAGAGAACCATCATATATGAGGGAAGACAAGTGATATTTCTTGTTGTTTACTGAACATTTATATGTCTATGTTTAAAAATGATTAACTAATATAATTTTTTGACTTTGCTATGTTTTCTAGCACCGAGATACACCTGATAACAACCCAGACACACCATTTGAATTCACCCCTGACAATTTAAAGGTATGTAAATTTTGATTTTGATTAAAACTTTTGATCCAAACACAAGGAATTGATTCCTACCTCAGCGAGTGAGTGACTGCATCAGGTCGTGATCTTTTTGACCACAAACGTATGTAAATTATATTGCATCTACCCTCTGTAGATGAGTAGATCTGATGAAAGCAACTTTACAACTGGGCAGGACACTCTTTTTGTTGAATATGGGGGCGGAAGTACCCCCAGGGAAAGTGACCTTATAGCCCGGTTTATTTTGAGCCTGTCTAATATGTTTGTTATAAGTTCCCAGGTACCCAGGTGGGCTTCACCCTGGGTGGTCTTAGAAGGTTTTTTTTTTTTTTTTTTTTTTTACTCTGTTTCTCTATTTGTTTTAATAAAAGCCTTAAGACCAATACTGGTGGGAGGTTTGTTTTGAAATTTACACACATAAATATAATATTTCACACTCAAGAACAAGTATGTCAAAAACATGTCATCGGGCACCCCAAAAATTTTATCAAATGTTGAGATATCAAAATCAATATCATCTTTATTTCTAATAGTTTTAACCATATCATCCCAAAGGGGTTTGATGATCTCACAATCACAAAAAACATGGGTTATTGTTTCCGACATCTTATTGCAAAAGGTACATTCCGGGGAATCCCTCCTTTTAATTTTGAACAAAAAATCATTGAAAGCAAGTCTTAGAAGTTATTATGTGGTTACTAATGTGCATTAACGCCCTGCAGGGCAACCCAAAAATCCTAAATACCTTGGACCGACTTGCACTGAAAGCAGATCAGATTGAAATTTTTGTACCGATTGGGGCATATATCATTGGGTTATGCCGGATTGGGGTGAGTTCTCGCCGAGTTGAAACAAAAATTATTAATGAATATGGGTGATTGCATTCTTAGTTTCCTTTAACATTGATCGGATCCGATTTGGAAAAGCTATTTGGATCGGGATGAGGTTAGCAGAAGTTCGGATCGGCCAGTCTATTGTGCAAAAAAAAATGAATTGGTCTGAATCGGGCGGGTTTGTTCCAAATTTTTCAAGACGGGTCGGGTCGGGTCGGGATGATATTATTCGGGGAATTGAATGCCAGGATCGAAAAATCTTGCCCTGAAATGCATGGGAGTGTTCTATTATCAAATGTTGTTCAACTTGTTCCAACATTGCATTTTATAACTTTTCTAATTTGTTGATAGAGAGTGAATGACATCATAGCTAATTATCCCGAGGGTCACAAACAAGCAGCAGTCATCCCTGTACTGGATTTAGCCCAGAGACAACATGGCTGGACACCCCTGAGTGCAATGCATAAAGTAGCAGAGATACTAGATATGCCCAAAATGAGAGTGTATGAAGTGGCTACTTTCTATACAATGTTTAACAGGTAATCTAGATCTGATGTAGTGGCACAATGGCAAGTTATCTCTGCAGATAATGAAATAAATATAATACAGGGTGTCCCTGAAAGAACTGTATCATCGGAAACTTAAAATTGTTTGGTTATTTTAACGCCACAACTAAACATAACTAAATAACTGGCGCGGTTGAGAAGGAAATCAGCTATCATATACTTTTTGAATTTTGACAATTGAGCACATCGTTCTTGAGTTTTACAAAACTCTCTCATTTTCAAACCTTTCCACGGATTCAAATATCAATCGATGATCTGTATTCGGAGTACAAATCACTGGGCATCATCAGCATATGAGGCATCTATTGTCATTGATAAATATTTGACTCTATGGAACGGATTGAAAATGAGGTAGTTTCGTAAAATTATTTTATTTCAAAAACAGAGCGGTCAATTGTCAAAATTCAAAAAGTATGTGATAGCTGATATATTCCTCAACCACATTGGTTATTTAGTTATGTTTGGTTTACACCTTAAAAAAAATCAGTTCCCAACGATACATTTCTTTCAGGGACACCCTGTAGATTGACATTAAAATTAAAGTGTATCAAAGTCATAAGACAGACGGTTTTGATGGTAGAAGTGCTGGGGATTACTTGAACAATTCTGAAGGGGATTCTAGGAGGGACACTATATTGGTAGACAAGGGTACATACATGTATTTGCATTTCCTCTTCTTGAATGAAGGACAAATGTAACCATACGTAGCTGGTCCATTAAACTTCTCAAAAAACAATTTAGAAAACAATTGAATTCTGAACACTTTTACTGAATATTTACTCCCTTCCAAACAAGCAACGGGGACATGTAATACGAGGGGGTATCCAAAAGTTTTTGACATCACCCAGAAGCGAAGGAGCTATATCGATGAAATTTTGTCAGTGTAATTACTGGTCCTTATGTACATTATGGTCCAAAAATGGTCTCATAAGTATGTTTACTTTCTTTACAGGTGGCGCTAGATGGGCAGTAGGCGCATAACCTTTTCATGATAAGATTCTCCACTTTCTTGAATTTCTTCACTGTGGCCGCATCATCCGAAAGTGATGGACGTCCACTTCTTGGCTCATCTGTGAAGCAACAGTGCCATATGATGGGCAATCATCACTGTAGATAGCTTTCATTTCATCATAGATTTTCTGACCATTGTAGGCCTAACCCTTCAAATGCAGGAACTTAATCACGCTGCGTGCCTCAATTTTCACCATTTTACAGGTTATGCGCCTACTGCCCATCTAGCGCCACCTGTAAAGAAAGTAAACATACTTATGAGACCATTTTTGGACCATAATGTACATAAGGACCAGTAATTACACTGACAAAATTTCATAGATTTAGCTCCTTCGCTTCTGGGTGATGTCAAAAACTTTTGGATACCCCCTCGTATATCACTGTGAAGTATATTTTGAGGAGAATTTGCCTGTCCAATATCTCAAAAAAGTGAAAATGCGGACATTACAGCCATTTGTGGTGGACGGTCACAAATGTTATTCTTCATCTTTTGAAGTTACACTCTAACTAGAATTATTAAACACAGGGTTGTAGCTAGGATATTTTTAGTGCTGGGTGGCAAATTGATAAAAATCTTGCATATTTGGCAATTTGTTGTCAAAATTGATCAAATTCTTGACTAATTCAACAAAATTGTGCAATTTTGGACTCTGAGTAATGCTCCTGTGCTAAAATTGCAGCTGAGTGGTGGGCTCTTTCGCCCACCACTGTCCACTGTAACTATAACCATGGCCAAAGTCATGTGTATCTGATTGATGTCATTATAATGTTATAATTACAGAAAACCAGTAGGCAAATACCATGTGCAGATATGTACTACCACGCCCTGTATGCTGAGAGACTCCGACTCAATTAAGGATACACTCATACGGAAACTAGGTAGGTGTACAGTTAACTAGGGTGAAATCTACCAGGCGACGGGCAACATTCCACGCCCGTGGCTCACCTAACGTTGCTTGTGAAAAAAAAAAAAAAACCGGACCAGGCATCTTTTTTTTTTTTATCCCAAAGCAATGCCCATCAAGCTGTTATGAAAGATACATAGAAAAATACTGGTAATTGTGAAAAAATCAAGCTCATTTTCAGTCAAATTTGTGGCCATTTTCAACATTCTTTCAACAAAATACAGTACTGACTCTCATCTTTTACCTAATATTTTGCAAACTTTTCTTCTTATTTGCCTTGTTTGAGCTTTATATTTGCTGGTGTAAATTGTCTGATCTCCAGCATGACCGCCATCTTCAATTTCAGCCATGCTGGCAATGGTGTTTCTAGATAGTATTTTTCAATTATTTAAATTCCCTAAAAACTGTGAAAAGCAAAGTGAGTCCTGGTATTTAAACCCAAAGTAAGTCTTGGTTCCTGCTAAGTTTAGGTGAACTAGGACTCACTTTTTTCAAAACTGAGTCCTGGTAGAAAAACTGTTAACTTTATCCAGTCAAAGGCATTGCAACTATGCAAAGTTATTCTGGTGTTGACTGCTCCAAGAGAGAACCAACACTTGCCTGAGTTTGTAAGGGAACAAAGCACAATGATTGATTAAAGTCTAAAAACATTCATTGAGAGTGTACATTTTATTTGTATGATTTTTGTAACAAAATAACTCGAAGAATATGCAAGCAAAAGGTAAACTTTTTGCATTATTGTTTAGAGCATCAAAATCTAGGGGAGGTTTTCTCATTATTTCAAAATATTTGTTTTAAACAAAAATATACACCATTATGTGTAATTATTTGGTGAACAGAGTGACAAAATTGCTTTTTTTAATATTTCAACAACAAAAAATAAGGAAAATTTACCAAAAATAAAAAAACCTTCCCTAATTTCATGCCGGGGTACTCAAGTTTGGTTTTGGTAGGGACGTGCGCTGAGAATTTGAAAGTGGACCCATAAATATACCAATTTTTCAAGAAATTTGGACCCATTGATATACCAAAAGTCAAAATTTTCGGCCGAATTTAACCCAAATTGTCTTAGTTTTTTTTACAAATTTTCCCAAAATTTTGGGAAAATTTTGAAAATTTTGGCTAGATTAAGGAAAAATTGGGCTATTTTCCGAAAAAATTGAGAAAATTTTGAAAAAAGGACCCATTCATATACCAAAATAGGCTTTGAAAAAGGGGTCATTGATATACCTAGAGGCTGAAAATGCTACCCATATTTGCGGCACGTCCCCGTATGGTCATTTGTACTGAGTACCCCCCCCGGGATTTCATGTCTCTGCTTTATGAAAAGCTAATTGGAATGAATTATTTTTACCCAGAACAGATTTTAATGTATATTGTCACAAAAAAGTTTGGGGCAGAAAAGTATATTTTTGTGATTTATCAAAAACTAAACATTTTGGTGTAAATCTGACGTTACCATAGAATTCCTCAACTCATTTCCTTTCCACTTAATGTATCTAGTTTTATATACTTTGGACAGAAAATTCAGAAATAATGTAGTCAGAAAAGGTCTTTGGTCTCTCCCATTACTCGGGCCTTTTAAAAAGAGCTTGAGAAGCGCATATTTATTTAAATTTGAAAGCTTTGGATATCTCTGTAAATATTGAATGTCTGTCTTTCTCTGTTCTGTTTAAATGTGAAAAATATTGCAAGTCTTAAGGGGAAAGTTTGTTTGGCCAAAACTGCCATTTTGATTCCTTAAATTGCAGTTTAGCCAACACAGGATGTGAGAGTATATACAGAAGGCCCTTACTATTGATTTAATAAAGCATACTAAGTATGTCAGGTAGCTCTTATGTGTATGGGGAAGTTTCCAATGGACTGGTGCATTAACCACAATTCCCTCAACTGCTTTTTACACAACCCTAAGGCACTAAAGCTTTTGTGGCAAATATAAAGAAGGAGGGAAGGGAGAAAAAAAAGAGAAGATTTGGTTTTTTTCTCTCTCTGTGCAGCTTAGGACCCCTTGGGGGTGGAGCAGGTGACCTGGCCATGGATGTTGACCTGGCCGGCCCTTGTTTTTGTGTGTATCATATGTGTGCTCCGCTCATTGTGCAATGGCATCACATTGTATGCCTGAGTTAGTGTGCATTTGCTTTAGTGCAATCTCAGTTGAATTGGCCTTGGATCAGGGAAAATGTTATCAGCTGCCAATCTACTTATTGATCTCTGAAACCCTGAAAATTTGGAAATACATACATTCTGTCTTAGTTAAAAGCTTAAGTTAAATAATAGCTCACATTTATATGATAAATATCTCTGTAAATATTGAATGTCTGTCTTTCTATGTTCTGTTTAAATGCGAAAAATATTGCAAGTCTTTAGAGGGGAAGTTTGTTTGGCCAAAACTGCCATCTCGGTTCCTTAAATTGCAGTTTGGCCAACACAGGATGCAAGAGTAAATACTATCTATTCATTTAATAAAGCATAATAAGTATGTCAGATAGCTCTTATGTGTACGGGAAAGTTTCCAATGAACTGTCACATTAGTCCTAACTCCCTAAACTGCTTTTTACCCAACCCTAGTGCCCTTTCTGCTGAATCGGGATTGGCTGAACCGTCCATTTAAACGACCAACAATAAAATGTATGATCATACTTGAATGTGTTCTTTTGATGTCGATATCAGGATGCATTTCCCAAGTGTGTATGTTTACATCGCAATTAGTTTCAAGTGCAATGTATATTTACAAGTTTGGAATTGGAGTCAATGATTTTAAGATGATGAACAAATAAGAAGAAATCATAAAGGTCTTCATGTATTATGGAATGTTCAATATGTGACATTATCAATGGGAATGAGTCACATGTCGGCAATTTTCAATTAGAAGTTTTTTACATCATTTTCTTGCAGGTTACGAATACTTAATTTTGATGCAAACCCCATCAGAATCGGACATCTTGTTACTGAGTTATGAGCAATTTATCAATGGTTGAAAACAATATAAAACAAAGGAATTTGAACACTGTTTTTGCCAATATCTCAAAAACAATATTAGCGACATCCAACTCATTCCCCTTGATCATATCACATATTGGAAAATCAAAGTTTGATAATACTGTAGGTAGCTTTATTTACAAAAGTTCTGGTGTACAAATCCAAAAGTATTTGGGTATAAAAGATGTTATAAACATACCTCAATGACGTTTCGTACTACATCGTAGTACTTTCTCAAATTGACTGATCAATTCTCCCACCTCGCCTGTTTCCTGCTGGAACTCGACGTTGCTGGCGTTTTGGAGTGGAGTAATTGGTCGTAAATGTGGGGTAGGAAGTGGTTGCCCTCGTCTCGGTTGAATGTGTTGGCCCCCTTTTTCCGGATCAAGATGGCTTCCTTAATGTGTCTTCGTTTTCTGTTTTGCTCTCTGTCTCTGATTTTTGCATCATCCCATCCTATGACATGGTTTTCCTCCGCTACGTGGTCTGTTATGGCCGATTTATTTACTCTCCTGTGACCGAGGCTTTTCTCTGTGATCTTGTGAAAGCCTTATTTGAGGCTTTGTCAGCTTCTGTCTTATGCTCATTAAGACGTGTTCCCAATGCTCTAGCAGCTTCCCCTACATAAGATTTTTCACAGTTTAAACAAGGAATTTCATAGACACATTCAGCTGTTTGTAAAATGTCACGCTTGTCTTTGGGGTGTACTAGAATGTTCCTGAGAGTCTGATGTGGCTTGAATGATGTTTGGATGCCATGTTTCCTGAACACACGTCTCGCTCGCTGAGAAAGTCCCTCTTTGTAAGGGAGTACAACCATGCCTCTGGTGGTAGTCTGCGACTTGTCTGTTTTCTGAGGTGTCTTCTTGATAATGTCTTTAAATGCCCATTCAGGGTAACCACATAACTTCAGCGCTTCTTTGATCTTATTCTCTTCAACTAGCTTGTCTGCTTCTTCTGTGATAACTTTGTCCTTTCTGTCCATAAGCGCATGGATGACACTGAGTTTGTGTTGTAGTGGGTGGTGGGATTTGAAGTGAAGGTATTGATCTGTGTGTGTTTTTTTCCGGTAGACTAAGAGTTTGACTGAACCGTCCTGCTTTTTAACAATGAGCGTGTCAAGAAAAGCGATTTGTCCGTTTTCTTCTTTTTTGTATGTAAACTTGATGTTGCCCGTTTTGTCAACTTGGTTTATGTGCGATGTGAGCTGTTCTGCTGCCCCTTTACTAACGATCTCTAATACATCATCCACATATCTTTTCCACATTCTGGGTTGGCAATTAACCGGGGCTGTGGCTATGGCTTCTTTTTCCAGCCACTCCATATAGAGGTTAGCCACTATCGGGCTGACCGGGGAGCCCATCGCGGTGCCAAACTTTTGTTGGTAAACCTGACCACGGAACGAGAAATATGTGGTGGTGAGCGTAAACTCTAATAGCTCCATGATATCATCAACAGATAGGTTGGTTAACTATCACCTAGAGTGCGATCTTCCGTTAGGCGCTGTTTAATGATTTCTAAGGCTTCACTATAATGGGGGTGTTTGTAAACAGGGACACAACATCGTGGGAGATAAACTCCTCACCATCGTCGATCAAAATCCCTACTAAGTCCTCAGCGAGATCTTTTGAGTCGAGTTCCTGCAGGAAACAGACGAGGAGTGGGAGAATTGATCAGTCAATTTGAGAAAGTGCTACGATGTAGTACAAAAAGTCATTGAGGTATGTTTATAACATCTTTTATACCGAAATACTTTTGGATTTGTACACCAGAACTTTTGTAAATAATGTATTATGGACAATCCTGATGAATTTATTAACGGACTGTAGGTAGCTGCAATATATATTCACAAAGAAAAAAAATAGAACATGGAAAAATTTAAAAGAATTGCCCTTGTTTCATTTCTCATTTATTTATTTTTTGTTGCATGTAAAGCGCATTGCTAATTTTTTGGAAATATGCTATATTAAGCATCGTTTGTATGTTCAGACTACTGCAGGCATGATATGGGTGCAAAAACTCACTGGAATTGTGGAATTTGGGATCATGCTAAATTTTGTCCCTCTTTCATTTTGAGTTTTGTTTTATTTTATTTTGTTTGGTTTGGTTTGGTTTGGTTTTTTTTTTTACAAATTCAGCTAAAATAGAATTACATTTACAATCAAGAAAAAACCCAAAAAGAGTCACTGAGGGCTAGCCTGTACAAGTCAGAAGCACCAAGACACTGTCACCAAAAGGTTGAGATGGTTCCTATAACCCATTAGGCAAAAATACTGTTATTTCTCAAAGCATGTTAGCATGTCCATTTCAGCTGAAACGGCAAATTCATTTTTATTTCTTTCTTTTTTCCCACTTTTTTTTGGCCATAAAATCATGAAATTCTGAAAAGTATTTTGAAGAAATTTTGTTTAGGTAGAAAACAATGGATATCAAATTGTGCTTCAATTGTGAAATGAATCACAATTTTGTCCTGTGTATTTATGTTTATGAAAACTTGCAAATGACATCTTAATTCAAAATTAAGTTTTAAAAAATCTAAATAAAAGAAGAAAAAAAAACATTCTGCAATCCTTTTTGAAACTGCCATTGGCTTTGATGTATAACATTCATTATTTAGCCTTATGAGGCACTGTTAATATACCGTATTGTTTGTAATAAACGCCCCGGGGGCGTTGCATTTTTCCAAAAGGGGGGCGTTTATTGGAAGTGAATTGTCAGTGAAAAAAGCTTAAAAATCATGTTCAATTTCCCGATGGTGCTCCTATTAAAAGGAGGGACTCACACTACACATGATGGCGGCGCCCACGGAAAATGATATTTTCGTGGGGAATACAACAAAATTACACCTGTAAGTGCATGGAATTAGTGAAATTCTACCATAATTAGGCAGTGAAATGGATGGAAATTGAGTCATAATAGGTTTTGTCCATTCAATTTAGCGATCGTGACTGACATGACTGATGCAAGTTTTAAGCTTACCTACACGATATGTCATGGAAATGTTCGCATTTTTGTCAATTTTTCACAGAAAAATTGGAGGGGGGCGTTTATTAGAGGGGGAGCGTTTATTACAAACAATACGGTATGCCCATACCAAAAATGTTTTTATATTTCTGTGCACTTACCATATATTCCTGCAGCATTCTCACATCAAATTTTATGTTGAAATTCAGCACAGGCAAGTGTACTTGGCATAAGCAGGCCATAATAATGTGGTATGCTAATTACTAAAAACTATATAATATGTACACTTTGGGAGCAATTGACTTGCAATGAGTGATTATTTGGGACCTATTAACGATCCCCGAGGAACACCAATCAAGAGTAGAGCTAGTATTGTGAATAACTATTGTGAATCACTACTGGTAGAATAAAAACGCACTGGTACTATGGACTCCTTTGGGTTTTGTTGTTGATAAACTTGAAAAGGATTTTGGAAAGGAAAGTCAAGATGTTTTACATTATATAATGCTGCCATTTAAAAAGTTCAGATGCATACGGTATGTATGATGATAAAGGCAATTTTCAAAGGCCCATCTGCCCGTAGAACAGGGATATTTTTGTTTTGTCGCCTCAGCTACATGATAATGTGAACTTTTAAGACATCATGGAACAGTGATTTAAGTTAGGCCGCAAGATTGTTTGGTTATCTTTAACCACCCTGTGGAAGACAGGGTCAGACGGTCCATTTTTTATTGTTTTTTAAAGGTGGTAGCCAAAACATACATGTATAGCTAGGCCTAATTAGCTTAGAAAGATAAATACCATATTTCCTCGAATATACGCGGGGGCGTTGCATTTTCCAAACGGGGGGCGTTTATTAGAGGTCATTTTTAGCACAACAATTCCCGTTAAAACCATTAGGTAAGCTTAAAAGTCACGCTAAAATGACGAACTATGAACTAGAAACACTGACTTTTGGTTCACTTCCGGGTTTGTGTTACAGATTTTCGCCAATTATTGCTGCTATTATCGACCATGTGAGCAACTTGGTAAGCTTACTACACAAGGTAGCATGGAAATATCGGTATTTTTGAAACATATTGGTTGAAAAAAGTGGTGGGGGCGTTTACTTGAGGGGGGCGACTATTCGAGAAAATACGGTAGGCTTATTTAATTGGTGCCAATCTGCCAATTGGTCTATTTCTCTATAATACATGTACATCACTTCATTCATGTTTTAAAACATGAAGTGTGAAGAAACTGTTTAAAAATCCTCTCAGAATGTCAAACTGAAATTTCCAATATTAGGGTCGGTATTCTTTTGTACAGTAAAAAATAAGGTCTTGCCACTAGTTTAAAGAAACAAACAAAACAGTTTCAGCCCAATCTGCGAGTCTCGGCCTCATCCAATTTTGCTTATAAACTCCCTTCTTACATGTAGAACACAGGGGAGCAATTTGACAATACAACATATTTTATTCAAACAACTTCCAAATAATTCACATAATGAGCATTTTACAGATTTTTTCCTAAATCATATTTTAATAAACATTTCCCCCCTCCAAATCTTACCTAATTATACAATGTACAATGAAATTAAATGCATGGTAGTAATGTTCATCCTATACAATTAAAGATACCTCTTATGAGGAGAAAGCTACACAACTGGGACTTGCTACACCCTCTGGAGGGCACTTTGAAATTTTGTAAGTGGCACATTAAAGCTGCAGATGAGTACACTGACTTGAATTTATTCATCTTGAAGAGAATACTAGGATATTCACGAGGCACAAAAAGAAACTCGTCAGTTATAGTCATCTTTGCTGTTCAACAACCTGAATTTTGGATTGTTTTGAAATATACATTTTGTTAATTGGACTTTGCTTTCTCATTTGACACCATGTTCGTAAAAATCAAGCAAGAATTGACCATGATATGCGCGTCCAAATCCTCAAACCCTAAAATGAAAAGTTGCAATTTTAATGATTCAATTGAGCATGGTACATTGCGTGCTTTATTGATTGAAAATTGAAAATTGTTGAAATTGCAACTTTTGATTTGGGGGTTTGAGGCTTTAGAGGTGCATATCTTGGTCAATTCTTGTTTGATTTTCACGAACAGGGTGTCAAATGAGAAAGCAACGTCCAATTAATAAAATGTATATTTCAAAACAATCCAAAATTATCAAGTTGTTGAACAGCAAAAGATGACCATAACTGACAAGTTTCTTTTTGTACCTGGTGTATTCCATGTCCTTATGCTCTGCATGTTGGCCGTAGGCTTCAACATCAATAGAGTTTTGAGATATGTTCTTAAGATATCAAGAGCTATTTCAAGATTCACTGAACAAATACTAGGCTTGTTTGTACTCATTTTAATGCATTTTTCATGCTGATTCCAAATTATACAATGGACAATGACATTTTTGTTCAACATTTGTAGGTTGAGTGCAAGCCTGTACATGGTGGATTTTTAAAATGAAGAAGTTCAGTGATGTATAATGTATGATGGTGCAATTCCATTTAATACAGCGTGATATGTCGGAAGAAGCAGCTTATATTGAAGTCTCAAATGAACTGGCTTAAAAAACTCAAATACAAATCCAATGTATATTAAAATCATTAATTGACTAGGACATGTCCACAAATTATAACTTTGCATAAAATGACACATTTTTATAAAGTCAACCATGAATGATCCTAGCAGGGATACTCCAAATCCGAAAAAAATTAAAACAAACACTTAATCTTTTGGCTTCAACTGCAAATGATGAATTTTTAGTTGGGACTCTGCAAGTACTGCGTTGCTACATTCACAGCATTTGGCACATGGCTGTTCATAATATCACCAAAATAATACAATACAATATCAAAATATATATAATTAAATCATGATTAAGCAATATGAGAAAACAAAATATAATTTCTGTTTTGAAGTTCTGAGGTATCCGCATCCTCATCCACACACACTCCCACATACATGAACTCCCTACCCAATATGGTGATCACACACTTGTTTTCCAGGGTTTTTTTCCAAGTTTTTTTCTTCTGAAGCAGAATGATCTCCATAATATTATACCTGAACCCAAAACATGGCATACCTAATAGGACCACACACCAGAAAACTAGAAGTACAAAGTAAATAGACCTCGGAAACTGGAGGTATGAGAATAATTATTTCAGTGCAATGCTTCCTTGGCGTGCCAACTGCTGCACGATTTGTACTTGAGTGCACCATATGCTCTTTATGCGTCCCGTCCGTGTGTGACGCAAAGCATTAACCCCGATGCCACAGATTTGATGTGGACAGACTGTAATGCCATGTGAAACATTTTTCCTTATGGATAATTCTTTTGTTTCTCCACAAGGAAAATATCTCCATTTATTGATTAGGTTGTTCCTAAACCCATAATTGGCTGCACAGGGCATAATCGATAAGACCACACTCCCCCTGCTAATTAGCGATACGACCACACTCCCTCTCACCCCACACACCCACATACACACATTGTTAATGTACTTTTTGTCTCGCCTGATAAGGCAGGAGACTATATAATCACTTTTCCGTATGTGTGTATGTAGGGGTGGGGGTGTGCGGGGGTGTGTGTGTGTGTATGTGACAAATTTGGTTAAAGTTTTGGTTAAAGTTTGCCTTCCGCCTATTTTCTCGGAGACTAGGAGTCGCACATTCCTCAAACTTGGTGGGTGGGTGCACCTTGACCCGAGACAGAACCAGTTTGTATTGGTTAGTGGTTCAAGGTCACTGAGGTCATCCAGGGGTCATCTTAGGTCAAATTAAAAAAAACTGTCGTATGGGTATGAAACCTGGTGGATACAGTCAACATTTAAAGCCAAATTTTGGAAGGTCATTTCGAGGTCACCAGAGGTCATCTGAGGTCAAATTAGTAAAAACTGTCGTATGGGCATGAAACTTGGTGGGTACAGTCAACATTTAAAGCCAAATTTTTGGAAGGTCATTTCGAGGTCACCAGAGGTCATCCGAGGTCAAATTAGTAAAAACTGTTGTATGGGCATGAAACTTGGTAGGTACAGTCAACATTTAAAGCCAAATTTTGGAAGGTCATTTTGAGGTCACCAGGGGTCATCTGAGGTCAAATTAGTAAAAATTGTCGTATGGGCATGAAACTTGGTGGGTACAGTCAACATTTAAAGCCAAATTTTTGGAGGGTCATTTCGAGGTCACCAGAGGTCATCTGAGGTCAAATTAGTCAAAACTGTCGTATGGGCATGAAACTTGGTGGGTACAGTCAACATTTAAAGCCAAATTTTTGGAAGGTCATTTCGAGGTCACCAGAGGTCAAATTAGTAATAACTGTTGTATAGGCATGAAACTTGGTGTGTACAGTCAACAATTAAAGCCAAATTTTTGGAAGATCATTTCGGGGTCACCAGGGGTCATCTGAGGTCAAATTAGTAATAACTGTCATATGGGCATGAAACTTGGTGGGTACAGTCAACATTTAAAGCCAAATTTTTGGAAGATCATTTCGGGGTCACCAGGGGTCATCCGAGGTCAAATTAGTAAAAACTGTCGTATGGGCATGAAACTTGGTGGGTACAGTCAACATTTCAAGCCACATTTTTGGAAGATCATTTCGGGGTCACCAGGGGTCATCTGAGGTCAAATTAGTAAAAACTGTCGTATGGGCATGAAACTTGGTGGGTACAGGCAACATTTAAAGCCAAATTTTGGGAGATCATTTCGGGATCACCAGGGGTCATCTGAGGTCAAATGAGTAAAAACTGTCGTATTGCCATGAAACTTTGTGGGCAACATTTAGAGCCAAATTTTTGGAAGGTCATTTTGGGTTCACCATGGGTTGTTGCAGGTTCATTTACTTCTATCAAAAGTAATCGCGAAAGCAGGCGGTTGCGAAATTCATTTACTTCTACTGAAAGTAATCGCGAAAGCATGCGGTTGCAAAAGCAGGCGAGACTCTTGGTTCGAGAACCGCCTTTTTTTACAATGAGACACCAAAACAAGCTGTAATTGGGCTATTCCATTTAAAATCCACACTACCCCTGTGGAAGATTTGGGAAAGAATCAGTCTTCCACAGAGGGAGTATGTTTTCAAATGTAATTGGTCAGGGTTAATCATTTTGAAACCCATACTCCCTCGGTATTATGGCTTTATATCTTCCACAATATTTCAAATGCAAGTTACCCAACTGTCTATTCTTTTTGAAACTCACACTCCCTCTGTGGAAGACTTTAGCTAAATCTTCCACAAGGGTAATGTGCAGTGTTCGAATTAAGCAATTTTTTGAGGTTGTCCGCCGGACAACCTCAAACAATTTTTTGGTTGTCCGCAAATATTTTTGGTTGTCCGAAATTTTAATGAACATTTTAAGCTTAAAGTTGCAAGTTTAAAAACATACACTGCCGCCAAATTCACACATGCACATCACACACTTTCCCCAAACTCACCTTGTTGCTAATCAAATATATCCAAGAAAATACAAGTTGTATGTTCATCAATTATTTATCATCAATAAATCCATGTTTGTGCCGTATTTTATGCTTAAAGGCCGTCAGAATTCATGATTGTTTTCAAGTAATCAAGATTTTAATATGTACGCAAAATTCTCCATTGAAATATACCTCATTAATATTCATGAGCTCATAGGGAAATCCCCCAAAGAGACAATGGGTGTTTTGAAACTGATCTGATCTGAATATTTTTTTATCCACATTATAATTGCCTCGTGTCTTGAAACTTATAATAATATCATCAATCACTTAGCAACGGTCAGAGGTCAGATTTTTTGCCTAGGTTTTTGCTGACAGCCAGTTTTTCTTCAGACATGATTTTACTATTGTAAGAGCTTGACAGATTCGGGAACCATGCTAGCCCTCGACCGACCGACCGTGTGTCAAAATGCCCAAACCAGCTGTTTACATTTACCGATGCACATGTCCAAGGCGGAGTCCAAGGTTGGGTATTTATAAGATACTGGCTACAAATTATGGGTGTTTTTTACTACATTGGTCATGATTTCTTCTGAAAATTTCAAGATGATAATGCAATGCATGTTATGTTATGCTTTTTCAGTAACAGGGGTGCACATTTTTATTGTTGTAACTTGTAATCCAGACTTGTAATCGAACTCAAAGGACTGAACTTCCCCCGATGCATAAACTTTTTTTTTTTTTTTCGAGGGCTCGATAAAGTAAACAGATAATGGCTGCGATTGAGTTTCGCAGCTCATGGGTTGTGGAACCACGTTTAAATTCACGTTTATTTTATTCAAAAATAGTTTCACATTTTAAATATTACCATCGGCTAAAAGATACTCGTACAAAGGTGAGTTTTGGCTACAGATTTATGGTTGTCCGGCGGACAACCGAATCAGTATTTTTGGTTGTCCGGCGACTTTTTTAGTTGTCCCGGGCGAACGGACAACCAAAATTTCGAACGCTGGTAATGTGGATTTAAAATGGAATAGCCCATTCTCAATTTACACCAAGTTTTCAGTTAAGTGTGCATTATCAGTGTTGGGAGTCAGCAGATGCTCCATATGGATCGCGACATTCACAGGATCTGGATTCAAGTCTTGACGTGGGTTGGGCAGTTGCTCAAAAAGTTTATCCCAAAATAAGAAGTTTTCGCTGTCATAATGCAGCCAGTTCCTTTGTTTCCTGTACTCGATCATGTTGTTTGGAATATCTTGGAGATCTTGATTCTGTAGCTGAATGATTAGTAACGTGTCCATACGCTCCCTCATAGAATGCATCAGGGCGTGGTTAAACTCAAACTCGGTGCAACGTTCACTGTTGATGTAGTTTTGCGTTAAAACGACAAGGATACGATGAGATGCTCTCATCGCTTCCTCTATACTCTCTACATGTGCCGAGCCAGGTAAGCCGTTGATTTCATGAATATATGTTTGGTATCTGTTTTCTTCCAATTTTGGCCGAAGTGTATGCGTCAGAAAGTCGAGATCTAAGACATCATATGATATGAAAATGTCATATCTGTAAGAATCCTCATGTTGTCCAGGAGGTCGTTCGACGGGGCGTATACCTAGATACCGATACATAAGTGTACGAATCAACTGGCGCTTCCGATATACCACAAAACTAAACGCAACTCCGATTACTATGATAGCAGTCATGCTGGATACAGCTTTAATTACCACTTGAATGTTTTCTGCTGGTTCACGTCCTGGGCAATAAAATTCTTCTTCGGATACATTTTGTAAAGGCCTGTGGACATCTTCACCAAGCACTTGATCACAGTATATCGTGTATCTCTCATCTGTTGGGTATTCGTACTTTGATTCATTTCCGAATAGGAACGTTGATAACCATTGTAAGGAACAATTGCAGTTCCATGGATTACCGTCCAACAAAATTGTCACATCGTATGGGAAATTGTTAAAGATTCCATCTGGTAAAGTAGTTAAACTGTTGTTGTGTAGATATAGTATCTCTAATTGTGAACGTACTGTTTCAAAAATATCTTTTGGTAAGGAAGTAATTTGGTTGTGTCCCAGATCGATTCTTTTCCATGTTTTAGCCATGAAAGGAGAGTTCAGCCATCCTTGTGGTATGGTTTTTAACTTGTTGTAAGTCAGGAGAATAGTTGGTTCTGTATTGGGATAAACAGTGTAGTCTTTGTCATATCTGGTGGGTGCCTGGGCAACCAGAACAAGCGGAAGTTCATGAAGATCATTCGCACCCAATTCTAAAATGGTCAACTGGTTGGCGTAAAGAAATGGGTCCGGAAGGTGCTTCAACCTGTTATAGTTAAGGTACAGTTTTTCTAGTCTTACGAGATATTTGAAACTTCCTTGTTCTATGTTTGATATTGTATTATTTCGGAGATCAAGCTCTACTAGTGAAATCAGATGTTTGAAATAAGACTTCTTGATTGTATGTAGTTTGTTGAATCGGAGATCTAGCCTAGTAAGATTACGAAGACCTGCAAAGCCTTCATCTTCAATTTCTGATATGTTATTTGCATACAGGTCTAGAGTCTTTAAGTCCACCAACTCTATAAATGAATAGGCAGGAATGCGATTCAGTTTGTTATCCTGCAACTCTAAACCACTAGATCCAGCGTAAATATCTGTTGGAATATTGGTTATATTTCTCCAATCACAGTCGGTTACAAATTCAGATGTTCCTAGCAGCGTAGCAATGACATGATTTGTGAGTTCCCAACAGGAACAGTTTATGGGACAGTGGCTAGGGTATTTGTAATCACAGTAAAAGTCATTGAATGAAATCACTGGCCATTGCCAATTGGGGATAGGACCATGTGTTTTATTACAAACTAAAGAGGATTGGTCCAGAAATCGTTGATTGGCAAAGTTGTGACTATATGGCCAATTGATTAGGTCTTTGTCAAATTGACCTGTAAGAAGGTTTCCCATATAGCAGTCACAATCCAGTGGATTCCCTGACATGCTGACGTTAACCACATAACCTGTCTGCGCATTGAAATGAAAAGTTTGGAAGTTGGACAGTAGATTGTTTGCGAGGTTGAGGCTCTGTAGCTTTTCAACACCATCGAATGTGTTCTCAGGTATTGATATGAGTCGATTATTGCTCAGATTGACAGTTTCAAGTTGTTTAAGCCCTTGGAAAAGTGCTTCCTCAATTTGTTGAAGTAAGTTGAATGACAAGTCTACTATGCGGATATGTGGACACCAGCTAAAGGTATAGTATTCGGTGGTAGCAGTTATGGCGTACATCAGATTATGGGAGAGGTTTAGTTCTTCGATAGCTGCTAGTTCTTCAAAAAATTCCACGGAAAGGTGGGAGATTTGATTGCAAGACAAGTCGAGAACTCGAACAGTTGGTGATCCTGTAAAATTGAGAAACGCATCTGTGATTGCGTTGTGTGATAAAGTGATGAAGCTAAGAGATGGAAGGTACTCAAAGAAGGCAGAGGAAATGTCAGATATGTTATTATAAGCAAGTGAGATTGTTTCTATCGCGACTAACCCGATATCATGTAGAGATGTTTTGGCAAGGTCTGACAAGTTGTTGTTCTCTAAGTTGAGCTCTTTGATTCCATGTACGAATGGGAATGGTGACAAGTCTAGAGTTTTCAAATCATTTCCGCTGAGGTCGAGGTGGGTGATGTTATACGAAGAACACCCATATGCCATAGAAGGATTTGGAATGGAAGTTGAAATGGGCAAAGCTGTGGACATCAGAGTTGAAGATGGAGACATTCTACCTGTTGTTGGGGAAGACTTGGTTGACAATATAGAAGACTGCTGACCTTCAGATGACCATATTGTTAGTGGTGACATCGCTGTTGAGCTAGTAGGTTGTTTTTGGGATACTTCGTCTGGTTTAGTTGTCACTGGGGTTTCAGATGTTGGAGACATGTTAAAAGGATTTGTAGCTGTATGTGACTTAGTTGTAGTTGTCTCCCATGCAGCTGTGGTCCTGTCAGTGTTTGTCATTGGAGTGCTTGTACTTGCATTGCGAATCCAAGAATCTAGCCCAATATTATTGGCAAGATCAATGCTTTCTAAGACACACAGGTAGTTGAATATGAAAGGGTCAAAGCCAGATAGGATGCCATCGGAAATCTGCAGAGTTTTCAGTTTGGTGAAAGGACTGAGCTGAGAGGATGTGATTGCCTTTGTCGTAGTCACATTACAAGATGCAAAGCTCAATGTTTCCAGAATAGAAGGGTTGTAAAGCTGTTTGAGGAATTCTTGAAATTGTAGGGATTTTATTTGTGTACCACAGTCGATAAACAGGTGCTTCACTGGTGGAAGAGGTATTGAAGAATTTGATGAGAGGAATGTTGCGTTACAGTCTATTGTATCAAATACAATCAGCGTCATTGTTGTGGTGTCATCTGTGGTAGTACAGTTGCATCCTGGAAGACATGTGTCTTCATACATGGGTGCTGAAGAACAGACTGGGGCCAATAGGATTGCTGCTAAGATGAACAAATCCATGGTAGTCTACTGAGTCAGTGGATCTTGTTACAGTGCAAGGTTTCTGTTGTGATTTGATATGGAATTTGATGTAGTTTCTGAAATAAAGAATGCATAATGCTGATTAATTATAGGCATTTATGTTATTACAGTTCAGGGTACATTATTATATTGCTGTTATGAACATACCCTTACACACCCATTTTCAGCCTTCCACATATAAAATCAACTAAAGTTTAACTTTATTATTATGTTCAAATGATAATGAAGAGTCTGCAATTTTTTAAAATTTTGTACACACATTTAATGCTGTAGATTGTTTTTTTTTTTTTTTTCAATTGTAGGTTTTTTGTTTTTTTAATTAAGTTAAATAAAAAAAAAAATAAGAAAAAAAGTCTAGGGTCAGGCCTATTTTTAGGGTCAGTAGGTTTATTCTCTGACTATTGACCTACTTTCTCACATGCCGCAGTGTTGAGAAAATATTCGTGCCGGTTATACCCCAAAAACCCACAGAGGTGATAGTTTACGGCGAGTTTTGTAATTATTACTTGATTTTTATATGTAAGTAATACGATAAAGTCGTCATAGGCAGTAATGTGTTTGTATTAAAAGAAATAACAAAAATAATTATTTAAGTAATAGAAATACTATTTGGAAATTGCAGCAAGATTTGCAGATGTTTTTATTTGAACAGTACCAGTTCACCAGTTTTGCTAGTTTAGCCATGTTGTCTCACCAGAGAAGATGAGCAGAAATCTTTCTATCTGATGATAAAAAAAAAACTCTAGGTATGATGATTACGAAAATGTTTTAAATAACTATTATCTGCAAAAGTTTTATAACAATGTTTTATATAAAATGTTAACATAAAACGTCTTCTGTTATGATGTGAAGGGTTAATATAAAAACAGGAAAAATCTGTTCCAACTGACCAGCAGAGAACAAAGGATAAGCAATAGATAAGATTAAAATCAAGGAAAAAATGACACAACCTCCA
Source organism: Amphiura filiformis (assembly GCF_039555335.1). Lineage (NCBI taxonomy): Eukaryota > Metazoa > Echinodermata > Ophiuroidea > Amphilepidida > Amphiuridae > Amphiura > Amphiura filiformis. The sequence goes on from NC_092643.1 coordinate 29,533,113, forward strand.
ATGGGGGAATAACAAACGTATAAAGTTAAAAACTCTTTTAACTTTGTTTATACGCTTTGTGTTATTCCCCATTGGAAATCGATGTTGTGTTATATTTTCCCTGTTTTTAATTGTGAACTTGACTTACTCATTCTTTCATTTCTCTTGACAATTTTTCATTTGCCCGCCCTATTCCTTTTAAAGGAATTTTTATTTAGGCCTAATTAAACATACCCTCACACACCCACTTCCAACACCCATATAAATAGGCTTTAGAGAAAAAATGCAATTTTTTGACCAAAAATGCGAGATGGCAAAGTTCTGCAAAATGTGAGAAAAAGCGAGATTTATGCCCAAAAATTGGCGAAAATCAAAATAATAATAATAATAATTGAGTAAAACAAAACTGCCCTCTATTGACTCAATTTAACCATTGCATTGCATGAGCAGACCTGATGCCAGAAGGGCCAAAAATACACAAATATTTTCTCTTAAATCTGCTTTAACATGGTTATTGTGTAGTAATGAAGAATATCACTTGTAATGTTGTTTGGATGTGCCAGTAAATGGATCGTTTTTGCAAACTCAGGCTGGAAAATCGGGTGAAACTTTAAGCTCTGTCAAAATCTGCATATATATATGACCCAGAAACCATTTTTCTTGGTAGAAATGAATCTTTTAAAAGCGAGAAAAGCACTAAAAAGCGAGATTCATGGCGAGAAATGGGAGATTACATTTTCTCTTTAAGCATACATAATATAAATCAACTAAAGTTAAAACTTCTATTTTTTACTATAGATTAGATGTTTAAATTAACTTAGACACACAATTTCAATTTATTATTTGAAAAGGTGATGCAAAAGCCTTTTGATATTGCTGCACTTGAACGTAACAGAATTTTTAGCTAGAGAATTACAATTTAAAGCATATCAAAATCTTTTCAATTTTGGCAATTGTTCAAAGTAAGTTTTGCAATGTTGCGCATTTAGTTGTGGTTTTAAATGGGTCACTGAACCACATATATATCCATTGTCAAGTTAAAATTTAATGGTGAAATTAAACAGTGACATTGAGAAATTAGTTCCTGTAGAAATGGTAAACCAAGCTTTAAAAGGTATTTTTAAATTTTTAAATTGATCGAAAAGAATCACTGCTTCTTACATTTGGTAGTAAAAACCCAAAAACATTAGTCGAGCCTCTTCCAATAGGGGATCGCGGGACTTGCTGGAAATATATTTTTATGCCTCCACCGCGAGGCATACTGTTTTTGCAATGTCCGTCCCTCCGTCCGGAGGCTGTATCTCGGGCATGGATGGGCGGATTGACTTCAAATTTTCAGGATAGGTGGGTCATGGTCAAAAACTCTGGCTACTTTTTTTTTTTGGGTGGGGTTCAAGGTCATATACTGCGGTCAAAGGTCATTTGAGGTCAAATTACTAAAAACTGTTGTATGGGCATGAAACTTGGTGGGTACAATCAACATTTAGAGCAAAATTTTTGGGGTCACCCAGAGGTCATCTGAGGTCAAATGACTAAAAATGGATTTGTACACATTTAAATCGCCCCATGGTGGAGGCATCCCATTCGACGCCTTGCGTCGAAAACCACAACGTTTCTAGTTTAAATATGTCTCTGTGCATTGAAGTTTCTTTTCGTGTTGTTTCATATACAATATTTATAAATGCACTTGTATGGTAATTTTGTTGTTGAATAATAGGCACTCAAGCTTAGATAGCAATTTAGGATGATTTGTGTGTTTTAATTTTAATTTTATGTATTCATTGTGGATTCTTCAATGAAAAAAAAAATACGATGACAAGAGCATACATCAATCTTCTTTTTAAAATCTTGAACAATACAGTTTAAAACAGTTAAAACTTTGGTTAAGCAACTTGAAGACATAAATACTTAAAATAACACTTCAAAGGTGCCGTGCTCATACAGGCAACAAGGTCAAATTTGTGTTATATTGCAAATTTCAAAAAAAATCCAAATTATTTGATATCAGGAGGACATTCGTCACATTCAGAATGCAATTTGGTGTATCTGATGTGCTCTCAGGACTAATGTTAATTCAATGCATTGAAATCGAATTGAATTGAAATGAATTTTGGGCGATTTTCATTTCAATGCATTGGATTTGAATTGGAATCGAAATGAATGCTAAGAATTGAATTGAAATTGATTAGCTGTTAATTTCACTGCATTGGATTGGAATTGAAATGAAATGATTTTGAAATTGAAAAATTGAATTGGAATCAAATTGAATCAATTCTAAAGCAAGGTGGATTGAATTGCAATTAAATAGCAAGACTCCAAGTGTAGAAAGAATTGAATTTGAATAGAATTGAAATCAATTTTCTGGAGTGAAATAACAATACTCAGGACCCACAAAAATATTGTGCAAATGTTGCTACCTGAAGACATTTTGGTTTTTTACAAAAACAAATTGACAATTTCTCTTGTTTTAAAGTTTGTTACAGTACAGACTGATTGGTTGCTACATACAATGTACCTTTTATCGTCTTCTCTGAGAAATACAGCCATTTATGAAATTTTCATTCCAAGATTTTTTTTTCCAAGATTGTAATACTACTGTCTGTTCAATTAGCTTAGATTCTTGAATTTTCAAGATATTTGAAAAAATAAAAAATTGTGGTCAAAGTCATCAAAGAAAAGTGTTAGCACAGGCTTAGACCTAATGTGATTTATACTTTTCAAATTCTAAAGTTCAATTTAAAACCCCATTTCTTTTCAATTTTGGTCTTTTCCCATGATATTTTTTATAAAAAGCCGTAGAACGTCGGGTACCATAAACTTTTTTTGAATCAATCCATTTAGAGCAATGGGGACGAATGTCACAATATGCGCAGAGATAATATTTATTCGACCATCCACATCAGGAAGTATTGTCCAGCAAAATATTTGCCAGTATGCCTAATTTGTGTTGAAACCCTACTGTTGAAACATACGTTATTATTTATGAACTAAAGTAGGCCCAGCTTATATAAATACATTCCTTGCGTATTTATTTATTTATTTATTTATTTATTTATTTATTTATTTATTTATTTATTTATTTATTTATTTATTTATTTATTTATTTATTTATTTATTTATTTATAATTTATTTATCGTGCGAATGGGTCTGAGAATGGGTCTGAGAAGGTGTAGGCCTATAGGCCTATTATAAAACTACACATTTATTTTCAATTTGTTATTTCGTTTTGTTTGTTGAATACAAACTGAAAAAACTGTAAAATAAAAGAACTGTTGTACATGAAAATATTATTTAAACAATCAGGTTACAGAAAACAATTCTTGTAAAGTCAGTGTATCTGAAAATGTCAAGTGAATGCTGATATCCTTGGGAAGGAATGGTGGTATTAAACAAAACTCAATTTACATTGTAAACCAGTTGAAATAAGACCAAAATCCTTTTTTTTTTTTTTTTTTTTTTTTTTTTTGAACAAGTTCATTAGGAATGTAGGATTCAACTGTAAATTTTGTTCATTTTGAACAATTCCTAAGTAAAAACGAAGTGTTTAACTCACATTTTAGTGACGTTTCACCACTACACTAGTCAGGGGCGGATTTAGGGGGGGGGCGCAGCCGGCGCGCGCCCCCTCTATTTTTTGACTAGCGAAGGGCGCCGGTAACTTAAAAATACAAAATTGTAAGAAATTTAAAAAAGGAACAAATTCGCCATGAACAGCAAACAATGGGCCAAAACCGTTGAGTTTTCGAGGGGGTAACCCCCTTTAACACATTTTTTTCGTCGTCGACCAAAAGGCGCCCCCTTTATCAAAAAATTCCTGGATCCGACCCTGCTAGTGGCTTCATCAGACTGGCAACTCATCACATCTGACTGTTTCCTTTTATGGGTAACAGTAGGCACCGTTGAGGGCGTGATGAGTTGGTCAAAGATGTTGTTGAGTGCATGTCCTGTTACCCATAAAAGGAAACAGTCAGATGTGATGAGTTGCCAGTCTGATGAAGCCACTAGTGTAGTGGTGAAACGTCACTAAAACGTGAGTTAAAAACTTCGTTTTTACTTAGGAATTGTTCAAAATGAACAAAATTGACAGAAGAACGAAATCCATAATTTTAATGTCATTGTTTAGGAAAAAATAATGCTCAGAATAATGTTATGCATAAAACGTAATTGCGCCATATAATTTTGTGTAACAAAAATCGGTGGACCATCATCACCTATAGAACCTATTCAATAACCGGAACGGTATAACAATTGAAATGGCAGGACAGATTGGTGGACAGATTGTTTTGCTAAATTGGATAGGGTCTATGCCCTAAGTTGAGAATGGACCGAACCACTCGATTTGTAAAAAGGTCGCGAACCCTTTCGGTGGACCCAAGTAATTGCCTAAAATGAGGCAAAATTGAAAAGAAATGGGGTTTTAAATTGAACTTTGGAATTTGAAAAGTATAAATCACGTTAGGTCTAAGGCTGTGCTAACACTTTTCTTTGATGACTTTGGCCACACGATTTTATTTTTTCAAATATCTTAAAAATTCAAGAATCTAAGCTAATTGAACAGACAGTAGGACTTTTATCACTCAATCAAGCAACAAGCAGCATTATATCCTTATTAAACACTAAGTGTCATATAATTTGTAGTGTTATTTGTTGTCACATTTTGGCAGTATACTAATATAGCTCAACTAAACCAAAGTGGGTTATTTCCTTTTACAATGTGTTGTATTTAAATGATTTTAAAATATAAATGAAATAAACTTGTTTCCACCTTACCTTTATTTTGGAGCTCAATGTTGCCATTCAAGGTACCGCTACATAGTAACAAGCTAGAACCATGCAGTCAGGTGCATGTGCACACTGTGGTATACACAAAGTCAGGTGTGCACACTGTGGTATACACAGTCGATATGCCTGAATAAGGATGTTGGGAATGGGACTATTTGGATTTACCTTGATGTTACAGTAGAATGAATAATCCAAATAAACAATAATTATAACTAGGGAAATTTCCAGATGACATCATAATACTAAGTTTAGATTTTGTTGATTTTATGTGCAAAACATGGCATGTCCAAAGGCTGCCTTGTGCAGTGGCATAGATTTCTTCTTGATTTTTTTTTTGGAGGGGGGGGGGTTGAAATAATGTCATGAAGTATAGCAAATTCAGCACATTTTGGCGACAGAATAAGTTAATCACAAAATGCATGTGAAAAATTATCATGCCATATTAAGGGGTACTACACCCCTGGCCAATTTTGTGCCTATTTTTGCATTTTTCTCAAAAAGTAAAGCGCATTGCTGACAAGTAAGATATGTATATTATAGGGGCAAGGACTACAACTACTGCACTGAAAATTCAGGAACTCAAGGCAAGTAGTTATTGATTTATTGATCAAATATTGGTTTTCCCTCATTTTTGACTACATGTATAACTCCACAACTGTTGTCTGTGCTGAAATAAAATTTCCAGTGCAGTAGTTGTAGTCCTTGCCCCTATAATATACATATCTTACTTGTCATCAATGCTCTATAATTTTGAGAAAAATGCAAAAATAGGCACAAAATTAGGCAGGGGTGTAGTACCCCCTTAAAGCTAAAATGTGACCGTCCACGGCGAATGAGCCGTAAATTCCTCCCCCGGTCAATTTTGTTTTATTTCGTGTTTAAAAAATAAACATCATAAACTTAAAAATGGTATATCATTTGACTTCAAACGATATCCAGAAGCGGAGTTATGGTTAGTTAAACTTTGCTCCTTCAACAAAATTATAGCTTTTTTCGTTTCTATGTGTGTCTCTTTTTCCACATTGCTGGCAATAAATATCAAACAGTCATAATTGGCGGTCATTTCAAATCATCCCCAAATCAACGAGATTTAAGAAGGTTCTCTCTTTGTTAATTGTTGGTTATGCATACCTATACAAAATACAATGCCTGGTAACCCACCACTTGAAAAGGCTTTAGCAAAAGCAAACAAAGACCAGAGCTATTAAAAGTTCTATAGCCATCTAAGGTAGAAGCTTATAATCCACTTCAATAATAGGATTATTGATTGGTGTTGTGACTATCAAAATAAGACAGATGTCGCGCCAGCTTAAGTGACCGATGAATACGACCTTCGTACACATTTTACACCATAACTCAGAATACAATTTAGGGAATTTACGGCTCGTTTGTGCTGCCGGGTCACAAATGGTGAAATCTGGTGCAAAAGTGGAACACATTTGGGCAGTGAGGCCAACTATGAGGTTTATCTGTTCACCCACACACAGGCATCAGCATTGGGGGGGTGATTGTATGGACCAACCCCCCTTATCAAAATATTGGGGGGATTCATTCCCCCATCTCACAGGATCCTAGATGGCCTTGTGTATTTTTTTCAATTTGTTATTTATTATTTTTTATTGTGTTGAAGCATTGAGATACTTCAGTAAAAGGGAGAGGCACTATATCACGATAAATATGATATCAAAAGCTCATGTCCATTCAAAAATGAAATGTGCAATCCACAATAGGTAAAATAACACTTCCAATAACAATATTGATAAACAAATTAACCGAGGGCAGCAATTGTATATCTCATTTTGTGCTATAACTCGTCATTTGTTGATTTCTAAAGAGATCCGGAATCAATCTTTTTGTTATAATAAAGGTCTAGACAAGATAGCAAAGACCTTTTTTCCCAAAGATATCCAGGTCAAATTTTGGAACAAACAAACAGAAATTTGTTCCAGGATATGGACAGAGACAAACAGGCTCAAAATTCCAAGGGGTGTCTAATGGACAATTTGGGGTACCAGTAAGGTGTATTTTGTGGATGGCAGCACGCATATGATTACCAATATACAGGGTATCATAATATAAATGCAACCCAACTTTGACTCCTTTTTTCTCAAGTTTATTTAGTGTATCATCGGAATATTTACATATTCTTAAATTCATTGTCTTTGAAAAGTTTTGCCAAAAATTTGGTGAAAGTTACATCTTGGGTCATTTAGATATGATAATTTATGCAAAATGAGCAAAAATGAAACTTTATAACTTTTATAAAGGATATTAGATATATAATACATTAGGGCTAGCAGATGTCAGTGCCAAATATTATGCTGACATCTTTTATTAGTTACGTTTCAGAGGCTAATTTCAAATGTATTATTCTTTACCAGAGGTGTGTAGCCCTTATAGTATTGAGGCATCACCCATGGCGCTTAACAAAGTCATTTTGAGTGGGCGTTTATATACAGTTGCATACATAAAAAATGGCTCAAAATATTGACTTTATTATGTAGGCTACATTGTAGACTTTTCCGTGTTTGATATGTAGTAGGATCCTGCACATAATGATATGTACCGGTATTTATGATCATTATGTTGGATCCTGCACATAATGATGGAAGATCATGTGTAGTAATGTAAAAGTTGCTTGGTGGGTGCTTATAGCGGCATAGGTGGTAAATGGAACAAATACGGTAGTTCAACCTACAGAAAAGTGCATTGGTGCCTTTTTATAACCATTGGTAATACAACTTGTTATCGAACTAAACTCATCAAAAATCAGTTGAGGTTACACAATCATATCTGTTCCTTTTATTGTGAACAAACAAAAAATAATGAATTTTATGCCAAAGGGAAATATGGGCTATTGAGTCAACTTGTTTTTCTGCAGGCAACCTCGTTTTCTGTCGTCTGGTGTCATGCTATATCATTCATGCGTATCTATTTGCCTAATTCAGATTGCAGACTATTATATGATTTCATCTTGTTGCCATGGTAATGAAAGAAGAGAACAAAATGCAGGGTATGGAGTATCTGAAATGTATGTCAAGTATTGTTGAATATATACAGATTGAATTTAATTTATTGCGGAAAATCTAGACGGAACTAAAGAAAGACTAAAAAAGCTTTTTAATTTGATGTTGTGATGCATTTTCCTTGGTAATGAATGTAATTATTTAATTACTATTAACAATATATCCATTGTAAGAAATATTACAGTTGGAGGTTTTCAAAATATAGGCTATGGAGTGCTTTTCTCTTTGTTTGCAATTGAGTGCATTTCAGTATTGAAGATATACATTTTTTTTCCAAAAACACCTACAATTTTTAGGTCTTTTGGAGAAAAAAATGTGTGTCTTCAATACAAAAGGTCAAAATTTTCAAATGATGGATGGCTTTTCCTCCCAGCTACATACACTTAAAAGTACATATCATTAGATTTATAAAGTTTACGTCAATAAAAAATATCAATTTTTAATTATTTGACATAAAATTTGTATTACATTGCAGATTTCAAAAAATCAAAATTATTTGATATCAGTAGGCAATTCCTTGTATTCAAAATGTGATTCATTTAATATGTGCTCTCATGTCCCACATAAATACTGTGCAAATGTTGCTATCCCATTGCATAAATGGTTGAGTATCTGCGTGGCACATTGGAAACTTGTTTTTTAAACACAGAATCTGTTAGCACAAAATTCCTGATAACCAGCAGAGCTGCCAACTCTCCCTCTTTTCGCAGGAGACTCCCTACTTTTAAACCTTCAGAACCCTTAATTTTTGGTCATCTCCCTGAAAAGGAAATGGTTTCATCCATTAAGATGTACACATTTTGACAAATCTCCCTGATTGCAACAGGAAATCTCCCTTTTTTCAAGATTCAAATGTTGGCAGCTCTGAACCAGGTGTGTGAGAGTTCAGATTTAAAGCCATATTATGTAAAAATATATTAGTATTTATTTTCCATAAAAAGTTAAATATGTTCCCTTTTAATTTTGAGCCGAACAAGTGTGGTAAAGCAAAGAAAATTGGAATTTACTACTAGCACCAATTCATGTTACTCCCGCGGTTGTTATACGGTACGATCCTCTGATGTGTATGTGTGTATGAGTCCCGCACGCCGTGTACGTATTGTGTTATGTATTATGAACATTGCATACATGTTCGACTAATATTTCCATCGTAATAATAAAACAACAGTTCCTGCGTTTTATTCAAAATCTCGGACTTTGACAAAACTACAGCACCTAGAAAGTCTTGATTTTTGCAGAGTATCTTTGTTTACTAAAGTACATAACAATCTTGTAAAAACCAGAATTTAAAAAAGAATTGAGGGCATTCTCCTCAGCAAATGTTATAATATGGCTTTAAATGGTCCTGTGTCAAAAACTGGGGTACCTTTGTGTTACATAGTAAAAAAATGAAATGCTTCAAACATTTACCCTACACATCTCATTTGAAGTGGATCATCCTCCTGAGCATTTTGACACCTTTTTTATGGAAATCGGTTAAAAATGAGAGAGTACGGGCAAAAACAATCACAAAGTAGGGAGGATGTACCCCCACCTCTTTTTTCCACAATTACAATCATTCTGAGCAAGTATTGGTCTTTTAAATGAACTTTTGTATTTATTTACTTGGTTTAGATGTCTGAGAGTTCATTTAGACATTTTTTTACTAGATTCAAATTTTTAATGAGGTTTTAAATCAATTTTACGATATGAATCCCTCCCCCTAATCCTCCTCCCCCTAATCCTCAGCCACCCTTGGCACATTTCATGCCAAACGTCATAAGAAAATAATTAAAAAATATTTTAAAACAGGATAAAAACATTAGTAATATAGAATAAATTAGCCTCAATTTAAGACCTAATTGAATCTTCTAAGTGAAGGAATACTCAAGAGACAGTGTTTTGAAATCCAAGCTGCACATCAAAATGTAACAAAGCCACCTTTTTGAATACCCCAGTATATGACACAGGATCAAATATGAATTTGTATGCCTCTATACCGGAGGCATCAATTTTCAGCTGTTATTTTTCTGCACTTGCTATGCAAGTAAGAAGCGAGTTTTCAACCTTTCCATGTACCTGCTTTCAGGCTTTTTCATCTGTTGTCACTCACACGCCTGATAACACAAAGTACCTTTACCTTTATACACTTATAATGACCCGGATGACACAAAATCCAGACAAAAAATTAAATCACAGGACCATGACAATTTTGTGTTAAAAAGGTTCCACTGTATTTGTTTGTTTGTTTTCATGGTAACAAGTTGATGGATATTTTCACTGCATTCATTTTTCGCATTAACCCTAACCGAACCAAGTCTCACTAAAGCTCACTATTAAAATCACTGTGGGTGCATGCATTCCATGTGACTTGATGAAGCAATTAGCCTAAGTCATATATACCCAGGGAATCACTGCCCGGGGCAGCCTAACCTCCGTGGCTACAGGTCGGTGATCTGCGTCTGAGGTCTGAGGTTCGAATCCCGAAGGGTACCAAGGGGACTTCTTTGTTCACCTTCTCTCCTTATTCGTTTCTTCTTTCCATTCCAATACCAAAAAAACACAGGTTCGGTTAGGGTTAAGTATTATGTGTAATAAATATTTTTGTGGGTTAAAAATTCGTGGCTGCCTGTTTGACCAGGAAAAATCGGGAAAACCCCCTTGAAAATTTCCCCTTATAAATATATATTTTTAATTTATGATGTCAATGTACAAGAGTGAAAATAAAGAGTTTTTCTACAGGAACTCAGTTTGGGAAAAAAGTGAGTTCTAGCTGGTTTATGAAATTAGTCCTGACCAGGACTCACTTTTGTTTTAACAACAGTCAGAATTCAAGCCCAAATGGTCTAACACTGTGGACCACAATGGCCTCATCTCATCAATGGTATAGTTCAATAACCTCAATTAAACAATCATAGTGCAAAATTTGACCTCCAGTTGCAGAGTATGAGTTTTTGTACCCAAATTTTCTACGGTCATTCAATGAATGTAAAATTGGGGGTTAAAGAACTGTGCCCTGATAGATGTTATGGATCCTAGTGAGAGTTGATTGAAGCAGTGCCATAAATTTGTCTCTTTTTTTTTCTTCTTAAATCCATGTTCAGGAATCAAAGTTGGTGAGACATCAAAGGATAACTTGTTCACATTATCAGAAGTAGAATGTCTAGGAGCTTGTGTCAATGCTCCAATGGTGCAGATAAATGACAACTACTACGAAGATCTAGAGGTCAAAGATATGGAAGAGATTATTGATGATCTGAAGGCTGGCAGGACACCTAAACCTGGTCCAAGGTGAGTACATTGTACACGTAGAATGGCTAGGAGCTTGTGCCAATTCCCCATGGTGCAGATAAGTGACAACATAGATATGGAAGAGATTATTGATGATCTGAAGGCTGGCAGGACACCTAAACCTGGTCCAAGGTGAGTACAAGTATAATGTCTAAGAGCCTTTGGCAATGCCCCAATGGTGCAGATAAATTACAACTATGAATATTTAGAGGTTAAAGATATGGAAGAGATTATTGATGATCTGAAATCTAGCAGGACACCAAAACCTGGTCCAAGGTGAGCAAAAATATAATGTCTAGGAGCTTGTGTCAATGCCCCAATGGTGCAGATAAATGACAACTACCAAGAAGATCTTGAGGTCAAAGATATGGAAGAGATTATTGATGATCTGAAGGCAGGCAGGACACCTAAACCTGGTCCACGGTGAGTACATGCAGAATACATAAGAGCCTTTGTTATTATGCCCCAATGGTGCATAAATGACAACAAAGATATGGAAGAGATTATTGATGATCTGAAGGCTGGCAGGACACCTAAACCTGGTCCAAGGTGAGTGAAAGTATAATGTCTAAGAGCCTTTGTCAATGCCCCAATGGTGCAGATAAATGACAACTACATGTACTATGATCTAGAGGTCAAAGATATGGAAGAGATTATTGACAACTACTGTGAAGATCTAGAAATCAAAGATATGGAAGAGATCATTGATGATCTGTAGGATGGCAGGACTGGTCCAAGGTAAATACAAGTAGGATGTCTACAAATCTTTGTCAATGCTTCCAAGATACAGATTGGAGGGCAACTTCTGTGACGATCTGCAGGTATAAAAATACAAAAACTGATAGAACCAGAGCTGGTCCAGTGTTAGCATGCCACCTTTTTGCCTAAAGCAGTCACTGATGTCGGCACATCAAGGCATTTTGCTTGCACATCTATATATATGGCATCATTGAACTTGCTTGTATGTGACAGCTGCAGGGCTTTGCTAATTCCAAATGTACTGATGTCAATGACTGCACCTCTCCAAAAGCTCTATGGGAGCTTAACAAACTATTAAGATCTGAAGGTAACCTATGGAAGAGATGTTGATGGATTCGAAGACTGACTGGAAATCAAAACTAAGGCTAATGAAACTCGATTGTTAGTTTCCTATTGACCGCCCGCATCACTTTTTCAATTTGACAAAAACTGTCATTATTTTCATAAAAAAGTCAATTATTTGAAAATTGAAATGCAAATAATCAAAATTTGAAACTCTCAAAATGTCTGACATCCCCTGCTGATCATAATCAACAGTTTTTCTTAGTTGTAGGGGTAGAGGATATATGTACCGTAGCAAATAATGGAAATTTAAGGATTACCTCATCATATTTCTAGTGATTACAAAAATTGCAAATTTCTTTTCATTTTAATGAAAACAAATTCAAATCTTTTCTCAATCTGTTGCAAAATGTCTGTAAAGATGATCTAAGCATTAATACTGGTTTTGAGATAGTCTTTCATCAACAATATACTTTGGTACTGGTGGGGTACCTAAATTTGGAGAAAGCTGTTCATGAAATCATTGATTTTGTTGACATAATGGATAATGAAAAGAAACCGAATAATGAATAATGAAATAGCGACCTCGTCCTTTTTTTCAAACATCCAATCGGAAACTAATAATCGAGTTCCATTGGCCTAATCCCAGCTTTGTTGAAGTAAAATTAATTATCTTACAGGCTTTGAGTTTAAGGCGTGCGAGTGCAATGCACATGCAGGGCACACCTTGAATCGCCTACCCAAGTGCAAATTATAGCTCGCCTTACAAATCTGCCAAACCTTAGCTTCTTCACAGGTACAATTTATAGCACACCTGACAGCTCGCTTAACATTTTAAGGAGTGCGATCAAACCTCAAACCCTGTATCTAGATTTCTAAGATTTTGATAATGAAACATGCAAATATAACATATTTGGAGCTTAAATGGAACAAATGTGTGTGAAGCGTGCCTAAATTTGCCTTTTTTTAAAGCTTTGCATAATTTTTGGTATATTGGTCCAACACATTGCCAGATGGTTATGTTTATTGCAAGAAAAAAGGAAGAGGTGTCGACTCAGATTTTAAAAGCAACACATCACATAATTTGTATTAGAACACGTACCTTTAGATATCCTTACTAAATCTTGATCACCAAATATACAGGGGAAATAAGAACCACACATCGCACATCGAGAAAAATTTCTGGACATACATCCCTGTATGAGGACTTGAACCCCAGACCTACACACTACAAACATATGCGCAAAAAGTTTAGGAGAACATATCTAGATTTTGAAGAACTTCATTCAGTTCATGCATATATTTTCACTATTCATATGAAAACACCATTGTCATGTGAATGAAATGTCTGATTAGCCATTTTTGGCAATTTATAAATGCAACTTTAAGGATTTAGAAAGGAAAAGCATTATTTAGAGCAATTATTCCCACTTGCCCTGTTTTGAGGTTTTAAAAGGTACTTGTGCATAATGTACATCAAGCATTTTTCTGCTTCTGCTTCATAGGCGCAGTACTCCATCGGCCTAATTATTAGTATGCACCAGGGAGTACAAGAAATTTCTTAATGAATATGCATTTATGCTAATTCCTTTTGCTGAAAGTTTTTAGGGAAAGATTTCTGTTTTACAGAAATGATAGTGGTTGATTTTATTGGATAGTACATTGTGTTGTTCTTTAATATGATCTTATGTATGCATGTAATGGGCTATTCCAGAAACTATTGGCACCCCCCATAGAAGATGCACATTTTTGGGAATTCCCAAACCAAAATCTAGAGAAAAAATGGGAATTCCCATTTTGACATTAAAATGATTAAAAATTGGGAATTTCAGTGTCCCTAAAAGAAGACAGGCAAATTTTTGCCAACATTTTGGGAATTCCCAAGCCTAAAATAAAAAGGTGTCTTTTTCTTAGGAATTCCCAAGTCTTCTTTCGGGTTGTGAAAATAATGACCATTTTTGGGAGGAATTCCCAGAGCAAAAAATGGTGACATATTTTGGGAATCCCATGTCTTCTTTAGGGGGTGGGGAGGGGGTGCCTTTAATTTCTGGAATAGCCTAATCACAGATTGAAATAGACAAAAACTCATAATGCGCAGTTTATTGTTTTTTTTTAGCAATATCCTCATTCTAGCGATGTTGACTGTATTTTATTGATCCCGTTCCTGTGACCTATTTAGAATATTTGTTCTATATTAAAGTTAAAACCTAATGAAACTAGAAAACAGTGGTTTAAAGTTTCCTACTGGTCGTAAAAAATCCTTCCATTGTGGATGAGAAAGGAAGTTGAAGTGTCTACTTTTGGAGCACACAGGTGCTTTTGAAATTCCAATCTGAATCATAACGACACCAAATCTACTAGATCATCAGCAATGTTACCACCAACAGTATGGCTACCTGAAGGTCAACAGTCTTCCATATTGACAACCTTGTCTTCCTCAGCAAAAGGTTTTTAGTCTCAATCTTCAGCTCTGATGCATGACCACAGCTCAGCCTATACAACTTAAATACCAAACCCTTCTATCGCATTTTTGGATGTTCTTCATCTAACATTACTCACCTTGACCTCAGTGGTAATAATTTGAAAACTTGACTTGTCACCACTCCCATTCATACCACCATTTTCATTGATTTATAAAAATAAAAGACAAAAAAGCGCAGAGATTTATAGTGCGCTACGCACACTGATCCACAAGCCTCAGCACACTTTATGGAATCATAGAGCTCAACTTGGAGAACAACTTGTCATACCTTGCCTGGACATCTCCATAAGAGATGGTAAGTCGCGATAGAAACAATCTCATTAGCTTAAAAACATATTAGAAATTTGTCTGCTTTCTTTGAGTTTCTTCCATATCTATGCTTAAGTAATTTAATATGAAAAGTTTTACATTTTTTGATAAAGGAAACTCCCATGAGGCATTGGAATGATGCAAGAAATCTACTAATTATAATCAAATCACAAATTTAAATAGACAAAGACTCATAATAATGCGCAGTTTATTTTTCTGAGCAATATCCTCATTCTAGCGATGTTGACTGTATTTTATTGATCCCGTTCCAGTGACCTATTTAGAATATTTATTCTATAAGTTAAAAACCTAATGAAACTAGAAAACAGTGGTTTAAAGTTTCCTACTGGTCGTAAAAAATCCTTCCATTGTGGATGAGAAAAGGAAGTTGAAGTGTCTACTTTTGGAGCGCATAAGTGCTTTTTGCATGGGTTATTGTTTATGCGGGATTTCAATGAATTGTTGAGATGTTATTAGTCATGCCCACTTGTTAGCTATTGTTTTTAAAGGTTTTACTTGGTATACGAAACTGAACGAGGCACTTTTGAGTTTGGAGCATGGAGGTAAATATTTTATTAAGTTCTGTTAACAATAACTGATTTTGGTAAAGAAAAGGAAGAGAATAGGAATGGTGGAAGGAGAAGTGGAGGAGAAAAATGCAGCTAAAAGGGAAGCTGGCTTCAAGCGGCCATATATTTCCTATTTTCACAATATTTGTGAACGCTTCCTATTTCCTATATTTAATAATACTAATAATTATACTTTATTTTTATATAGGGCATACATCAAAAAGATCATAAAGCGCTGAACAATATATAAAAGTACAGATAAATATAAAAACAAAATAACAAAAGTACAGATAACATATAACATATAAAAAAAATTATGATGAAAAAC
This sequence comes from Amphiura filiformis, assembly GCF_039555335.1. Taxonomy (NCBI): domain Eukaryota; kingdom Metazoa; phylum Echinodermata; class Ophiuroidea; order Amphilepidida; family Amphiuridae; genus Amphiura; species Amphiura filiformis. The sequence continues at coordinate 29,548,900 of NC_092643.1, forward strand.
ACGATAATCACAAGATAATAAAAGATAAATGAAAAATACAACAACACCAAGATGGGTAATGCAATGAAGGAAGGAAAATGAGCAGAAGAAGCATAAACACATTGCAATAAACCATTGCATAATCCATAATCCAAAACAGCTCGTTCAGAGCAGATCAAGCAAGAAAGTTTCTGGCTTGAACTGCTCTGAACGGGCTGTTTTGGATTTGAAGCTGGATGTTGAAGCTGGTCTAGTCCAGGTAGACATCATTGCTGTTGTGTCAAATCTCCCACACTTGCTGCTTCTGCCATTGACTTCACTTGGGACATACTGTGGTGGGTTGAGTGCTTTGGTGCTGGGAACTTTCACTTTCCAGAAGCAGGTACTCACCCTGTTGTGGTGTTTCTAGATGTTTGATGAAATGACAAAGTCGGGGGGGGGGGGGGGCTTGCAAACTTGGCAAGACTTGTTTAACCCTAACACCGAACCCTGCTTTTTGCTATCGGAAGTTAAAGAAGAAACGAAAAAGAAGAGAAGATGAACAAAGAACTCACTTGGCACCCCCGGGATTCGAACCTTAGACCCTCCCCCTGCATGCCAAGGACATGATCACCGACCAGTAGCCACACAGTATACGCTGGGCAGCGATTCGGTGAGCATATACCACTTAGGGTGATTGCGCAGATCATGGTCTTTTGTGGTATCTATGGGTGTTAGAGTTACCCAGTTGGACTGGGTGGGTGGGCACATACTTGGGTCCTGATGGGACCAAGCAAAATGCTCAAACCAAGCTTAAAAGCCTATATAAGCATGCTGGCCTGTATGAAGAGAAAAGTAAAAAGAAACACAATGAAGAAAAAGAGCAAGGAAAAGAAAGGCCACTCCAAACAAATCAATTGTACAATTGAATACCTGAGTGGAAGAAGGGCCCCAACTCCAGCAAAACTGTTTTTGAGATATTAAGAAAAAACTTAATATTTGGAGCAGTTTTATAGACAGAATTTTTCCATCTTCAGGGGACCTTTAATACATGAACATACACTATTACATACAGCCCTCGAATTAACCCACGGCACCCATGGCATTTTGCCATGGGTGCCCATCCCCACTGCCGTAATGCCCTCAAAATATGTCCTTTACCCAAGGCAGTCACTTGCGTGCCCTCTAATGAAGTTGCTGTCGGTGCCCCAGCCCTGCCCCTTCATTTATAAAATCATCTATCTATGTTTGTGTGTGTTTTCTTCACTTTTGAGAAATTGCCTTGGTGCCCTTCTCAAATTTTCAACAGTTGCCATGATGCCCTCTTGAACTACTACAAACTGCTGTGCTGCCTTGCCTTTTCAGTGAAAATCCAAGGCAATTATCAACTTGCTTTTAAAAAGTTGCCATGCCCCTTCAGATCCTTAATTCGAGGGCTGATTACATTCATTCAAAATTATATATGATGTTTCCATGGCAATGGTACAGGTTTTAATACAAGCTGGAGTTGGGCCATTCTTCAGCCAATATACATTTGTACTGCAAGTGCCAGTTCCGTAAGCAGATGTGTTATAAATAGCTACAGAAATTTGGTAATTATCCATTAATTGCACAAGTAGAAGCATGTAATATGTAAGCAAGAAAGTTTATTGTAGTGAAAAGCAGATTTCATGGATGAACAAAATTCCTCTTTAACCCAATATTTGTGGAAGAAGGGCCCAACTCCATAGAGTTGGGCCTTTCTTCCATGAAAACCATGATTATGTGTATGTGGAAGACTATTTAGAGAGTGAATTTTGGCTCATCTTTCACACACAAGGAAGAACAGTCTGCTGGCAATAAAATGATGGGTCGAACTTTTTTTTGTAAAAAATGGAGTTGGGCCCTTCTTCCACTCGGGTATTAAATTTTGCTCTTAGCCCTTGGGTCAAAAAATAAGAAATTGGGAACTCTTATTCTGTGCCCTGATACAATCAACTGCATGTACAATCACAATCAAAAGACCAAACAATGTTGCCATTTCATCAAACATCACGACTGAGCGATCAGAATTACCAGGGTTGGCAATTAATTTTTTTTTAAAATTTAGTAAAAAAAAAAGAAAATCGATTTATTTAAATTGATTTTTTTATTTAAATCAAATTTTTTGATTTTGCCAAGACCTGCTATACCACATAATCAAGTCAAAAGAGACCGCTGGAATGCTAGACAGTACAAAAAATCAAAACATGTTTTTACATTACTTTAAGTATTATTATTTATAGTATTAGACACAATAACCAATGTGATGATGTTATTGAGAACATGTCCTCCATTGTAAACTTTGCTGTGACAGTTGACACCTCGTTGTGTTATAGCCAGTGAATTTTGCATTAATGTCAGCTATCCAATCTTAAATTGACACCATAAATAAAAATTGACTTGAAAGAAAGCTGACAAGCATGCGGACTTGGAAAAGGAAATTGCACCTGGACCTTGTTTGATGCGTGACCCAAACATGTCAAAAGTAAGGGGCTGTGCAACAATTATAAGTTTCCCATAAAATGTGTTTTATATCTCGAATTTAAAAAAATCAAAATTATTTGATATCAGAAGGACATTCTTCGTATTCAAAATGCAATTTGATATGTCTGATGTGCTCTCATATATCCCGCAAAAATATGTGAAAATGTCGCTATCCAAGCCCTTAACCCTAACACCCCAGGGACATTTTGGCGACAGAAGGGAAAGAAGGAAGGAATAAAGAGAGAAAACAAAGAAAGAAGTTGTTTGCTCTGGGTGGGATTCGAACCCGAGACCCCTCGCATACCAAGCACTGGGTCAGCGCCACTTTGCCACAGGTTTCACTTGGGCTGGCCTGGCCAGCGAAAGCGTACCCATATATCACTTAGGGCGATTGCGCCATCTCATCACGTGGGATGCACGCACGAACAGTGCATCAAGTAGTATTTTGTAGTACCTGGGGCTGTTAGGGTTAACATGGCAGGTTTTCAAGAAGTTTTCAACCTGAATCCCATCCTTAGATATTCCCATTTTTCATTTTCTTTAAAAGCTTTTCTTAAAACATAACTCCCACATCTAGAAACCTTGATTTGAATTTTGAGTTTATGTTTGTCATCGACTCGCATGAGACAAGTTATGTAGTGGAGTTCCTTTGAAATCATAAATTTGACTACACAGTTTGGGATTCAGGGTTGCACCGCTTTCTCCCTTAACACTTTCATGTTTTGTTTTAAATCATAAGAACTGAAATCCCACCAACAGGGTTTCCATTAATATTCCACCCACCTGCACCAGCTATCTGAAATGTCACATCGGGCTATTCCGGTTGAAGTCCATCTACCCCTATGGAAGATGTGACCTTAAGGTTGGTCTGAACCCTGGAATTATGGAAACTTTGGGGCCTCATAACTTCTAAATTGTTGGTCTAAAGTATATAAAAGTATACATATTTAGAATGGCAAAGACTTGATAAGTTCATTTGTGAGGTCAAATTTCGTCTTTTTCGTGCATCGTAACAAAAAAATTCTTGGGCCAATTTTTTTTTTTATTAAAATTTTAAAAACTAGATAAAAATATCTAGGACCCGTTTTTTTATTTTTTTGAATTTTGACCAACTTTGAGAAATTTGCACCAAAAATGGTAAAAAAATGATGATTAAAAAAAAAAATCATAAAAAAGACAGATTTTGGCCCAAATTTCAAATATTTTTGGTGAAATTGGTCAAAATTCAAAAAAATAAAAAAAGAATTTTTTTGTTACGATGCACGAAAAAGAAGTAGGCCAAAAACCGTTATTTTTGGCCAAAAATGGCATTTTGGCCCAAATTTGACCTCACAAATGAACTTTTCAAGTCTTTGCCATTCTAAATATGTATACTTTTATAAACTTTAGACCAACAATTTAGAAGTTATGAGGCCCGAAAGTTTCCATAATTCCAGGGCTCAGACCAACCTTAATCTTTCACACAGGGAGTGTGAATTTCAAATGGGGTTACCTGGATTTTTATCAATACAGTCGAAGCTAACTGTCTGTACAAGCAGACTTCTACAACATTGACTAAAACTTAAAAATCAGATCACTCGTGGAAGCTTCATGCTGCAATATAATGTGCCAGCACACTCCCCCTCAGGTGCTGCTAAAACCCAATCACATGATTGCGTTGATCTGATTTTTTTCCACAATCCCCATGTTGAAACCTAGCAAAGGTTAACTTTTTTGAAAACCTTGTTCCTCTAGTCTTCAGAAGAAAAAAGTACCCCTTTAAAGGAGCAGGCACTGACAGCCTTATCCTAGAGCCATAAGTTTTCCGTGATACGGAAAATGGACACATTTCATGGAATCGGAGGTAGAAAACGGAAAATATGATTTCATGTAGTTGGAAAAATAAAATTGAAATAATTGAAAAAAGTGAGTAAAATACAAATAAAAAATAAATGTGAGTTTGTTGTTGTTTTCAATAAAATAAATGTGTAGAGAGTGCGGTAAAGTTTGTAATATATCTTAATTAAACTTCTTGTAATACAGACAAAACACAAAAAGCCACAAGAAAATGGAGAAAACACGGAAAGTGACATATTGACAAAATGGAATTTCAAAGGTAGAAAATGGAAAACTATTGACTCTACCTTATCCCTTTTCAAAACATCTTTTTTGGATGATGCTATCATGCTATGATTTCTTATTGTCTCTGCTTTTGCAGCTGATGTTTTGTTGGATCTATTATTCAAGAAATCTTGATAGTAGTTGCATGAATAAGTAGAATATCAGTTCATATCACATTCAAGTTAAAAGTTTGTTAACCAATCATGCAAATCAGGTTATATGACCTGCCTGCCATCATGTTTGAGACAAACAAACAAGAAACGTGTCATAAATCTTGTCTATTTCTTGTCATTTCGCAGTGCAAATAACCCCAAGTCATCCGACCGCCAGGCAGATGATACAGTGTTGCACTTTCAGGCACAGGCAAATATGTAAAAGTCAACATAGAAGCGTGTTAGAACTGTCTTATGAGATTTAGGATATTGAGTGTTTACTGGATTTAAAGGGATATTCTGGATTACTGTATAGATGTTTACATGCCCCTGTAATAATGTTGATGACCCAAAATTGTAACTTGCTCTTCTTTATGACATGATATCCTTGTTCATTCTTTGGGGCTACAATATGGTGAAAATGATCCCATCACATTGTGTTAGTTTGGATTCTGAAGTATGATTTTCATATTGATGACAAATAAAATACAAAAGAAATTAGAAACTTAATTTGGCTGTATTTCAAAATTGGTGGTAATTGATAAACTTGATTTTGCATCACATTTGTAGAAAAGACAATATGGGATGACAAGAATCATATTTTACCAATTAGCTACTCAAAAACTGCAATGATGTACTTAAATAGGAATGAGTCAAGGGAGCCAATAATCATATTTATATGTATCCGGAGGTCTTACAGTTCTAGAGTTAAGGCCAAAAATATATCAAAACAAAGTTTTGGAAACCAACCAGTCATTTTTACTACATGAATACTATGAAAATACAACTACCCATCTTCAGTAGATAGCACAAATGATTTACTATGCATCTAAAGTAGTGCAGCCAGGACTTTTACATAGGGGGGAAGGGGACAAGACGACTTTCTTGGGGTGGGGAACTGTTAAAAAACCCATATAAATCTTAAATTTGAGGGTGGGAAGTATCCCAAGGGGGGTGGGGGCTGTAGGGCAGGTGTCATGCATCTGAAGTAGAAAATATAACCATTCATCATCAGAAGATAGCACAGATGAATAACATATGCATTTAAAGTAGAAAATGTAACCTATTATCTTCAGAAGATAGCACAAATGATTTACTATGCATCTAAAATAGAAAATATAAGCATTCATCTTCAGTAGATAGCACTTAATGATTTACCATGTATTTTAGTAGAAAATATAACCATAGCACAAATGATTTACTATGCATCTAAAGTAGAAAATAATTATAACCATCCATCTTCAGTAGATAGCACAAATGATTTGCTATGCTTCTAAAGTAGCAAATATAAGCATTCATCTTCAGTAGATAGCACAAATGATTTACTATGCATCTAAAGTAGAAAATAATTATAATCATTCATCTTCAGTAGATAGCACGAATGATTTACTATGCTTCTAAAGTAGCAAATATAAGCATTCATCTTCAGTAGATAGCACGAATGATTTACTATGCTTCTAAAGTAGCAAATATAATCATTCATCTTCAGAAGATAGCACAAATGATTTACTATGCATCTAAAGTAGCAAATATAAGCATTCATCTTCAGTAGATAGCAGAAATGATTTACTATGCATTTATAGTATACAAATATATACTGCCATGAGAGGTTTTGGTTAAAACTATGGGCCCCAGGTGAGATCAATAGTACTATTTTCCTGAGGGACGCAGCCCCGAAGGAAAATAGTACTATTGATCTCAGCGAGGACCATAGTTTTAACTAGTACCTCGAATGAAGGCAGTATATATTTGTTTTATATCCTTCATTCATAGATTTTTTTTTCATTGATTGGTTAAAAGATTATATGAAAACTCCACCATGTTGCGAGAAAGGCCTAGGTAGGACCTATGCACGGTAGGCCGGTTTAGGCGGTCCAAGGACTCCCACTGTAATGTCATGCATGATCATGTGCTCATGGTTTTTTAAGCTTACTCATTGTCAGTGTATATTTGTTCAAATTGTATCTTCATTCCACTTTGCCTTCATTCATAGATTATTTGTACAAAGATTAGTACATGTAAAAAGATTTATATGTAGGCCTAAACTTGAAGGCCATCATGCATCGGGATAGGCCTCCGTACGCACGGCACTAGGTCGGCTAGGCGGCCGGCGGTCCAAGACTAGTCTCACACTTTCAGTGTTTGTTTTTAAGCTTACCATGTCAGTATTGCTCTGAATCTGACTGTGTTGGTCTAAAACACATATACCTGCGCTAGAACTGGTAACAATTCAAATTAAACAGCTGAAATCGTGATCTTCTTCAGCAGTAGCAGCCCACTCCAGCTTGATTTATATTTCGCCATTTTTGTGTTGTCGTTTCTCGGCAGTGACAAAATACTCTCATTATCTCATAGTCAATGTCGACGTTCAATGTTATTGTTATGCTTTATGGACTGCGACGTGGGTATGCTGCTATCCGTAAATAGTAAATATCCAGAAGTACTATTTACGGCTTGAAGGTACTATTTACGGACGTAAATAGTACTTTTTTGCACTTCCTCACAGAATAGTGTGTTTATTTTTGATCACGTGACACACTTTTAACCAATCAATGAACAAGAATCTATGAATGAAGGATATAATAGAAACTATAACCATTCATCTTCAGAAGATAGCACAAATGATTTACTATGCATTTAAAGTAGAAAATGTAACCTATTATCTTCAGAAGATAGCACAAATGATTTATCATGTATTTGAAGTAGAAAATGTAACCTATTATCTTCAGAAGATAGCACAAATGATTTACTATGTATCTAAAGTAGCAAATATAACCATTCATCTTCAGAAGATAGCACAGATGATTTATCATGCATTTAAGTAGAAAATGTAACCTATTATCTTCAGAAGATAGCACAAATGATTTACTATGCATCTAAAGTAGAAAATGTAATCATTCATCTTCAGAAGATAGCACAAATGATTTACTATGCATCTAAAGTAGAAAATTTATCCATCCATCTTCAGTAGCTAGCACAAATGATTTACCATACATTTAAAGTAGAAACTATAACCATTCATCTTCAGAAGATAACACAAATGATTTACCATGCATCTAAAGTAGACAATATAACCATTCATCTTCAGAAGATAGCACAAATGATTTACCATGCATTTATAGTAGAAACTATAACCATTCATCTTCAGAAGATAGCACAAATGATTTACCATGCATTTATAGTAGAAACTATAACCATTCATCTTATAGCACGAATGATTTACTTTGCATCTAAAGTAGAAAATATAATCATTCATCTTCAGTAGATAGCACAAATGATTTACTATGCATCTAAAGTAGCAAATATGAACATTCATCTTCAGTATAACGCAAATGATTTACCAGGCATACCACTAATTCAATGTGTCCCTGGCTGTGCAATAGAAGCAAAAGTAATTAAAATGTACAACTTAATCCAGATTTGAAAAAAGAAGGAATTTTTAGTAACAACATTTCTCAGGTTTCCAACCTTGAATAACAAGTAATTTTAGGGTCTATAACTTTTTCCATTTTTGTAAAAATCTCCTCTGCAATATGCAAACATTTCTATACCATATCATGCAGTCATCAAAGCAGACACTATGATCCGATTTATCTCCAAATCTTATGAATCTGATGTTTGATTGCTACCTCCCCTCAAGCAAAGAGCAAGACTGCCACAAAATGTCAAGAGTGTGTTCATCTCAGAAATGTCAGGTTGCATATGAACCTTCAAAAAACACTTTAAATTGGGTTTTTTTAAAGGTTGTATCCAGTACCCACATAGTTGGTTTAAGTTTACAGAGACAGACCTAACACTTGCGTTTCCACGCATGCTGAAAGATTTTAAAGCCAACAAAAGAATCAAGTTTGTTTCCAGTTGCAGGTCTGAAAATTGCAAAACGCAATGCGTTTTTTTACTTTCAGTTTTTAATACAAAAAACTGCACTGCAGTATTTTACAAAAAAATTCAGGAAGAAAAAACAACACGCAAACAACACCATTGGTGTTTGAAAATAAAATTAAAAAAATTCCCATAGTTCACCAAAACTATTCATGCATTAAATGAATTTTTCCATGTTAAGTTCAAATTGAGCTGAAGAAAATGCAGGCAGTGCCTGAATTTTGTTTTTTGGGGGTGGGGTGGTGGGGGTCGGGTGATGGGAATCTTAGTTGGGATGGGGCAGGCAAAAATATAAAAAGAATGACATATCAGCTCAGGTGTATAAAATGCTTGATATTTGTGAGAAAAATGTTAATCTACCTTAACTTTTTGTGTCTTATTTTTTTTGTTTTAATAATTTTTGACGACAAATATTAAATAAAAAAGTAAAGCGCAAAAAATGGTTCCTTGCAGCAATGCACACAAGCTACTGGAAACAAACTTGCTTATTTTTTTGGCCTTATAGTCTCACATTTTAAAAGGTCATAAAGCTAAAATTTGCTTTTGTACCTAATAATGAATGAAGGTTACTTGTAACAGCAGCAACAGAAACAACAACTTATCTCTTGATGAGTGCATCAAATTACAGTGTCTGGTTTCCCCCCTGGGTGTCCTGAAATCTTAAATGACGTGTTATTATTAATGTTTTTAATGTCATGTCATGGAACTCTTGACTGGTGTTTTATTTATAGCTGTATGTGGTTCACCTGTTCAGAAGAAGATATTTGTCATGGAAAATCAGCCTTGCATTTATTCAGGAAACGCAATACCGTAAAAACTTGATAGTTAGCATTACGTGCTTACTATCAAGCGCTTTTGAAGCATGAAATTGTACCAAAGTCCAGCGCTTCACCAACTGAGCTAATGGGGTTGAGATGCACATTTGCAGGTTTACTTGTTCGTATATAACTATGGGTATCGATGATTTGCTCAAAACCCTTTCCACTTTTGTGGATGGGTCTCTTCATGTTTGCATGTTTTAAAAGTGCTTGATAGTAAGCACATACGAGGGGGTATCCAAAAGTTTTTGACATCACACAGAAGTGAAAGTGCTATACCGATGAAATTTTGTCAATGTAATCACTGGTCCTTAAGGGCTGTGGTATGAACGTTTGGACAGTATTTATTGTGGGAGATTAGAGCACATCAGACATATCGAATTGCATTCTGAATACGAAGAATGTCATTCTGATATCAAATAATTTTGATTTTTGAAATTCGCAATTTAATACACATTTTATGGCAAATCATTAAAAATTGATATTTTTGATATTTAACAGTACTTAGAGTTGAAGATATGGATTTTTTCCCAAAACACCCAAAAAATTAGGTCTTTTGGGAAAAAATCCATATCTTCAATATGAAAGGTCAAAATTTTCAATTGACCGTCGGCTTTTCCTCCCTGCTACATTCACTTTAAGAATATATCATTAGATTTATAAAATTTACTTGAGGACTGTTATAAATCAAAATGTGAAAAATATCAAATTTTTATAATTTGTCATAAAATTTGTATTATATTGTGATTTTCAAAAATGAAAATTATTTGATATCAGAAAGACATGCTTCAGTATTCAGAATGTAATTCGATAGGTCTGAGGTGCTCTCATGTCCCACAAAAAATACTGTCGAAACGCAATAAACGCTCATTTTAGATCCCTTAAGTACAATGCATTATGGTCCAAAAATGGTCTCATAAGTATGTTTACTTTCTTTACAGGTGGCGCTAGATGGGAAGTAGGCGCATAACCTTTTCGTGATAAGATCCTCCACTTTCTTGAGTTTTTTTTTTTTTTTTTCATCATCAGTAAGTGATGGACGTTCACTTTTTGGCTCATCTGTGAGGGACATGTGGCCAGTTTGGAAATTCCTTTTCAAAAAGCAATAGTGCCATATGATGGGCAATCATCACCGTAGATTGCTTTAATTTCATCATAGATTTTCTGAGCATTGTAGGCCTAACCCTTCAAATGCAGGAACTTAATCATGATGCGTGCCTCAATTTTCACCATATTGCAGGTTATGCGCCTACTGCCCATCTAGTGCCCCATGTAAAGAAAGTAACCATACTTATGAGACCATTTTTGGACCATAATGTACATAAGGACCAGTGATTACACTGACAAAATTTCATCAATGTAGCTCTTTTCCTTCTGAGTGATGTCAAAAACTTTTGGATACCCCCTTGTATGCTATAAACTATCTAGTTTTAACGGTATGGTGTTCACCATTTTCCCATTCTCTTTCTCTTCTCTGTTATATTTGCATATCGTGTCAAATAAAAGAAAAAACTTCCCCTGTTGGCGCACTTTTCAAAGCTTCCCCTGTTGACACTCTTTTCAAAACTTCCCCTGTTGGCACACTTTTCCTAACTTCTTGGCACACTTTTGGATAAGAAACTTACAAGTTTGTAAATCAAACTATACACCATACTAGCTATTTAGCATCTGGTAATAGGTTTTTACCATCCAGGGAGTCAAAATGGCAAATATTAGTATATTTTTGCCAAACTCATTACAGACTTAATGTCATTATTACCCAATTAAACCAACTGTGGCATGTTCGTTCCATACATATTCTACAAACATGATCTATGAATAACAGATCAATTGAAAACTTCTACAGCAGTAGTCTTTTTCCCACATGCATGTCTTCCTTAACAATCATGCTTGTGTGAGCATTAAAACTGAGCAAATTCAATCAAATTTGTGTCACTGTTTTAAATTTGATAGAATCAGGAATAGAATTCAGACCAAGTATCAATAGAGAAGTAGGACAGGTAGGGCTCTGTCATTCTCCCAGGACAGCCGTGATTCTTGACAGAGTTTTATCTATAATCTTTAAAGGGATATACAGCCCATTTGCCAGCAAAATAAAATTTCAATTCTGACATCCTCATAATGAAACTAAACCTTCAAGCTTTTCAAATCAAAAGTGTCACAAGTCCAATTCTAGGAGAACAACATCCAATAAAAATAGTATTTGCCTGTTTTTGATGGCAGCCATATTCGAAACAAGGGCTGGATTTTTACACCCCCCCACCCCAACGGCGTGTACTTTTTGCTGTCGGACGTGTAACTTTTTAAAAGTACACGCCCTACTGGCACTGGCATGTGGCATTTTGATGATCATAGGTCACTCTATTTGCCAATTTATCCTAAAAAGTGCCAATTGTATGCTCCCTTCATGCGAATTTGTTCTACTTTTGAACCATAGGGCCCCTTCTCAATTATTCTGTCGTCAAAAAAAACTGGATGCATTATACTTCAAGAAAATTTTTTTTCCAACCCCACCTCTTATGTCATAAAGAAATCTATGCCACTGTTAATAACGAACAAGTGACGAGCAGGGCTCACATAGTCCTTCAAGAATGACTCTCGGCTTGAGAAGTTTAAAACTATTGTATACTACTACTACTAGTATTGAGGCAACAAGAATGACTCTCGGCTTGAGAAGTTTAAAACTATTGTATACTAGTACTCGGCCTTCGGCCTCGTTGTTCGGCTTTGCCGAACATGCTCGGCTTCGCCGAGCCCCTCCCCCACATAGCCGCGGGTCATTCTTGAAGGACTAGGCTCACATCTAAATGGTTAACAGTAACACTTACCTGCTACGTGTATTAAACTTACTAAACTATCATCTATCGTCTTCTTTATCGTATTTATTGTAACATTATTTCCGGAAAAAATTCGGGATTGTAAAATTTTTGTAGTACCTTGAACAGTTACACGCCCGACTGGCTAGTGCCAAAAAAAGTTAAGATCCAGCCCTGTTCAAAACGCTCAACAAAATTCAAGGGTGCTGTAGTTTACTTACCGAATATAATTATGAAAACAGTTTTGACTTGGAATTCAGCAGTAGAGTTAGGGTGTTTATAATCACAACTTGCATATTCTTTCTAAATATTGATAAGTTATAGTCTGACATGTTGAGTGTCAGAATAAAATAACAGTGTATTTCTTTTAAGTCCGACCTACTTGTTCTAGGTATAAGTAGGTGGGTGTTTGTATGTAGGTCTCATGCAGACCTTTCTGGAATTTGTTAAAACAAAATAATCCGATAAGAGATACCAGTGTATCCTCTATGGAAATTACTTATGATGACAAGGTTTGAGGTTTGACCATGGTTTCGCAGACAAAGTGGCAAAAAATTGAAGCTACTTTTTCGATGGTAAAAAGTACTGTTTCTATGGTGAAATTTTATGGTGATTCTGAAGCTGAAGTCAGAAATGCAAAAGATGCAACCGTTTCCCAGATATGAAAGAATTTGTAGGTGCGAGTTGCATTTATCGATATTTTTGGTTATGAAAAATTGGGACTTTTTTTTGACAAAATGGTCCAAAAAATGTGTTGTTGTTGCCTCTTAACAACACAAAATAGAGCATTTTGACTGTCAAATTCATAATATACAGACAATTTTACCCTAGAAATGTCACAATTCAAGATTTTCAGTGTTTATTTTCACTCCTAAATATGCTTTCCACACTTGGTCAAACATCAAAACATGTCATATTCCATATCATGCACCATGATGTGTAAACAATTCTTTAAAAAAATTATATTTAACTTTATATTGAGAGAAGTACTTTGGGCATAATCTATTCAATTTCAAGAATGTGGGCTCTCTGTTTTCTTCGTGTGGCTGAAAGTGGTCAATTTATGCGAAAAAATTTGAGAACTGGTAACCGTAAAATCCCATAAGAATTTTTGTGTTGTGCATAAATGATTCAATTTTCAGGTCTCGCGCTCTTTTCTTTCTCCTGTTCACTCATTTTTCATAATTTCTGGGATTTTTTACACCTGCCAGAAAATTAAGGGATTAGGTGTAACATTTTTTTTAAATATGTTTTTGTAAAATTTTTAATTAAAAAAAAAGGGAGGGGGGAAGTTCCAAGGTCTCTATGAAATACAATTTAAATGTTTTAATTTAATTTTTTTAAATGTTAACGCTAATCAAACAGTTTTTAGGCCTTATTCATGAAAGCTCATGAAATAACAACAACATACGAAAAGCCACAAGCCATGATTAAATAAACAAAATCATACAGATGTATGCATAATAAATGCCTGTAAATGTAATAATTCACAACACCTATTTTCCTGACATAAAAAGAAACAAATCCACTCACTGATGTCATGCATTGAACTACTTTTCTACCTAGTTTATCAAATCAATTTGTTATTCATCTTATGTACATGTTAAGCAAGGATGCTGTGGATTCAACATTTTTCCGACACTTTTGGAGCGTATTAATCAAAACCTTCTGACTCTTGCATGCGGATGAATTAAACATTATGCACAATTAGGATTTGGGTTTGAATTAACATGGAGGATAGGGAGTAAAAGGGATCTAAAGACAATATGGTGACATTAAAGGGTATTTTGTGATTTCTAGGATCAGCTTTTAGGGGATGGTTCAAAAGATATCCACAAAAAAAGTTATAATATTGGTTGTCAACAGACAGAAAAGACAATGTGTTTGCCAATGTACTGAATCTGCAAGAAAGATGATGCATACAAACATCATACAGTCCTACACTGGGTTTCAGAGAAGAATAGCAGTCCCTTGCTCAGATTGATGCGAGCGCCCTGTTAATGAGTTCGCTTCAAGGGCACCGATCTGCGCCGATCGCACATCAAGGGCACCGATCTGCACCGATCAACCAACAATTTGACTCACAATCGGCCAATCAGATTATTGGTCTGTTGCCATGATTGTCAGATGATTGATTCGGCCAATCAGAAACACACTTCCGTGTTTTTGCTCTGCACGCTCTCGAAATGTAAACAAGTGCCGTTCTTCTCTGACAAAAACTGTAGGTTTCTGATGGTATAAAAATCTCAACTTTTTTAGGAGTAAGTGGGGGGATGAGGCTGTGGATCATGAAGCCTTTCAATTTGACATTGACACTTGTGCTTGCATTTAAAGGTGGGACCCAATTGACAGCCTCATCTCCCCTCTCCACTTTAACTCATCAACATTTTTGGCATCAGGAGAAGATCATATGTTTCTCATAACCCCAGTTAAAGTTTAGGCCTAATCAGTCTGACTTAAGGGGACTCGATCTTTTGTGCATAATTATAGAGGGCCAGGGGATTCACTCTATCATTAAAAAAATTATTTGAAGAAGTTAAAGAGCCCTAAGAATAAAAAAACTGTAGTGTAATTCACGCCAGACACAATTTCTTTATATGACAAAAATTAATTTTGTAATCAATCAAAAACAAACGTTTTATATCAATTTTAAATTTAGCCTGAATCGGTAAATATGGTACTCTCTCGCCCTTTTTTAGGTCAAGGCTGTTTTTACCATTATGCAGCAAACCATTGTTGAAGCTATTTCACATACATGTACAAAACATTCTAGAGAAAGAATGAGGCCATATACTGTTTAAATATCTTTTGTTGATTTCGAATGATAATGTCATGAAGTCGTAAATTTTAAGGTCACATTCCTAAAACCAAAACAAAACCTTGCGACGCAGATATTTCCCGACTTACGCAATTTCATCATCACATCAGTATCTTTATTATTTGTTGAAACCTTTTCCAAACGTTTGTGCTCTTTATGCATAAAACGGCTAATCTATCTTTACAAATCGCGTTTTTTTAGTAAACAAAAGGCTAAAGATGGCATTATGAGATTTATCATTTATCATTACACTCCTCCACTCAACTGCCACCGTGGACGAGCGGTAAAGCGCTAGACGCGTAATCAAAGGAAGATCCGAATCGCTGGTTCGAATCCCAACGAAGCCTGTGGAAACTTTTTTTTTCTTCAAAATTCATGATCGCATTCCGAAATGAGTCACTTGTCGGTAAATCATGTATCGTATCCTTAAGTTAATTATACTGGCCGAATCGATTCAGGGGGCATGTGGCCATATGATGCTTTGCGACTGCACATGAATAAGAACAGATGGACAAAAAATCAGGATATAAAAATATGTTAACACAGAGGTATATCGCTCATTCTACAAAATCGGGTGCCAACAATCCACTGTAAAAATTGAATAAATAAAAGTTGTTCAAAAAGACCTGCTTTTTGTGTTTTTTAAGAGTAAATGTATCACTACCTTCAGACGTAAAAGATTGCCAACACCACTTGCATATTTTTCTTTCAAGAAGTCATGATGTTTTGTAACACTAAAACTCAATGTAATGTGAGCTACGTTACCGGCTCCAAAATGGGCTGGTTTTACTTAATCCAATGTCATAAAAAGCAAACAAAAGATCACTTGGGTGAAATGTAAAACCGATTTCACCATTTCATAGAAGTTTTAAAGATGCGTAGATGAGTGCGTAACGTAGCTCACAGTAACGTAGTTCACGGGTTTTTAATGTTTTTGATGTGATTTGTGAACGTTAGAACGTTATGTCGTTTAATTCTAATATAAATGGAGTTCGATCACTGGTACCTACCGTATTTCGTCGAATAAACGCCCCCGGGGGCGTTACATTTTCCCAAGGGGGGGCGTTTATTAGAGGTCATTTTTAGCACGAAAATTCCGTTAAAATCATTAGGTAAGCTTAAAAGTCACGCTAAAATGACGAACTATGACCTTTTGACACTGACTTTTGGTTCACTTCCGGTTCGGATGCAGATTTTCGCCATTTATTGCTGCTATCATGACCATGTGAGCAACTTGGTAAGCTTACTACACAAGATAGCATGGAAATATCGGAATTTTTGAAACATCTTGGTTGAAAAAAAGTGGTGGGGGGGCGTTTATTTGAGGGGGGGGGCGACTATTCGATTTAAATACGGTATCTCATATTATTAGGAAGTACATGTTATACAAGTGCATACTATGGAATCCTGGTAACGTAGCTCACCAGTCTTAACATGGTCGGTCAAAATTTCAAGTTTACAACATTTTTATGCCAAAAATGCTACAGCATCACAATTTTTACTGTGATTTTTAAACACCTATGAGTGTTTCCTTTCAAAAACCGCAAACTAACATTGATACCTCTGTTTTACTTCTTTCCAATAACGTGTGTTATAAAGGGGTAACGTAGCTCACAGCGTTTTGGTGGAAAGTGCAATTTATTTTAGAATTACACAAAGATGTTTTAATCACTAAAAAATAATGTTGATAAACAATATGATGGTGCGTTATCTAATTAAAAAAGAACAAAAAAAGGAAAGGAAACACATTTATTCACAGAAAATATTAAGGGTCAGATTTGACACTTGAGCATTGGCAACGCATTTTTAGCGATTTTTGAGCCTTTGCAAGGGTTAATCAGGCTGAAGAAAGCAATTAAAGTATGGAAAACTATATATGTCCGTGTATATCTCGTTGAGTTCTACCAGAAAAACAACATATTTGATGCCCTAAATGCTCGACAAAGTTTTTGTGGACCAAAGAATGGGAAAAAGGCTATTGGCACCCGATTTTGTAGAATGAGCGCTATGCCGGAAACCCCAGGGTATAAAAATAAGTATAAATTCAGCTTTGGTTATTAGATATTAGTGAGTAGAAATTTCCATCAAGATTATCATAAAAATAGCTGAAAAGGTATTTTAAGATTATAATGGTAGATTTGATTGAAAAGCGAATTGATTCGGAAATGAGGTTTTCTTATCATCTCTGTCTCTCTTCATAATGATCAATTTATTGAGTTAGAGTCACACAGTAGCTGTGGCCAGCAAGTTATAAAAAAATGACTGCTAGGCCACTGTACTTCCAGATGCCAGTACCCCCCCCCTTCGCAGGCAGAAACTGTCCCAATTGTCTTTCACTTATATTATAGTCTGTCTCATATCGTCATTATTGAATATTTACTGGCTTGACGTAAACTTGACTGGCGCAGGGCCAACGGGCGCAGAGTTGGAGAGTCCAATATAATCAACACTAGTACTTGGACTGTGTTGAATAGGCTCACTTTTTCCTCCCAAATTTTGTTTTCAACAATTTTTTGACCAAAACTCATTTTTGACTAAAACTCATACCAAAAGTCACATTTTGGCCCAAAAACGCATTTTGGACCAAAAATCACATTTTGGACCAAAAATCACATTTTTGATGACAAATCTCATTTTTGATCAACAATCTCATTTTTGATCAAAAGTCACATTTTTGACCATAAAACAAATCACTCGACTCCGTCTCGTCTGATATTTTAAAACTCATTCCTCGACCAATAAATTTGTGTATTGGGTTCAAACCATCCAATTTTATATCAAAATTTGGAATCGGATTGCTTTGGTATAATAGGCCTCAATGTAAGATACAATGCACACAATGATCAAATTGGATGATTTATTACTTATCAAGTGGATTTCATTTTAGGTTACATGTATAATCAGGTTGGCTGTGTAATTCATAAATCGTTGTATCATTATTATGCCCCTTGCTTTAATATGGTCCTTCTTGCTTTAACCTGTAAGAAAATTTGGGATTCCAATTCTGTTGTCATCCATCAGCTTGTGGGTTTGCATTAGTAGGAATTTGCAGGCATTTATTCTACTTTGTAAACAAACATCTATATCAAAACTCAAGTGTTTACTGTAATAATGGCCTACTGTGGTAAACACAGCCAGACAAAGTAAACATTTGATGATTTCTGAAAGTGAATACAGAATAGCGATAGCGCTGAAAGCAAACACCCAAATTCATAAGTCAATGTTATCGCTGTGCAAAAGCTATTGATTGAAGCAAAAAGTTTCAATTCTAAATTTTTGAGGCAATAGTTAATAGATTTGGTGATACATTGTATAAATGGTAATACTCTTGGGTCTGTATGCACAAAACAAGTCGGATCTGTGGAGGTTAGACTTAGGCGCCTACTTCCTAGCAAAGTCTCCTTTAATACTCCTAGCAAAGTCTAACAGTTAAACTGCAAAGTCTCCTTTAATACTCCTAGCAAAGTCTAACAGTTAAACTGTAGCTATAATATTAAAAGCTACATGTAACGTTAGGTAAAACGTTATATCTGTTCTAACTATGGAGGTTAGACATAGGGAGGGATCCGTACTCATTTTCTTTTCCGCCTTTAATACTTCCAGCAAAGTCTAACAGTTAAACTGTAGCTATCTAATATTAAGCTACATGTATTTGTTAGGTCTAATGTTAGATCTGTTCTAACAATGGAGGTTATACATAGGGAGGGTCATCCTTGTACTCTTTTTCTTTTCCGTCTTTAATACTTCCAGCAAAGTCTAACAGTTAAACTGTAGCTATCTAATATTGCGCTACATGTATTTGTTAGGTCTAACATTAGATATGTTCTAATTATGGAGGTTAGATGTTTTGAGGCATCCTTGTACTCTTTTTTCTTTTCCTCCTTTAATACTCCTAGCAAAGTCTAAACTGTAGCTATATCTTATATTGTAGCATGTATTTGCCCTTAAAGGAGGATTTCGTGATCCTAGCATCCTCTTTTTACTACATTTTTCAGTAGATATCCAATAAAAAAGCTTATTTCCAAAATTTCAGTTGATTCCGATTTTATGCTTATGCAGTTATGCATGATTATGTGTATTACACTGCTCCATAGACAATGTGTTGTAATTTCGCGTTCTGGTGCACCAGAACGAAATTCAAATTTGGCGATATTTTTGCTAAACTAATTAATCTGCAAGAAATATTTGGTACATAAACATTATTTAGCCAGAGGTATCCAGTGGTGTAAAAATCTCAACTTTTTTGGGAAAAGTGGGGGGATGAGGCTGTGGATCACGAAATGCCCCTTTAATAGGATGTACATGTATAATAATATAAAATTAAAGGTATGTAAATGGGACTTATCTCCTTAGTTATAGACCAGGTCTTAAGTTTACCAGGTCTAACTTGTTCTGTGTATCCGGAACTTAAGATTTGGCAATCTATAGTGTAAATCTGGTGCTAGTACTTAATGTTAGATTCCTGATACCCACTGTTGAATAATTATCCCATTTTCAAACATGCATAAAACAAAAAAAACACCATTTGTAGTCTACTTCATTAAAGCCCTGTAATTTACAAGCCATGCTTCAAGTTGGCTAGTTTACTTCCTGTTGTCGTCATTGATTTATAGGTTTGTATGGAAACTTTATTGAATTAGTGATTTACCTTCACATCGTCGATTGGGATACACGAATTGTATAAATGTGTCTCATTTCCTACAATATTGTGAATAGTTCAATGCATTTAGACTTTGAAGCAAGTGGATGATGAGCCAAAACAAATTAAAATCAAATGTAATTGAATCTGTAGCTAATTGTGTTCAACAGAAAGAGTTTGCCAATAATTACTATTAGTCCAATAACAATAATGGTGATGAGTAATGCAATATTTTAAGTATAAATGTAATGAATGCCAAAGCAAAAAGTGCTAAGCAAACTTTAAGGGGATGTTTTGATTGAAACATGCTTTTAAGCCATTCCAATTTGGGTTTTTTTACTCAAGATAAAAGGTAAATGGAGCGAGCCTGTATTTACTAGCCCATATATGTCTTTCAAAAGCAATTGGGTCAGACTCCTCATTGAAATGTTGCTGCGGGTCAGCGAGGGTTCGCTACACCTTCTTTTGTTAATTTCCGGGCATTGGATTAATACAGTACCCATTTATACAGCTGGGTGGGGAGAGGCAATAGGGATAAGAACCTTGCATAAGTGCACAACATGTTGATGCCACAGGGATTTGAACCCAGAACTTTGAGCTACCTCACAAATAATTATGAGTCAGTCTTGGACTGCTGAGCCATCGTGCTCCCTTATTTGATACTAAAAGTATGCAAGGTATTTCATCATAAAATCATTGAAAGGACAACTTGATCATTGAAATCTTGGCCAACACTATGTGGCGAGAAGGTAAGTGCTCTCTTTTATAGTCTTGGCATTATTTGAAAATAGTATCAACTGATGATCCCTCAAACTGGAGAATGGTAAGGTAATAGAGGATAATCATGACAATCGATGTTATAATCTGGTAAGTCTTAATATGCAGTCAAGTTAGCTCAATCCCCAGGTCTTAACCCGGGAATTATGGACACTTTTGAGCCTCATAACTGCTCAATTGTCCTATGGACGCAATAAGTAGACCAAACACAACTATTGCCGGAGCTGGATCTTTACCATCCGAATCTTTTATTTCCTTTCATTTACACAGTTGATCAAGTGTCAACTGTGTTCTTCATACTTAATTTAATATCACATATCACCTCAGACAGCTATATCATCTGAGAGTATACACAGTTGACAGGAAATCAACTGTCTATATTATCTTCATACTTTTAATATCACTTCAGACAGCTATATCATCTGATATTTTAAAAGATATAAATTCAAATTCATTAGCGCCTCAGACAGCTATATCATCTGGCTTATTCTTTAAAAGCAATATATATCAATCATTGAAATCATATATGTATCAGACAGCAATATCATCTGATACCCTTTTACGCAATCAGACAGCTATATCATCTGATATTTTAAATAGATATAAATTCAAATTCATTAGCGCCTCAGACAGCTATATCATCTGGCTTATTCTTTAAAAGCAATATATATCAATCATTGAAATCATATATGTATCAGACAGCAATATCATCTGATACCCTTTTTACGCATAATCAGACAGCTATATCATCTGATGCCATTTACGGTCCTGAAGTGAGACGACCCACTTCAAATCCCAAACAGCATATTTGGCTTGGACCTAATCATTACTCATTTTCGAATTAGGACAACCCTATTCAATTTCCAAACAGCCTAATTTGGAATTGACATTAAATATTAAGTATGTGAAAACATTCCCAATGACTTGCTCAAATGCAGCAATGTATCTCCATTTTGATTCATATATTGGACAAAATGGTAAAAAGCAAAAGAAACAATGCCATTTAATATCATATTTTTATAAAGGGAGTGGTGGGTGGGTTTTAAAATTCTCCTGACCTCTTCGGATGGTATCAAAACAGCTTATGACTTTTCCCGGCATAATTTCTGAGAAAACAGCCACGCCCCCAGAACCGCTGCCTATGATTGGCTACTGGCACGCCGACTCGACACAGGGCATGGATGCACAACAGGTGTCGGCCTGATGTCACACCATGCATGGCTCTACCTTTTATTGATCTACAGGACAATGAAACCCTTTTCAACAAAACCCAGGGTTTATTACGCTAATGACAATTTTGGTTTTGATTGAAGTTTGCTCAATCAAAACCCGATTGTCCTATGGACGCAATAAGTAGACCAAACACAACTATTGCCGGAGCTGGATCTTTACCATCCGAATCTTTTATTTCCTTTCATTTACACAGTTGATCAAGTGTCAACTGTGTTCTTCATACTTAATTTAATATCACATATCACCTCAGACAGCTATATCATCTGAGAGTATACACAGTTGACAGGAAATCAACTGTCTATATTATCTTCATACTTTTAATATCACTTCAGACAGCTATATCATCTGATATTTTAAAAGATATAAATTCAAATTCATTAGCGCCTCAGACAGCTATATCATCTGGCTTATTCTTTAAAAAGCAATATATATCAATCATTGAAATCATATATGTATCAGACAGCAATATCATCTGATACCCTTTTTACTCAATCAGACAGCTATATCATCTGATATTTTAAATAGATATAAATTCAAATTCATTAGCGCCTCAGACAGCTATATCATCTGGCTTATTCTTTAAAAGCAATATATATCAATCATTGAAATCATATATGTATCAGACAGCAATATCATCTGATACCCTTTTTACATAATCAGACAGCTATATCATCTGATGCCATTTACGGTCCTGAAGTGAGACGACCCACTTCAAATCCCAAACAGCATATTTGGCTTGGACCTAATCATTACTCATTTCGAATTAGGACAACCCTATTCAATTTCCAAACAGCCTAATTTGGAATTGACATTAAATATTAAGTATGTGAAAACATTCCCAATGACTTGCTCAAATGCAGCAATGTATCTCCATTTTGATTCATATATTGGACAAAATGGTAAAAAGCAAAAGAAACAATGCCCACCAAGGACCTACTCTAGGGACTTGCCTAACTCCACTTCCGTAAAGAGGAAGGCCCACATCCACAGTTTATCATTACTGCAAAGACATAGGGTGTACAAGGCTACTGAATTTTGAAGCATTTGAAGCATTGAGAACAGTTGTATGGTGCTCCCTTGAATTTACTAACAACAATACCGGATAGCTGAAAATTGAAAAGTAAAAAACCTGGACAAAAAACTCGGTGAGAAAAAACAGGAAAACCTTCCAACGGCAGCGTGTATCTGTTCTAGTTACTAAGAGCATCCCTACCAGGAACATGCCATGAAATGCACTGATCAGTTAAAATTTGGGATTTATAGTGCAGTGCCAACCCACAGACCTCTGCACATTTTACATAATTTTGAAAATGCATTATCCCAGCTTCTATATTAACCAATCATAACTGAAGGGCTGAATGATCTGAACTTACAGTTCTGTCCGCTTTGTGGGCATATTTATGGCCCTAGTAAATCTAACAATATGAAGTATTTTGTTAAATGGCACTCCACTTTGCTGTCCATACAGCAATTTTTGACATGTATTTTGCACCCTGGACATGTTGAGCCTTTATTACATATATAAACCATTTTTCACATTTGTGTTTATTATAACATGTAGATTAGGCTAGTAATTAGCAAATTTCCAATTCAATAAGACATTAACATAGATATGTTACCTGTATAATTTTGCCTTTTTAAATCGGCAATGTAAGCAGATAACGTTTTACTCCAATGTTTGCAATTTTTATTCATCTGGACCGTTTACATGATTACCATCTTCGTTATTAAGGTGGTGCAGTAGTACTCAATTTTGGCCCTTAAATCATTTCATGCATTTCTGCTATCAATATATAATTATTCACTGTTCAATCACTGTGTTCCTTATAATTGCCACCTATGACTGAGTTCTAGGTGTTGATTATAAACGTACCAATGCATCAATGCACATTGATGCTTTTTGAAGTATGGCGACTTCTCAAGAGCCCGCTCAAGAGTGATATCCTCTACATGTATACTGCAATAAGTTTTATTTCGGTTATTGCTTTACTGTTTGATAAATTGTCAAATACCAATTTCGCTTAATATCGTTATAACGATTGTATCTTTTTATTTTTCTATCCAATCGCTTTAGGTCGCCTACCATGTATAATATCCATTGTTTGTAACATCACTTTACCTCAGTACTGTAACAATTCATGTGTTTTTCTTCTCGGATCTTACATAGTCTTGGCCATTATTGTCAGTCATTCTCGTCATACGCTTGTAATTCGCTGTCGAGAGCGTGTTAGTAACCATTGTTGTAACTTGAGTTCATACGCCTGTTTCAATTTTTAGATATGCCATATAAGCTTAGTGTTGTGCTAATTTCGATCAATGGTTCGTAACAAAGATACTGATACTTCCAACTTATCATAGCCATGAGTTGAATCAGATACTAGGTGTCGAGTCTGATAGCTTCTGATAACAAAATGTTCAATGTATCACCTTCCCCTGCATTCTTATATACAGTCTTTCAGTTTCGTAGCCACTATTAATTCCAAGTTTCCGGGACATGCCAAGCCTCCATTTCTAATCACCAGCATTAAGATATCCATATTCTGAAATAAATTAGAAAAAACAAAGACAGAAAGGGAACCAACTCGCCATACATGCACATGTAAACATTATATGTATATGTACATTGTATTATTGATTGGTGATTTAGCAAAATGAAATATGAATGACATGAATGAATGAATGAATGAATGAATGAATATGAATGAAAACAAAGTTATTTTATTCCTATTAGGAAACATGTAGGAGCTCCTGCTGTTACTAAAAAGTATTATTATTAAAAGGAGAAAAGTGTTTTGTCACTGCTGTCTTTTCCCA
Organism: Amphiura filiformis; assembly: GCF_039555335.1. NCBI lineage: Eukaryota > Metazoa > Echinodermata > Ophiuroidea > Amphilepidida > Amphiuridae > Amphiura > Amphiura filiformis. The sequence goes on from NC_092643.1 coordinate 29,573,412, forward strand.
ACCCATTACTTAATTCTCATTGCATGCATTTTTCCTTCCATTTTTGCTTACTTGTTTGATTGCTTCATTACTTCCTGCTTCCAATTAAACTTGCAACCTAAATTTACCTTTTGAATTGTTAACTTGCGATATACCCCAATCTCATGAGTTCCCAAAGTTTCTTAATTTGCCATCCCAATGATCACAATTGACCTTCATTATTGCACCCTTTCACCACCTTTTATGGCCTCCAACCCTTTTTTTGACATTCATTGATATTATATAAATACTTATTTGATCATCAGGTGACTCCCCCCATCTAGCCTTGCAATAGTCATAGAATTTGTTAGCTATCTTATAGGTTCACATTACCCTTGAACACAAGAAACTGCATATTTCATAAAATGTCATTTAACTTTAGCTATATATTTGCCATTCGATGTCCTTTGATGACCTATATTTTTATTTTTTATTTTTTATTATTATTATTATTATTTTTAATTTTATTTAACCTCAAGATTTTTGCAATTCCATTGATCTTGCCTTATATATTTTGACCCGCAAGAAATTGTGCCTCTCCATTGTGTTCTATGTTACCATATTTCATGAAAATCCTTCACCTGACCATTTTTTTTTTTTTTTTTTTTTTTTTTTTTTTTTTTTTTTTTTTTTTTTTTTTTTTTTTTATTTATTTTTTTTTTTTTTTTCCCCTATTTTTCATTTCATTTATTTATTATTATTATTATTTATTTCGTTCTTACCTTTATTTTGCCCCCCTTTTCTGAATTCTAACACCCATTCCCTATTTCCGGACCTATTTTCCCCATTTATTAATTTACATTCTTGTGCTTTTTTTTTTTCTTTATTAAACCAACATCTTATTTGATTTCAGCATGACCTTGAACTGAGATGACCAACAAAAAATTGCATCTGTCAATAATTTGTGTTCCATTTCCTGACCTCACTCTCGATCAGGCGGGATTTTGCTTAAATGTATTGCAATCCTATTCACCGCGTTTCCTGAAAAACCCACGATCTATATTCATGTATTTATTTTTAATGACCTTGAACAGCCATCAGACCAAGGTATTCAATACTACGTCACACCCAATTATGTAAGCCCCGCCTCACTGAGCAACTAGGGTCACCCCCATGTTGGAGGACAAACTGCTTGCATGAACTCGATCTAGCTGTGTTTTTAATGCAATGTCTAAAGTATTGTGTTGTGATGATAATTTAACTCGCCGAAATTCGTGAAATTTTCAATCAGTTTTTCTTATTTGTTAGAAAAACCATGTATCAATTATAACAAGTAACGAAAAACCCACTACGGATGAAATAACAATTTTGATTTACAATTTGGGAATGAACGTACGGAAATCTAGAAACGCAACCCGAAGTTTTGTGACAACAACAAACTCAGATCCCAGCTGGTCGTCAAAATTTACATCAATATTTTGCTCATTATTTTCGCCCAAATTGGTGAATTATGTAACTACTATAGCTCGATAGTCAAATTTATTGATCAAATTTTATTACGGTACATTAAACCTAAACAACCTCAATTATAATTGTGTCAAAGATTCTATGCCTATTTCATTCATAAAAAGAGCGATCACATGATCTCAACCTGGATTTCAGTAAATTGATTCACTGGATTTAATAAACAATTATTCGCGCATGCTAAATATGAAGTCAGTTTTCACCCGGGCTTTTGATTAATGTATACAGACCCATTTAACAGCTTAGATTAATTATATCAACACATCAAATTCCCATCAAATTACCGCATCTAATTCATAATCATGTCTACTATAATTTTCTCACCCTTGTTTTCCAAGTATCGCCATGTCCAATCTCGCGCCTGAATACAAGATGGCGCCTTTTCTTCTCACTTCTCCGCTGACGATATGCTAAATCCACGATGATAAATACTAGATTGTCAACTTGTTAAAACCCGAAGTCACGGCACTGTTTAGTCAACCACCATGAATAAATGTCGATTTTACAACATCACTTTTTACGTCCATAGCGAATGTGAAGAATATTGATTTTTCGTACATCTTTCACGACCAATTGTACACGATGGATACCGTCGGAAGTTCAAGTTCTATTTCGGTTCGCAATATTTTACGGTTTATATCCTTCTTAATTTTGCGACATTAATACACGATATCCCAATCATTATTTCCAGTTTCTGTCTCCAAAACACTTGGTGACGTGCCGTAGGCTTCCTTCAAAGTTAAGTTTATCTCATTTTTAAAATTCTCCTGACCTCTTCGGATGGTATCAAAACAGCTTATGACTTTTCCCTGCAATAATTTCTGAGAAAACAGCCACGCCCCCAGAACCGCTGCCTATGATTGGCTACTGGCACGCGACTTCGACACAGGGCATGGATGCACAACAGGTGTCGGCCTGATGTCACAACATGCATGGCTCTACCTTTTATTGATCTACAGGACAATGAAACCCTTTTCAACAAAACCCAGGGTTTATTACGCCAATGACAATTTTGGTTTTGATTGAAGTTTGCTCAATCAAACCCGATTGTTGATCTAGAGTATATAAAAGTGATTTACAGAGTTGCCACTTTTCAAGAAATTTCCTGATTTCAGGAAATTTTAAAGAAAATGTACAAATTTCAGGCAATTTTATTTTCGCTCTACCCTTCCTGTTTAAAAGGATAGGTAAATGTGCATGTTCAGGATTTTTCCATGTTTTTCAAGAAATTTTGACAACACCAAGTGGCATGTCTGATATTTAAAATTCTGTGGCTTTGCATTTACATGTACGAGCGTGTGCTGGGCCTGGAGTAATGTAATATACATGTATTAAAGCATCCAGAGTTATGGGGGGAAAGAAGGAGCTATATATATTGTAGCTTTAAATTCTTCTGGACAAAGAGTATACTGCTGCTGGTCACAATTTATCTGTGTGAAACACAATGAGTTGACTGTGGATGTGGAAGGTTGTGTTTTGTCTTGTTTTTTTATCAGGGGAGGGAAGGGGTGACTAACGTTAGCAATCTATAGCTCCAGATTCCTAATTATTACTTAAGGGTATATGACCAGAGCAACCACAGCAGGTTGCAAATTACATCTACACTATTTTTCATCTTGCATGTGAGGCACTTCAAACGTGTGCATATGTACGCGTTTTCAGCAAACCCTCATGCTTTAAAGTTGCACCCAATGATATGTGCTCTGACATCGCCAGGTTACTCCTTCATGTAATTATACATGAAATTAGGGTTAGGAATAGGGTTAGTTTAGGGTTAGGATTAGGGTTAGGGTTAGGATTAGCTTACACGAAATAATTACATGAAGGATCGACCCTTCGCCAAGGTAAAAAAAATAGTATAGGGGAAAAGCTTTAATTCACCTTTAGTCAACAGAAGCAAAATATAAAATTGTGATAGATTTAAAAATATTATATGACCTTTTTAAAAGTTCAATTTCTTCCAAATCTTGGTTTAAAATTGTATAGAATTACATTTGCACATATTAATGTCGAGGGTTGAGAGCCAGAGCCTTAACTTGCAATTAGTTTTCATTGTGAGTTACGGCTTTCTGGTTCTCAGCCCTCGATGTAATACCTCACAGCTTATAAGCCTCATAAAATCCCATGATATGTACAAACATAATGTAAATCTATTTCCCTTTTATCTTCCTTTACTTTCTCCAGGAGCGGTCGGTTTGCTTGCGAGCCTCACGGGGGACTTACCAGTCTTACGGAGCCACCAACAGGACCTGGATTTGGTGTGCGGGATGATCTATAGCCCTGTTGTATCAATTCATAATGTATTATAATAATATCTAGATCTTATACCTGTACAAACAAACCCCGGAATATTGTGGATTACACGTAAATATCATTTGCAGTTTTCCGTCGGCATGAACTGTGTTTATAGTTGAAGTGATGATGTATTGGGCTATTCCAGTTGAAATCCATACACCCACTGTAGAAGACATGATCTTAATCCGCTACACAGGGAGTGTGAATTTCAAATGGAGTGATCCATTCAGGTAACCCCATTTGAAATCCATACTCCCTGTTTGGAAGATTAAGGTCATGTCTTCCATAGGGGGTGTATGGATTTCATTTGGAATAGCCGATCAGTAGTGTGGGCGTTACTTCCCACTCATAACATGTGATTCCAATTCCTGTCTCATATGATGACATTTATTAGATGTTGGACTATTTTGAGACATCATCATAGTATTTCTTTACTCCAGGCTTAAAACAAGATTCACTTTGAGTAACCATATTGATGATGTACATAAATCAAACTGTTTAACAGAAACTTAAATTCTCATGGAAATTGAAGGTAAAACCTGTAAAGATGCTCTTGGGCAAGGCACTTTACCTTACTTGCCTCTCTCTACCCAAGGGTAAAATGGGGAGCTGTTATGAATGTTGTCCATTGAGCGCCACCCAAACGGTATGAGCATGCCTTGGGCCTTGTATGGCAGCTGATTATTATTCTAACGACAGCGGAATAAATGTAAAGTGCTTTGGTACATGTGAACATGTGAAAGGCGCTGTATTAATACCAACATTTAACATTTAAAGACTCATATAATTTTGTCTTGAAGGTGAGACACTCCATTTGAGGACTTGTAACAGGCTACAGGCTATTCTAGAAATTATTTGCTTTGTCTAAAGAGGACAGATTAGGTACATTTTAAGGATGTGAACTTGTAAAACCAGAAATGTTTTGAAAAAATTTTGGAATTCCCAATGGTGTAAAAAATAGGGATTGCCAGGTTACAAACTCATTTCCACTTGAGAAATCCCAGCTAATCAAAGAAGGCAACCAATATTTTAATTTATTATTCTATTTGGGACATCCCGCACCACAGAGAGGACAATGCTAGGAATGTAGATCTTTTTCGGCAAGGGATTACCAATAATTTCTGGAATCCTATAGCCCATTATACCTGCCATAAGTGATATAAACTTATGATTGAGACATGGTCAGGGGGCCGCTCAGTGGATGCAGATGCAAACCTGAGAGTCTGGTTTTGGTAGCCATTGTAACATTTGTCGGATCACAGGCCATCACAGAGGCATGGGTGTGCGCTGTTTAACTTATCGTTAATGCCATCAAAAGTAAAAGTCATACAGAGAGGAAGAAGCCACTATTTTACACCACACAACATGAAGTGACTGTTCCATCTGTAGTGCAGATCCTGGATAAACAATGCAGTATGTTCACTTGCAGCCATAGATGTTTTGTGGTTCAGAATGTGGATGGATTTAATTTTGATAATTGTGTCACATTTATTTGCAAGTGAGTAAATCAAGCTACCAAATTGCAGCCAATAAGCTGACCAGCAGGGCTCCAAATTGGCACTTGCTTATTGGAAATGAAAGTTTGAAACCTATAAAAATAAGTTAACATAGTTGTAACGTTGCAGACCCGTTAGAGAAGTTGTTGCATGGCTGTAACTTCATCTGCCCCTGTAAGCTTGAACTTTTTTGTCCTTGAAATATCAAAATTTGGTGGTCATGCCCTTTCACTGAAATGTAAAATGCTACAGTGGATCAGTTACGAGCCACAGCAACTGATTAAATCTGGGACAACAGTAAAGATGATGAAAAAAATTCAGGTTTGACCGATGCTGATTTAAGTTTGGTTCGTCATTAGCAGGCATGAAAATTTTCAGCGTTTTAGCTGATTTCAGCATTTTTAGTTATTGTTTTCAGTGTTTCAGTCTATTTCTGAATTACAGAAAGTGGTAAAAAACATGGTTTTCAGTGAGTTTTTTTTTCAAGACCAGTTTTCAGGCCTGCATTAGAACCAATGTTTCGCCTGTAGTAATAATGAAAGGATAAAACATCTTTGTTTGTTCTGTTAACATTTGACAGTTTTATCTAATAAAGATTTGTTCATTGATGACTCAAACTATTTTAATTGACTTTTAGTCATACATGTCTTTTCTTTGTTTCTGTATGTGACATTTTTTAGTTCATTCAGGGTAGTGGGTTTCACCAATGAAGATGAGAAGAATGAACTATTCCATTTGAAAACCATACAACCACTATGGAAGATTTGACCCTAATCTTCCACACAGGGAGTGTAAATTTCTAATTGGGTTATATTACCTGAATGGATGACTCCATTTGCACTCCCTGGGTGTATGTAGTTCAACTGGAATAGCCAAAATACATTCCAGAAAGAAGGCAGTAACCTTAAATCTTGAAGACCATAATAGAGGCCGTCAGCGTGACGTCATATGCCGCCATCTTGTGGGTACACGCTGTGATGGTTGTTCGCTCTCCATGCGTGAACAGCAAAATCACCGCGTTGATGCGCGATAACAGCTGCGTGGCAAGCTGCGCCCTGCGCGTAGTGTCCGACGCATGAACACACAGATCATTTGCACCCACAAGATGGCGAAAGGCTGACTGCCTCTATATGCCTGTTCAAGTCCGAGTATTCAACTATATTTACATTTACTCTGTTATCGGCTATATTCTGTATACCTTCCTCAAGTCAGTAATTTTGATATTGTTTTATATTGTATCTCTAAATGTAATGGTGTGAAATATATAAAAGTGCACATTTTCAGAAAGGAAATGATACAAGGAATCCAACAAGCATAACAGATTCCTGCAAAAATTAAAAGTTTTTGAGAAAAAAATTTGATTTTACTCTACTGACTCAAGGAAGATACGGACCATACATGTGATCTGTGGTTATGATCACAGATTGAGCACTCATATAAAAAAAAAAAACTGCCAAGCGCTTTGAGACATAGCATTATTTTTTGTGCATTTCGGACGAATATGAACTATGGTACGCCACATTGAATAAGTTTGTTAGGAATTGTTTTTGGGTATGGGTTAGAATTAGAATAACTTAGAACCTTTTTTTTTGTCCTGTATACAGCACCCTAAGCAATGTTTAAGGTCTATAAATAACCTTGAAAAGTTCTATAAAGAACCTTAAAGATTTAAATAGGCCTATGAACTTTCGAATTCATTTATTCAGTGACTCCATGAAGTTAAGAAAAGTGAAAAGGAGTGTTAACACTTTTTCGTTCTACAGAGAACCATTTTCTCAGCTAAAGAACTTTTTTGGTTCTACCAAAAACCTCATTAGTTATCCAATGCCTAGGGTACTGTATACCGGATACAATTTTTTTTGTAAGTTGCACTTTTTTCTGAGAGGGTATAGCGAACCTTACTTTTCGACTTAGCGATCATTCGACATACCAGGCTGTGTTTTAACCGATCTTGTTTCCTATCAATAACAGGAATAGCTATAGGCAGGGCTGATATGAGAAGAAAATTTGTTGCCGCAATTTGTCTGCAATGGCGTTATGTCGATGGAAAAATGTCTTATCCATTATTGTAAGATTTTTCCTCAAGCTAGGGAAATGTTGACTTAAATGTATCTATGACTTGAAGTTTTGCAGGTATCAAAGAGGTTGAATGTTAAATAAGGGGCTTCTGGCAGGAGAGGGTGGTCCAAATGAAAAACGAATGTTCTGATCTTGCTGAAATAATTTCGTTAATTATAATGTTAAAACGTTTAAAAAACCTAATTATGTTGATTTTTACGGTGGTACTACACCCCCTGATAAATTTTGTGATTAATTGTGCATTTTTCTCCAAAAATAACTACACACTGTAATAAAACTTATGTAAATTATTTATAGGAGCAAGGAATTCAATAATTTCACTGAAATTTCAGTGATTCAAGGTTAATCACTGAAATTCTAGTGTAGTAACTGAATTCCTTGCCCCTATAATATACATAACTTAACTTTCGTTACCAGTGTGTTATTATTTTTTGAGACAAATGCAAAAATAGTCGCAAATTTATCAAGGGGTACCACCTTAAACATGGTGGTTTTAACTGCAGAACAATATGTTATTCCATAGGCGACATTTGCCATAGACACTTCAAACTGTGAAACTTTTTCTGAATTTTTATACACGATTGCCCATCCTTGCAAGGATATCAAGTTCACACCCCAAATAGGAATCTGATTTTGATCCACCCCAAGAGCTATTTTATCAGACAAAGCAAATACTTTTAAGAGGGACACGGCAAAAGGTAAAAATCTGCCGTGTACTATATTACAACTGCTGTTACGTCATTTAATAGTTAGAGGCAATGGTAGTTTCTGTTTGTAGTTTATTTTGTACATTTTATAACCCACCCTATATATAATAATATATAAACCAAGATTCATAGCATAAAGGGACCGTTCAATATTATACCGGATGGTGAAAATGGGAGAAACGAAAAAAAAATCAAACAATTTTGCGTCCCCTCACCTCCAGTCCCGTCCCCTCCTCCCCTCCCGTCCCGTCCCCTCCCCCCTAGCGTCCGTTCATAATTTTCTAGATCCACTGTTGTTCCCGATTTCTCCCCTCAAGGCCCACAAAAATAGTCAGAATCCCTAAAATCTCCCATTATCCCCTGGCATAAATATTGATCGGTTTCCAAAACAATTGTTCACATTATAACATGATTAAAATTACTCTCTATATCATCATATGATTGAAATAGAAAACAAGGCTCTTAAAGCCATCAGTCTTGATACAAGAAATTATAAAATAAGGCCAAAGAAAAAAAATTGTTTGCTTGCTCTCAAATGAATTTTAAAAATTGGATCGGTCGGTCAGGATTTTTTTTTAATTACTAGCAAACTCTACTGTTTGTATTAAATTAAGGCTCAAAATATCAGGCATGAGAATTTTCCTTTTTTTTAAAAGGAATTCCCTTTTTTCTTCCCGAAATTTTCTCTTTTTTATAACTGTGTGCCCCTTTTTTGTGCATTTTGCCAGTTTTTTTGCGCTTGTTCCTTTTTTTTTTCATTCAAATGTATTCTCATGCCAGAAAAATGTAAAATCAGACCATTTTGGTGTCAAAATGAATCAACTAACATTACAAAACAACTAAAATGTTGAACACAAGCTCTAAAATACATTTTTTTAACATCTTCAGAATGCAAAAATTTGAAAAGAAAAACCAAACCTTTTTCAGGAATTTCCAAAAATAGGGTCGGTATTCTTTTGTACAGTAAATAAAAAAAACAACTTTTTTCAACTCAGTTGAGGACAAGTAAACATCTTCTTTTTTTTGGCCTAATGAGCCACCAATCTTGATGAAAGATATTATTGTGATGTATTATCTATGTACATCCCCCCTCCGTCTAAACCACCTCTTCACTAATAACATCCATGACGACAGTAAGTCTTTTCATTTCTTCTCTTCGTCCAGCAATGGTACGGCCTGCTTTCGTTTTCCTGAAATGTGTGTAATGAGCGGCAAGTTCTTTGGCGTTCGTTGGTGCTGGCTTTGCTCTTATGTACCTTCGTTTAATGTCCTTGATGACATCACTCTGTTCTTTCTCCACAATATCCAGCGCATCCGTGATGGTGTCATATTGCATCAAAAGTCTGGAGGATTCTTGCAGATGCAAGGAGGTTGAAATATCCAAAGGCAGCGTCAAGTCTTCAATGTATTCTGCTCTGGTACCGTACATAGTGGGTACGCTAAGCGGATTTAAATTGATCTTCTCCCACCTTCTTAGCACATTATCCGTCTTGCTGATGGTGATTTTACTGAATGAGATGATAGTCTGAAGATTGGTGAGGATTTGTGTTCTTGGTATGCGGTTTACCACATCGAAGATGTCATCTTTATCGTCTGAGTCTTCAAAAAGCTTTACTTCCATAGGTCGCTTAACTTCAGGGTCATACCAAATGGACGAAGGTTTTGGGTCTTCGTCGTCCTCTGCATCGAATGGAAGAGGAACGGGAACTGGGGTGTCAGTTAGGCAACGTGCGAGATTCCGTCCATCTTCAGGGCTTTCAACAGCATCAAATCGATCAGGGGTGCTGTTTTCTTCTTCTTCTATGGAGAAGACGATGTTATCCTGGTCTTTGAAGGCGTCATCGTCTGCCTCATTCTCTCGTTCATTACGGAGATCATTGTTACCCGCATCACCTCTGCTTCTCACTATCTTCATTGTAGCATCCGATTCATCGGTACAAGATGGAATCGAGTTGAAGGGCTGGTGATCGATACTTAAATCTGGAGTTTGATCCACACCTTGTGAGCATAAGCCACGATTGTCATTGGCTGTACCTTCTGTAGTATCTCTGTTAACGTTGACAGGAGTATGGCTGTTATCGCTTTCGCAATCCAGATCCTGATCACCAACGATGTCCTCGCCTGAATCTACCGGTGAAACTTCTACTCGTGTCCCGTCATCCCAGAATGTAACATGCGACTTATGCAATGATCGTGTCTCACCAACGTGGGTGAGAACTGGGTGTGTCTTTGCTGATTCACCCTGAGAAATAACATAAGAGAAATAACATGTTTAATATTCTTTTTCAAATGATTTGGTGTTTGCTACATTGGCGGCGCCAGGATTTTGTCGGGGGGTGAATTCAGGGGAGGGCAAAATCAACAAATTTTGCGCAAAATTGCTGCAAAAAGTGAAATTGTTCGTGATTTTGGTTTTTACTGGGGGCAACACAACAGGGGGGGTCAAGAGTTCTGACTGAGGGCATTTGCCCCCCCCCCGGCCACTGGTTTGTAATAATAATGTGTTCGGTTTCTTAGTGTCTTTTTACCCTTTCATGCCTTTGCAATTAAAAGAACGCTTTCTAGACGCCAAAACATAGACTCACTTTAAACAAAACACATACCTCTTGCGCCTGTTCACTTGGGTTTATAGTTGGTCTTTTCTTGAAGCAATCAGCCACCTTGCGCCTCAGATAAGCCACAATTCTATGAAGGCGACTTGGTCTTTTATTATCCCACGCAATTGGGATACGCTTGCCTTTAAAATTCTGTAATAAACAAGCAATAAACCGGAGATTTGTTGTTTTATATCAAAGTTTGGTTTTATTCAACTCCTATGCTTTAAAAAAACGCTTATACTGATCCGAACTAGGAATAAATCCACTTAGGCCTACAATAAAAACAATGCAAAAGGTGAGGCATCATACTAGAACATACAAATATTCAACAGTGGCGGCACCAAGAATGTTGTTTCGGCGGGGGGGGGCAAAGTGAATTTCAGGGGGTAAAGTTGGCCAATTTTGCGCAAAATTGCCGCAAAAAGTGGAAATTTACGTAAGGGTTTTGCCTCAAAAGTGGGGTGGGGGCAAACTGGGGGGCAAAAAATATTGAGAGGATGTCTCCGTAGCGCCGCCACTGACATTCAAACATAACAAGCGCTGGTTTGTAATGTTTTAATATTCCATTGCAGCACACGAGATCAAATTAATTATGCTGAACCATAATTAAAACTTTAGGTCCGTATGCACAAAAGAGTTAGACCTGGTCTAAAGTTAGACCTGGTTTAAATGGAATTTAGTTCCATCAGGAATGATCCTTTACTCTTATTTCCTTTCAAGTGTAGCTAGCAAATTTTAAAGATTTAAATGCCAAGTTCAGAAATAATTCAAAAAAACTTAAGAAATGTAAAGGAAAGTGTCCTTTCTCCTGGTACTAAATTCCACTTAGACCAGGTCTAACTTTAGACCCGGTCTAACTCTTTTGTGCATACGGACCATAATGTCCCCGTGTTAGATTTATGAAGTGACGAATCTCGATGACCTATTTTCACATTGGTTTTCCCAAATATTTCACTTAAGCATTCATTACATTCATTCAATTTTGATGACTGGTGATGGCAGCATGTTTTTGTTTAGGGGGGGGGGGGGTACAAAGCATGTAACTTTTTACTTCATCCTGAGATGATACATGTAGGCCTACGGGAAAGTTTAGCTTTATCCTTCATCAGATGCTTCACTTACCTCATAAACTAAAGGTGTCCCAGCTTCAGATTTCTTGAGACAGTTGAGGGGACAAACTCCGTATGAGTTCTCCTCACACCAGTCTGCATGCCCAACTTTGCATGAGCCATTCAGCACCTTATGAAATGCAATACACATAAAAAATTAATTGGGGTTTGTTCACGTACCGTATAATTTTTGCGATCAGAATTCTCGCGGTCTTGGCATAATTATGTACAACTTAAGGGACGTATCATACTTTGTCAATTTTTTAGCCGAGTTTTAAAAATGGTCTGGCCGCCCTGATATAGGTGATGCTTACCTCAACTTTGGTGTGAGAGACACGACGCCTCGAGAGACATCTCGTGACAAAGCTACTGCAACGACCACTCTGTGATTGAAAAAAAAACAAGCAAAATGTAAGGAAAAACATTTAATCATCACCATCGTCATTATCATAATCATCATCATCATCATCATCATCATCATCATCATCATCATCATCATCATCATCATCATCATCATCATCATTATCATCATCATCATTATCATCAACCATGTATTAGAAGCTTCCAATTCATTTTTTGCTGAAAACGTCCCTGATTCAGCCCCATGACCATTATGTAAAAGTTTGGGTGCAGCCCGTCACTCAGAAGACCCGGTAGTCAGAAGTCTGATGAGTAACGGGTCTTCTGAGTGACGGTTGCCCCCCCCCCCATATGATCACCATCCAAGATACGAGGATACAAAATAGGGAAGAGAGTGGAGTGAAGGCGAAAGAGAAGGGAAACTGGATAAAAGATGATCCTTAAGGGGGTACTACACCCCTGTGGTAAATTTGTGATTATTTTTGCATTTTTCTCAAAAAATAATAACACACTGGTAACAAAAGTTATGTATATTATTGGGGCAAGGAATCCAATTAATACACTGAAATTTCAGTGACTCAAGACAAGGGTTCAGTATATATGATCGGAAATGAGGTACATCCTAGCGGTACCTTATTTCTTATCATAAATAACGAAACGCTTGTCTTGAGTCACTGAAATTCCAGTGTAGTAATTGCATTCCTTGCCCCTATAATATACATAACTTTTGTTACCACTGTGTTATTAGTTTTTGAGAAAAATGCAAAAATAGACACAAATTTATCGATGGGTGTAGTACCCCTTAAGAACTGTGACTAAAATAGTTAAATAAGTATTATAGTAGGCCTACTTACCTTCGATGAATCCATCATGAAATATACAATACAATAATTTCTCTAAGACGGTTAGAAATCACTTAATTCTGCGTGAAATACCGCTGAAAATTATGAACGCAAAGCTATCTATCTTCACAACATCTACAACCTACTTCGCGCAATGTTTGTGTTTGTTGCCATGAGTTTTATATGCGCGTATTGGCACGGGTAACCAAAGCGTTATCGCAAGGGACGACGCGTATTGTTACACGCATTTGACGTATCAACAGCGCGCTGTCAAAGCAGTCTCTCCATTAACATTTTTTACAGATTTTTCGGGGGCAACCGTCACTTAAAAGACCTGTTACTCTGAAGGCCCACTATTCAGAAAACCCGTCACCTAAAAGGTCCGCTATTCAGAATACTGAATAGCTGGCTTGATTTCTTTTAAAACGACCCGCTAACCAGAAATCCCGCTAATCAGAAAACTCGTTAATCAGAAGGCCCGCTACTCAGAAAATATTTTTGAGTAGCGGGCCTTCTGATTAACGGGCCCTTCAGACAACCCGCCACTAGGTTAGGACCAGGGTTAGGGTTTGGGCTATGCATGGGCTAGGATTAGGGCTAGGGTTAGTGCTAGGGTTAGGGTTAGAACTATATATGGTTAGGGCTAACTCAGTTCTTTCAAATGATTAAAACAGCCCACTAGTCAGAATTCTGAATAGTGGGCATTCTGAGTAGCGGGTCTTCTGGGTAACGGATACAGCCCGCTAGCCAGAAAACCCGCTAGTCTGAGTAGCGGGACCTTTACATAAAAAACAACAAAAAGCCCACTATTCAGAAAGTCCGTTATTTAGAAGGCCCGTTAATCAGAAAATTCTGACTAGCGGGCCCTCTGAATAATGGGTTTTCTGAATAGCGGGTCTTCTGATGAGCGGGTCTTCTGAGTGACGGGCTGCACCCGATTTTCAAGTGAATAATTATATTCTTGAGATTTAGAGTACTTTTGGGTGCGGAAAAATAATTCAATTTAACGCAATCTTTCAAAGCTGTAACAGTTGGTGAGACATGTCGAAAATATTATTATAGTGCACAACTCTGATTCCAGTCCACCAAATTATAAGACTACTCATTTTGGGTGGATCAGTATTCCCATGATTCCAATGTCACTGTGATTGCACAACACTTCGATTCGACAATTTATTGGGACATCTCTTTCAAACTCTTCTCTAGTTCTCCGCTCTTCTCTTTCCAAAATTTAGTAATGTAATTCTAGTTATTCATATTAATCACAAGCAGGCTTGCTCTATCTGCTCATGTTCCGAACACACCCGATTTATCTTGGCAATCAAATTAATCAAGTTAAATTTTACATGAAAGAAAAAATTCTGAGAAAACACTAAGTCTTTCAGGTCACATTGTCACAATGGTAGTTTGACTCCCTGTCGTTGAATCATTCAGCGAAGTAACCTGCGTCATTCTTTTATCTTCATTCGAATCCTGCCGAGACTCGAACCCACGATCTCATGTTAAAAGCCGATCGTATTATAATATAGGCGAACAGTGAGTGGTAGGCCTACAAAGGTAAATTAGCATAGTTATACTCTACTTACCTTAGATGAGTCCATAATGCTATTCAATTTCTGAAAAATATCTTCGAAAATAGTTTATTTCTTGGAAATACTACAGCTTCTTCGCAACGCAACCAATCTCTACAACTTCATCAACACAACTAAAGCCCAGGTCACGCAATGTTTGTCACTGTTGCTTAGCTTCAATCAATAGTGAGCGCGGGATGCGCGATTTGACAATGCATATACGCATGGCGCGTGGCGCTATTGTGACGCATTATCATACATCGTGGATATTATCATAGACATATCACTTGTTTGTCTGGGGATATTATCATCGGTGGCTATGATAAAATCATTGATTTTTCATTGTTTTTCAGTGTTATGTGCTTGGAAATTCGAAATCTCTTATCACTGCACTTCATCATGTTCATGACTGGCATGAAGTTGACCAGGGCTTTTGATAAGATCCCCATGGTCCGCTACTAAAACTCCATTCTATTGGTCTCAGCGGTCCGTTCATCAGCTGATTTTTTTTTGGCAGCATTTCTTCTGAACGGAATGTCGCAGAGGGATGAAATCTGTGCTAGAAATTGTCTCTAGTTTACCTTAAAAAGTAAAAGTTTGACAACTTTATGACGTTCATATAAGAGGCTTTCAAGATGTGTTACCATGTAGGCCTATGCGCTTCTGTACAACAAAAAAACCCATCGAATATCGGTGGGATTTTCAATAAATCATTTCAAATAACTTTTGTAATTAATATTAGCAATTTTTATTTTTTTATTTATCCAAATATACAAGACTCTGACGTTAAAAAAAAGTGTCAAGAATCAATTTCGTGAGTGTTTTTGCTATAGATTTATACCGAATCAGAATAACGTATAAAATTTGTATTTTTGCTTAAACTTCCAAAGTCAGTAGAACTAGGCCTAGTTTTGAAGACGGATTGAAAGAAGAGGGGGGGGGGGGTACTTTGACTTAATTATGTGTATAGGCCTATATTTAAGATATTCAAAGCATGAATACACACATTTTATACTTTTATACCTTTAAGCTAAAAAATTACATTTTAGGGAGTATCTATTTCCTTAAAACATGAATTCAGTTTTCTTTGTTTTTATTCGATTTTATGGTCAATGGAAAAGTCCGCATGTTGATGAACACGTTGAAATTCGGGTCTTTTGGTGATTCCGAGCTGATGTTTAGATCATCATTTCTTCTGAACGGAATATCGCAGAGGGACGAAATCTTAAGAGATGACTAGAAACGGTCTCTAGCCTTACTTTAAAAAGTAAAGATTTGGATTTTTAAATTTTTTTCACGTTTATAAGAGGGCACACCACCAAATCACAATCGGTAGGCCTACACGATTTTTGTACCAGTGAAATTTGGTTAAAATAGTCCACCGCTTATTTGAGCGTGTTGCGGCTTTATTTTCTAAACGTATAGTCAAATTTTGCCCATTTTTAGCTCATTTGCTTTCGATAAGTGTCTACATGAAGAAATCTGAGGAAAAAATCCCAATTTTCCCTTTTTCTAGGTATCGCCAGGGGGGTGCTGCACCCCACACCCCCATGCCCCCACCAGCTTAGGCAAACCTTGCTTAGGGACGCACCATTTGATGAGTTAAAAAAAAAAACTTTTCGCCCACTAGTGAGACGAACAAAAATTTGCCTTTACATTTGTATATAATTATTTAATTCCAACTTTTTACTCATAGTTAGACTATCTTTTGTTCTTTGAATTTTACTTATTTAATTCAATATGTTCATTAACATTAAAACAGAATTTTACTTCTGAATCAATACATCCAGAACAATTTCCCATATATAGGCCTACTGCGCCAAAAAAGTATCCTTACATTTGGAAAAATAATCACAATTTCCAAACTGAACCATATTGGGGTAAATTTCTTATTTTGATAGATGCACTATCTAATCCGGCACATTATGAGACCCCGTTGAATCCAATGTGACTTCAACAAGCAAAGTTACTGCATTTTCAAAGATCAAGAAAGTTTAAACTTTCGTTTTGCATAATTCAGAGTTACCATGTATTCTGAATATTTCAGACATTATGACTATTTTTAAACAATGATGTTGAAAATTCAATATCTAATATAGGCCTACTACATGTTATTTACAAGTATGGCGTTTTTATACACTGTAAAAACCGTGTGTAGCTTTAAATAACAATTTTCTAAACACATGCCTGTTATCACGTGGTAAACAATATTTTTGTTCAAATATATACATGTTAGGAGTATTATATTATAGCCAACATTTCCGAGGATCTGAAGATCGAATCTAATCTTAAAAGTCTGTCAGTTGCTGAATGAGACATTTTACCATTTTACGCACCGTACACACTGCAAAAAAGTTGGTCAAATCTTTCTACCTATTTGGTTGGGCAAACTCTTTTACTTATTTGTTGGTCACGGCTTGCCCAATAATAGTTAAATCTAAATTCTTATTGGGCAACCTCTCATTTTGACCATTTATTTATCTTTATTTTACTACGAGAGGAGTAAAGTTGGTTAAGTTTTTGGCCACATTATTTATATACGACTGTTGTGCAAAATAAATCACATCAGTTGGGCAACTTTGTAGTAAATTGCGTGAATTACAAGTTGTTGGGCAAAAAGATTTAAAATGTTGAGCAAAGTTTTCGATCATGCGCATTGTTGTCTTTTCATTGAACAACAGTTGGTCAACATTCGCGCGGTTCGGTTCTGGAAAGCACATTTCCGATCTTATCGTAAAATGGCGGATGACATGGGTGCTGGCAGAGTGGGGGCTGGCACAGCTAATTGACACCTTTAAAGGTGAGTTTTCTCTAAATTAATTATAAATACATACATTATTACACGGTGTTACTTGCCTCATTTCATTCTGACCACTGTGTATGAAAAAATACTGAGAAATTTAGTGAAGTTGTTTACGACATGTACGAGTCAGACACTCGTGATATGCACGCATAGCCATGCATGCATGATGGCAGTCTGTACTGAGCAGTTAATAAGCTTACGTATCAGTTTTTTATTAATCAATCAAGTATTTGAAAATAACTTCACAAAATTTCTCAGTATTTTTTCATACACAGTGGTCAGAATGAAATGAGGCAAGTAACACAGTGTAATATTGTATGTATTTATAATTAATTTAGAGAAAACTCACCTCACAATTGAAAAATATTTGCCCAACTAATTTGGCGAATATTTTGCTTAATAATTAAGGAAAAAATAAATCAACATATGAACCAATAATGTGTAAAATGCCCAACAGTTTAATCAAATTTTGTCCAACAATTGGTACAATCAACTATTTGCCCAACAGTTTCATTAAATATTGCCCAACAATTAGTGAAAATATTTACCCAACTATGTTGGTCAAATATTTTGCTTAACAGTTATGCAAAAATAAACCAACATATGAACCAATACCGTGTAAAAATACCCAACAGTTTGTTCAAATTTTGAACAATAATTGGTAAAACAAATTGCCCAACTATGTTGGGTAAATACTTTGCCCAATATTTGAGCAAGTTTTTGTAAACCAACTGTTGGTCATAATTTTTGTACAACTCTTGTTGGTCAAATTTTGACCAACTGTTTCATGTGTTGTATATAGACCAAACTGTTGGTCATTTTTTTGACCAACATTATTTGCAGTGCAGGGTGTCCAAAAAATAGAACTCTCATTGCGCCCTATTTTTCTCCTATTAAGTTGATCAAATATATTTTGGTATATGTAAAGCTACCTTCAATTGTTAGCTTTAATAAACCAAAACAATTATTTCAATCGGCTCACAAATTTTGAAGAAATGCTCTTGTAAAGAAACGTACCGGTTTTTCACTCTGTCCACTAAGGAGGTTTGACGCACCCATGCATCTAGTAATACACAACGCGCCGCATAGTTGTGTACAATGTTATCAATGGTAATGCCACATGACCGGAGGATTTAATCCATAACGAGATCTGGGCGACCAATCACAAGCCAGATCCATTTAAAGATGCATTACATCATGGCCAATATTAGTAGGCCAGAAATCCGACAATCTCTTCCATAGACAACCGTGTTAAACTCAACACGCCAAGGCCACGAATCACACCATCGCGTGGAAGGACGTGAAAGTGTTGGATCCAACTGGTTTAACCGAGGTGTAAGGGAAGTAAGTAGTCCACTTGGGAAGCCAACAAACAGAGGGAGTACGGTGACTAAAAAGATCAGATGTGAAAATCTATCAATTGTGCACAAATTAATTAAATCAGAGTTTTGAGATTATGCATATATAAATGGGCAAGTGGACTATGATTAAGTGTCATTAATTTGTGGGTAAAATGGACGCGGAATGTGACTTCTCTTGCTTTACTTTCAATTGCTTATTTTTTCTTGGTTATTTATGCCTTTTGTTTTGTTATGGTTTTTACTTTCTTATTTGGTTGTTTCTTGCTTTCTTTTTATTTACAACATAAGTCATATCTCTTTTTAGGATAAAAAGGTAGCCCTGAAAAGGGCTGTTGGGTTTGTCTTTAGTTCTTCTGAAGCGAGTTTACTGTGCTGCTCTGCCCTCTACCTGGTTGCCTCCTTGGTGAATACAGGTTTCAGCTCTGGTCCTCATTGCATCAATTGCGATGCGTACCATCCTTGGGCGCCGGATACTTGCGAAAATCTTGGGTTTTGCCACGAAGGAAGAAATCGAGTGGTGTGAGGTCTGGTGATCTTGCAGGCCACTCCACAGCACGACCCATCCCAACCACTCTGTTTGCTATCCGTGGACAGAGTACAAAACAGGTACTTTTCTTTAAAAGGGCATATCTTCAAAAGTTTTGAGCCGATTGAAATAATTGTTTTGGTTTATTGAAGCTAACGATTAAAGGTATCTTTACATACCAAAATATATTTGATCAACTTTTCAGAAATAGGAGACAAATAGGGCGCAATGACGGTTCTCTTTTTTTTTTCTTGAGTGGGGGACACCCTGTAGGTTTTTAACACAGAGATTTCGGACCTTGCTCCTTGTTATGTTTCCGATTCGTTTCCACATAGTCTGTGTTACAGACCGTGTACCTATATTATCCATAGGGAGAGAAACTACTAGGAACCACACACTCTCGGAAACCATCGTTCAAATCTTACTGGGTTCGGATATTCCATAGGTCATATTTCGCACTTATTGTCATGCAATTTTCTGTGAATTTCTAGAAAACATGTCTCAACCTTAATCTGAAATCTGGAGGATAGAGAGAAAATGACTTCTGAGCGTTGTTTTCGCCACTGTTTCTATGCCCGAATTGAACAGGTTTGTGTACAAAACGTATTCGCATCAATCACAAGCATCTCACTCGTTGTGTGACCGATTACGATTGAATTTTAGTGGGCCCAGATTTTCCATAGCGATAGTAAAGCGTGGTTCTGTTTCGTTTGCAATATCGCATCGTCATGCAATTTTCTGTGAATTTCCAGAAAACATGTTTCAACGTGAATCTGAAATCTGGAGGAGCACAATTCAACAATTTTGAGCGTTGTTTTAGCCACTGTGCCTGTGCCGAATTGAATAGCTTTGTGTACAAAACGTATTCGCATGCAGCTCGGCCGTTGTGTTGCCGATTGCGATGATTTAAAGTCGGGGTTCAAGTTTACGTTACGTGGTTGAGAATCAAAATTGCAAGTTTTATCATAAATTCACTGATCAGCGTCAGTGCAGTCATGGGAGCAGTTCAGTTACGTAATCCAATTAAAAGGTGCTTAACAAAAGGGGATTAAGGTCTTCGCAGCCGGCAGACTGTTATTCGCCGTAGAAGTAGTGATGTAACAGGATTAATTACCATAGCGATAGGTAAAAACTATTTTTTGAATATATTGCCCTGTGCTATTGGGGTTAACTACCATAGCAATAGGTGAATACAATTTTTTAATATATCGCACTGCACTAGTACGTTCACGCGGTACCTCTGCATTGAACCATGTCAAAGAACAGGGATATAGACCTGGATCGTAATTCTATAGAATATTCATATGATGCTGATCACTCGCACCTGTAAGATTTAAGTATCTTTGAAAAGAGCGACATTGTATTCAATCTATCATTGCAGACATACATTTCCTGCTCTTTTAAATAATGAGCTGGTCTCGCTAAGTATTTTAAACTTTTTATCGTATTTCGTGCTAAATTATTGGGTTTTTGTTTTCTTGCCATATGTAATGCTATTTTTGTTGTTTTTATAATGTATGCTTATTATTATTACTAGCGGGACACCCGCGCTACGCGCGGGTCCCCGCTAGGTGAGTAAATGGGAGCGTTCACTAAATCAGGAGGAATTACTGAACAGGTAGAATCATTGAAAAGGTAAATTTTATTTATCTGTTCCCTTTTAGCATCTTTTTTTTTTTTATTTGCTGCGTGTGATTTCCCGTTTCCATGTTTTTTACTTAATTCTGTTCTCATTATTTTAGCTTTTTTTTTTTCTTACAATTCCTGATTAGTTTCTTTCCTTCTTTTTTTCTTTCCCGTTTCATTTAGTTACTTTAACCCGTTGGCCTAATTACTCGTACCTTTTTTTTCCCCATTTTAATTTTATTTTTCTTTATAGTACCGCTTCATCTTTTCCCGTATTTATTACGTCCTCTCATAGCGTGTCTGCGGACGTGTTCACCCGGTATCCCGTGACCCGTCCATGTACCTTTTGTCCTTTATTTTCCTTCTTTCCGTATTATCATATCCACTGGTCTCTGGCTCGCAAGTCGTGTGTGGCTCTGCGCCGTTTACGCGCGCATTTGCGCATTACGCACGCGGCGCCGACGCGCTGCCGACCAGCTGCAGTGACGCGTAGGCTGGTAACCAATTTTCATAACAAAAACCCCGTTTTTACTCATATTTTCACTGTTTTTGCAGCCAATTCTTAATCATTTTTAACCAAATTTTCGCATAACCGTTTCGGTAAATTCCTCGATCTCCCGTATGAATTTGGCGACATTTGGATCGAAACTGACGGAGCCTTTATAGGCATACATAGATACATACATACATACATAGATACAACATTTCCCTATTTATAGTAAGATTATTATTATTATTATACACATGTGATGAGTGCAACATACTTGTAGTGCAGGGTGATATATTCAAAAATTGTATTCATCTATTTCTATCGAAGACACTAATCGTACAGGTGCGAGTGAAACGTAGGCCTACATGGACACTGCATAATGTGAATTTCCATAGAAGGTCTTTATGCCTATTCTTTGATAATCAATGGCAGAATGCAGAGTTACAGCGTACGTCTAGCGTAGGGCAATACAATTAATCATATTACATCACTACTTATACAGCGAACACAGACACTGATAATGAACTGCACAAATGTGTCACACCTTCCTCGGACACCTTCAAAGTGGTAAATTAAAAGAATGAAAAAGCTTTTATATATAACATAAAAATTAATAACCTGTCGCATATCTGACTAATAATAATGAACAATAAACCGTAGCATTCCTTGTTTCTAAATTACAGATATCTTTCCATAATACGAGAGCATTTTCTTCACTCTATTTTAATACCGTACCTCTATATGTATATACCTGAACGTGAACAGCACAGGGCGGTGATAAACCATACCCGCATATTATTTAGCTTCGTATTATAGGTCTACTCAAGAATGTTCAACGTTCCCGATATTTTCCAGTTCTCCAAACAACTGAGACCAGCTATCCTCCAACACGTCATCCGAGTATGCCTTGATGTACAAATCCATTGCAGCGACAATCCCCAACCATCCGTCAGGTTCGTAGTATTTCTCTACCTTCACTGGAATTATTGGTTTCTGAAGTTTGAATGCGTATTTGACCTCTGAAAGATATAAAGGAAACATGCATGTACTTGAGAAAGGTTTTTTTTAACACAAGTCTCCACATACATAAATGACAGCCAGTGAAAAAATTTCACTGACCATCCAGGATTTGAACCTGGGACCTTCTCATGTACTTCTTTACTTGATCTCATCCATTTTCATGTGTATCTTGAGGAAGAATTAGTCCACCCACCTTTTTATATGGACCTCTCTCTGTTAATTATCAGACCATGTGATCTTTATTGGCAAACGTGTTTTAATGGTCTGACTTCTAGTACAATAGTCTTAGTATGCCCTACCTGCACGACAGCAAGCACTGGCTTTGTAATGTCTGGAAAAACACATCAGCATTACGTCAGCTCTCTCAATACCCTCAGCCATCGCCTGAAGGATATTGCCTCCTGGAAAAAAGAGCAAGATGTTCGAAAATAGCAAAGCTAAAGCGTAGTGATTTTACCATTTTATTAAAGCTGAGTGTTCAACACAACACTATGTAACGCTCATAAAGTTTCCCAAAAGACCTAACATTTTTAGGTCTTTATGAAATTTCTTGTATCTTTTATACGAAAGGCCAAAATTGATGGTCGGTATTTCATCCCAGCTACATACAATTTAAGTACACATATCATTAGATTTAGTACGTATCATTTATCTATAAAATTTACTCCGAGGACTGTTAGATATCAAACATTTCAAATTTGCCATAAAATGTGTAAATATTTTGATATCATCAGGAAATTCCTCGTATTCAAATTGCACATTGGTGTAAACGTCGCTATCCGAGCCCTTATATTGTTAAACATTCCGCAGTTTCTCATTCATTCCGATAACTTACGCATCTCGTTGACATCCATCCACGTATCAAACCCGCGATGTTTCAATTTGTCCCGGATCTTGATAGCAGTTTTCTGGTGCTCCCAGTTATAGCTTATCATGACTCGCTTTCTTCCTGTGGTTTCCTCATATGACGGGGGTGGATTGTGATGGGCTGAAGAGTCCACTTGGTCCTCCAGTGGTTCATGGATGTCGATCTTTTCAATTTGAATCAGGAGACCTATACTTGCATCACGTAGTCTTGCCGCCGAATTGCTTGACGATTTCAGTTTCGCCAGTTTCTGCAGTTCTTTGAATGAGGAAAGCAATAACAAAATGATTATTACGACACATGTAGGCCTAAAATAATACATTAACATTTTGATACATCTCCAGGATCCGTGCCCGGTCTCCAGGATCTGTGCCCGGGGATCTGTGATGAGAGTTACAGTGAGATTTGGTAGGATTAGTTGGCATTATAGAAGGGGTGGGGGTGCGGGGAGGAGAAACCAATGTTGACACACCAATGACGAAGATGATGCGAGTATTTTTGGCACACCATTTGGAAAATGTAACCCCTCTCCATGGCACATAATTAATGCACAACCCTCAAGATAATTTTGCCCCAAATATTTGTTACTTTCGCCTACCTTCTAACACCGTAGTATCTAGGTTCAGATGAGTGATGACGGCTTCACGGGTACTTTCATATAAGGCTAACTTCCACAGTGCTTCTACGGATGCCAGCTGTTCCCAGTTGGTTAAAGCTCTCTTGGCTTTAGGTTTAGGTGTAAGTATCGACATTAAGGTCGGGACACCTCCGTACTGAACAATTGCAGTCTTGTTGACATCGTTAGTTGATAGGTCGTTCAATCCCTCAGCTAAACCTCGCACCCACAGTCGAAATGGTTTTTCATTTTCATCATCAATTTTTATAGTATACATATAACAAAGTTCATCCGACTCGACAGCTTTCTGTAACATCTCCACAATCGTTGCAATACATGTTCCACTTGTGACAAGGCGACCACTTTCTTTCTCATTAGCAATCCTGGCTAGCAACCTGAGACTATTAACCTTTATCATCGCATATTCTACTTGCGTAAACTTCATCAGGATATCGACAGCTTTTGCTGCGCGGTAGATAGGAATTACACTAGGTGTAACGTCAACCGTGAGACTCTGCAGCTGGCTTATGTTACGTAGTATGCGGATGCGTTGCCTTGGATCTTTTGTTGCTGCATCACATGATTCCAGATCTTGCAACAAAGGATACACAATTCCGCTTTTTACCAATTCTAACTTTACTCGTTGCTTCGCTTGATACTTTATTCTGCATGTTAGATTATTTACTATCGAATGTGTGTAGTCCTTTGATTCATACGCGCTCTTGTAATTGCGTTTAATGAGTGATTGTAAGATTTTGACGATCAGCTTTGCCAGTCCTTGTTCCAGCATGAAGTCAACAACGCGATCGCAAATCTTTTCTTTTGATTTTCCTTTAATGATTGACGTAGCGGAATAATTAACTCGACAAATCGCTTCATGTGCCTCACTTGTACAGTAGTCGTCAACAGATCTCAGATATTCTAGCTTAAGGCCTAATTCATCTTTAGTTTCTTCGAAGAGCTTATCCAGGTCCGCTTTCGGCGTACTTTGCTTTGCACTCATGTTGGTCGAATAATTGTCGCGATTTCTGAAAGACAGTATTGAAAATAAAATTAAGATTAACAAGAAGCAGGATAATCATTGTTGTTCTTTTCATAAAGCGCGCTGATAATATGGTTATGGATCCTACTGCAGTTACGAGGCCGGTCGACTGCATATCCGTCTTTACACGCTTTTCAATACGGAATAAATGTTAACCTCTCGTGACATCATCCAAGCAGCAAAGTTCATTTCCCATTGAAAAGCGTGTAAAGACGGATATGCAGTTTACCGTTCTGTTACTGTCCGTTTTCCTATACACAATACACAGAGCTCTCACAATTGACGCGTGACCTCTACAAGAAGTGTATGTTAACGCTTGTTAACAATAAGCACACTATTGTCTCATTTCGTAAACAAAAGCCCACACATTATTGTTTTCTTGCGTTCGCTTCATCATCGTTCACCCAACTGAAACTATAATACCAGCTCATTGCTCATTGCACAAAAAAAACCAGAAACATGTGTAGTGTGGATTTAACCAGAGAAGATCTGATTTAATCAGTTGAGCTGTTTTCAATGAGTGCTATCTTGGTGAAATAGCTTTTAATGGGGTTTACGTCCTGCAAAGGTCGTGGTGAATTCTACTGTAGACATGACTGCATCATGTGCGGCTTCAAAGGTATAAACTCGTCACTTTAAGTTAAGTTGAGCAGCAGCATAGCCTGTTGACCCCATGTGACATTTGACATTGGCTGACCCCTGGCTGATGACCTTTGACCTTGGATGATATTAATTTATTTATTAATTTAATTAATTTAATTGTTTATGATTATTTTATGATTTATTAAGATGAAAAAATGTAGGCCTATTTATAAAACATGAATCTTAACAAAAATGTACTGAAATTCAGTACAGAGGTGGAAAGGTGTGAACCCACAGTGAAAAATGTTTACATACAAGCATAGGACATCTGACTAAGGCTACTGACAATAGCCCCGATTATTTCGGTGACTGACCTCGCTGTGTGTCAGTCAAGCATGGTATGCCATAGGTCATATTCTTTTAGACAACCTTCACGATTGGCCTATACACTGCGCTATATAATTCGGCACATATAAATCAGAATTATTGCGGAATTATTGTCAGTTTTTGACTCAAGACGCAAGCTACTGTCTCAAAGCGCAAGCTAACGACTATCATATCTGTTCAAAATATATATTCATGTGCAAGGAACCACATCTGGTTTCTTTATACGAAATCATTTACGGGAGATATTCATCATTTTCTACACCGGTATCCAAAGATTTTCTTCTCATATCAAACTCGTGCATAGCAAATTCACGTGTATCGATCCCGGGTATTTATTTTAGTGTCTCTGCTGACAAAGTAATTATTAGCCAGGCGATGTCGGTGTGTTGTATTCCCTTTTAAGTGTATTTAGAGATATGACCACCTAATCAAGGGGTGACTTTCTATTACCAACGTAGTCGTTTGTAAATTTTACCAACACAATCACCACATTGTATCATGGCAGAACTATAGCGATCTATCAAATTATAAGGGATTTAAATAAAGATAAATATAAGTAAATGAACCCACGAAATCCCTTTAGGTTTAAAACCTTAAGCCACCTTAAAACCTACCAATTTAACGTTACCTCGTTATCCTGTAGCGGTTGCGTGTTTCAGCCTATATAATTCCAACGTTATTTATGATACAGCGTGCAGTATATACTCTCACTGGTGTACACTTTTTGATCAACAATATATTTCCTGACGTCGACTTAAGGGCTGGGGTATGAACGTTTGGACAGTATTTATTGTGGGACATTAGAGCACATCAGACATATCGAATTGCATTCTGAATACAAAGAATGTCCTTCTGATATCAAATAATTTTGATTTTTTTGAGACGCATTTTATGGCAAATGATTAAAATTGATATTTTGATATTTAACAGTACTCGAAGTAAACTTTATAAATCTGATGATTTATACTTAAAGTGTATGTAGGTGGGATGAAAAGCCGACGATCAATTGAAAATTTTGACCTTTCGTATTGAAGATATGGATTTTTTCCCAAAACACCAAAAAAATTAGATCTTTTTGTGAAAAAAATCCATATCTTTTTTTTTATAATATGAAAGGTCAAAATTTTCAATTGATCGTCGGCTTTTCCTCCCAGCTACATAAACTTTAAGAATATATTATTAGATTTATAAAATTTACTTCGAGGACTGTTATATATCAAAAATGTGAAAAATATCAAATTTTAATGATTCGTCATAAAATTTGTATTATATCGTGAATTTCAAAAAATGAAAATTATTTGATATCAGAAAGACATTCTTCGTATTCAGAATGCAATTCGATATGTCTGATGTGTTCTCGTGTCCCACAAAAAATATTGTCGAAACGCTCAAAACGCTCATTCCAGATCCCTTAAGTCCTGTCTCATCAAGCGAAACGAACAGGTCACAATTAATAATACACCAATGCACAATGTCACGTTATGGTTCATCGGCTTTTCACCAGGGCAATAGGTGAATTCAGTATCGAAGTTACGTAATGTTACTATGTCAACGGGATCACGCGCTAGAGTAATGAACCACGATCGAAATGATCACCACATAAAGTATATGGCACTCGAATGCATACCAAAGTAGCGTGATCCGGTAACCAAGAGAATTACGTAACCACTTCGATGCTGAATAGGTGAATTTCATAAATATATCAGTACTAGATTTCGCGGTTCTCGGGTTGGGCGGTTCTCGTGATAGGCCTAGCCCCAACACCCGTTACCCATGCCTCACTGGTTAGTTCAACAATTATTTCTGGTAATGGTCTGTTTCTCACCCTTTATGTAATACGTACTATTGGCCTTGGTCAAATAGGGCTTTGTCGGAAGTTGATTATATGAATCCGTTTCGGAAAATGTTGCTCTAATTTCCGCATGTTTTCATAACCCAACCAAATTAAAGGTCACATATAGCATGTATAACGTAATGGGTTGCGATGTATTTTGGGTATGCTGCAGTCATGGCAGTGTTGTAGTTGAGACCTCTATTATACTCAGAGCAAAAATTAAGGTTGCAGTCAATTTTCTTTTCAAGTTATGGCTATTTTTAGATTTGATATATTTGGATAAAAATTGGAAAAAAGTAGCAAAAACACATTCTCTAACCAGAATATCTCAGTTCACGTCACTTTTCAGAAATGCCAGTCGGGTTAATCAGAAAGATGAGACTCTGATGGTTAAATTTAACCCGGTTGGCACCTTTGTCAAAAAATGTTGCACGAAAACCTTAACTAGAGCAGATAGACCGATGTGGCCTCTCTACTAAGTCTACCCAAAGATTCTCAATACATGTCAATAGGCCTAGTAACTTTCGAATTCGTTTATTCAGTGACTCAGAAAAGTGAAAAGGAGTGTTAACCCTTTTTGGTTCTACAAAGAACCATTTTCTCGGTTAAAGAACTTTTGTTGGTTCTACAAAGAACCCCATTATTGATTATCCAATGCCT
The DNA here is from genome assembly GCF_039555335.1 of Amphiura filiformis. NCBI lineage: Eukaryota > Metazoa > Echinodermata > Ophiuroidea > Amphilepidida > Amphiuridae > Amphiura > Amphiura filiformis. The sequence continues at coordinate 29,601,762 of NC_092643.1, forward strand.
AGGGTGCTGTATACGGGATAATTTTTTTTCAAAGTTGCACTTTTTTCTGAGAGTGTATAGCGAACCTTACTTTTCGTCTTAGCGATCCTTCGACATACCAGGCTGTGTATTAACCAATTTCGTTTCCCATCGATAACAGGAATAGCTATGGGAAGGCCTGATACGAAAAGAGAAATTTGTTGCGACAATTTGTCCGCAATGTGGGTATGGCGATGGAAAAAATTCTTATCCGTTATTGTAAGATAGACCCACTTTAAGCTAAGGAAATGTTGACTTAAAGAGGAAGCCCCGTCAGAGCAGTTTTTCAGGGGTGAACCAAACCTGACTAGTTATCAAATTAATCAGTCAAAATGATATCTCTGAATTCGACAGGTGCTTATTGATGCAATAACATAAAACATCAATTAGCACCTGTCCAATCTGAGATAACCTGGTTACTGATAAATTTGATAACCAGGCAGGTTTGGTTAACCCCAGAAGAACTGGCCAATGTTTCTATGACTTGACGTTCTGCAGATATCAATTTCAATGGGGCTAAGTAGGTATTCATGCGGCTATATCTCGGGCCCTCATGATCCGATTCCCACCAAATTTGGACTGTGGATGTTTTTCATCATGTTCTACTGAAATATGGTCATGAAAATGCTGAAATGCAAAAAAGAAAATTTTATGACGTCACACTTCAGTACTCTATAAAAAGCATTGTACCAGCACTTCAAGTATGATACTTTTTCTGAATTATATACGATTGACCATCCTTGCAAGGATGTCAAGTTCACATCTTATTTTGATCCATCCCAAGAGCTATTTGATCAACAAAGGAAATATACTTTAAGGGGTGCCACGGCAAAAGGGGGGAAATCTAGCGCACCATAATACAACTGCTATTGCATCATTTAATAGTTAGAGACAATTGTGGTTTCTGTTTGTAGTTTATTTTGTACATTTTATAACCCACCCTTGTATTTAATTATATAAACCAAGATTCATAGCATAAAGGGACCGTTCAATATTATACCGGATTGGGGGGGGGGGGGAATGGGAGAAACGAAAAAAAAATCAAACAATTTTGTGTCCCCTCACCTCACCTCACCTCCCGTCCCCTCCCCCTCCCGTCCCCTCCTTCCCCAAGCGTCCGTCCATGATTTTCTGGCTCCCCTGGTGTTCCCGCTCTTACCATTTAAAACTTAGATTCTCCCATCAAGTCCCACAAAAGTTTCAGAATCCCTTAAAGTCTCCCATTCTCCCCCTGGCATAAATATTGATCGGTCTCCAAAACAGTTGTTCACATTATATCATGATTAAAATCACTCTCTATATGATTGAAATAGAAAATAAGGCTCTTACATCTTGATACAAGAAATTATTGTGAAGTATTATGATAACGTGATATAAGAGCTCTTTAAATTGAACAAGGCTCTAACATTTTAAAAAACGAAACCATCAATCTTGATACAAGAAATTATTTTGAAGTATTAGGCTAACAAAATTTTAATTGTTATGTCTCAAAGCCCATGGCAGTTTTTCAAAAACGAATGCGGTTTTTTTAGATATATTTTTAAAACTTAATTTTGAATTAAGATGTCATTTTCGAGTGTTCAAAAGTACACAGCATTGTGGTTCATTTACACAATTTAAGTACAAATATCAATTGTTTTATATACATTATAATAGAATCAAGTAAATTTGTTGCAAAATATTTCTCAGGATTTCATGATTTTACGACAAGAAGCTAATAAAAAATATAAAAAGGATAAGAGTTTGCCGTTTCAGCTGAAATGGACGCGCTAAGAAAAATGAATGCGCGCAGGTGCTTTGAGACATAACTTTGTTTTAGCCTTCTATAAGTATCTAAAATTTTCCCACCCTCTCCTCTAAACCTCCTCTTCACTAATAATATCCATGACGACAGTAAGTCTTTTCATTTCTTCTCTTCGTCCAGTAATGGTACGGCCTGCTTTCGTTTTCCTGAAATGTGTGTAATGAGCGGCAAGTTCTTTGGCGTTCGTTGGTGCTGGCTTTGCTCTTATGTACCTTCGTTTAATGTCCTTGATGACATCACTCTGTTCTTTCTCCACAATATCCAGCGCATCCGTGATGGTGTCATATTGCATCAAAAGTCTGGAGGATTCTTGCAGATGCAAGGAGGTTGAAATATCCAAAGGCAGCGTCAAGTCTTCAATGTATTCTGCTCTGGTACCGTACATTGTGGGTACGCTAAGCGGATTTAAATTGATCTTCTCCCACCTTCTTAGCACATTATCCGTCTTGCTGATGGTGATTTTACTGAATGAGATGATAGTCTGAAGATTGGTGAGGATTTGTGTTCTTGGTGTGCGGTTTACCACATCGAAGATGTCATCTTTATCGTCTGAGTTTTCGTAAAGCTTTACTTCCATAGGTCGCTTAACTTCAGGGTCATACCAAATGGACGAAGGTTTTGGGTCTTCGTCGTCCTCTGCATCAAATGGAAGAGGAACGGGAACTGGGGTGTCAGTTAGGCAACGTGCGAGATTCCGTCCATCTTCAGGGCTTTCAACAGCATCAAATCGATCATGGGTGCTGTTTTCTTCTTCTTCTATGGAGAAGACGATGTTATCCTGGTCTTTGAAGGCGTCATCGTCTGCCTCAATCTCTCGTTCATTACGGAGATCATTGTTACCCGCATCACCTCTGCTTCTCACTATCTTGATTGCAGCATCTGATTCATCGGTACAAGATGGAATCGAGTTGATGGGCTGGGGATCGATGCTTAAATGTGGAGTTTGATCCACACCTTGTGAGCATAAGCCACGATTGTCATTGGCTGTACCTTCTGTAGTATCTCTGTTAACGTTGACAGGAGTATGGCTGTTATCGCTTTCGCAATCCAGATCCTGATCACCAACGATGTCCTCGCCTGAATCTACCGGTGAAACTTCTACTCGTGTCCCGTCATCCCAGAATGTAACATGCGACTTATGCAATGATCGTGTCTCACCAACGTGGATTTCTTTAGCGAGAACTGGGTCTGTCATTGCTGATTCACCCTGAGAAATAACATGAGAGAAATGACATGTTTAATATTCTTTATTAAACGATTTGGTGTTTGCTACATTGGCGGCGCCTGGATTTTGTCGGGGGAGGGGGTGAATTCCAGAATTCCAGGGGAGGGCAAAATCAACAAATTTTGCGCAAAATTGCTGCAAAGAGTGAAATTTTTCGTGACTTTGGTTTTTACTGTGGGCAACGCAACAGGGGGGTCAAGAGTTCTGACTGGAGGCATTTGCCCCTCGCCCCCCGGCCACTGGTTTGTTAGAGCATTGAATTAAATCTGCATACAAAATACAGTTTGTAATAATTGTGTTCGGTTTCTTAGTGTCTTTTTACCCTTTCATGCCTTTTTGCTAGTGAAAGTACGCTTTCTAGACGCCAAACATAGACCCACTTTACACATACCTCTTGCGCCTGTTCACTTGGATTAGTTGATTTTTCTTGAAGCAACCAGCAACCTTGCGCCTCAGATAAGCCACAATTCTATGAAGCCGACTTGGCCTCTTATTACCCCACGCAATTGGGATACGCTTGCCTTTAAAATTCTGCAATAAACAAGGAAAAAATAGGAGACTTGGTGTTTATCAAAGCCTGGTTTTATTCAACTCATATGCTTGACAAAAACGCTTATAGGCCTACTGATCCGAACTAGGAATAAATTCATTTACAGTAAAAACAAGGCAAGAGGCGTAGGCATCATATACTGGAACATAAAAATATTCAACAGTGGCGGCACCAACAATTTTTTTTTTTTGGGGGGCATTGGGAGGAAAAGTGAATTTCAGGGGGGGGGGCAAAATTGACAAATTTTGTGCAAAATTGCCGCAAAAAGTGGAATGTACATAATTTTTGGGGTTTATCCTCAAAAGTGTGGGGGTAGTAAAATATGGGGGGGGGGGACAAATGCCCCCTGTAGCGCCGCCACTGACATTCAAACGTAACAAACAAGCGCTAGTTTGTAATGTTTTAATGTTCCATTCTTGTAGCACACGAGATCAAATTAATTATGCTTAATTAAAACTTTAATGTCCCCGTGTTAGATTTGTGAAGTGACGAATCTCGATGACCTATTTTTACATTGGTTTCCCAAAATATTTCACTCAACATACTCAAGCATACATTACATTTATCGAATTTGGATGACTGGTGATAGCAGCGTGTTTTTTAGGGGGGGGGGTACAAAGCATGTCACTTTTTACTTCATCCTGAGATGATAAATGTAGGTCTATGCGAACGTTTTTCTTTATCCTTCATCAGATGCTTCATTTACCTCATAAGCTAAAGGTGTCCCAGCTTCAGATTTCTTGAGACAGTTGAGGGGACATACTCCGTATGACCTCTCCTCACACCAGTCTGCATGCCCAACTTTGCATGAGCCATTCAGCACCTAAATGCAATACACACAAAAAATGAATTGGGGTTTGTTCACGTACCGTATGAAATGAATTTTATCATTATAATTTTTTGCGATCAGAATTCTCGCGGTCTTGGCATAATTATGTACAACTTAAGGGACATATCATAATTTGTCAATTTTTAAGCCGAGTTAAATGGTCTCACCGCCCTGATATAGACCTATATGTGATAGGTGCTTACCTCAACTTTGGTGTGAGAGACACGACGCCTCGAGAGACATCTCGTGACAAAGCTACTGCAACGACCACTCTGTGAATTAAACCAATACAAGCAAAATGTAAGGAAAAACATAAAAATCATCACCATCGTCATTATCATTATCATCATTATCATCAGCCATGTATAGAAGCTTCCAATTCATTTTTTGCTGAAAACGTCCCTGATTCAGCCCCATGACCATTTATGTAAAAGTTTGGGTGCAGCCCGTCACTCAGAAGACCCGGTAGTCAGTAGACACTCTATTCACTCAGAAAACCATTTATTTAGAAAGCCCGCTATATACGCTAGTCAGAATTTTCTGTCGGAATAAAGGACATTCTGAATAGCGGGCTTTTTGTTGTATTTCATGTAAAAGTCCCGCTACTCAGAATAGCGGGCTGCATCCGTTACAAAAGATCTGCTACTCAGAATGCCCACTATTCAGAATTCTGACTAGTCGGCTGTTTTAATCATTTGAAAGAACTGAGTTGGCCCTAACCCTAAACCTGAGAACTGGGTTTTCTGAGTGGCGGGTTGTCTGAATAGAGGGTGTGATTCTGCAAAGGGCCCGTTAATCAGAAGGCCCGTTACTCAGAAAATATTTTCTGTGAAGCGGGCCTTCTGATTGAAGGGTTTTCTGATTAGCGGGTCTTCTGGTTATAGCGGGTCATTTTAAATGAAAACCAGCCCTCTATTCAGAATTCTAAATAGTACATAGTGGGCCTTCTGATGAGTAACGGGTCTTCTGAGTGACGGTTGCCCCCCGATATGGTCTCCATATCCAAGCTCCGAGATACGAGAGTACAAAATAGGGAAGAGAGTGGAGTGAAGGCGGAAGAGAAGGAAAAAATTAAAAAAAGATGATCCTTAAGAACTGTGACTAAAATAGTTAAATAAGTATTATGGTACTTACCTTCGATGAATCCATCATGAAATATACAATAGGCCTACAATAATTTCTCTAAGAAGGTTAGAAATCACTTAATTCTGCGTGAAATACCGCTGGACATTATGAACGCAAAGCTATCTTTACAACATCTACAACCTACTTCGCGCAATGTTTGTGTTTGTTGCTATGAGTTTTATACGCGCGTATTGGCACGGGTAACCAAAGCGTTCTCGCAAGGGGCGACGCGTATTGTTACACGCATTTGACGCATCAACAGCGCGCTGTCAAAGCGGTCTCTCCGTTAACATTTTTACAGATTAATTCAAGTGAATAATTATTATGTTGTTGAGATTTAGAGTATTTTTTGGGAGCGGACAAATTTAACGCAAACTTTCAAAGTTGTAACAGTTGGTGAGACATGTCGAAAATATTATTATTATATAGTGCACAACTCTGATTCCACAAAATTATACTTATTTTGAGTGAATCAGTATTCCCATGATTCCACTGGCAATGTGATTCCACAACACTTCGCTTCAACAATTTATTGCGAAATCTCTTTTCAATTCTTCTCCCCGCTCTTCTTGGTAAGGTAATTCTACTTTTTCATATTAATCACAAGCAGGCTTGCTTTGCTCATGTTCAGAACACGCCCGATTTATCTTGGCAATCAAATGAAAAAATTCTGAGAAAACACTAAGTCTTTCACTAGGTCAGCGAGGTATACACTGCAAAAACAGCAGAGCAACACTTAATAAACACTTTAACACTTCATAAACACTTGTTTGTACAGTGAAGGTATAGGGGTGTTAATTTATAAACACCAAAACACGTTTAGAAAAATATGAAGATGTTTATGTTTTTTAACACAAGATAGTGTTTAAATACATATTTTAAACACTGTCTTGTGTTAAAAACATAAACATCTTCATATTTCTAAACGTGTTTTGGTGTTTATAAATTAACACCTATACCTTCACTGTACAAACAAGTGTTTATATAGTGTTAAAGTGTTTATTAAGTGTTGCTCTGCTGTTTTTGCAGTGTATGCCTACATCACTTTATCAGGTCACATTGTCACAATACACATTAGAGAATGAATTTGGAGAAAACCCTGATAATTACAAACACTCGCTGAACAGCAAGACCTTCCCTCTAAGCTTTTAATCCGATAAGTTTGTTCTCTTTGTTTTCATGAATTGAACGACATTCTTTGATGTATTAGGCCTACTGAGTTCAATCATCTGAAATTACTGGAGCGTGAGCCACCCAGGCTGGTGGCTCAGCATAGTATTTTATTAACAGGTTTTCTCCAAATTCATTTCCTAATGAATGGTAGTTTGACTCCCTGTCGTTGAATCATGAACAGCGAAGTAACCTGCGTCATGCTTTTATATTCATTCGATCCTGCCGAGACTCGAACCCACGATCTCATGTTAAAAGCCGATCGTATTATATAGGCGAACAGTGGTAGGCCTACAAAGGTAAATTAGCATAATTATACTCTACTTACCTTAGATGAGTCCATAATGCTATTCAATTTCTGGAAAATATCTTCGAAAATAGTTTATTTCTTGGAAATACTACAGATTCTTCGCAACGCAAACCAATCTCTACAACTTCATCAACACAACTAAAGCCTAGGTCACGCAATGTTTGTCACTGTTGCTTAGCTTCAATAGTGAGCGCGGGATGCGCGATTTGACATTGCATACGCATGGCGCGTGGCGCTATTGTGACGCACATATATCCCTAATATCATCTGATCGGTGGCTATGATAAAATCATTGATTTCTCATTGTTTTCGCAATAATTTTTCTTGGAAACTTTATATTTTCTGCAGATCGAAATCTTGTGTCTAATATAATTATATAGGCCTTGACCGATTTCTCTTCAACCATTCGAGCAATTATCTCCAAGATTTTGGAGAGGGTCAAATTACAAGTAGGCCTATGTTCTTCTTCACCTGAATCACTTCAACATTCTCACAAGTCATCAGCAAACCTGAGGCACTTAATGCTCTTTTTTGACTGGTAGGCCTATAAACAGTTCCAGGAAAATCGTATAGCAGCGTGACAGTGACATTAAAAGCGTTGGCCTGGTGGTCAACTGGCAGGTTTCTGCAGGAACTATACCAACAATTACTAAATGTTTATAAAATGTACTAGGATTTGATGTACAACAGATGTGCTGCTAACCCTTTAAGCTGACCAAGGCTTTTGATAAGGTGCACATGGTCCGCTGCTACTAAAACTACTTTCTATCAGAGCCCAATCCGGCTCTGCCCATGGTGTTTCATCCAATCAAGTCCTGTTGTATCTGGTGTACCCCAGTGCTCTGCTCTGGGACCTTAATCTTTACATTCACATTATGGGAATAACTTTTGTCTAATTTGTCACAGAATAGTAGGCCTACCCGGGTGCTTTGCGCAGAAGATGCAACCCTTGACTAGCAATGATGATATATATACTTTTTTCCATCTGATACAGCCTAGACACAAATATATAACTGGTTTGTCAGTTAGTAGGCCTAATCATCTGACGGTTAATGCTAACCAAAACAAATTATGATCATTTCCACCAAAAAATGATATGTTTTGAAAAATGTACAGCTCACCATGAATTACATGTAACCAGGTTTAAATCGAACGGATTTAGCATGTTTAGTCTGTCAAATAATCAAATTCCTCGGCACCAGCATATCCTCGATAATCTACAAGAAACCCAGAAGCGTAATCACTGGCTATATTCCATTAGAGAATGAATTTGGAGAAAACCTTCTAATAATTACAAACACTCGCTGAACAGCAAGACCTTCCCTCTAAGCTTTTAATCCGATAAGCTGATTATCTATTTGTTTTCATGAATTGGAAGACATTCTTTGATGTATTACTGAGCTCAATCATCTGAAATCACTGGAGTGTGAGCCACCCAGGCTGGTGGCTCAGCATAGTATTTTATTAACAGAAGGATTCTCCAAATTCGTTTCCTAATGACAGCTGTCCTTTTAAGACCATAACTCTTTTTAGAACAAGGTGCATTTTTGATACTATGTTTTTTCTGGTAAATTTAGGTCTTTGGCAAAGTTATGACTTGGTTCCAAGTCTTAATCACAAAAACTGCATGACATTTGAAAACCATGCACTTTGCAACTGAACTAAATAACTAGGAATAAGCCAAATCGGCATTGGAATGCATCGTAGGACAGTTTTTGCAGTTTTGGGACACTTTGACCTTTTTGAAAATTCGGAAATATTGGGTTTTTGTACGTACAAAATATAATCTAAAATGTTTTACAATGATTAAAACAAACTTTTTATAAATTAATTATTTAGTATTTTTTATGATCAACATTATGACAATAATAAGAAAATTAATAATAATTACATCAATTTTCCCGATATGTCAGAGGTCAAAGTGTCCCAAAACTTCTCTCAAAAACCGGAAGTTAGAATGGCGATTGGGCTTATACTGCAGAGTAGACACCATCGGGTATCTGGCATCAAATTATGATCTTTTGACAAAAATACGTTTCCATTACTGAGTCGGCTTTATTGTGTCACAAAGATTGCAATATCATGTTGATGTAAAGCAAGAGTTTTGAGGTAACCGAATATTATTTCAATTTGTCTAAGTGCATAGTTTGAGACACATTTTTAAGTTAAAAATTAAGCTTGTATCACATACACTGGAGAAATATTTGGGAAACTGTGTAAATCACAGTATATAATAGACCTATTATAGTGAGAATAGTGAGAAAAATCGTACATGTAAAATCACATCAATTATTTTCATTTTCAACCCGAGGGGTCATAAAAATTGTAGCCCGCGATAGACGTATGGGTATGGACCTACTACCAGGCCCGTACGTAGGATTTCATTTGGGGGCGGGTGCTGATTTTGAAAAAGTGGACTTATTTCTAAAGGGGTTGATTTTGTGACTTAGCAAACCTTTGACATACCAGGCTGTGTATTAACCAATTTCGTTTCCCATCGATAACAGGAATAGCTATGGGCAGGGCTGATACGAAAAGAGGAAATTTGTTGCGACAATTTGTCCGCAATGTGGGTATGGCGATGGAAAAAATTCTTATCCGTTATTGTAAGATTTTTCCTCAAGCTAAGGATATGTTGACTTTAAGAGGAAGCCCCGTCAGAGCAGTTTTTCAGGGGTGAACAAAACCTGACTGATTATCAAATTAATCAGTCAAAAGGATATCTCTGAATTTGACAGGTGCTTATTGATGCAATAACATAAAACATCAATTAGCACCTGTCCAATCTGAGATAACCTAGTTACTGATTAATTTGATAAGCAGGCAGGTTTGGTTAACCCCATGCAGAAGAACTGCTCTGGCGGGGCTTCCCCTTAAATGTTTCTATGACTTGACAAATGTTCTGACCTTGTTGAAGTAATGCTCCCAAGTCGTTTGTGTTGTAACTTTTATGAAACCTATCATGTTCATTATGTTATGTCATAGAGTACCTAAGTGATGACGTCACAGAAAACTTTTTTTTTGCATTTCAGTGTTTTGAATACCATGTATCGGTGGAGCATGATGAAAACATCGACAGTCAAATTTGGTGGGAATCGGATCATGAGGGCCCGAGATATGACCGCATGAATATCTAATTAGACCCAATGAAATCAGTGTGAATTGGCCTGGTTCCAAACAGTTATGAACCAGGCCAATTTACATTTCAATGGGGCTATATCATGCGGCCATATCTCGGGCTCTCATGATCAGATTCCCACCAAATTTGGACTGTGGATGTTTTTTATCATGTTCTACTGAAATATGGTCATGAAAATGCTGAAATGCAAAAAAGAAAATTTTATGACGTCACACTTCAGTACTCTATAAAAAGCATTGTACCAGCACTTCAAACTATGATACTTTTTCTGAATTATATAGGCCTACGATTGCCCATCCTTGCAAGGATGTCAAGTTCACATCTTATTTTGATCCATCCCATGAGCTATTTGATCAACAAAGGAAATACTTTAAAAGGGGATACGGCAAAAGGGGGGAAATCTAGCGCACTATAATACAACTGCTATTGCGTCATTTAATAGTTAGAGACAATCGGGGAGACAATTGTGGTTTCTGTTTGTAGTTTATTTTGTACATACATTTTATAACCCACCCTATGTATTTAATTATATAAACCAAGATTCATAGCATAAAGGGACCGTTCAATATTACACCGGATGGTGGGAATGGGAGAAACGAAAAAAAATCAAACAATTTTGTGTTCCCTCACCTCACCTCCCGTCCCCTCCTCCCCCGTCCCGTCCCCTCCCCCTAGCGTCCGTTCATAATTTTCTGGATCCCCTGGTGTTCCCGATTTCTCCCATCAAGGCCCCATTTTCAGAATCCCTTAAAATCTCCCATTCTTCCCCTGGCGTAAATATTGATCGGTCTCCAAAACAGTTGTTCACATTATATCATGATTAAAATCACTCTCTATATGATTGAAATAGAAAACACGGCTCTTACATCTTGATACAAGAAATTATTGTGAAGTATTATGATAACGTGATATAAGAGCTCTTTATATTGAACAAGGCTCTAAAAAACGAAACCATCGATCTTGATACAAGAAATTATTTTGAAGTATTAGGCTAACAAAATTTTAATTGTTATGTCTCAAAGCCCATGGCAGTTTTTCAAAAACGAATGCCTTTTTTTTTAGATATATTTTTATAACTTAATTTTGAATTAAGATGTCATTTTCGAGTGTTCAAAAGTAAACAGCATAACATTGTGGTTCATTTACACAATTTTAAGTACAAATATCAATTGTTTTATATAGAATCAAGTAAATTTGTTTCAAAATATTTCTCAGGATTTCATGATTTTACGAAAAGAAGCTAATACAAAATAGGAAATAGAATATGAATTTGCCGTTTCAGTTGAAATGGACGCGCTAAGAAAAATGAACGCGCGCAGGTGCTTTGAGACATAAGTTTTAGCCTTCTATAGGTATCTGTAAAATTGTCCCACCCTCCCTCTAAACCACCTCTTCACTAATAACATCCATGACGACAGTAAGTCTTTTCATTTCTTCTCTTCGTCCAGCAATGGTACGGCCTGCTTTTGTATTCCTGAAATGTGTGTAATGAGCGGCAAGTTCTTTGGCGTTCGTTGGTGCTGGCTTTGCTCTTATGTACCTTCGTTTAATGTCCTTGATGACATCACTCTGTTCTTTCTCCACATCATCCAGCGCCTCCGTGATGGTGTCATATTGCATCAAAAGTCTGGAGGATTCTTGCAGATGCAAGGATGTCTGAAAATCTAAAGGCAGCGTCAAGTCTTCAATGTATTCTTCTCTGGTACCGTACATTGTGGGTACACTAAGCGGATTTAAGTTGATCTTCTCCCACCTTCTTAGCACATTATCCGTCTTGCTGATGGTGATTTTACTGAATGAGATGATAGTCTGAAGATTGGTGAGGATTTGTGTTCTTGGTGTGCGGTTTACCACATCAAAGATGTCATCTTTATCATCTGAGTCTTCAAAAAGCTTTACTTCCATAGGTCGCTTAACTTCAGGGTCATACCAAACGGACGAAGGTTTTGGGTCTTCGTCGTCCTCTGCATCGAATGGAAGAAGAACAGGAACTGGGGTGTCAGTTAACCAACGTGTGAGATTCCGTCCATCTTCTGGGCTTTCAACAGCATCAAATCGATCAGGGGTGCTGTTTTCTTCTTCTTCTATGGAGAAGACGATGTTATCCTGGTCTTTGAAAACGTCACCGTCTGCCTCTCGTTCATGACGGAGAGCATTACCTGCATCACCTCTGCTTCTCACTATCTTGATTGCAGGATCCGATTCATCAGTACAAGATGGAATCGAGCTGATGGGCTGGTGATCGATGCTTAAATCTGGAGTTTGATCCACACCTTGTGAGCATAAGCCACGATTGTCATTGGCTGTACCTTCTGTAGTATCTCTGTTAACGTTGACAGGAGTATGACTGTCATCGCGTTCGCAATCAAGATCCTGACCACCAACGATGTCCTCGCCTGAATCTACTGGCGAAACTTCTACTCGTGTCCCGTCATCCCAGAATGTAACATGTGACTTATGCAATGATCTTGTTTCACCCAAAGCGTAAATTTCACGTGGAGTCGTCGTGCATTCGTTGGATCTCCTTTGAGTTTGACCTTGATTCGGAATCACCATATTGTTTTTGGTCAATTTTTCCTGTTGGAAGTTAAATGAGAGAAATGACATTAAACGATTTGGTGTTTGTTACAGTGGCGGCGCCAGGATTTTGTTTCGGGGTGGCATGGGGCCGGGGAGGTGAATTCCGGGGAGGGCAAAATCAACCAATTTTGCGCAAAATTGCTGCAAAAAGTGAAATTTTTCGTGACTTTTTACTGTGGGCAACGCAACAGGGGGTCAAGAGTTCTGACTGGGGAATTTGCCCCCCCGGCCACTGGTTTGTTAGAGCATTGAATTAAATCTGCATACAAAATACAGTTTGTAATAATTGTGTTCGGTTTCTTAGTGTCTTTTTACCCTTTCATGCCTTTGCTATCTACGCTTTCTAGACGCCAAACATAGACCCACTTTACACATACCTCTTGCGCTGGGTTAGTTGGTCTTTTCTTGAAGCAACCAGCAACCTTGCGCCTCAGATAAGCCACAATTCTATGAAGCCGACTTGGCCGCTTGTTACCCCACGCAATTGGGATACTCTTGCCTTTAAAATTCTGTAATAAGCAAGCAATAAAACACTTGAGGAGACTTGTTGTTTATCAAAGCCTGGTATTATTCAACTCCTATGCTTGACAGGAATAAATTCATTTACAGTCAAAACAAGGCAAAAGGGGCCGTAGGCATGGAACATAAAAACATTCAACAGTGGCTGCACCAAGAATTTTTTTTTCGGGGGGTATTTTTTTGGGGGTCGAGAAATTTTGCGCAAAATTGCCGCAAAAAGTGGAAATTTACTTAAGGGTTTTGCCTCAAAAGTGTGTGTGGGGGGGGGGGCAAACTGAAGGGGGGGGGCAAGAAAAAAATTGGGGAACCTAGGATTGATTGCAGATATCAGAACCGGGGATGGTCCCCCTTCTCTTTTCGAATAGCTCTCACACTTAACGTGAACTTAAGAAATTCTGAAATTAAATTCTGAAATTAATTAACTGAACAATTAAGTTCAGTTAATTAATTTCAGAATTTAATTGAAGAATTTCTTCTCACCCCCATACACTGCTTAGCATTCATTACATTCATCCCATTTGGATGACTGGTGATGGCAGCGTGATTTTTTATGGGGGGTAAAAAGCATGTTACTTAATTACTTCATCCTGAGATGATAAATGTAGGTCTATGCGAACGTTTTTCTTTATCCTTCTTATGCTTCACTTACCTCATAAACTAAAGGTGTCCCAGCTCCGGATTTCTTGAGACAGTTGAGGGGACAAACTCCGTATGACCTCTCCTCACACCAGTCTGCATGCCCAACTTTGCATGAGCCATTCAGCACCTTATGAAATGCAATACATACAAAAAATGAATTGGGGTTTGTTCACGTACCGTATGAAATGAATTTTATCATTACAATTTTTGCGATCAGAATTCTCGCGGTCTTGGCATAATTATGTACAACTTAAGGGACATATCATAATTTGTCAATTTTTAAGCCGAGTTAAATGGTCTGACCGCCCTGATATAGACCTATATGTGATAGGTGCTTACCTCAACTTTGGTGTGAGAGACACGACGCCTCGAGAGACATCTCGTGACAAAGCTACTGCAACGACCACTCTGTGATTGAAACCAATACAAGCAAAATGTAAGGAAAAACATAAAAATCATCACCATCGTCATTATCATTATCATCATCATTATCATCAGCCATGTAGGCCTATAGAAGCTTCCAATTCATTTTTGGCTGAAAACGTCCCTGATTCAGCCCCATGACCATTAGGCCTAGGTAATAGTTTGGGAGCAGCCCGTCACTCAGAAGACTCGGTAGTCAAAAGACAGGCTATTCAGAAAACCATTTATTCAGAAAGCCCGCTATAGGGCCTACACTAGTCAGAATTTTCTGAGTAGAGGGCCTTCTGAATAACGGACTTTTCTGAATAGCGGGCTTTTTGTTGTATTTTATGTAAAGGTCCCGGTTCTGGTTTAATAGCGGGCTGCATAGTCCCACTACTCAGAATGCCCACTATTTAGAATTCTGACTAGTCGGCTGTTTTAATCATTTGAAAGAACTGAGTTAGCCCTAACCCTAACTCCTAACCCCTAACTCTAAACCTGTTAACTGGGTTTTCTGAGTGGCGGGTTGTCTGAATAGAGGGTGTGATTCTGCAAAGGGCCCGTTAATCAGAAGGCCCGCTACTCATAAAATATTTTCTGTGAAGCGGACCTTCTGCTTAAAGGGGTTTCTGATTAGCGGGTCATTTTAAATGAAAATCAGCCCTCTATTCAGAATTCTGAATAGTGGGCCTTCTGAGTATAGTAACGGGTCTTCTGAGTGACGGCTGCCCTCCGATATGGCCTCCATCCAAGCTCGAATCTTCTCTTAGAAGATACGGCGATCCTGACTTTTAGACCACCCTCGCTATATAGGGCTCAAATATTACTATTTCATCAAGATTTAATATTGTAACAAGCTTAAACTAAAAGTTTCATCTAAGGAGTCCAGCTTTAAACTATTAAGCAACAATATCCAACAAGCTAAAAACGATTTTTACCCGTTTTTAACAAGCTAAAACCAATTTTTGAAAAGAAGCTTTAACATCAATTTTTTCATTTTTCACAACCATCTAAACAATCTTTAAAAATACAGTGACCTACCTAATATTACTAATCTATGTTTCCGATGATATCCAAGAAGCTAAAATATTGTGAAAGAGGGCAGGGTTTTGAGTAATGAGGGAAATTACGGGGTAAAATACATCACGTTTTTCGAGAAATTCGCCATCTTTTTAAATGCAGAATTGCGTCATGCAGTAAAACAATGTCAAACGCGCTTGAAAATGCATGATACGCGAGCGTAAATTACCGTCAAAATGAGCGTACATCAAGCGCTTGTGCTACGCGAAAACTTCGGAGCTGGCATCACCGGTTTTGTAACCAGCTCTTTTACGTCAAAAATAGCTATAAAAATGTGAATTTTGGAACAAAATAAAGCTTGTTTGATGGAATAAAAGGTATGTTTGTACAGTTGAAAACATGTTTAACCTTGTTGCGAAAGTTTAATATGATAAATTTGCAATGTGTACCTTATATAGCTCGGGTGGTCTAAAAGTCAGGATCGCCGAAGATACGATTACGAGGATACAAAACAGGGAAGGGAGTGGAGGGAAGAAAAGGGAAAACGGATATAAAAGATGATACTAAAGACGAGTGACTGAAATAGTTAAATAAGCAAATAGTACTTACCTTCGATGAATCCATCATGAAACAATTTCTCAAAAAGAAGGTTGGAAATTACTTATTTCTATGAAATACCGCTGAATATTATGAACGCAAACCTATCTTTACAGCATACAGCTATCTACAATAAACTTCGCGCAATGTTTGTGTTTGTTGCTATGAGTTTTATACACGCGTATTGGCACGGGTAACCAAAGCGTTCACGCAAGGGGCGACGCGTATTGTTACACGCATTTGACGCATCAACAGCGCGCTGTCAAAGCGGTCTCTCCGTTAACATTTTACAGATTTTTCAAGTGAATAATTATACTCTTGAGATTTAGAGTAGGCAAATAGTAGAAAAAATACTTCAATTTAACACAACCTTTCAAAGTTGTAACAGTTGGTGAGGCATGCCGAAAATATTATTATTATGTAGGCCTAGTGCACAACTCTGATTCCACAAAATTATAGGCCTACTTATTTCGGGTGGATCAGTATTCCCATGATTCCGCTGCCAATGTGATTCCACAACACTTCGTTTCGACAATTTATTGCGAAATCTCTTTCCAACTCTTCTCCCCGCTCTTCTCGTCCAAAATTTGGTAAGGTAATTTTATATAATTAATCACAAGCAGGCTTGCTTTGCTCATGTTCAGAACATGCCCGATCTATCTTGGCAATCAAATGAAGTCAAATTTATATGAAAGAAAAAATTCTGAGAAAACACTCTTGAAATCTTTCAGGTCAGCGAGGTATAGGCCGGTATCACTTTATCAGGTCACATTGTCACAATACACTGATAGTTTGACTCCCTGTCGTTGAATCATTCAGCGAAGTAACCTGCGTCATGCTTTTATCTTCATTCGATCCTGCCGAGATACTCAAACCCACGATCTCATATTAAAAGCTGATCGTATTATAGGCGAACAGTGGTAGGCCTACAAAGGTAAATTAGCATATAGTCTACTTACCTTCGATGAGTCCATGCTATTCAATTTCTGAAAAATATCTTCGAAAATAGTTTATTTCTTGGAAATACTACAGATTCTTCGCACCGCAAACCAATCTCTACAAATTCATCAACACAACTAAAGCCTAGGTCACGCAATGTTTGTCACTGTTGCTTAGCTTCAATATAATTGCGCGCGGGATGCGCGATTTGACAATGCATACGCATGGCGCGTGGCGCTATTGTGACGCACATATCCCTGATATTATCTGATCGGTGATAAAATCATTGATTTCTCATTGTTTTCGCAATAATATTTGCTTGGAAACTCTAGTCTGTGGATCGAAATCTTGTATCTAATTAATATATTAGACTATAAGCCATGCGTCTCTACGGCCCTTGGTTTTCCACTTTTGTAGTCCCCTCTTGGGCAGAACATGAAAACACAAGTCAAATGCTATCTTCAATAGATAGCATGAATTGAATTATCCCCGTTACTTTAAATATAGAATGGTCAAATGCTATCTTCAGTAGATAGCATAAATTGATTGGTCCATGTTCAATAGAATGGTCAAATGCTAAACCCGTTCACATCTTCAGCAGATAGCACGAATTGCTTGATCCCCGTACAATAGAATTGTCAAATGCTATCTTCAGTAGATAGCAGGAACTGATTGATCCAGGTTCAATAGAACTGTCAATGCTATCTTCAGTAGATAGCATGAATTATTTGATCCCCGTTCAAATATAGAATGTTCAAATGCTATCTTCAGTAGATAGCATGAATTGAATAATCCCCGTTTAAATATAATGGTCAAATGCTATCTTCAGCAGATATCATAAATTGATTATTCCACGTTCCATAGAATGGTCAAATGTTATACCCGTTCACATATGATATCTTCAGCAGATAGCACGTTCAATAGAACGGTGAATCTTCAGTAGATAGCATGAATTGATTGACCCCCGTTCAATAGAATGGTCAAATGCTCTCTTCAGTAGACAGCATGAATTGATTTATCCCTATTCAAATATAGAATTGTCCAATGCTATCTGCAGTTCAACATAATTCAACATCGGTATACCGATATACAACATCGGTATACCGATATTCAACATCGGTATACCGATATACAACATCGGTATACCAATATGAAATATCGGTATAGACAATATCGGTATACCGATAGTCAAATGATATCTTCAGTAGATAGCATGAATTGAATTATCCCCGTTTAAATATAGAATGATCAAATGCACGTTCAATAGAACGGTGAATGTGATCTTCAATAGATAGCATGAATTGAATGATCTCCTTTAAAATATAGAATGGTCTCTTCAGTATATAGCAGGAATTCATTGATCCACGTTCAACAGAAGGGTCAATGCTATTTCAAATATAGAATGGTCAAATGCTATCTTCAGTAGATAGCATGAATTAATAGATCCCCGTTCAAATGAATGGTCAAATGCTATCTTCAGTAGATAGCAGGAATTTATTGATCCACGTTCAACAGAACGGTCAATGGTATCTTCAGTAGATAGCACGAATTGAATGATCCCCGTTCAAATATAAAATGGTCAAATGCTATCTTCAGTAGATAGCATGAATTTATTGATTCACGTTCAATAGAATGGTTAAATGCTATCTTCAGTAGATAGCATTATTGATTGATACACGATCAAATATAGAGTGGTCAAATGCTATCTTCAGTATATAGCAGGAATTGAATGATATCCCCATTCAATATAACTCTCAATGCTATCTTCAGTAGACAGCATGCACTGATTTATCCCCGTTCAAATATAGAATTGTCAAATGCTATCTTCAGCAGATAGCAGGAATTGATTGATCCACTTTCAACAGAACTGTCAATGCTATCTTCAGCAGATAGCATGAATTGTATGATCCCCTTAATATAGAATGTTCAAATGCTATCTTCAGTAGTAAGCATGAATATCTTGATTTACATTCAAATATAGAATGGTCAAATGATATCTTCAGTAGATAGCATAAATTGAATGATCCCCGTTCAAATATAAAATTGTCAAATGCATCGGTATACCGATACACAACATCGGTATACCGATATACAATAACATAAGTTAAGATATGTCTGAATTAATATCCAAAAAGTTCCCACGTTTTACTTTTCCCATTTAGGAGTTATTTAGGGTTAAAAATGTCCAAAAATGTTAAATATTAAAATATCTGTAACTTATAAAATAAATTGAGTAGAAAATTCTATTGTAGATGTTACATGTCATATGGATTTCCAACACTGGTGAATAAAAATGTCACAGCATAACTCTAAAATATTAAAAAAATGGCAAAAATCATCTTTTTGTGCTATTTTGGCCATTTTTGACCTAAAAATGTAATTATAAGAATGAAACATGTCTTTTCCAAAAATTAGAATGCATTAACTGAAATAGTCTTAGTGCAGGTCTTAGGGCTTGATTGTCACAGCATACGAAAAACACCCTAATAATGTATGTTTTTGGCCCTTATTTCCAAAAATTGGCCAAATATTAAAATCTAACTTTTATTGCTAGTTAGGACTAACTAAAGGATTAGGATTTAGCTATGTTTCATTTGGCAAAACAGGATAATATTTTTTAATCCTAAAAAATTAGTTCTGTATTTTTCTGGAATGGGGAGTAATCATCTGACGGCCAATGCTAACCAGAACAAATTAATTATGATCATACCACCAAAAATGATATGTTTTGTACAGCTCACCATGAATTAACCAGGTTTAAATCGAACGGGTTTAGTATGTTTAGTCTGTCAAATAATCAAATTCCTCGGCACCAACATTTGCAGCAATTGACCTTTTCGGTAAATCCATAACCCTTTGCGAGAGTACACCTGAGAACTCGTCATTTGACGTCACGCCGACTTGCAATGCGCAGTAACGATGTTCGGTGCGGCGTGACGCAGAATGACGAGTTCTTAGGTGTACTCGCAAAGGCTTATGGGATTTACCGAAAAGGTCAATTGGAACTGGAACATCCACTATAATCTAACGTATCTACAAGAATCCAAGAATAGGAATCACTGGCTATATTCACAGCTGTCCTTTTTAGAACAAGGTGCATTTTTGCTACTAATTTTTTTCTGGTAAATTTATTTCAAGGTTTTCGGCAAAGTTATGACTTGGGGCCAAAAACTGCTTGACATTTGAAAACCATGCACTTTGCAACTGAACTAAATAACTAGGAATACTGCAGAGTAGACACCATCGGCTGTCTAGCTGATGGCATCAAATTATGATCTTTTGACAAAAATACGTTTCCATTACCGCGTCGGCTTTATTGTGTCACGAAAATTGCGATATCAAGTTGAAGTAAACCAAGAGTTTTGAGGTAAACCAATGTTATTTCAATTTGTTTAAGTGCATGTAGGTTTGAGACACATTTTTAACTTAAAAGTTAAGCCTGTATCACAGACACTGGAGAAATATTTGTGAAACTGTGTAAATCACAGTATATGATAGACCTATAGTGAGAATAGCGAGAAAATTCGTCCATGTAAAATCACATCAATTATTTTCATTTTTAACCCGAGATAGGGGGGTCATAAAAATTGTAGCCCGCGAAAGAGGGATCATAAAAAATTGACTGCTCACGAGCTAATTGACAGGGTATGGGTATGGGCCTACTACCAGGTCCGTACGCAGGATTTCATTTGGGGGGTGCTGATTTTGAAAAGGTGGACTTTTTTCTAAGGGGCGATTTTGTGAAAAGTGGACTAAAATTTGGACCCTTTTGTCCAAAAAAAGCGTAAAAACCCTGATTCTGAAATTTGGGACTTTTTGTATACTTTTCCAAATTTGATGTGCGCCCCCCCCCCCCCCCCTGCGTACGGGCCTGTCTATTACCTAGCATTAAGTTTATTAACTGCAACTTGACAAATGCGTATAAAACTCCTTAGCTATGTATAAAGCTTTCATTTGAGATTAAGATTTATATTGTGACGAATAGGTGTATTAATGAATGGAATAGAAAGCATTGAGAAATTGGAACTGCTGAGTCGGCATTGCACATCCCCGTACAATTTTGACCCACCAGTTTTATTGAACCACCCTGGGTAGGGTGGGTATAACATCACTTGAAACATCAGATGCATTTCAAACAAAAACAGTCATCACCTCATCAAACCTGACAGGGTTTTTTTCCCGCCGTAACTTCAAGTACCATTTGTGGATCGGAACGCAAAGTGTCTGTTCTCGACAAGCTTAGTGGTACTGTGATTTGTTAATATTGACATAGGAAAAAGTAATGTCCAAGATGTATGCACTGACATCATTGAAAGGCACATCACATATCGTTGAGAGACAATTTAATGGCTTCCAAGTGATAGTCTGATACCCTCTTGATCACACCAAGGCACATGGGCTCAGGGATGTATAGGAAGGGATGTCTCGATACCAACGTTTATCTATATGTTCTTTTTCTGCATATTCCTTTTTTTCTCCCACGTACATGCATCATTTGCTCAATTTTGATATTATAGTCAGGGAGCGGTGCTTCACTGATTTTGTAAAGGCTCTTGCATAACATTAATCGCATTCATATCTTTATATCTTTAGAGTTACTTACGACAAAATGTTGATGGTGAATTTTCTTTAAAACATGCAGAAACTTGCATTGGAATCGGTTCATTAATTTTGCGAACAGATTTTTTTTTTCTTCAAAATTGACATCATGCCATGAGTGTAAAGTGGCGAAAATAGCAATAATGCTGCATCATGGGCGCGTCCAATGAAAACATTACACAAGGCAGATAAAGAAATGGGCTCACCATTTATGTAAGCGAATTTGGTATACATTTGATATGAACATTAATCGCATTCATATCTTTATATCTTTAGAGTTACTTACGACAAAATGTTGATGGTGAATTTTCTTTAAAACATGCAGAAACTTGCATTGGAATCGGTTCATTAATTTTGCGAACAGATATTTTTTTTTCTTCAAAATTGACATCATGCCATGAGTGTAAAGTGGCGAAAATAGCAATATTAGCTGCATCATGGGCGCGTCCAATGAAAACATTACACAAGGCAGATAAAGAAATGGGCTCACCATTTATGTAAGCGAATTTGGTATACTTTTTAATATATTTTAAGAATTGTGGTAAACCCTAAACGGACATATTTTGGGACACCCTATGCTAGTCTTCATTTGCATTCTATGATGAATTGATGATAGGTGAATAAAACGAAAAGTATACCCTCCCTCGTATTGGATTACTGTGGCAAACGGAAATGAGATCTGTGTACTCGTGTCGGGGGTCCGCTGTAGCTTTCCGTAGTGTATCGACTGATATATAATCACTTTACTCCTTTATATGATGGATATGGTTTTGAAACTTCATACGTTTGCATCAAGTTTAAAATAAGACTTGGGTATAAATGTATAATACGTTTTTGCCATCAAAGCTCGAGCCGTCGTAGTTTTCATGCTATAGAGGTATCGCGAATTGAGTTTGCGACATTCATGTAATGTTTTTGCTATATTGGTTACCTTTTGGCGCCATTCAACTATGGGCAAATGAAAGAAGAGTCAAACATGAAAAATGATAGAAAGAGTGAAACAAAACAAGCTATTTGTTTTAAATGCAAGGAGAGAATGGACAGTGGAATGGGGTTATGGACAGCCATGATTATTTGAATCACATCACTGATCAATATGGAGGGAAGCAGTTTGTTTGACAATCGCCTCAGGAAATAACCATTACACACAAGAAGATTTAGATGCAAGGAATATAATTCTCTTAACGAAAAAGAGTTCATTTTACATGACGATAATATTTGAGATCATGTTCATTGATACGTCGTAGCTACGTCTATATTTATTTTCTGAATCTTTATGTCGTGACCAGAGAAATAGTGGAATAATTGGTTTAACAAAATTGAGCAATTTGGAATTTTGAACCCTGTATTGACCTGCTCCGCAGCGGACTGGTGATGATGATGTTTGACCTGGGATTACACAAAGGGTTTTAATTGGCTAACCAGTAAAGAGGTCATGCAGCCAAGAGCGCTGACGGGATCATAGGACAGAATGTGTCAAATGGACAAATCATATAATCATTGAAATTTTCAGAAGAGTCAGGAGAATCTTTTCTTATATGTTATGAAATTTGTGACCCGCGCGTTCTATTCTGTGTCCCGTGATGATTTTGTTCATATATATTTGAATATCCATGTGTCACGTGTTCTGAGCACCAAATATAAAGTTTCTACTCCATTTAGTTTTAAAGAAATAACTAGTTTAAAAAATGTGACATTTTAGGGTAAAAAATGACAAAGATCCTTAAATAGCGTAATCGTTGCCATGGAAACGGATAACAAATTTGACAACTGGCAGAAAGGATTCTCAGTTTCTTCTAAACATTTTGATATTATGATCCATTTAAAAAACGTCCAACGACTCTATATTTTTACGCTATTATACTGAACGTTTATTTCCTACTAAGTGTTCTGTGGCTTGTGTCACTTTTTGGGCCAATTGATTTACTAATCTGCAGTACTATTAAGAATTAATAGCTCTGAAAAGATACGTTCACAGTAGATTCACATTGCAGTATAGGTGGTTATGAGGTCTGAGGTTATGACTTGCATTATCAAAGGTTCTAAAAAGGTGTCCACTCGGGAGAACCCTTGGAGGCTTTCTAAAGAACCGAAAATGGCACAAAAATGTGGTACAGAACCGTTTTCGGTTCTTTAAAGAACTTTTAAGGGTTCTCCAAAATTAAAGAACCTTTTTGAGAGGTTCAAGAGGGAGGGGTTTCCTGAGAGGACAAAAAGGTTCTATTTAGAACCTTTATTTCTTAGAGTGAATATTATACATCTGTATTCGGCAATATGCAATATACGTTGTTGTTAAGTCGAGGAAGCAAATTTAGGATCTGATGATTTACTAAACAGTAACAGGTTGCTCGGGGGAAAAATAGAGTAGATGGATCAAAATCTTGAGTTTCGTTTGATACCTTTGATCACAAAAGCCAAGTAAAAGGTTGCTTTATCGCCAACGGATTTGTCTTTTCCATGATGCTTATTGTTTAGGAAGGCAATCTGATGTAAATTTTTGTTACAAACAGCAAACAATATTCATTGCATTCAGGAAGCCTAGTACAGATTTCGTTGTTATCAAAATCCTTCGGTGCTTCGGCTGACACCTTGATCATAAGATCCCTGTTTGTGCCTAAGCATGCTGAATGTACATGGTGTATCAATATGATTGGTACCCATCAGTTTTGTTGTCTAATGAAACGACTGCTTCTAATTCCAAATTCAACATAAAATGACTACAATTTATAGTTTTATGACCTTTCATAACATTAATCTACAAATAAGGTGGCTATCTTACTGTATTGTGATGTGGTAGTCTTGGCCCACTCACTTGATATTGATTGGTACCAATCATTTTGATACACCCTGTAAAAACTCACTGGTGGAAATTTATAATGAGAATTCTTTCAAAAGTGGTGAGAATTGGACTAAACTATGAGAATTGACAATTTTCTCATTTCTATGAAACTTTCGACCTTGTGGGTATGCTTTCTCATTAATTCAAATGAGAAATACCAATTAACGTGTAAGCAACCTGTCACATTGTTTTAAACGAAAAACAACCAACACGATAATTATAGCAGGAAATTTTCAATTCTCATTCATGAAAATGAGAAAATTTTCAATTCTCATAGTTTTGTTCAATTCTCATCGCTTTTAAATAATTCTCATTTTATATTTCCACTAGTGATTGCAGAGCGCATTCGCCATCATATGAATGTTTGTCAATAGTTCACAAATGAAAAAGAGTTTGTTACAAAAATATACGCACTTATGAGGTATTCCAGCGATATTTGTGACGTGTGGTATATCGAAAGGAGACACTTTTGGGCAGGATCGTAAATGGAGAACTCTCAAAACATCTGCCCGGGGTGAATTTTTCATAATTTGGGTTTGTTGCAAATTTGTGATGTTTAATATTTATTCTGTAAATTTTGTTCATTTTGAACAATTCCTAAACTTCTTAGGAATTGTTCAAAATGAACAAAATTTACAGTTGAAATCTACATTCCTATATTTATTGTTTAAAATATTGTCTGATAGGTTCAGACCGGAATATAAGGGACCGTTCACAAACACTTTGGACCCTCCTAAGGGGGGGGGGGGGCTGAAAAAAATGACCACAAATTTTTCTGGGAAAATTGAGTTTATATGCTTTTCTATGGGGTTGACCCATAATTTTCATGTCAAAAAGAGGGGGAGGGGGCCTGAAATTTTTGAGATCTGTAAAGGGGGGCCCCGAAAATTTTTCGCGATGAACAAGTGTTTGTGAACGGTCCCTAACTGGCATGTTGTATTTTTTCAGATATTTTCAAGGTCATTCCTACTCTCAACATTGTGAATATTATTTTTCAAGGCCGGTATCTCAATTTCCAATTTTATAATACCATAACTTACGAATTCAATATCTTCGCTTAGGAATGTCCGATTTCTTTGGGGAAAACGGCGTTGTGGAGCAAAATATCTCTTTATTTAAGATATGTAAACCACTCAAAATGCAGTTTAATTTGTACATCAAATGAAACCTAAAATTATCCCTGCTGCTGAAATGGAATCGCCCTCGTGATGTCACGCGATGTTTCCATGGGAAGCCAATTGGGTGCCTTGTTTGGTATCAGGCGGGCCAATCACGGGCAGCCTTGCTCGGAGCCGTCGGTGGCCATTTTGTTGGCTAAGGCCATTCTCTGTCAGTTTTTCAGCAAGAACGGATGCAGAAAGTTTTTATTCAACTATAAGACAATGAATAGGCCGTCACAGCTTACAAAAAAGTGGGTAGTGGTGAATCCAACGGATGTGGACACAAAACACATCAAGGATACCTCGAATATGAACAAATGGAAAGAAAAAAACCAAGTAAGCTTACAGTTTACACCACATCACATCCCATGAAATGAATTGTGACGGTACAATGAACAGTCCGGAGTTGTTTGTATAACCAGGAGGGTGAAAGTGCATATAGGAACAATGCCAAAAACTACGTCACGCCGGTCACGCTATTGTTCGACTTAAACTACATCATTCGCCATTTTGTAAATATTAACGCATGATCGTTGCTTTGAAGTTTCCACCGGATAGTCTGTGGATAGCGCAAGAGCATGCTTTGACCATGCGCAAAAAAATGTATATCATGAAGATGTTTAAGATTGATTCTTAGATGTTTCAAAAATTAACGTCATATTGCATAGATTCATCAAAGAATGGTTTGAAGTACTAACCTTATTTAGTAATTTTAAAAAATCGGGAGAATTTTACAAAATCAATGTTTTTACCTGTCGGTATTACATGTGCCTGGGTGACCTAATCTACTAACCTTTAACGTTTCCTCTATGAACTCTAACCCTCCTGCAATATGGCGCCTATTGTCTAGAGTTAAACTACATCTTTCGGTGTGTTACGTAATACTACGATGCCTATCCCATTATATCGATCCCTGGTATAACTCGATAAAACTTTCGTGGTCGATTGTCTAAACAGTGATCTGAGGAAGTCATGCATGTACGAGTACTATTGATTGGGATTGCAGGACTGGTGGTATGGAATAATTCTAATGTGTTGAAATATTGTAGGCGAGATCTTAGCGCTATTACATTTGTCAGAAGAGAGACTATATTCATCCTATGCTTGTAAGCGGTGGCAACAGCCGATGGCCAAATAGAGTATTTGCATTTTGCGTCAACAGTGAATAACACGGTGAGAAATTGGCTTTCAAAATTGTCAAACGTTGTCGTCTACATGTATAGGCCTACATGTATGTACATTACTAACATAGACTACTGAATCACAGCAGTATATAGCAGGGGGGGGGGTTACTGGGTTATCAGGGGTTTTTGACCTCATAAATAATTATAAATCATGCAGGTAGGAGAATGGAAAATGCTTGAAATTAAGGGAAAGCAAAGTTTTGAACCATTTCTATGTTCATCATAATTATATTAGGCATGCAGTCTGAAGGAACACAATCTATTTCTGTTCTGGTTTGAAATTGAAAGTTGTATAACAACACGGTTCAAAATTTTTGTTCTGAATTGGAAAATCTCTCTTGGTATATAATAGCCATATGAGTGAATTTAGCACATGTTATCATCATGGGATGGACACGTGATGCTTTGTCTTGGTAAAATTATAATAGGCCTAGTCATATGAGTGAATTTAATCGTCATTTTCAAAATTTGTATCGCAATCATCATGGCATTGGACACGTGATGCTCACTCTTGGTATATAAAAGCCATATGAGTGAATTTAATTGTCAATTTCAATCTTTTGGCAACATGGTTCAAACATTTTGTTCTGAATTGGAAAATCTGTCTTTGTATATAATAACCATATGAGTGATTTTAATTTCAATCCGTTTAGCGCAATCATGATGGGCGCAGACACGTGATGCCCTCTCTGGGTAAAATTATAATAATAGTCATAATATGAGTGAATTTCATGGTCAATTTATCGCAATCATCATATGGCCGTAGACGCAATTGTCAATTTCAAACTTTTTATACGCAAGCATCATGACGTGGACACATGATGCTCTAATTTTGGAAGCCATCCGGGTTTCTATTTGGATAAAACGAATCACAACAAAAAAGAGTAACTTCAACGCTATCGTCTATGTCGTCTATGAAAAACAAAACGGCCTTTAAAAATAAATAGATAAATAAATAAATTTTAAAATATGAATAAAAAATGGGTTTAATTATGTGTTTTTTGACATTTATTACAAGTTCAATCCAAGGTTGTCGGAGTTCAAATAGATTAATAAAGGAGTTGAATTGTTGAATATATTGGATGTCATTTATAGACAGGCATGAATTATACACAAAGTAAAAGGGCTTTGCTTGCAGAATTTGCTTCTCTTTTTTCTGTCTTTTAATTCACTGCAGGTCATGTGGTTACTTCGAGACAGGTGGTAGAAGGAGGACATCTTGCGGGATCTGCAACAGAAAGCCCGTAATTACCATGCCTATGACAGTGGATGGAGTATATTTTGAATCGTAACCTGGCTCTATGGGGAGGAACGATCTTTGTTAGAGCACAAGCATGATGGAAACGGTAACTTCTCTAATGGTGAAAAATTTTATTGTGTATAACAGCTAACTACATTTAGAGCATGTACAGATAACGAAGAATCTTCATCTACATTAGATACAGTGTATTCTTCAAATGGAGTATTGTTGCACCTTAATATGGCGAGGAGGCGAACCAAAATGCTAGTGGTGAACGGGAAGATTATATATTATACAGTTCTTCATGCGAGTAAAAAATAGCATAAGCAATTATGGAAGCTGTATGCTAACAAGTCCATGTCAAAAATGCTTCTACGAATGGAGCTGCAATAAAGGATAGAGGAAGATCATTCCATAGCTTGATGGAAATGCCAAAATTTATTTTGTACCACTGATTGGGCTTATATTATTCTTGGGCAATATGTCCATGTCAAATAATACAAGAAACAGATGAAGGAAGCAGTTGCAAGAAAGGATAGAGGAAGATCGTTCCATAGCTTGATGGAAATGCCAAAATTTATTTTGTGCCACTGATTGGGCTTATATTATTCTTGGGCAATATGTCCATGTCAAATAATACAAGAAACAGATGAAGGAAGCGGTTGCAGGAAACTGCAGAATTATCTTGGTGTCATCAATGGATCATTTTAGTGATTAAATGCTGAAGCGATCTAAAGGCAATTGAAGTGAGTGGATTTATCTCGGAGTAGCTAATTAACCAAACTCGTTGCTGCATGAATTATCTTTTAGGTGTCATAGCACATCAGACAAATTGACTTTTGCTAGTTGGAGAAATAACGGCAAACTTTTGCTAGTTGGAGAAATAACCCCAAATTCTATGGGGTAGAATTCAAATTGAAATATTTCAAAGTGAAATACTGCTCATCATATCAAACTTATATAGATGTTCATATTAATAAAACAAGGGAAATTTGTGTATTTGCAGATAGGGGTGCGCAGGTGCAGAGTCCGAAAAAAAATTATTTACTGGGGGAAAAATTATTCATCAATTAAATTATTGCAAATTGCCAATGTTTTCAATCAAATTACCTTTTACACTATACTTTTTGTCACCTAACTATTCTCCGACGCAGGTTGGGGGTAGCCTGTTAACATAGGCAGAAGGAAATGCATATAATATATTACCTATTGTTAATGGCTAGTCGAGCGGTTATTACCAAATTTGGTAAAACAAACCTGCATTGTATAAGGCAAATATTTTTTTTTCTTTTCTGTATCTATCAAACAAAGACTGGATCTTCATTATCATCAAGTTAAGCATGTGTGTGATTAAATGTTGTAATAATTGTATCTATCAAACAAAGAGAATAATTTGTCATTAATTGAATTACAGTATAATTATGGCATACTTATAATTTCACCGCCTCGTAAGTTTCGCTTATAGACTATAGGTAGTTACTAACAGAGGCATAAGGATATGCATATAACATATTACATATAGTTAATGGCTACATTGAGTAGAGTGATTATTATGAAATTATCAAAACAAATCCATGGTAAATGATTTCTTATTCGTATCTATCAAACGAAGTCCGGAACTCTTGTACATTATTATTATGTTTTCATGGTTTTAGTATATTAAGGTGTGTATATGAGTTCTATCATGCGTATTTTTTTATGTATACTATTTTGTTCAGCATGTAGGCCCTAATTTTTATTTTTTTTATTTAGTGGGTGTATTTTTAAGATTCTGTGCAGTGCCGCGCCTTGAGGATGTTTTTACATCGTGGGGCGCTTTATAAATCCCATGTATTATTATTAAATTGCAGTTAAATTAAGCACCTTTTGTCCTATTAGATATTCACTGATATGATAGACCAGGGGTAGTCATTTAAAGAAGCAAAAAGAATTTCATATAACATAATTAATGTACATTGCTATACGAGTGTTATCAAGTTTGGTAAAACAAATGGTTTTCTTTTTGTACCTATCAAACAAAGAACAATATTATTATTAACTTAGACTTTGGTAAATCAAAGTTATGATTTTAAACGTACTGTAGGACAGATTCGTTCACCATGTATGGCAAATTGACCTTATAGTTTCATTTATCGGTAAATTGGACACTAAAACATTTGTCCTAGTTGGTATGTACAAATAGGCTATGTGTAGTCCGAAACAGACGGAAATTCATAGATTATAGTAATGTATGTCAGTGTTTTAAATAGGTTATCACCTAGTTGTTACTCCTGAAGCAGATGGAAATTCACAATTTTTACAATGGTAACTCGTTAATAAGTAATAGTAGGCCTATTAAGCTTCTAAAACACTCATTCATGATAATTGACAGTGGTCAAAAGATGAGAAGAAGTAGACACTCACTCGACAGTAGCATAATTATCTCATCTCACATGTTCAGAAGGATGGAAATTCAAATAATTCAAAACAATCCTTGTGAAGTTATAATAGTCAGTGGGTTTTGTTGTTTTCTTTTCTGGGTTTTCTCGTACGTGAATGTACCAGATGGCCAAAACAAAGCATTGGCAGGCATTCTTTCCCACTTGTACTGCATAAGAATGCTCACTAGGTAGGACTGTTGATCCAATCAGTCAAGTTAAATCCTAAACTTGTTAGCACCAACATTCGTCACCACCAACAATGGCAGGTTTATAAGTTGGGACAAACTATTTTAAGAACACTATAAGGGAGATTATAAACAAGGAAGGGAAAGACAGTCAAGAGCTCGCCTTATTTGTAAAGCATACAAATCTCGAGGGGGGGGGGTGGTTTGGCAATTTCCTTGCATGTTATGACAAGGAACTTGGGTGGCAGTTTTTGGATCATTTTTCTAAAATGATCGATTTAATGTACAGAATTATACATGTACTACATTAATAAATTCTATTTAGTACTTCCAATATCCGTAGGCATCTACCTACTGGGTATTTGGCATGGGTATATTTACCGATGTCCACTATGTAATCTGAATATGAATATAATAGGAAAATGAGAAAGGTATCAGCCATTTAATTTCTTTTGACGCGCTAGATGACTGCCTAGCGAATTCATGTAAGTCCGCGGCATTTTATATTCTCTCCATTGGTATTATGGAGCTTTTTATTTCCTCCTCCGAGGAGATGATCGTGTAGAGGATTGCCTAGCGAAATATTTGTCCATTGGTATATGGAGCTTTTCCTCCTCGATAAGGAGTTGATCGCTAGATGAGTGCCTAGCGAAATAGTTCCCAGTGTGTTAAGGGGAACTCTTGGGTTATAGGCGCAACTAGCTTCCCAGTAATTGTTGGGATGCTCGGTCGGGTATTTACTTCGGGCGAAAAAGTTGTCCAGAAATCATTATTATTTGGCTGATTCCAGGGAATTTTCTAAAAAACATTGCTTGAATAAATTATGCGTTCTTTCTGAATGGCTGACAAGAGGCCCAAATTTTGGTGTAAGTGCTTTCGTCATTTCAGTGTCTGGGGATAATTGATAATCTGCCCAAAAGCGTCTCTTTTGATATATATATACCACGTCACATTTGTTTGTGTAATGCCAACTATTTCTTTAAAATAAAACTGCCGTAACAATTTTTAAGTTCATCTTGGTTGTAGATTATTCTTCTAAATGGAAAGATTAAAGACCAATTATAAACTCATGACAAATTCATTTTAATGCCGTAGAGCGGCAGTATTTTTTAATGGAAAGATTAGAGACATAATAATCGACTCAGGACAACTCAATTTTAATGCAGCAGTGCGTCATGCATACCGACAATTTATTTCAGTCGACATAAAAACACATGTTAACACTGCATGACACATTTTTTTTATACAGCTTTAAGCTTTTTTTACAATAAATCATATCAGATATAAATATTTCCAAATACAATATAGCAAATCACAAATTGTGCAGAAATATTCAAAAATGTATGAAATAAGAAACAATGGATTTAACAATAGAGCGGTGAGAAAATGCATTTCTATAGTCATTGTAGTGTTTACTCTCCTATTTGGTATAAATTTGAATTCATCTGCTTACGCCCTAATCAGCTTTTAATATAGTAGAGAGATTGCGATTTCCAAACGTAGCATCGAACGTATAGGCCGACGTGGAATCTATTCAAAATCTCGTCACAGTAGAGTGATTTTGAATAGATTCCACGTCACGTACGTTCGATACGTACGTTTGGAAATCGCAATCTCTCTATTATTTCATAGTTTACTGTGTAGTATTCACAATATCCGTGGTAGGTTTGCTGTTTAAATTTGTATGTAAATTTACACTCTCATCGAGCGATAAACCTTTTATCAATAAAGTGATTTTTATATTTTCAATAGAACAGTATCTGGTACTATTATACGAGTCGCTCCATATATCCCAGCAAACACAAAAATGTTCTTAACACGCTATAATGTGCTATAAACGCGTTTAAGATTTATTCAAAACGTTTTAATAACATTTAAATGTCGGGTTATATAAAGGTCATAAAAACGTCTTTCAAACGTTTTATAGTGAAAATAACCTACAACAATATTTTAAAATGTTATCAAATGTTAGAGTATATAAAATACTCTAACGCGGTTGCAAAGTAATTTGTCAACTCTGAAATAACATTATGTTAGAATTTTTGCACCACGTTTGCAACAATGTTTTTATGAATGTTATGAAAATAACATTCAAAACGTTTTAATAACATTTAAATGTCGGGTTATATAAAGGTCATAAAAACGTCTTTCAAACGTTTTATAGTGAAAATAACCTACAACAATATTTTAAAATGTTATCAAATGTTAGAGTATATAAAATACTCTAACGCGGTTGCAAAAGTAATTTGTCAACTCTGAAATAACATTATGTTAGAATTTTTGCACCACGTTTGCAACAATGTTTTTATGAATGTTATGAAAATGTTTCATACCCTTTATATAACTATACACTTAAAGTTTTCTGTAAACCTTTTGTGTTTGCTGTGGGATGTCAGATTACAGTCGCTTTTTATGTAGCGTCTAGAGTATAAATGCTGCTTCCGTTATGTTTCCAGAGACCAAAGATTGGATCAACCCCCACACACACTCACACACCCCTACCTATCGCACACCCCCTACACACCCCTACTTCATCCCTTACACCACACACACCCCTACACACCTCCTTGCATAATTGTACGAAGGCCTATATATATTTTCGAGGACTTGAAAAATGATGAATAATTTTGTTATAAAAATCCTATGTGTGTCGTTTTGTAATGCCAAGGCTCACAAAATCTGAAATACCGAATGGCTAACAATTTCGGTAATACAGAAAAAAAATCTCACAATATATTAGGCCAACGCATCGAGGACATCATGAGCAAGCCCTCGTATGTAAATATAGTGATGCATACGCATCATCCACAAACATTCACGCATGTGCTCTTTCACAACCAACACCTACCTGCACTCCCCCACACAACACCCATACAACACTCCCACACTTTCATCGGGAGGATTCGAACCTACCTAATAGCTGGTGACTAAGGTATCTGTGCACACTGATGTATGTTCTACACATTAAAGGTGGGCTATATTGGGTTGGCTATAAATACTGACTGGGGCAGGAAATACCGGCTGAGAAAATAGGTATAGGGCCTAAACCTAGGCCTTTAGGCCCACTGATAAAGACCGTCAAGGCAATGGTACGATTCAATCTGCGTGCACACGAGGAGATCACGTGAGCCATGTTATCCGTGTATTTTGCAAGTTGGAATATCAAGAAACCAACAAAAAACCATTAATATACATATCAATTCAAAAGGGTCACTCCATTGGTGAGAAGGGGGTGTTGTAATGATATTTACAAACAAAATGATTCTTGGTTATAATGATAATTTTGAACCAGTCCGGTATTTCCAAGTATTTCTCGCTATATAGACGGATATCTGAGCCAAAAAAGCAAACAAACAAAACACAAAAGAAACAACATCAAAAACAGGTATTTCGCGGTAATCTGCCAACCTGGTATTGTGTGTAAGGAAGATTACATTTTATAAAGCAAAGAAAATAAAACAAAGATGCAAAATCTGGTGCAAAGTATGATGCAAAAGAAATAATAATAATTTCTTGAGAAACGATAATGTCTTACACATATGATTTCACATTATTTATATTTATTTATGACAAAAATTAACATGCTCTTGAAAGACTCTTTGTAGTGATTCTAGAAGTAAACCATGTGACATTTAAAAATGGAAATAATGTGATTATAACAATAATTGTATTAATTATAGTAAGCAACACATATAACTTTTGAATGTTACAATGTCTTACAAGCAACTTTAATTTGAATGGCTTCTAACTACATAACACATTCATCATACGCAGTGAACATACCTTGTGTAAATCCATTTAATATATAATTACAATCTATATTGCACTAAACCCGATTAAATTAATTGTACGTCATGATTTTTTTTTCCAATTTTGCATTTAAGTTATATCATACTAAAAATGGGGCACCAAAGGAGTTAAAGTTTCATAACATTCATGTTCCCGTTCTAAAGCTGATTTTGTCACAAACGATGTGGCTTATGGTTGTCTGCGCAGAATTAATTACGTGGTTGTCTGGCATTTTAAAAATGTGTGAAGTCTTTCTTGTTAATTTTGACAAGATTGAAGACCAAATATAGACTACTCCAGTATCTATAAACGGAAAACCACAACGCGTCAAAATGAACACTACTAAGAATACATTTGTTGCCGTCTTCAGATAAATCATCTGGGAAACATAAATTCAAATTTACACTACAAAATAAACACTCTTGGCTATTATAGTCTTTATACCTTCCTCGAGTCAGTAAAGTAAAATTAAAGTTTGAGATTTTTTTGCAAGAATCTGTTAATCTGTTATGCTGGTTGGATTCCTTTCCTTTATGAAAATGTACAGGCCTACATTTATATACTTCTCATCATTACATTTAGAAGTACAATAAAAACAATATCTAAATAATATTACTGACTCGAGAAAAGTATACAGACTATTTTATACAGTATCGTTTTGCGGAAATGTTTCAAATTAAGCTTTAAGTCCCTTTCCCTCATATATAAAACCACGCATTTAAGCATGGAGAAGATTTAATGCCTCCATTAATAGCCCATGTCGCCAATGTTCCTATGTTCTACATGGTTTCTAACTTAATATCATGTTGCCAACTAACGTATTATCTTATAAGAGCAGACTTTACTCTGGTAACGTCCTTTCATACATGACAAGCGTGTATTTGCTCTTAATTTAACAATTTAAATGCATGGTATTGAAACAAATTTTGTTGGTAAAATCACATCACCAGAATGATTGTAAAATGTTCACGCGGTCTCAACTTATTAGGAATGTTAAACGAATTTACAATACCGGGTCCACAAAGAATAGAAAACCTGCATTATAGGTCAATTGACATATGCATACAAAATTGCTAATCAACAGCCCGGTAATGGAAAATCTACATTGATAGCTCATTTGAAGTAAGTGCACAAAAAAGGTTTGTATGTAAGTGCAGGACAACACACAGGGTTTGAAGGGTATTGTGGAATTCAAAGGTCTAATCAACGGGCTCCTCGAACAGTAAAAATGTGCTTTGATGGAACACCCGGGAGGAATGTGTAGAAAAAGTGGGCACACCGAAACAGTCATCTGCATTGAAAGCACAGGTGAACGGACACGTTTTATCAGCGGGCACGCCGGAAAGGGAAAACGTACATTGATAGCATAGTTGAATAGAATGTATGAAGTTACAATCAACTTTGATGGCACCCCTGGTATAGATGAGAGCATGGGTGATTCTCTTAATGTGACCAATTGATTGTCTGCGTGTGTTAGGCTGCGATCACATAGAAGTATACTATTCGGGTATACGGTGCACGTTTTGCAGGTGCACGCGTGTAGCTTAAATCGAGCAAGGCAATTTCATAGTACCGGGTCACATAAGGCTACGATCACATCTAAGTATACTATTCGGGTATACGGTGCACGTTTTGCAGGTGCACGCGTATAGCTTAAATCGAGCACGGGTAATTTCATAGTACCGGGTCACATAAGAGGGCTATTCGAAAAGGCCGTATACCTGCGTATAGTATAGTATAGTATAGTATAGTATAGTATAGTATAGTATAGTATAGTGGGAATCGTGCGTGTTCTAATTTTGCACATTATGACACCTCATTGAATGCAATGTGACCTCAAGAAGTAAAGTTCCAAGCACTTGATTAGACGAAGGAAATTGGTAAACTGACCTATACTCACTATTCGCTATACGAAATACGCTCATTCGATCAGGCTGAGTTCACATAGTATACTCCTATATGAACGCAGCCTGATCGAATGAGCGTATTTCGTATAGCGAATACCGTATACTTCTATGTGATCGCAACCTAATGGATAAAAAGTTGTGTGACGAAAGCATGCAAGACTTTATAGTTGATCATGAAACACGCACACCAAACACACAGTGATGAATATGTAATAGTTGAATTGCCGATAATGGCAGTCTGTGCTTGAAACGGGTAAAAGAAAAACCATTGTTTCCAAGAATAATTGATGTTAGCGTGTAATAACAATTGTACGCAATAGTGCAATATGTTACAATAATGTGACCATTATTTGAATTATTCTTCATAACACATACGTGACTATCAATAATAATGAATGTTCTTTTGATAAATGCAAAATGAACATTCATTTCTAAAATTAGAGATTGCATACATGTTCAAAGTTACACAAGCTGGATAAAATGGCGCTTTATTTTTAAAATCACAATGCTTTATATTATTACTTCTGGTTATCAATGCAAAGTACATTATAATCATATATATCTACGTTACGTGGCTACTTGTTTGCAAAATGCATTCAAATAGTGTTGCTTAAATCGTGTTTTGTTGGTGCAATATAAAATACATATTTGAAAAAGTGCTGTATCTGAAATATAGATATAATTCTTTAATCTCCTGATAGTGATAATTCACCTTTTCGGTAAATCCCACAACCCTTTGCGAGTACACCTGAGAACGCGTCATTTGACGTCACACCGACTTGCAATGCGCAGTAACGATGTTCCATAAACGATGTGCGCATCGGCGCAGATCGGCGTGACGTCAAATGACGAGTTCTCAGGTGTACTCGCAAAGGATTATGGGATTTACCGAAAAAGTGAATTCAATCAAATGAATGCACATGTCTCACAGGCCTATACAAATGACAAAGGCACATACGTACAACAAGAGCAACTTTTGTACAAAGATAAGTCGAACCTTTATGACAATGTTTTTGTATCACGGTTTTCACAAGCTTTGCTTTCTTTCGACTCAGTCATACTTTTCTTGACTTAATAACTTCCATTTTCTGACTTCTATTACTAATAGATTTTTGTATGCCAAATCCACTCAACCAATGTATCATATCTTCCATAAGGGATGTGGATTTCAACTGGAATAACCCATTGTTTATTTGTAAAAAATGTTACGTCCACTCTGTATGCTCGACTGACATGGAATGAGTCCTTAGCGACAAACTAGCGCTGAGGGCCTGCCCGCGAAACTATCACGTGACTTCACTACGGAAGGCCATTTCAGTCGCCGGGATAATTGTATGTTTTATTTGACAAGCAAATTAAACTGCATTTTGTAATGCTTGTGTTTATCTTAATTGCAATTACAGGAATTTTACATGAATTACATAAATAGTGAATTGAAAGGAAGCATGGTATTTTGTTTACATGTGAAAATGTGATGCCATTTGTTGTCAAAAAACGTCCGTTTTGTTTCTGATCCCGGACATTAGTTCCAATCGTTTTAACATATTATTTGGCAAAAGATTCATTTGAATTTATTCATGCGATGGGACCTTTGTTAGAGATTTGCCACCAGATAAACAAGTGACTGGTTAATTATTCAAAGACTTCAGCAAGTATCTCATTATTCAATATATTTTGTACATTACACTATTAAAAAATTACACCCATACAATCTCTTATCTTACAGACAATATGACGTCTTATAATTTCTGTACATCAATACCCGTTTGTCTTTTGCGCCATGATTTATTCGTTTAAAATGTGATGTTAGTATAACCACCATAAATGTGACCTGCTACCACAAAATGAGCGTAAAGTCGCAAGTTGGTAGTTTTGAGACACCCTGCTGAGTTGATGTTCTTTGCTTGCCACGCACCTGCACAAACCACTCATAAAGGACAGATCGACATACTATTCGCTTGAACAGGTGCGTGTGAAACAAAGAACACCAACGCAGCAGTCGGATGTCTCGAAACTACCAACTTGTGACTTTACGCTCATAAATTCGTGGTATTAGGTCACATACGAGTATATGTGATCAATCAAAATGAGTTAGGTGTCTGTAACAAAGTAATAGGTATGATTTCTATGCTTAACTTATTTAGGTTTTTTCAGCATGTTTAATAAACTAAAATTGTCATATCTCGGGATTCACCGACCGCAGAAAAGAAACATTTGGTTTCATTAGAGAGATTTTGATTTCCAAACATAGCATCGAACGTACGTGGAATCTATTCAAAATCCCGTCACAGGAGAGTGGTTTTGAATAGATTCCACGTACGTTCGATGCTACGTTTAGAAATCGCAATCTCTCTATTCTGTGGGAGTCACGCGTCTGATTCTGATTGGGCAGCAAAGCATAAGCAATTATTAAGAAATACAATTTTCTTGTATTGTCTGGCAATTGACACATCTTGCTTGATCGCATGTTCTTATCATAGTCTATCTGGCTTCCTCGATACACTAGCTTCCGTGTGTTACACGCGCGATCAAAGGCGATGTATCTGTAGAGCGCAGTCACTTCGCGCTATATCACGCGCTACAGATCTAGCGATGCACTGCCTTTGATGCGGGTGTTTATAAAACGGCGATGCTACTCGATGAAGCCAAATGGACTATAGGTAAATTTTTAATCTAAGTTATATTGCGATTTGCAAGTGTCCTTGCTGCGCCTAGATATCTACAACCCACTATGGATGAAATTTTTGGATATAGAATGGTTTGAATTCCAAAATCTTCCTCAATTGTGGTGTCGGTTTCAAATGGGATAACCCAATCAATATTTTGCAAATTGAATCTGTCCTGACCTTTTTTTCCAAGGCATTTCGTAACCGTAAGCCGCAGGGATTGACGTGAGACATTAATAAGGCGCTATATTAAGATTGTTATTATCATTATTATAATAAAGGCAAACCGCAGTTTATCACTCATCTCTAATATTTCGCACACTTTATACCTTTCCAATTGGAAGATTTCAGTATTATTTAAACAGACAACAATTAACGAAAACCCAATGTTGATTTAACATTCCCAGGCGTGTATTGGGCTATTCCGTTTAAAATCCACACTACCGCTGTGGGAGATTAGGAAATATCTTCCACATGGGGAGTATGTTTTTCAAATGTAATTGGTCAGGGTCAATCATTTTGAACCCTGTATTATGGCTTAATCTTCCACAACTGGAGTGCGTATTTCAAATGGAATTTGTCCAATTTGTCTATTCTAATCAAAATGCAAACTCCCTCTGTGGAAGACTTCAGCTAAATCTTCAACAGGGGTAGTGTATATTTTAAATGGAATGTCCCATTTCAATCAACCGTCTAGTCAATTAGTCCAGGCTATAAGGCATGTAGAACCTTGGATTTCCCGATTAAAACAAATATGCGAAGTGATGTTGACGATGAAAGGGTCCGATTTGTTACCTTGGTAAGAAAATATTGAACAGACTATGTTTGTATAATCGGGATGATCAATTTTCTCCGCATTTCCCAACATTCCATGTACAGCAGCTGGCACCCGGCGTTTATAACGAGCCGTTGTTGTATATCTCACACAAAAATACACAAAACAAAAGCCTTGAAGTCAAATCTCTTCTAAGGGTACCAGCAAACATTGGTTTCACCAGAAAAGGTCTCCAGCGCCCATTCGCCCATATAAATTGAGTATAAGTTTGAATTCGTCTTTGCCAATTTTTCCATCTGAATTAGAATCACACATCTTCACAATTTGATCTCTGTAAATGTCTATCTGATGCGACGAGTCCTGCATGCAAGGAAATTGAATATTGGTGGAGAGTAAGAGTCTCATATCTATATATGGGATGGGATTTATCCCCATGAGAACTACCTGCCGATTGGCCAAAAAGAAGTTATCATTATCAATTGGACCAATCAGCAACATTATTAGAATAATTTCACCACACAAAAAAATTGGGGTGAATTATTTGCAAGACTCCATTCTGATTGGTGATTAAAGAGAGGATATCATGTAATTGACCAATCAGAGGCAATGTTAAATCGGCAGGTAGTACTCGGGGATTTAAGGACAATGTCACAAATTGTGGGTGGGTTCAAATTGTATGGTACTAACCTTCTGAAAAAACAGCTGCCATTGGCGAACTCACCACTTTGGTCAACGGCTTCCTTAGACGCCATCATAGACAAGCACACCAAACAGATTCACTGTTTGTATTGGGTCGTAGATAAATATTGTTTATATATTCAGAACCACATATTTAATAATCATTAATCATGAATCTGATGGTATTATATAGCCTACTTAATACTGACAATAAAGTTTACAAATATACCAGTACAAAACACCAACACAATTTCATTATATCGACAACTTTGATATTCATAAAACTACTTTAAATACCATATAGTTACGATACATTATGTTTTGTTTGTTTTTTTGCACAAAAAGATGCAAGATCAAGATTAATTCTGAACTCTGACCTAAAGGTCAAAAGGTTAGAATTAACTGGATACAGTATAGGCAAAGTACAGAATACCAACAGCTTTAGTGCTATGTGCAGACATTGCAGCAACAGCCGAGAGAAAGCGTGAAGACACAATGTAAGAGAAAGTGCACAGTGTGAAAACAACAACTAAACCAAGAATTCTAGATATCTGAGGGCACAGTGCAACAAGCCTCATCTCAAATAGCTGCCCTAGGTAATGTCACTATAAGCACAATTGTATTTATACACAGCATTACACAAGAGAGCTAATGAGGCTTTTTTGCATTAAGCCCTCTTATTGTGCGAATTGTGGGACAGTGAGTGTGTACACTCAAGTTATACAACATAAATGAACCAAACAAGATTACAGCAAAACATATGCTATTCTTTTTCCTGTTCAAGACTTAAAGACTGTTCAAGTTTTGCAAGAAACGTGTATAATTATAATCA
The DNA here is from genome assembly GCF_039555335.1 of Amphiura filiformis. NCBI lineage: Eukaryota > Metazoa > Echinodermata > Ophiuroidea > Amphilepidida > Amphiuridae > Amphiura > Amphiura filiformis. The sequence continues at coordinate 29,642,905 of NC_092643.1, forward strand.
GTCGCTTTTATATTCTGCTTTATTTCTTCAGGTTTAAGGATATCTGTGATCTGATGGTAAACCCATTGACTTTCAAATTTATCGTAAATTAGTAGCTAAACACGTTTTTATTAACTGTATACTTTGTGTTTTAAATTCACTTGTTTAACTGGTGAATTCATAATCAAATTATATTTTGATCATGTTCATCTATCAAGTGACATTAGTCACCGATTTCATTAACTTAACGGACTTCAGTAATCTGCCCGTTGTCCGGAAGTATTGCTGATGATAATTATACACTTTGATGCCCTGATGTAGGCTATTTCTGTAATACCGCCCCCACTCGCACAACAAAAATGATCAGAGAATAGTTATAGACGGGTTTTGTTTTGTGTTTTATGATAAGGGCCGTTTTTAAAGGAATAAATATGATTTCTGAAATCATTAAGTTTAATTTCAATTATCTTTTGAATGGTGATTAGAGTCGTATTTGTAAGGACAGGTAATGTCTCAATCATTTATCCAAAATATTTTATTAACGGAATATAAAGAAGATACTCACAAAGTTCATTCTAGAGTTCTTGGTTTTACTATATGTATTTTATTACACACACATTACTTACTTCAGATGTGACACGAATGTTAAACAATTCTTACGACTACCATATTACCATTTTACAGCAAACAGTTTGATGTTACTATTGTCACAGAGAAACGTATTGTTAAGCTAACTCTAACTAATGTATAATATCAATTTTGCTTAAAGGGGCACTTCGTGATCTACAGTCTCATCACCTCACTTACTGCTAAAAAAGTTGAGATTTTTATACCGTCAAAAACCTAGGATATAATAATATGCTTGTGTGTAACGTTTTTTTCCAGATTCAGTCGTTTGAAAAAGACGCCTTCCAATTTGCATTTTCTGTCTGTCGCTAGACAGAAATTACAACACTGTGGCATATGGGACACTGTAATACGTGCGCAACTCCCTAATTTAATATCCGAATCAATTGAAATTGATGTATGATGAGAATCAAGAAATGCCCCTTTAACACATTGCTTTATTTCTTGTACCCAAGAAGACAAAGAAACAGAAACGTGTAATTTTGCAATTAGTCAATTTGTTCTAATGTTCTATTTCGGTGGAAAAATCAATGAGAATAAACTTATGTTTTCCAATTATCGTGGGAAAGTGATTGTAGTCAATGCAACGTTCTCTTCATGGCTATATATAAAGAACACCATTGATTGCAAAATTCGTTCCTAATTAACTACATTGCTTTACATTGCTGTTACGTTATTTCTACCGGCTTGAAATCAATTAGCCGCTTTTAAACGCGTGAACACAATTATGATAATGATTATCTATTTACCATTTAGAATCGATTTCAATTTACCGAATTGCGTCAGTTGTATGCAATTTAAACTCTCATTTGAATGATTATTGATTGATTGCAAATGTTCCGGGACTACGATTCTGTTACTTTTGGGTATTCTTGATAAATTCAATTTAAACGAGTTTTCAACAGACAAGGCAAGAGATCGATTAACAGCTAATTATGTTGACTCTGATGGAATTTAAATATAAAATCAGTGGACAAATATTGTGTATAAAATCTAGTATTGTTTATTCTAATTAAATACTAGTATATCTGTGCTGAGTTTTATTCCGTGTAGTCTTATCATGCTACTACTAAGTAATAGTGCTGTGCAATATATTATTTTACACTTAATTTGGTTTCATATGGCAGTACAGCTGATTCATGCTTATTTTATCAATTCCCAGCATGCAACATACTAATCCCTTTTAGCCAGATATCTGGCGATATGAAGTATAAACCTTACTTAAAGAAATTTCAAAGTGGCTTCGGTGACAGACTGGACATTTATAAGGAGACTAAGAGACTCGTAATTTTAATATTTTTTAATATGATAAAGAATTTTCTAGCAAACTGCGCTGCCAATTGCTTTAAGCAGTTTCATGCCCTGCGCGCTTTAATGCGCACTCCAATTTGTTTACCAATTTTAATTGAATTAAAGTACTAAAATAAAATAAAAAGTCACTAGTTTTAATTACATCGGTTGCTGTTCTTACCAAAATGATTCATAATTTTATCGGTTTGTTTCAAACCTAACCTAACCTTAAGTTTTGGAAAGCCTCTCAATTATCTCTATCGTTTTTGGTGGTATAGTGCGTTTCCAGTTGGCGGGTTGTCAATGCATACGAGCTGCACATCACCGATTAAAGTTCAAGTAATCACCAAATGTAAAACACTGTCATATGCTACTGTTAAAGTAGCTCTATATTTTTTGTTGTTCTTGCTTTTTGTGGCTAGTTTTTAGCTTTTGATTTTTCATCAATGCATACGAGCTGCATATAACTGATTAAGGTTCAAAGATTAATGCGCTGATATTTGGTATGCACCTTGAAATCACCAAATGGCTTTGGCTAGTTTTTACCGGCTTAGTGTAGCATCTTTTCAGTTTTGCCGTCCTATTGATTGATTGATTGATTGATTGATTGATTGATTGATTGATTACCCGCCACTGCGTTACACTTTTGTATTCTTGTCATAAAGCCGTACATTGCGAATATTAGATTTTTCTCCATATGAAAGACAACACAATTCCACCGAGCCACTTTTGCAACTTTAAATATACCGATATTTCCAATTTTATAAAATACAAATATTTATAATTCAAAGACTCAACATCGTCCAGGTGGATCACAAAAGTTAATAAAAAGTGAAAAATTCATCTTACAAAGAGCTAAAGTTATAATAATTAATCTACATAGTTCATCTGATCATTCAACTGGCTGTTCTCTTGTTGTTTATTACAGCAACTCAACATCAGTGTGAAGGTTGAGAATCAGCTTAAAGTCCTCTTTGTCTATCCTACCATCATCATTCGAATCACACATTAGTACAATTTGCTTCTTAAATGCGTCGATTTGTACGGCAGATAAGTCGTCCTGTTCAAAAATCATAAAAATAATATATAGCATGTAGGACATGTAGGATGGGAGTTTTACTCTATTAATCCAGGCATTCTAGGATTTTTTTACTTTCAACTAATTGCAATATAATTTGTTTTCAACACAATGCATATCTATGAGGTCACCAGAACATTATATTAAAAGTCTAAAAAGATCTAATTTACATGAAACCAAAATGCAGGAGGCAAATTTTGAACTTTGAACGGAACAATACTAATACTAATGTATTCCTCTTATAAAAATATGAGGATTCAATAGTGATATTTCACCTTCATGTCTATAACTCGAGAACTGTATGTCGACCAAACTACATATTTTATATCGGTACAGTTGAACCAGAATTGACTATCTTGGGCATCTTTCCCCTACAGTGACTTTTTATGACCTCCATAAGTGGGGACCTCATAGAAACGTAAATACACTAAGCCAAAAAAGAAACTTATAATTTTTCACAAGGTCATATCTTAAAATCCTGTGCATCAAAATTAATCAAAATCACACACAAGATTGCCTCAATACTCTACTCTAAACACATGTCAGTAACCAAGCAGTTGTCCAACTGACGCAACAGCAAAATGAACTGATATGAACAAGGTCCTTGCACAGACGATGAGTAAGTGCGTGAAAAGCAGAAAGCAGCACCGCTTAGTAAATTATCATTTGTTCAATGATTCTCACAGATTTCTTTTGCTGGGTGCCAATTATTGGGCTGTGAATGTGGTCCAGGAATCTGTTCCATATCAGTGCATTTTGCTGTTGTTTCAGTTGGACAACTTCTTGGTTACTAACATGTGTTTAGAGTAGAGTATTGAGGCAATCCTGTGTTAAAATTTGGTTAATTTTGATGGACAGGATTTATGATGTGAAAAATGAAAAAATATACGTTTCTTTTTTGGCTTAGTGTAGTAAAAACATCCTGTTGCAGTTAGGTCCAAGTGAAATCTAGGCGTGGAGGTATGGAATTTAAGAGGATTAAAGTAAACTAAATCTTACCGATTTAAATATAGGTTTTATGGCGATATGTTGAACAGAATTAATTTTGGATTATTGATAACATTTGAACCAAATTTCTTTTAATATAATATGGAGGATGAATCATAGTATTTACTATTTTGCAAATGGAATACAAAGGGGGAACAGGAAGGTCGGATTGGGATTGATGATACAACACTTAATGACTGATGGTCAAGTAAGAAAGTAGATAAGAATACAAACAAGATGAATCTAATTATTAACCGAAAGTTTTAACATGTAATAATGAAACTTTTATAATATACATCCCCGGCATACATCATTTAATGGCGCTTTTACGGCCATGTTAGCTTTCCCAAAGCTGAAATATACGACTCTCAATTGTCTATAAAACTTTTAACTAAACACATACGAAGCTATCGTACCACACCATCTACTATATCCGGCAATCTGGTGCAGTTTGCAAGTTTATTTGCAATATCATTGCATAAGCACTGCAACATCTAATACAATATGCACTATCACACACCAACATCAAAAAAGTATACTAATATCACATTGAGCACGAATGATATTCCAAACATGTTATGAATGCACAATTTGGTGAATAAGCCTGTTAATATGTAATATTTAAATTCACAGCCATTCCTTATTTTAGCATGTAAACACGAACGATTTTCACAAAACATGATTTTTTTATACTCACTACATCGGGTTCCATAAGATCTTTGATAAAGGCATCCAATTCACTACCGTCCAGATAACCTGTTCTACTCTAAAAGTGCCAAATAAATAAATAAACAAGAAAGAAAGAAAAAAGAAATGGGAGGAAAAACAAGGAAATCTTACTTTTGATTCAACAATAGAAATGATGAAAATCTTTGTATGTCTCATATAGTTGCTTAGCGTGTGGTTGCAAAAATATAGCAAACATAATATTAAGACAATCTGTTGAATTTACCAGCCGATGCCCTTCTCACCGTTGAGGGCGCTTTTTATATCATTTAGTATACATGTATGGTAGGTATTTCGATTCGGTATTGATATTAAGTTGGGTCTATTTTTACATTTTTAGCACAACACAAGAACAACAACATTAACAATAATAATAAAAATAATAATAATACCAGCCGATGCCCTTTTTACCGTTGAGGGCGCTTTTTATATCTCTTTCGGAGGCGAAGGAGCGTTGTGATTTCAATGTCATTTAGTATACATGTATGTTAGGTATTTTGATTCAATAATGATATAAAGTTGGGTCTTTTTTACTTTTTCAACTCAACACAACAACAACAACAAAATAATAATAGTAATAACAATAATATTATATAATAATTATTAATACTAATAAAAATAATTTAATAATATCATCCGGGAATATTATTTTTGTTTTTATTATTAATATAACAGACTGCTGTTTCTTTCGTGTGACATTAACTTATAGCTTGACGACAAGTTCAATGTAAACATCTTTAGTTGTAACCCAGAGACTACCCAATAGAAATTTCCTCACTTGTTAACTCACTCTCCTAACAAACTCACACTAATGATTTACTTTACGTATCACTAAATACCAAGCAACGATCACGATCAGTCAATTTCGTAGTCAACTTTTTTGGCAGTTTTCACAGTACCTTGTCATAGTAATTGAATGTATCATTGAAGTGTTTCACTTTATCCCGTAGTGACATCCCCTGTAGGGAAAAATAAGAGTTGTGGCGTAAGAAACACATAGCAAAAACGAATAACTTACAGGAATGTAAAAAACAGAATAAACCAAGTTATACCAACTACATGGATTCACCATAAAACTGTGTTACTTTTATGGGTTTTTTTTTCAAATTTGGATACATAATATAAAATACAATGCACTTTTCTTTCATGCAGCACTGCACTGAATGAATTGATGTCAGGGGGGAGCAAATAGTACTTGTGACCTCACATCCTATCGTTATTATCATTCAATTATGTTAATAATATTCTCTGATATGATGTCACAGTCTATTTAGTGATTATACTAAGATGACCAAACAGGATTGTGAAATATTATAGTTGGCAGCGCTTGACAAAGTATACCTTAATAACAAATACGTGAGGCTTAGTGTGACACACATCAAACAGCTAAACAAACTTTAAAATTGATAAGAATTCTTTCCTGTGTTACTTTTATGAGAAGATTCAATCATTCAAGTGCCAGATCTGCGTGACTATGCAATCCCAAAAAGACATGCGTTGTTTAATGTGTGTCCGTAGTATAGTTATAAAATTGTGGTAGACAAGTGGAAACAGTTTGATTGACGATCCTAACGGGTAGACCACTTTCACTTTTTCATCATAAACGAATCAATTTCAAAAAAACCAAGACAAGGTGTACTTATGCTGCTGTGCAAATGTGATGTAAAATATCATTATATAATGCAGCAGCGGAAATAGACGAACTTAAAAACGGATTAAAATGAATAACATGTGAAATGAGCGATTCCAGTTGAAATCCATCAATACACCCATGGAAGACATGACCTTAATTTCCCACACAGGGGGAGTAGATTTAAAATGGAGTCATGTATTCAGGTAACACCGTTTGAAATGAACACTCCCTGTGTGGAGGATTAATGTCATGTCTTCCATAGGGGTGTATGATATCAAATCGAATAGCCCGGTGAAGGGGAATTGGGAAGAAATAACAAACCCTGGATAAGTTTTATACTTTTATTCCCAAATTAACAAATTCGACATAGTATTTGAATGGCATGGTGGATCAGCATAACACTATAATGACAGAGTATAGGCATATTCAATTGGTAAGTTTTTTTAGCGGGTTTATGACTGTCAAGGTTTCGTCAGGAGTAGCTCTGACTTCTTCAGGACACAGTACTTAAGAATGAGACATGTAGTAGGCCACCCCTTGCCTACTGGTGGCTCTGAAAAGAGCCGTTCACCAAAGACTGCCCATTATCAACAGAGAACAATCAGACCTCGCCTATCTGCTAATGTAACAGGTTTGATGGCTCTGAAAAGAGCCGTTCACTGAAGACTGCCCCTTGTCAACAGAGAACAAGGAGACATCACCTATCCGCCTATGTAAAAGGTTTGGTGGCATTGAAAAGCCTATCGTAAAAGCCTATTCCACAATTTATAGGAATATTACCGTAATTTTTTTGTAATAAGCAACATAATGGTATCGCGAGATGCTTGTCTCCTGACAACAGACCAATTTACATCTAAAACAAGCTTAGGTGATATATAGAGCTTCGCGCTCGTTATTCGAGACTGAGCCAAATGTATATTTACCATCTCAAGGTAATACCACAGTAGTCTGTTATTATTATTATATTGATTATCATTTAATGACAATATAAAGGGCGCCATTTTGTCATCCCTAGATAAATCCCGAGATAATTAGCCCAAGTCATCCTTAAATCGGAGCTGGTAATTTAGAATGAAGGTTTGTTTTGAAATACTCAATATTTCAAAATTAACAATAACATAAAATGAAATAAAATCCCATGCATTAATGTCATGACAGTTGCGGGTTAGTTGGATAAAATGACAGTAATGTTATGTTTGATTATATATTTGGTACTTTACTATCCACGTACACCTTTCTGTTGGAGGCAAGAAAAAATTCAAAAGAGGAGTAGGAAAATATTGTTAACTGGTTATGGAAATAACATTAAGTATATGATTGTTTTTAAAGAGTTTTAAGAGAAGAGTATGATATACAAGAAATACTGAAGATATCATTTAGTCAGGAAAATGTATTGTTAGTTTGAAGAAACATTTAATTCATTGAGTTATTATATTTAAGTAGAGTAATAAAGCTTCAAAAGAAACATATTGACAGTTATGGATTTGATTTGTTTCTTAAAAACTTATGATAAATCTTTCTTTTCCTTTTAAAATACAAATGAGTTACTAGCCGTACATTGGATATATCTAAACCCATCCCAAAAAGAAAGTATCCAGTTTGATTTTGGTCCATAAATCAAAGACGGAGTCTTAAATCAAGACCTACCAAAAGTATGTTAAAGATAAATTTATTCTGCACAGTTTGATACCTCATCTGTCTAAATCGATGCAGAATTGATGACACAATGACCTTTTAAATGCACCTACCCAGGATTTTAAAGTTGCAGTAATTCATATTGATGTGGTTTTCCTGCTTCTCAAGTTTCTTCATAAAGGTACACAATAACAGAGACTGTTTGACTTCACTTTATGTGTTTTATTGAATATAGATGGTCTTTTACTCTTTTCTCAATGTTTAACCCTTCACTCTTCACACTCAATATCTGGTAACTATGTCCTCCTGCTGCACCAATGACTGCCAGACATCTGCGGCGCAGGCTCTCAGTGAAATAAAATGAATCACTAGCAGGACCAAATCAATAGCAATTACTGCAACCTTTAAAATTGAGGGGATTGCTTTGAAAAGGTCATTGTCTCATCAGTTTTACATTGATTTGGAACAAATGAGGTATCAAACTTTGCGGAATAGATTTATCTGCAACATACCTTTGGTAGGCCTTGATTTGACACCCCTTCTTTGATTTATGGACCAAAATAAAACTGAATACTTTCTTTTTGGGATGTGTTTATTTTATAATAGCCCATGATTCCATAAAGAAGAATACAACATGCTAAGATAGGCCAAGACATTATGTTATTCGTAAAATGTTTCCGTTGTGCAACTTACCTCAAATTTGGCCTCGAATTGTGTAAGAACATTGCTTTGTGACACGGACAGAAGTCTGCAAAAAGACACGATGTATCGTACGATATTATTAACCACTTCAAATGCAATATTAATATATAAGGAATCAAGAGTATCTTATGACATTATAAACTATCTGTTTGCTATAGTATACTTTACATTATATATACGTATGAAGCAGTCTCGAATATATCTGTTGAATAATTTTCTAGAATATTACTAACATCTGGCCGGTAGTATCATACCCAACAAACACAAAACGTTTTAAACGGGTTATATTTTGGGTGAGAAAGTTTTAATAACATTAAATTAATGTCTGGTTATATAAAGATCATAACAACGTTTTTAAAACGATTTGTATGAAAACATACGACTGTACAACAACATTTTTAAAATGTTGTCAAAATGTAATTGTAAAATATTTTTTGCACACATTTTTGCCAAATATTTCGCCAACACTTAAATAACATTATGCGAGCATATTTTGCAGTAAGTTTTCAAAAAATATTTTTGAATGTTATGAAAACGTTTTTTACCCTTTATATAACCCTGAGACTAGTAACCCTGAGACAGGTATACTAGTCTCAAATATAACCCGACATTTAAACGTTTTCTGACAACCTTTTCTAACTTTTTTGCTAATAATGTCGAAAACGTTTTGTGTTTGCTGGGTAATAGCCCCAATGTGCTTTCTCCTCTCAGCAACCCGACCCTAAACGCACGTAGTACACTACTAATTAATCCATTTGAATGACTATTACATCAAATGCGAAACACACACGAACTAGATTAGGGACTGATGTAATGCGATAAGTAATAAATATCTCCACTTTTGTAAAACCAAAATAATAGAAAATACTTTAAATCTACAATTTCCACTTTAATAATGTTTAAGGCAACTTTGGCTGAATAAAACTAGGCAAATTTTCCTCACGTTTTCTGTCATTGTAATTGATACGATGTTTTAACTCATATATGCAGAGGTTTATTTGACTTGTGTCATGGATACATGTTGCATAGAAGATGTGCGTGACTGAAGTAGCCAAGTAGGATATTTAAATTCTTCATGTTCCTACTTAAATCAAACATTAATTTCCCGGCGACATAATAAAAATGTTTGTCTCGACATCGGATGCATGGCTCTGATATCTACTTGAATGTAAACAGAGGCAGCTTATTATAGTCACGGTTTCAGGTGGTGTTTGCACAGGTTCCCTAGACATAAATTATATTCAGTATATCACATAATATTTCAGTCTGATTTTTAACAAAGAAAAAGAAAAAGCTGTATTATAATCTTTTATCTGCTGATGCGATAAATGATTTGAGCTAATTGTGGGGCAACTTCTAAGCTAATTATTTTGATGGGCAAACAAACAATCAAACAAAAACATCCATGTACCTCCCCCTGAGATGGAACCACCGTTTGAATCTCTCATCTATAATAGGTGCTTAAGTCCTTTTCAGTCTTTTGTGCAGATGTCAATATCATTTGACAATATTAAAAGTTATTGCAAATACACATAGGCGTAGTAAGGTTTCAAGGAAAAGTTAAAAATGAAATAAGACTGCTGATCAAGATGTTAAAAGGGCCCGCACTGCTCCTTGTCCATGCCCAGGCTCTTGCTACGCCCCTGCAAATACATGTTTTATTTATGAAGCAAATTAGAACTACCTGTTGAATAGCCTTCTGAAAAACCTCATCTGTAGTATTGTAATAATACCCCCAACCTGTTTCTCCACACAAAAACCCGACCCTAAGCGCACGTAGTACACTACTAATGATTAATGAATCCGTGTGAATGACTATTGCATCAAATGTAACATACACACGAACTATAGACTTGTCACATTTGTACAAGTTGAATGTCTTTGACATATATAATACAATGAGTATAATAAATATCTTTACTTTGTTAAAATAAGAGAAGTTGCTTCAATTCTACAATTTCCACTTTAATAAGGTTGAAGGCAACATTGGCTGAATAAGAGTAGGCAAAGTTCTCTCACGTTTTCAGGGATTGGAATTGATACGATGTATTAACATCTCAAGACGATAATGTTTCAATGTTTCATTGATACATGTTGCATAGAATATGTGCGTGACTGAAGTAGCCAAGAAAGATATTTAAAATTCTGCATGTTCCCACATCAAACGTTCCTCTTCCGACGCCGCAATAAAAGTTTAAAAAAAATTTAATCCAATATTTATAGACTTTGATTCACGGCTTTGATTTCTACTTGAAAACCGAATCAGCTTATTTTAGTCACGTTTGCATGTTCAAGTGATGTTTGCACAGTTAGGTAGACAAAAAAGTCAATGTATTTGAAAATCATACTCAGTGTATTCCATAATATGTAAGTCTGATTTTAATAAATGTATAGCTATATTGTAAGCTTTTATCTGTTGATGCGATAAATGGCTTGAGCTAATTGCAGTGCCACTTTTAAGCTCATCTAAGAAGTACACGAATTTACACAGCGATTTTTTTAATTACATAGGACGGCGCCTTTCAAATAAATTTCTGCATTTTAGTAGAAGCTAAAGTCATTCCCAGTCTTTTATTTATTTATTTATTTCTTGTGACAAGTGTCAATTTTGCCATACTTGCATTTTGACTGCATATTTCTTGTTGGCACTTGGTTTTTGATATCAATAAAAGACTATTTCAGTCTTGAAGACAATAAAAAACACAAGCGCATAGAGGTTATCCGTGTTCTATAAGCTGCATATCCTATCAACGACTGCTATACCTTGTTTAGGACTTTCAAAAGAAGTACCTATATGTGCAACCATGATTGTTTCAAAACACAGGTCGTGCATTGAATTGGTTTGAATGAGGAATACTACGGGAACCAGCGCCTATTGTTAGAAGTCACACATGAGTAAAGTGGATAACCTCTATTGCTCTTACATTTGGCGATTTAAATTCAGTGTTTTCAGTTTATTTTATGAAGATAGGAAGACCATAGTAGTGGGGAAAGATGTCATAATACTTGTAAAACAAACGTAAAGAAGTTAAACAATTATATAGATGCCCTTGGGAAAAAACTAATTTATACATAGAATCTGTGCTGCAGACCTTACGAACAAAAGGTCTCCTTAAGTGAGTATTTCTCTCGGTTAGATTCTCACTTTACCATTCTTCCATCAGGACAAAGTCTTCGACAAACAAATAATAATAAAGTAGTTCGCAAATAGTAGACCTACGCGCTACGCAGATCTTTAAACCGATTTAAACAAAACTTGCGCGTCAGGAACCTTGAAATACAAAACCTGTGCAAACCCATAGCGTTAAGGCAAAGTAGTAGAATAGCTTCTGGTCATTGCCATCATTATAGTCTATTATAATATGATAAATGAAAGTAATAATCAAAGAGAATGAATTAATTCATCACAGTTACTAACTACCATAATGAGGTATTCCTATTGAAATCCATACACCCCTGTGGAAGACATGACCTTATCTCCCATACAGGGGTGTAGATTTCAAATGGAGTCACCCATTCAGGTGAACCCATTTGAAACTCACACTCCCTGTGTGGAAGATTAAGGCCATGTCTTCCATAGGGGGTGTATGGATTTTGACTGGAATAGCCCCATATACTGACCTTGACATTTCTTTCATTCCTAATTTGCCATTGCCATCTTTGTCAAGAATAGAAACCTGCAATGAGATATTAGAACTATTAGATATTAAATTGGAAATAATAATTGTATTTGACATTTTAAGATTCCTATTCATTTAGCGAGAAAGATCAGGTTTCCCGGATAGGTGACTAAAAAACTTGCGTCATGACATGTCAGGTACCTCTTGATGTTATGAGTGCACACCCTGGGAGGAAAAGATCAGTAAAAAAGTGACACTGGACTTAATACAATACATTAGAAAAAGCTTAAACCCCAATTGTTAGGTCATGATTCATATTTAATCCTCATTTAGGTCTGTGAAAAATGAGCAGGATCCGCTTTTTATGAAGATTTGGCTAAGCTTTCAAAATGTGTTACATTTCAGAAACACCGAGCTATTTGTGATATGGCGTAAGCTGTATGCGCTATAGGGTGACCTATAGGTCACCCTATAGTCGGCATTTTACTGGAAAAAAATGCCGGACTCCGTATATAATTTCTACAATGGATGTCTTCATCTGACCTTCAACTTGCAGAAAGGGTAAGTGTTAAGAACTGAACAGTTATGAAAATGACGTTTTCCCGGACCCTGTTTGTACAGAAAGTCAATGGGGCTATTTACTGGTGTACATTGTTCATCAAAATTGGCGGAATGAATGTTACAATCACATACTGTAGGCAATATAAAAACAGGGAATACATGTATTTGTTGCAACTGACTACCAGTCTACGAGGGAACTAAATGAAAGGGGAAAGAAGATACAACCGTGTCGCATTAACAAAGGATAAATGTATATAAACAGGGCGAATATGACACAACATCTAATGGCGTAAAACACAAAAGGTTAAATAACACTAAAAAGTAAAATACTTATTAGTAAAGTGTATCAGCGATGGGTATTAGTTATGTGTGTCAGCAAGATGGAGGCAAGACGACACAACTGTGTAACATTAACAAAGGATAAAAGTTTACAAACAGGGCGAATATGACACAACATCCAATGGAGTAAATTACAAAAGGTTAAATAACACTAAAAATTAAAATACTTATTAGTAAAGTATACCAGCGTCCAAAATTCCCATAAGAGTTATCAGCGTTAAGATTATATGAACTGATTTGTTTTTTGATTATTTAGATTGCTTGGACAACCCTAGATAACCCACGAAAGTCGCCAAAGGTTGGTTTACTTCCATTAAAGACAAGCAGCACCAGGACGGGTACTGTTGTGTCTTTTTTCACAAGTATACTAATTATACTTAAGAAATAAGATGACGTCAATGAGTCCATCAGTTTATTAACGGCTTGGGGGAAGGTGTTTGTACAACACACGACCTATGGGACTGCGAATACAATATTTGAATTTCTTAGTACCGCACCTTCCCCTTAGCCAAATCCTTGATAAAATTGTAACTGATAAATACTCTTCACTTGTTTTAAGAAGTCTCAAATTTAAAGAACTTTAAAGCGACCTCTTTTTACGTAATGAATCATTGTGGCCGAACGCAATGATTTGTGACTCTATAAATTCGTCCAGATGTGTAAGCCAAATAACCCTACACATACCATTTTACATTTCGTGAAGTATTTTTGCAATTTATTTCAAAAAGCGTCATTGTTATAAGTTGTGGATCCTATGTTATAATGGTTATACAGGAGCACCACGTCCATGAAACTTTCCTCATGAAACAAGATCTGGTCACTGATCTTCTACAATAAGCGCCATCGGCATTACAAATTGCTAAAGCATTGTGAGACCGTGGTTTTAGCAGTTTTGAGACACGATGAACTCCGACCTATCGGAAAAATTGCTTTAATTATTATTCATTCATTTATTATTGTAATAATGTTATTAAAATATTTGGATAATTGAAATATTAAAAATGTGTGAAGTAGCCTTTTTCTTATTCTAGTAAAACATTTTAAACAACATTTTTTTACGCACAAAAACGAGTTCAATGTGTACCAAAACTGCAAAAAATGTCCCAAAATGCATTGGGAATTTCAATCGATTTAGCTTATTGTTTCATAATCAAACTACATCAAGAAATTCGACAGCCAAATGGCAGGAAAATAGGAGGAGACGTCCTAAGAGTAAACAAAAACGAAAATGGATGATAGATGGATAACGTATAGATCGCACAGCGAGACCAACAACGTTAGCCGCTTTCACTATTATCTTTAACACCCATCGGGATATACTTATGGAGAGGTAAGTTATATAAGCTTAAGATTTGCAAAAAAAATGAACTCACAATTGCTTGGACGTATTCGTCTAGCTTCTCGGTTCTGATTGTGTGATTTCCAGCAGCTTTAAGAACATCTCTAATAAAACGCTGAAAAAGGAAAAATAATAACAGATATACTTCTTGCGAACGAATACAGTCACCCCACTACACACACACAGTCACACACCCCCACACACCGACCCCTGCACCCACCCCATATCCAAATACACACCACACAAACACCACAACACTTACCCCCCCCCCTCCTATCCCCCGCAAACACGTAATCACAAATCAACACAACGTCCATGGGCATGCAACATCTCCTACATGTATGTGCATTTTCACTGTGACCGATTTGGCAAATAGAAAACACTCGGTCGTTTCATATTATGAGTATTAGGATTGGTTTTGGTTTTGGCTACGTGATTTTCTATATCCTGCCTAAGCTCTTGACTGACGTCATTACCGATACCTTTGTCTGTATTCTTTGTTAGAAACTTAAAACTTGAGAAAGAATAACGTACACATTAGCCAAATAGAGCACATTGAAAATACACGTAGGATTTTCCTGCCCCCGATTCCTACCCAAGTACGACAAGCTTATTAAAAAAACCCACACATTTAGAAAATATCAATAAAACAGGAATTGCAAAATTGCAAGCAAAGTTGCTTTACCACTTCTCGCAATACCTTTGTTTAAACACTTTACTTTTTTATTCTTTCCAATTCAAACTGTCACTTATAAGAAACATATTCATAGATATTCATTGCGTAACAAAGCGTTGTAATTGCCATTGCCCCGCCTACCCGCACATATTGACCAACCACGGCACACTATCCCTTTGATTGACGGAAATGTAACTACCGATCTTGTCAAATTTGTCCTTGGAAACAAACATGCCAGATTTAACTATTACAGACACCACAGAACATTGACATTGCCATGATTGCCAGCGGTTAAACGATTCACCATCATAAGTCATTACCGAGAAATGGGTTTCAATAACAACCTTAACGGCAAAAGCACTTTATATCGATTTATCAATCCTTGCATCAAGGTAAATCCAGAGGATGATTTAAGCACTTCCCAGCAAGTCTTGCGGTTAGCACAGCTGTGTGAGTGAACATGACACCACTGCCCGCCCACTGCATACACACGTGCATGGTTAAATTTGAATTTGGACAGATATATTTACAATAAAAACACCTTCTAAAAGTTGGTCGATTTCACATTTTATGTTATCTACAGAAGGTGTGAATTATCCTTCATGCATACATCACTTTAGATATGAAATCGACCAAGTAATAATGACACACGGGCAATTCTAAAACAACATCTTTTGCACAGAGTTCAATGGGATTTGAAAAGTAAAGTGGCAGTTGAAACTCTAGTGATAACACTTTTACAGTGCATGATGGGGCTTCCTTAAATCATCCTCTGGGTAAATCTATTGAGGTAAACAGTTAGCAGAAAAACACGTCCAGGAACCGGAAAGCCTGTATTGTAAATTTTATGAGAGTACCCTGGGCAATATTATACTTCAAAAGCATTAAAGTAACAAGAATTACTAGACGACCATGTGACAACAAAACTTACTAATATAGTACCTGTAAAGATTGATGTTTAAGAACTTACGAAGAGTTTATTCCTACCTCGCAAATTTCAGATGAATAAATTGTTGGATAGACATACCAATTGGTAGGATTTTAGTGGGTTCGCCGTCGGACAAGTTTAGAAGCTTTTTTTGTCAGGAGTAGCTCTGACTTCTTCAGGACAAAGTACCTAAGAATGAGACATGTAGGCCTCTCCTTGCCTATTGGTGGCTCTGAAAAGAGCCGTTCACCGAAGACTGCCCCTTGTCAACAGAGAACAAGCAGACCCCGCCAATCTGCTAATGTAAAAGGTTTGGTGGCTCTGAAAAGAGCCGTTTACTGAATACTGTCCCTTGTGAACACAAGCAGACCTTGCAGATTTGTGTTTAGGTGTTTTGAGGTTTGTTTGTGTGCAGGGTGTTCTCCTGTTTGGAATGTGCGCTTAATTAGGGTGGGATGTAATTAATACTTTAACAATAGTATCAAGTACATTCAGAATGATGTAAACACTATAAAAAATTCAATATGTAATCAGAAAAATAAACACCTGAACAAAGAAACAAAAAACGAAAAATAAACAAATATGTGTAGTTTTGACTTACTTTTAACTCTTTCGCATTGATGTAGCCACTCTTGTCTTTGTCGTATTTTTTCCACATCTGTAAAAAAGTTCGAGATTTACACAAAGTTTTGAAATGTTAAAACCGGATTATAAACCACTTAAGAGATTACTGGTATGACGGTATATGAATAAGTTAAATTTGATATTTTTGATGTCACGCCAGAATCGAAGCAGAATTATTATACTGAATATAAGACGACCATAAAATGGAGTTGTTCTCACGATTTTATCTCATCAAGAGAGATTTCCATTTGGACAAAGGATTGAGACGTGTTATTTGATATGTAGGACGGCTTACCTCCATAAATTCTACGCTGTCTAGTTTGTGCTCCTCCATGCTTCGGAATACCATGATGAAATTCTCATCGGTTGGAAGAATTTCAGCTAACTGTAACAATAAAGAGAGATACGTGGTTAAAGGTAGATGGTACGATTTTATCAAAAGATATCTTCTACTTTTCGTAGGGGATTGTTTGAAGATTTGCATTCCATCACTTCAGCGGTTTGGATATTAACAGCAAAAGAGTCCATAAATCAATATGACACTTGGAGTGGTACACCTGTGAAACACTACAGAAGGATTACAATTTAGGTTTATAGAAAAACGTGCTTTCTTTCGGCGCCAAAATGTCATCTTTCACGAAGCAAACTGTTAAAACTGGGGTATCAGACTGTCAATCGGGTCACATACATTTATCTACATTTTATTAATAAAAGTAGGACTCGAATGAAGACAGCGTTATTTGCATGTATGTAATTTAAATATTGATGGTAATAAGGCAAAACTAAGGTTGCACAGTAGTGTTTATCAAGGTATATGATGGGTTTTTTTTTCGTTGTGTGTTTATGTGGATCAGCAGACTTTTAAGCCAGCAGACTTTTAAGCGTATTGGTATAGGTCTCGTGGCTGTGGAGATGTTATATTCCTGAAAACTCATTGAAGTTTCTCTGACAAGCCTTCAGCAATGACTACCATACCTTTGCATGGTGTGTCTTCCTTCTTTTTCTGTCTCGCTCTCGGTTGCTTGTCCACTCATTTATTTGCTATATCCAACGATCATTTAGGGTAACCACATTCTGTTAGAGCTCTCCTGATCTTGTCCTCTTTCTTGTCGTTTTCCTCTGTATGGTTTCCATCAGGGTCCGAATGTCCCCAAGTTTTTTTTATGCAAGGGATGTTGTGACAGGAAATTCAAAAATACTTGTCCGTGTGTGTTTTTGACGGTATACCAGCAGCTTCGCGGACCCATCTTCTTTGCAGACGATTAACGTATCCACGAAATGGATCTTGCCCTGATATTCTTCTTAAATTTGATATTTCCAGTACAGTAGGATCAACATAATTCAGGTGGTCTGTGAGGTTTTGAGTACTGTCTTTTTGTATTTAGTATTATATCCAAAACATCATCGATGTATCTTCTCCATATCTTCGGTTGGCAGTCTAGAGGCGCTGTGGCTACCGCTTCTTTCTCTAGCCAAAGCAATTAACTGTGATGAAGGTATTGTTTCTCTTGATCACAATTACGATCCACTGCTCAAAACAAAAACATCATCACTTCCAGAAAATGTCAATATTCGCGGGAAAAGCAGTGGACCAAGTCACTTGTGATAAAGCCATCAGCCTTGATGGCGAAAGCTAAAGTCGTGAGTACTCATTTAATGGAATTGTCAAACAAAAATATTTATATACAATCCTACTAATGCATATATTTACTCAAATAGCCATCAAATATTATTTGTTATAGTTTCCTTTGTTGGAGAAAATATACTAAGCAGTTTCTGTACGAGTAACACCACATACCCTTTAAGACTTCTATAATTATGAATGATATTTTAGGGTAAGAAAAACACAACTTCAATTTTAATTCAATTCATAGTGGGCAATGACGGAGTCTATGTTATTTTACCAAATTAAATTTTAAGCATACATTCTGCCGTGAAATTGTACTGTAAAACTGTACCGCATTAACACATTAGGTTTCACTGCCTGAACAAAATTGATCATGTCTCACCTCCTTTTTCAACCAAATCGATGGTAAAAACTCAACATTTAACCACAAATTGTCTCAGGTAAAACTCACTTCCTGGGAACTAATTACCACACAAGGTCATTTTTATGTAACTCTGACCCATTTATGTCATATACTGCCTGTAGTTATACTGACAGCTTGGTGATCTGGTCAACTCATTGACAGATACTAACCTCAGGAGGGAATTGAAGTTGTGAATAATTCTCTTCAGGCAGTGGAACGTAATGACTTGCTATGACGTGTTATGAGCATATTATTTGATAAAGATGTCACAAATGGCGACATTAAAACCACATTATAAGAACAAGATACAATAATAGCTTTATAATCAAAAATCCAATTTTGAAATGACGCCCTAATTCTGCGTTTGATCATCAGTAATGATAACAAAATCAGGAGGAAATGTACTTATGTAGGGCCCATAAAGGTAAGAGACAGCCGCCACTTTTGAATACAAAACGATTAAACTTTAATCAAAATGTCACCATGTGAAATGATGAAATAATTACAATATACCGTGGACGTGGAATTACAAAATGGAATATGGGTTGGCTCGTTCGTTTCTGCACGTAGACCGAAATAAACAAGTTGTTCACCTATACAATAATTGCCATACGTTAAGATCAAAATGAAATTTTATTTACAAAGAATATTATGTGTTTAAGTGAGTTTGTGCAAGTACGTACGTTTGGGTGTTTGTTTGTTGCCGTACTATAAGATCAAAATGAAATAGTATTTACAAAGAATATGATTGTGTTAAAGTAACTTTGTGCAAGCAGTTGTTTGTTTGTTTGTTTATTAGGGTTGGCTCATTCGTTTCTGCACGTAGACCGAAATAAAAAAAGTTGCTCACCTATACAATAATTGCCATACTAAGATGGAAATGAAATTTGATTTACAAAGAATATGTATAAGTAAGTTTTTGCAAGTAGGTACATTTGGGTGTTTGTTTGTTTGTTAGCTTATTAATGTGTGGGTGAATTGGTGTATGTTTGTGGTAGTGCGTTTGAAAATTTGTTGAGGAATCCAGGTCGACGTCGGGATGTCTTCAATCACCAAACAATTTTCTAAAGTGGTATTGTAACCTGAGTAGATATTCAAAGAGTGCATTCGTTTGAACGCTTCTATCTTTTTGCTACCACACTGTTGGCGTTAAAAGATCCCATAAAGATATTTAAAGATAAATATTTTTCATCAATAATGGTAGGATATAAAAAGAAATCTGGTTTAAAAGTGTAATGAAAAGAGGAACAATACTTTTTAATTTTTTTTCATCAACGAAATTTAAGAGTGTACGACCTTATGTCTGGAGGAGACGTGCTCTAGATAAGATTGCCCTAAGGTAATTGCACATGCAGACCTATGTATTTAGCCTAAGTGGCACATTAGTACAATTAGTCGTCAGAATTTCCTAGTTTTATTCTTCTTAAAGCAGCTTAAATTGCTTTCAAGCTTCGAGGTGTTTGTCCACGTAAACAATTTCAAGAGGTGCTGTTTTAGCACATACAAGATTGCAGTCTGATTCCCTCGTTTCAAAGTTCTCAGTTTTCTTGTTCCCGGAAAGCAAAACACACACATCTTACCTAGGCTCCCCTATCCCCTCACCTATATTAACTCCTCTTCCCCTATGCCCTTTCCTACTCTCCTCAGTTTCTCCTTCTTCTTCTTCTTCTTCTTCTTCTTCTCTCTCTCTCTCTCTCTCTCTCTCTCTCTCTCTCTCTCTCTCTCTCTCTCTCTCTCTCTCTCTCTCTCTCTCTCTCTCTCTCTCTCACTCTCTCTCTCACCTCTCCCCTACACTGTACCATTCCCCCTACACCCTACTCCACTTCCCTCTCGAGCTCTCCCATCCCCTTCCTGCCCTTCCTTCTTTGAATCCGCTCTCCCATTCTATTTCTCTTTCTCTCTCCCCTACCCCCACACACTCACCCCTACACCCCACCCCTCTTCCCCTCCCGCTTCTTATTTTTTCCGTGCAATAAATAACTTGAATAAAGGTCAACTAGCTATATTAACACTGTTAAATATTTTTAAAAGTCATATAGCTTCAATCGATCCTCCCGCAAGCGATATGCATATGAATTAGATGTATACATCACTCAAGTGTCTATTCATTTGTAATCTTGGGATGAAGTATTTCGTTGATCTATATTTTTCACAGGAACATAATCCAAGGATTTTGAACATCTACACCACGTAGATTGACTTGATCGATTTATGTGCTCGTGAATACTGCACTCCAAAATTTAAACACTTCTTTTGCATACTTTGATCAAAGTACTTCAAAACAATTGATTCTGCGGTCACACAATTATATCACAAACTGAAATGAAAACTGAAACTTCTTTCTTCAAGTTTTAAGTTTCTAACAAAGAGTTTAGGCAGGATAACCGGAAACCACGTGGCCAAAACCAAAACCAATCCTAATACTCATAATTTGAAACGACCAAAATTCTATTTCATGTATGTGAGATATTAGGCGTAAATTTGATTAGTTGAATGCCCGATGCAATGTCCCTCTTTTGCGCGTGTGCGCAAATGGCTGAAAGAACCATCTTATCGTTATCACTGCCGGAAGTAATGATCGTGTTCGTAGCTTTACTGTGAAAACTAGGCTGATTTTTGCAGCACGAATTGATCCCTAAGCTAAAGTAGGTAAAATGCCATATTTAATTAATCCACTGACAGCTTAACATCTTTATTCTGCAAACTATGATACTGTTCTATAAGTATTGAAGTCCCTGATTGTTCTCATAATTATACATGATCCCTTTGTTTGTTAATTTATTCTCCCTTGGTCCATATTCAGAGAGATATTAAGCTACCCTTTGTTCTTCCATGGCCAAGCAGAAATAGCAGAAAACAACCCCACAAAAACCGGAATAATGTCCACAGACATATGTAAAGGGAACAGGCCTTTAGATGTTGCAAATCATAGCCTAATACAAATTGATGTAAGTGTGTTAGTTCAAAAGTACAGATACGTGACATATTGGTTTTTTTTATCTGTCCCTTTAAGGTAAGAGATCGCTTGGGCATATTTTTGGACTGTTCCGTGACAATTAACTCCTCTTTCTAGATGAGGCTCAAATTATATTTGCTGCTCCAGACGTAATCTGTGTAAACGCTGATCGGGTTGCCTGATTATATCACGATGTACCTCACTGGTTAAGACTACATACATTTGTTCAAATTTTTTTTTTCTCGAGATCCTAAAGTTCAAGGGTCACACTGCAAAAACAGTATTTAGATATCGGGGACAAAGTGTTGCTTAGAAAGTTCAATGTTTAGCATTTAAACATCGTAATGTTTAGATCCTTAACATTTCAACACATAAACATATGAAATGTGTTTAGATGGTCTAAACACCAGTCTGTCCCAGCTTTCTAAACAGTTTTTTTGCAGGGCAAAGAGTGAAATTCGAATTATTTTATTAAGCGAGCAATTCGTTCAATTCTGTTTAATGCTTTCCCTAGCTATCAACTAATTTCATTAGACCTATACATGTACACCATAATACAATTAAAACTGATTCAACCAGAATTTGTATTTGCTACTTTTTCTGACGCCAACGCCACAAATGATTATAAAAGAAGAAATAAACAGCAACATTATACAAAAGTAAAGGTAAGACGACAAGTATTAAATTTTGATACTATCATACTATCCATGAAGAACCATACACTTCAGCATTAAAATAGAGATTAAAAATTGAATATTATGATCGTCCTGATAAATCTTGAGCAATAATGAGAATACGTTTATAACTCTTTTACATATCTAAAGATGTTATTAAAGTGTACGATCTAACGAGAATCAACAGTGTATTCTACAAAACAGCCTTTCGCAAATCATTAATCTTTATTTTTTGAACTCATGAAAAATTCATCTTAACATCTAATCAGATTTATCAATGTTGTTATGTCTGCCGCCTTTCCAATTGACAAGTGGCCGCAGGCGTACATACATGATTAAGAAATGTCACATTTTGCGTTCAATGTGCAGTTTTATGGGGTTGAGAGAAAGAATGTAAATGATTGATATTTCTTGATCTAAAAAGAAATTAAAGGGAGTCTATAGTATTACTTGTTTAGATAAAACGACCAAATTCGATTAACAGAGAATTTTTTTAAAGGCAACGACTTATTAAATTCAATATCATTTTATCAACAACAAAACAAAACAAGCAATCATAGATTACAAGAATAATTATTTTTGTTAGATTCAAATATAAGCAAATAAAATCAATATTATTGTGTTTCTTAGAACACTATAATTGCATTTCTTCTTACATTAAATAACATCAAGGATCGATAGAAAAAGCCATGGAATATAGCTGAAGTGAACGATTACTTTCTTGAGATGATAAAGCAATCATTTGAAATCAATTTAAATTTGATCAAGTTGATTGCTTGGAATAACGATCAGTTTAAATCAATGCTATTTATTCCGTATTTTATCTACTAAAGGCAATCCGGCATGCAGTATTTTATTGTATCTTGGGCATATGGCGTTGTTTATTGTATTATAACAATGTTGAATTCGATAACAATGTGTGTTATTGAGCATTTGTTAATTGTTTTTACTGTAAACATAAACATTCAAAACACAATAGTTATCTTAAAGGGTAATGTTCTCCTTCCCCCGGCGTTTTCTACCTTCTTTTGTGCAATCAAATAGGTTCAAGCTTTAGTGATGAAGTCTGCTTTCTGAAACATTATTGCATTTTTACATAAGGCAAGAATACTTGACATTCTGATAAAGCAATCATTTGGAGATGAATTATTAATCTAATATCAGTTTACCAACCAAGCGTAAATCAGTTTCAAATGGAACCAGAAATCGTGTAGACACAATTGTAGGAATGTGCTTCAACTCACGTAAGCAAAAGGAAAACGGAGCGAGGCTACGAGCAATTAATGCTCAGGGTATTGATGATTACATTAGCAATAAAATTATTGGCAGCGTAAGGCAAAGGTACAACTGATAAAGTTTTGGGTTTAAAATTTCATTGGCCACCTTATTTTACGTTTTTGAATCAACCATTTATTAACTATTAATAAAAAGTAGTAAGTGTCAAATGATAATAAGACATTTGGTTTATCCTGTCATCTGGAGTACATCAGCCCTATTTTATCAATATTATAATATAATATTATTATATCAATTCGTAGAGAATTACAAAATCACATTTTTACGTTATTTACGTGTTCTACTACTATATATACCAGTGGACTTCGGTCGTATATATAAATGCGCATATATAAATGCGCACGTGACCAGATGGCCAGTGCCATGTTCGTGTTACCTCACTGTCAATCACTGAAATTGCGACCACAGTTCCAGGTGGTGGCCGCATTGCATTCTCTAAATTCAGTAAATTTTCATCGTCAACCGTGTAATTGAATGGGATTATTTTGAAATTTTAAAACGCTTGAAATATCACAAACAAATAGGCCTATGTTGATAAATAATATAAATACAAGCTAAAACCGTTGGGGTTCGATAATGAACCCCACAAAATTAACCGACTATAGAGTGTATGCAATAAACCCAAGCGGAACGAGAGTTACTAAGTACCCGCTAACCGAACCATAAACACATGCATGATCAGAGAGCGAGTCTTCAATTTCCCCATAGCTTCCCACGTTGTACACACGTCAGTCGAATTTGGCGGTGTTCGTTTGTTTGTCCTCCAAGTTATAGCATTGTTCACTTTGTGTTGAACATTGTAAGTGGGCCTCACTAATGACATAAAGGTTACTGTTATATCATGTCAAGAGGCCACTTTCATGAATAAGCTAAACAGCCTATGTGGAGGAATTGTATGCATGAGCAATCACACCAATGACGTAGTAATGAATACCCTCTACACAAGTTGCCGGCTCGATCATGTCATCCGCCGCCTGCACAGTTCTGGCCTTGTCCCCTTTCATACTTTCATGCCGTTGCGACAAGAGGCATGACTTATCAGCCATTCACAAGTCTTGATTGTGTCTGTTTGTCTACAATGCGCGTGTGTCACGCCGCTCGGCGGCAAGCAGCATGATAGTATGAAACCAGCACTACGTCATAGATATGGCCAATTGGCACGCCCATTTAGCACGGAAATTATGAAATATAAGTTTGTAAATCAGCTATATCTAGCTTTTCCGTAGTTAATTTTTTTTTCCGTGATGGAAAACGTTAATAAAGAGTTTATCTTTCGGGTCAAGTTATTTTACCCTTTGCAATCAATGCCACTATTTTGCAAAAGCAATTTTCCTTGCGACCTGTCATTTTCCCCTATACTTTTGCACGGGGAGTTTATGTACATCCGGGTACCTTATATCGTTTAATACGGTATGGCGACTTGTAGATGTCACGTGCGCATTTATATATGCGCATTTATATATACAACCGAAGTCCACTGTATACAATGTTCTAATACCTAATTTATCATTGGATGATGAATTTCTGTTAAAAGCATCTATAACAAAGTAGCCTTTCAATCATGGTAATTCAATATAAAATTGAATCGAGACATTGTTGCTGATTCTGGACATGTCAAGACAATTCGACATCCCGCAAGACTAAACGTAGGCGACTCACTCGGTGCGACACAACAAGCCCTGCATTTTGTGTATTAATCTTCCATTAGTCTTTACGGTGATGAAGCGTGGGCTAGATGAAATGGGGGTTGGATGACCTTCACAGAAATATTTCAAAAGGTCTTCCATTTCTTAACCTATATTTTATTATTATTTTTACGCTTTTGCTGGGAATAATGATAGTGCCTTTAACTGCTGGTGTAACATTTCCATATCACTTCCATTTATTCTTATTTATGATGAATATTGCCTCTAAACAAATATTTCCAAGATGCTGGCTATAAAGGAAAGTACACGTAATCTTATCGCGCGTGCTTACATGTATTGTATTGTATTGCCATCTACGTATAATTTCTTAAGCTCTATACTAAGAGGCAGACGAAAGTACAGATATATAGTTTTCTTATCCATCTACTAAAATGTTTTCCTTTTACGAATGAAGCGTACGACTTACCATCCAGCGCATATTATTTTGCTCAAGGTCATATACCATTAGGAAACGAATTTGGAGAAAACCTTCTGTTAATAAAATACTATGCTGAGCAACCATACAGCCTGGGTGGCTCACGCTCCAGTAATTTCAGATGATTGAGCTCAGTAATACATCAAAGAATGTCTTCCAATTCATGAAAACAAATAGATAATCAGCTTATCGGATTAAAAGCTTAGAGGAAAGGTCTTGCTGCTCAGCGAGTGTTTGTAATTATCAGAAGGTTTTCTCCAAATTCATTCTCTAATGCGCTTGACGTCGCGCGCGTATACGCGAGAAATAATGCTTAAAACGAACTTGGTAAACATTGTAACGAATATTTTAAAACAGTGTTAAATGACAGATGGTGGTAAGTGATGTTGGTGCATGTGTAAAGAGGATGTTTATCTCACCTATTACAACTTGCTGCTTGATGTACATCGTCCTAAATCTATCGTCCTAAAACTTCTTTGATCGTTTGTACCGGTTACTGCATTTTACTTTCGGACCGATCTGGCTCAAAAGGTTCAAAAATATCTGCTTACCAATTTGTTTGTTTGTTATATTTCTTCTTTAACCTAGGACACTCAATCAATTGAAAACACAATTAATCGTATTCTTCCTTGAGGCCCAGAGAAATCCATCTACTAAAAGGTTTCACAGTGTTAGGTGTTAAAAGAAGGTGATTTTATTTCACTTTCTCGACGCATATCATCCAACACTGTCCAAAATATGTCCTCCCGAGTAGAGTAAAATCACAGTATCTTCTTTAATAATTTGTACCGGACACTGCATTTAAATCAATCTGGCTTAAAATCATTCAAAAAATATCTACTTACAAATCCGTCCACTAAAAGGTTTCACAGTGTTAGGTGTGAAAAGGACGTTCACCTACTCGACGCACATCGTCCTAAATCTGTTCTTCCGAGCAAAACCACAGTATCCTAAATTTGTAAAGGATACATCATTTGACTTTGGGATCAAAACGTCTGCTTCCCGAATAAAAATACAACACAGGGTTTCTTATTAACTGGTAAATACCGCGTCCAGTTGAAATCCTCACACCCCCTAGGAAGATTTGACCTTAATCTTCCACACAGGGTGTGTAGATTTCAAATGGAGTCACCCATTTAGGCAACCCTATTTGAAATCACACTCCCTGTGAGAAAAAGTATGGTTATGTCTTCCATAGAGGTGTTTGGATTCAAATGGAGTATCCAAAAACCATCTGCCTCGTAAATTAAGACACAATATCAGCTATGTTTTTTCATTCTAGAGCTGTCACGTTTACTTGGTCCGGGAGAGCAGAGATCACGCTTTATAATGTTATTATACCACAAAAGCACCACAATCAAAAAAGTATTTATATTCTCCTTGGAATTCTAAAAATACTACACGTACTGGTACGTGCCACCGAAAACAAACATTTTACACCAGCAGTAGAATTACAAACCAAATGACGCACGTTTTTGTCAACACAATACGTTCAGGCTGTTTGCGATGCCAACATTGACGAAAACCTGTGTATCTATCAAGGAACCACGTCTCCACGATCAGCATTAGCCGTGGGACAGGTACATTATGATAAGGATAATGAACTGAGTGCAATGCATTCGTCATGATAATCGCACGCGCCGTGGAGTTATTGCATTTAGCTTGAGAGCCGATAGGCTCGAAAGCTAAATGCAATAACTCCATGGCAAGTGCAATTATCTTGACGAATGCATTTGCACGAGTACATTATCCGTCATACACTTTGAGTGTAGGCCTATTAAAACAATAGGCAATATTAATTGCTGCATTCATTATATTAGTTTTAATATTAGGGAAAATATCTTACATTTTAAAAACACCGTCAGGACATTGACCAGCTACGTAGCATTTAACTGGTAAAGAAAATCAATCCCTGTAATCAATGGTATCGATTGCGCCATACGTCATACTTAGGTAACTTATTCACGCATGGTTTAATTGACTTGACTTTATGTTGTGATCATTTAATATCGTGGTTTCGAACACAGAGAGCACTGAACCAGTTGGAAACGATCGATTTAGATGTCAGACTAGTAGGCCTACTACGGTGAATATCAACTGGACTTTGTAGCTCTATAATTTGAACTACTTATATTAAAACACACGACATTGAGATTTAACAATTTGTTCAGTATTATCATAGGCCTTCAAACACATGTGTTTGAAGGCCTATGGTATTATAAAGCATGATCATGATATTATGCGCTAGTGTGTGTTTCCTGGGCCCGGCTATGTTATTTTAGATATAGGCCTACATGTATTTCATTTGTAAAATGCTGAATATTTTGCAATGGTGTCATCTTGTATAATTATGATCCACCTGTTTTTGGCCCTTTTTAATTAATAGAAGCTCGATTATTCTCATTTGATGTTTGATTTATTTGAGGTCATTAATCATAATTTATGACAATGATATTTGCAAGGGTGCAACTCTACTAGTCTTATTACAAGACTGCCCTATCCCAACCCTAAACCCTAATCCTAAACTCCGTAAACGAGGACTGGACTCAAGTCTAGCGAGTTGCACCTTATTCGGTAATTGTACACTATTATAGAACACCGTTTGTAACTATACCATTTTAACACCACAGAATGTATATTCGTACTTTTTGTTGGTATATATATCGAACAGACAATTATATAGTTATGTGATCTCTGTGTCTAAAGCGCCACCTAACTCTACTTTATGGTTATGTGAAAGTAGTATTTCTAGTATTTGAGCGTGCACGTATTATCTAGAATCTATTGTTTAGCGTGCAGGTTTTAGATAATGCATTGTTTAGCGTGCAGGTTTATATAATTTGGGCTGTGAAGGGTAGTTCGCGAAAATAATGCACGGGAGAAGAATACATAACGATGAATAGAAACGGGCACTAGAAGTGTATGGTAATATAATGTATTGTCCAGAATAGAGAATTGCAGCCCTATGGTTATTTGATTTGAGATGTGGTACATATATCCACGCTTTAACCCAGCAAACACAAAAACGTTTTAAAAACGTTTTAAATAAGTTATATTTTGGCTTTTGGTTTAGGTAAAAACGTTTTAATAAGATTAAAATGTCGGGTTATATAAAGGTCATGATAACGTTTTAAAACGTTTTGTATGAAAACACACTACAACAATATTTTTAAATGTTTTCAAAAATGTTATTGTAAACTATTTTTGCAAACATTTTTGCCAAATATTGTGCCAATACTTAAATAACATTATGTTAAAATATTTGAACTCAGCAAACACAGAAATGTTCTTAAAATGTTTTTTTTCAAACCTTTTAATAACATTTAAATGTCGGGTTATATAAAGGTCATGAAAACGTTTTTAAAACGTTATTGAAAATATTTTGGGCAAACATTTTTCGCAAAATATTTTTTCAACCCCAAAATAACATTTTGTTTAGAATGTTTTGTATCAAGTTTTCAAGAATGTTTTTGGAATGTTATTAAAACGTTTTTATACCCATTATATAACCCGACATTTAAAGGTTTTCTGTAAAACATTTTTGTTTGCTGAGCGGTAGATTATCAAAAATGTTTTTTAAGGTTATGAAAACGTTTTATACTCTTAATATACCCTTTATATAACCCGACATTTAAACGTTTTCTGACGACCTTTTATAACCTTTTGCGAATGATGTCGAAAACGTTTTGTGCTTGCTGGGAAATGAGAGATGGGCACCCGTCCTGTAAAAATGATGTGGTACATATGTCCACGCTTTAAGCTACTACCTGTCAACATTGGCCCTTAATATCAACAACCAACAAAGTGTGTCTTTATAAATGATTTCATTTGAACAAAACCAAAATATAACTCACGATTGACGGTTTCGCCTATCATGGTCGATAGGCATCATCAGAATGATGGTAGTTGATCCTTACTTCCGGTTGGACGAATCCCGGCCGACGAGGGTGTTTTATCAGCCAGGAGAGGATCATACACGTGACTAAGGAAGTGGGCCCCCTCGTCTCTGTTCATGACGTTCGGGCCTCGTCTCCTGATCCAAATGGATTCTTTGATTCTTCTTGTATTTGCATCGCACTCTTTGCACAAGATCTTAGCATTGTCCCAATTGATGACATGGTTTTGTTGGACCGCATGGTCCGCAATAGCGGACTTAGACTGTTCACTCGCTGATTGCTTGCGCGATTGTCGAGTATAGTTGGTTTTTGTCTTTGACACCCTAGCCGTTTCTTTTTGGTGCTCATTCAGTCTAGTTTCAAATTTGCGGCCCGTCTCCCCCACGTAGGAGTGTTTACAGTTAGTGCATGGGATCTCATATACGCAGTCGGTGGTACTGAGTGGGTCAACTTTGTCTTTAGGATGCACTAGCATTTTACGGAGAGTGGTGTTCGGTTTCATGGCTGTCGCTATACCATGCTTTCTGAAGATTCGATTGGCTTTCTCTGCGAGTCCCTCTACGTACGGGATCACAACAAGTCCCTTTGTCTGATTTGCACTGTCTTTCTTGGTGTTAGACTTGCTCTGACTCTGTTTTTTCACCATTTTATCTTTGACTTGTTTGAAAGTCCAACCAGGGTAGCCACAGCGCCCGAGCGCCTGCTTGATCTCTTCTTCTTCCTGCTTCTTATCCTCCTCTTCTGTAACTATACTATTCATTCTATCAAGGAGCGTGCGGATAACACCCAGTTTATGGTGGATGGGGTGGTGGGACTCAAAGTTAAGGTACTGGTCGGTGTGGGTGACCTTCCTGTATACTAACAACTTAACCGAGCCATCCGCTTTCCGAACAATTAAAGTGTCAAAAATGGAATTGTGCCTTCATGTTCTTTCTCATAAGTGAACTGTATGCTTCCTGTGGGGTCGCTTTGATTGAGGTGGTCGGTGAGATTGTCTACCTGGTCTTTTTTAACAATCTCTAATATGTCATCGACATATCTCTTCGTCCAACCGGAAGTAAGGATCAACTACCATCATTCTGATGATGCCTATCGACCATGATAGGCGAAACCGTCAATCGTGAGTTATATTTTGGTTTTGTTCAAATGAAATCATTTATAATGTTTACCAACAAACCTGATGAATCTATTTAGTAACAAAGTGTGTCTTCTGATGGGTCAATTTTGTCATTAAATTTATTCATGTATTTAGTTTATTTGAAGAAGTCATGACAAAGAACGATTGAAGCCTGCATAGCTGTAAAAAGACGCTCAAAGCATGCCAAAGTTTAAATCCTAAAATAACTGCTGAAAATACTCACCGGAATATAATATTTGAATTTGACTACGAAAGACACGCGGTAAAGTGGAAACTAAAACTGATTGCGTACACATCTTTGTAATAAAAAAGAAAAATGTGCGCGTGGGAATAACTTTAATAAAAGAATTGAGGAAATGTCTGATATATTCAAGAAATCAAGGTTGTCGAGAGTTACATGGTTTCTAGCATTATAAATCAAACCTCCTAATATTGCGCAATCCGTGTAGCAACATTGTACGTTGAAAACGAATGCTAGTAGCGAGAGGAAACGTCACACGATGAAATGTTTCCTCCAAGCTGGGAAAAGTAAACTCTTTCCAGCTCCAAGTATAATCATATATTCATCATAAACTATCAATAGCTTGAAGCTGTCTTGCTGGTGATATATATCTGTAGTCGTTTTTAGTTCTGATCTCTCATCTTATTTCAAAATTTAACATTTTCACCGAGGGCTGAATAAGCTAAGCGAGTTGCTGACAGAAAGTTACTAAAAGCCGCTTAAAATACGTTCTTTGAGAAACAATAAGTCACAAAGATTCACTACTGGTATAGTATGAAAGTATGAAACCGTTCTTGATACTAGGATTATATTATACATTATTCAATCCGACATAAACGATGATTTTTGGATAAACTTGATATATTTGCATAAAACATGATGAATGTAATTATTGGTAAAGCAGCCTAAGCTTTCAAGCGATTAATTCGACGCGATCGGCTAATTATTGCCAAATAATTGCCTTAATCTTCATATATCCCAGTCCTACGGAATTCATATTCAAATTATCTCCTCAACAAATGTGATGTATTTAAAGCACTGTTACTTGTTGGTCAAATTAAAAGTAGCTTTTGCTCCCAGGGTGTATTAAATTATATTCTAATTTTAATCCTAAGTATTGTCATCACCTCATATTGTCGACTGTGTTTACAATGTTTGGCCCTTGTTACAAAAAGGTTAGAATATTTGTTGAAGAAATGTTCATGTTTTTTTCTTACATAAAATATAGTGAGTAGGGCCACGGGAACCAAAACCCTCTGTTTTGTCAAAGAAATTATGTCCCCATAGCATAAATATTGATTAAACCTTGCAGAACATTAAGTTAAATCGTGCGCAGAAATATGATTTTATTTTTAGAACTGGTAAGGGAAGGCGAAATGTCTGCTATGTTTTTTCATTCTAGAGCTGTCGCGTTTTTATTTGGTCCGGGAGGACAGAAATCACGCTTATAATGTTATTATGCCTCAAAAGCACCACAATCAAAAACGTATTTATATTCTCCTTGGAAATCTAAAAATACTACACGTACTGGTGCCACTTCGTAACCGAAAACAAACATTTAATACCAACAGTAGCACTACAAACAGAATGACGCGCGTTTTTGTCAATACAATACGTTCAGGCTGTTTGCGATGCCAACATAGAGGAAAACATGTGTATCTATATATCAAGGAACCACTTCTCCACAATCTGCATTAGCCGTGAGACATGTACATTATGATTATAATGTAATATCCAGGATAGAGCACTGCAACCCTTAGTGGTTTCCATTTGAGATGTAGTGCATATTTTCTAAAGTACTACCTGTCATCAATAACCCCTAATATCAAAAACCAACAAAGAGTGTCTTCTTGGTGTCTTCTGATGGGACAAAATTGCCATTTAAAATTATCCACGTATTTTACGAAATCAAAGAACGATTGAGGCATGCATAGCTGTAAAAAGGTGCTTAAAGCATGCCAAGATTTAAACCACAAAACAAGTGGCGATGGGATATGATATAACAATAAGGACAGTAAAAGAAGAAGAAAATGCTCATGGGAATATAACCTTTGAAATGGCTAGCGAAAGACACGCAGTAAAGAGGAAAGTCAAACTGATTGCGTGTACATCTTTGGAATAAAAAACAAAAATGTTCGCGTTGGAATAACTTTAATAAAAGAATTGAGAGGAAATGTCTGATATATTCAAGAAATCATGGTTGTCGAGAGTTACACGGTTTCTAGCATAGTATATCAAACCTTAATAATTGCGCAATCCTTGTACACTGAAAACGAATGCTAGTAGCGAGAGGAAACATTACACGATGAAATGTTTCCTCCAAGATGGGAAGAGTATAATGATAACGACAATATTCATCACAACTATCAATAGCTTGAAGCTGTCTTGCTGGTGATATATATCTGTCGTCGTTTTTAGTTCTGATCTCTCATCTATTATTTCAAAATTTAACATATTCACTGAGGGCTGAATAAGCTAAGCGAGTTGCTGGTAGAAAGTTACCAAAAGCCGCTTAAAAATAAGTTCTTTGAAAAACAAGTCACTAAGTTTGATAGTGTGAAACCGTTCTTGGTACTAGGATTATATAATACATTATTCAAACCGAAATAAACGACGATTTTTGGATAAACTTGATATATTTGCATAAAACATGATGAATGTAATTATTCGTAAGCGTTTGTAGTAATAGCAGCCTAAGCTTTTGAGCGATTAATTCGACGCGATCGGCTGAGTTTTTCCCAAATCTCTTAATCTTGATAACTCCCAGTCTTTTGGAAATAAGATTCAAATAATCTCCTCAACAAATGTGATGGATTTAAATCACTGCTACTTGTTGGTTCAATTAAAAGTAGCTTTTGCTCTCTACTCAGCGTGTATTAAATTATATTCTAATTTTAACCCAAAGTATTGCCATCACCTCATATTGTCGACTGCGTTCACAATGTTTAGCCGTGTTACAAAAAGTGTTATAATATTTGTTGAAGAAAGGAAGAGACTTTAATGCTTTTTTATACAAATAAAGTGAGGAACGTATAAAATT
This sequence comes from Amphiura filiformis, assembly GCF_039555335.1. Taxonomy (NCBI): domain Eukaryota; kingdom Metazoa; phylum Echinodermata; class Ophiuroidea; order Amphilepidida; family Amphiuridae; genus Amphiura; species Amphiura filiformis. The sequence continues at coordinate 29,676,801 of NC_092643.1, forward strand.
AAAAAAAGAATGAGAGCGACGGAAACCAAAGCAAAGATGTCCTCATTCGCTATAGCATAAACATTGATTAATCCTTGCAGCATAACACACCCGGGGGATAAAATGTTAAGTTAAATCGCACAATATGATTTTATTTGTAGAAAATTTCATATTCTTCTTCTTTCATACACTAGGATCCACAACATGCTCATCTATCAAGGGCACAGTTCTTTAACCCCAATACATTTGTACATTCATTGAATGACCTTTAAAAATTTGGGTACTAAAACTCATACTCTGCAACTTGAGGTCAAATTTTGCACAATGATTGTTTAATTGAGGTTATTGAACTATGCCATTGGGATGAGGCCATTCTGGTCCATGGCTATTATCAACACCAACTTGTTCTCACCAATTCGGTATAATATTTCGTGTGTTAACTCTGTTTGCCTCAATAAAGCTGGATAACATTAAAGGCAGAGTCTTAACATAATATTTTTCAATCGTACTTGGGTAATGCTATTGTGTGCGACAATAATTAGCTCCTCATTTTTGTCGAAAACTTCGACAATAGTAAATTGTATCTGATATCTTTTGGTACAACACCAATCTTTGTTTACCTCATTAAAGCTGGATAGAATCAAAGGCAGAGTGTTAACATAATATTTTTCGATCGTACTTGTGTAATGCTATTGTGTGCGACAATAATGACCTCCGATTTTTTGCCGAACCCTTAGTAAATTGTATCTGATGTCTTTTGCAGATATATTCAAACTCAATTATATTTTCAAAGACTCGTCAACCTTAATCAGTAAACCTGATGATGTACCGGACAAAACGTCGTGTCAATTAAGCTCTATTTGATTTAATTTGGTACTTTTCACTAGCAATCACTTGAAATCAAGTTAAACTTGATTTAACTTGATTGTTTGAAATAACAATCAGTTTAAATTAATGCTTTTATTTTGAATCTAAACAACTAAAGGCAACCTGGTAAGACATGCAGTGTTTACGTATTACGTATAATTACCATCATGCCTATTATGGCGTGTATATTGTAATTATGTGTTGGATTCAATAACATTTATTTTTGTAAGCATTTTTAACTGTATTTCTACGGACATAATCATTTCTTTCCTGAGGGTTTTTACTTATGTTTGTGTTTTCTAATAGCTTCAAGCTCTATAGTGATGATGATGTCTACTTTCTGAAATATTATTGTATTTTTACATAAGTGAAGAATACTTGACATTCTAATAAAACAATAATTTGTAGATGAATTGTTAATCTAAATTAGGTTTACCAACCAAGCGTAAATCATTTGTTATGTTGTTCAAATGGAACCAGGAATCATGTAGACACAATTTTTGGAATGTGCTTTAACTCACGTAAGCATCCGGAAAAAGGAGCGATGTACGAGCACGAGCTGTGCAATGATGATTCAATTATCCATATAATTATTGTCAGCGTAAGGGAAAGGTACGACTGGACTGATAAAGGCTTGGGTTTAGCATTTATTTGGCAACCTTATTGTACGCTATTTTAATACTAAAATCAACCATATTTACAAACATTATGCTTTTGACATTTCTTGTGAAATAAAGTTAACTCCTACCAATCTGGACTGTAATTCCAGTTTAGTTCAGCACATTCGTTTATCTTTTTGGACTATCAATCACGCATTACGAGGATGAAGCGTGGGCTAGATTAAATTGGGGTTGAATGACCTTCACAGAAATATTACATAAGGTCTTCAAATTCCTTAACCTACCAATTTTATTATTATTTTTACACTTTTGCTGGGAACACTGACAGTACCTTCAACTGCTGGTGTAACATTCCCATATCACTTCCATTTATTCGTATTTGTGATGAATATTGTACACTGCCTCTAAACAAATATTTCCAAGATACTGGATGTAAGTGAAAGTACACGTAATCTTATCGCGCGTGCTTACATGTATTTTATTACCATCTATAATTTCTTAAGCTCTATACTAAGAGGCAAACAGAAGTACAGATAGTTTTCTTATTTGTCTAAAGTGTTTTACAAGTATCTTTTTACGAATGAAGCGTACGACTTACCGTCCTTGCCCGTATTATTTTGCACAAGGTCATATTCACACGCTTGAAGTCGCGTGAGTATACACGAGAAATAATACTTAAAAAGAACTTGGTAACACATTTTAACGAATACTTAACAGTGTTAAATGACAGATGCTGGTAAATAATGTTGGTGTATGTAAAGAGAATGTTTATCTTGCCTATACTTGCTACTTGACACACTTCGTCCATTCGTCCTAAATCTGTCTCTTAAGTAAAAACACATATCTTCTTTGATAATTTGTACCGGTTACTGCATTTTACTTTCGGACGAATCTGGCTCAAAACCGTTCAAAAATATCTACTTACCAATATGTTTGTTTGTTTTGTTTGTTTGTTTGTTTGTTTGTTTTATTTCTTCTTTAACCTGGGATACACCGGACACTCAATCAGTTGAAAACACAATTAATCGCGTTCGTCCTTGAGGCCCAGGGAAGTCCATCTACTAAAAGGTTTTCACAGTGTTTAAAGAAGATACTTATTCCATCTTCTCGACGCATATCATCCTAAATATGTCCTCCCGAGTAGAGTAAAACCACAGTATCTTCTTGAATGATTTGTACTGGATTCTGCATTTTACTTTCGAACCAATCTGGCATAAAATCATTCAAAAAACATCTGCTTACAAATCCGTCTACTAAAAGGTTTTAGTGTTAGGTGTGTAAAGAAGATGTTTATTTTACCTTAGCTTTTGAAATGGCTAGCGACAAATATCGTCCTAAATCTGTCCTTCAGAGTAAAACCACAGTATCTTCTTTGATAATTTCTTGGATACTTCATTTTACTTTGGGATCAAAACATCTGCTTCCCGAATAAAAGTATATGCTTTCTTATTAACTGGTAGATACAACATTTTTAGCAAATAAATTGGGATATTCCAGTTGGAATCCATACACTCCCTATATGGAAGACTTGGCCCTAATCTTCCACACAGAGGATGTAGATTTGAAATGGAGTCACCCATTCAGGTAACCCAAATTGAAATTCACACTCCCTGCGAGAAAACTTACGATTACGTCTTCCATAGAAGGGGTATAGATTTCAAATTGTAGCTTCTTCAAAACCACATGCCTCGTAAGATAAAGCACTATATCTGCTATGTTTTTCATTCCAGAGCTGTCGCGTTTTTATTTGGTCCGGGAGGACAGAAATCACGCTTTATAATGTTATTATACCACAAAAGCACCACAATCAAAAACGTATTTATATTCTCCTTGGAAATCTAAAAATACTACACGTACTGGTGCCACTTCATAACCGAAAACAAACATTTAATACCAGCAGTAGCACTACAAACAGAATGAAGTGCGTTTTCGTCAACACAATACGTTCAGGCTGTTTGCGATGCCAACATTGACGAAAACCTGTGTATCTATCAAGGAACCACGTCTCATGTAATATCCAGGATAGAGCACTGCAGCCCTTAGTGGTTTCCATTTGAGATGTAGTGCATATTTCCAGTCTAAAGTACTACCTGTCATCAATAACCCCTAATATCAAAAACCAACAAAGAGTGTCTTCTTGGTGTCTTCTGATGGGACAAAATTGCCATTGAAAATTATCCACGTATTTTACGAAATCAAAGAACGATTGAGGCATGCATAGCTGTAAAAAGGTGCTCAAAGCATGCCAAGGTTTAAACCACAAAACAAGTGGCGATGGGATATGATATAACAATAAGGACAGTAGAAGAGGAAGAAAGTGCTCGTGGGAATATAGCCTTTGAAATGGCTAGCGAAAGACACGCACCAAAGAGGAAAGTAAAACTGATTGCGTGCACATCTTTGGAATAAAAAAGAAATATATTCGCTAGGGAATAACTTTAATAAAGGAATTCGTCGGCTGTATTCCATAGTGGCGTATAGTGATTTTTGGTCATTTTTTTGAAAATTGGCACATATGTTTTTAATGATGTTCTCTTTCGTTTTTTCTAAGTCTCATCAGTCATAATTAGCTAATTAATTAGTAATTAATTAATTAAATGTGGCGTATAGTTACAAAGTGACATTTTTGTATTCCATAGTGGCGTATCGACCATACGCCACTTTTTATACACATTTTATAATTATGAAATATCGGCAAAATGAAAAACATCGTATGTCATAGTGGCGTACACGTATCGGACCTATACGCCACTATGGAATACGAACGACGAAAAGTAACGCCATAGGGATTACACGGCGACCGAGGTGGCGTACGGTTAACGTTAGGTTAGGGTATTGCGTTTTGTTCGTTTTCCATAGTGACGTATAGTTTTATTTCCAGTTTGCCAGCAATAGTATGTATTTATTTCTTTTGAAAAATATATAACAATAAAATCTATTTAGTTTACTACAGAAATTTCACATCATTTACAAAATATAATGAATGTCTGATTTACACAACTCGATTTGAAATTGGCATTTCTTCAAACCCGATTTTCTCGAAAAGTTGTTTATTCGCGGCGCCCCACTATACGCCACTATGGAATACGGACGACGAATTGTGGAAATGTCTAATATATTCAAGAAATCATGGTTGTTGAGAGTCACACGGTTTCTAGCATTAAAAATAAAATCCAACCTACTAATATTGCGCAATCCGTGTAGCAACATTGTACGCTGAAAACGAATGCTAGTAGCGAGAGGAAACATTACACGATGAAATGTTTCCTCAAAGCTGGGTAGAGTATAATGATAACGACAATATTCATCACAACTATCAATAGCTTGAAGCTGTCTCTTGCTGGTGATATATATCTGTCGTCGTTTTTAGTTCTGATCTCTCATCTTATTTCAAAATTTAACATATTCACTGAGGGCTGAATAAGCTAAGCGAGTTGCTGGAAGAAAGTTACCAAAAGCCGCTTAAAAATAAGTTCTTTGAAAAACAATAAGTCACTAAGTTTGATAGTATGAAACCGTTCTTGATACTAGGATTATATAATACATTATTCAAACTGAAATAAGCGATGATTTTTGGATAAACTTGATTTATTTGCATAAAACATGATGAATGTAATTATTCGTAAGCATTTGTAGCAATAACAGCCTAAGCTTTTGAACGATTAATTCGACGCGATCGGCTGAGTTTTTCCCAAATCTCTTAATCTTGATAACTCCCAGACTTTTGGAAATAAGTTTCAAATAATCTCCTCAACAAATGTGATGCATTTAAATCACTGCTACTTGTTGGTTCAATTAAAAGTAGCTTTTGCTCTCTACTCAGCGTGTATTAAATTATATTCTAATTTTAACCCAAAGTATTGCCATCACCATTATTGTCGACTGCGTTCACAATGTTTAGCCCGTGTTACACAAAAGTGTTATAATATTTGTTGAAGAAAGGAAGAGACTTTAATGCTTTTTTTATATATATAAATAAAGTGAGGAACATTATAAAAAAGAATGAGAGCGACGGAAACCAAAGCAAAGATGTCCCCATTCGCTGTAGCATAAATATTGATTAAACCTTGCAGCATAACACACCCGGGGATAAAATACTAAGTTAAATCGCGCTTAGAAATATGATTTTATTTTTAGAAAATGTCATATTCTTCTTCTTTCATACCGTCACCAGCTATTATCAACACCAACTTGTTCCCACCAATTTGGTATAATATTTCGTGTGTTAAAGCTGGATAAAATCAAAGGCAGAGTGTTAACAAAATTTTTTGTTCAATCGTACATGGGTAATGCTTGTGTGCGACAATAATTATCTTCTCTTTTTTGTCGAAAACTTCGACAATAGTAAATTGTCTAAGATTTCTTTTGCAGATAAATCCCAACTCAATTATCTTTTTAAGACTCGTCGACCTGATTCAGTCACCTGATGATATCCGATGGATATCCGATGGATATCAATGAAGCGTAAGTTCCAGTATTTTGATTTAATTTTGTACTTTTGACTACATTTTGTAGCAATCACCTGGTAAGGCATCAGTATTTTATTATGTATAATTATCATCATATTATGTATATGGCGTTATATATCGTAAGTATGTCACGGGGAATTCAATAACATTTTATTGAGCATTTTAACTGTATTTACTACAGACATTATCATTTCCTTCCCAAGGGTTTTTTTTACTAACTTTTGTGGATACAAATAATTTCAAGCTCTGGAGATGATGTCTGTTTTCTGTAGCACATTCAAAACCACCTGCCTCCGAAGATTAAGCACAATATCTGCTGTTTTTTATTTTACAGATTCCACGTTTTCGCTTGGTCAGAGAGGGCAGAAATCACGCTTTAATCTTAGTACGACACAAAGGCACCACAACCAAAAACGTATTTACATTCTCCTTGAAATCTAGAAAAATAAAGTACTACACGTACTGGTGCCACCAAAAACAAACATTCTACACCAGCAGTAGCACTACAAGCAAAATGACGCACGTTTTTGTCAACACAATACGTTCAGGCTGTTTGCGATGCCAACATTGAAGAAAATCTGTGTATCCATCAGTATGACCACGTCTCCACAATATACACTAGCCGTGGGACAGGTACGTTATGATTATAATGTACTGTCCAGGGTAGAGCATTACAGCCCTTAGGTTATTCCTATGTGCTGCATATGTCCAGTTTAAACTACTATATGTGTAGCTGTCAACAATGACCCTTAACATCAAAAACCAACAGAGAGCGATCCAGTGATGGATCAAAATTGGCATTGCATTTATTGAGGCCGGCATAGCTGTCAAATTTAAGTCAAGGTGTTCAAAGCATGCCAAGCTTTAAAATACAAAATAACTGCCGAGGTGATATAACAATAAGGACAGTGAAGGAAAATATGCTCATGGGAATATAGCCTTTGAATTAGATGACGAAAGACACGCACTAAAGAGGAAACTAAAACTGATTGCGTGCACATCTTGGAGTGAAAAACAAAAATGTTCACGTGGGAATAACACAATTGAAGAAATGGCTGCTATATTCAAGAAATCATGGTTGTCGCAAGTAATACGGTTTCTTGTTATATCATAGTAAATCAAACCTAATAATTGCGCTATACATGTATAAGCATTGTACGCTGCAAACGAATGCTAGTAGCGAGAGGAAACATTATACGATGAAGTGTTTCCTCTAAGTATAATGAAACGACAATAGTCAACATAAACTGTCAATAGCTTGAAGCTGTCTTGCTGGTGATATATATCTGTCGTCGTTTTTAGATCTGATCGTTCATCTTATTTCGAAATTTAATATATTCACTAGCGTGCTCTTTCGAGCTGAATAAGTAAAGCGAGTTGTTGGCAGAAAGTTACCAACATGCGCTTAAAATAAGTTCTTTGAAACAAATTTGTGTTCAATAGAATCACTATTGGTATAGTATGAAACCGTTCTTGATACTAGGATTATACATTATTCAAACCGACATAAATGATGAATTTTAGATAAACTTGATATATTTTGCATAAAACATGATGACTGTAATTATTCGTAAACGTTTCTAGCAGCATAAGCTTTTGAGCGATTAACTCGACGCGATCGGTTGAGCTTTTACCAAATCCCTTAATCTTGGGATCTCTCAGTCTTCCGGAGTTCAGATTCAAATAATGTTCTCAACTAATGGAATGTATTTTAACATTAAGCACTGCTACTTGTTGGTTTCAATTAAAATGAGCTTTTGGTCTCAAGGACAATGTTTCAATACATTCTAATCTGAACCGAAAGCTTGGTTACATATTGTCGAATGCCATGACAATGGTTTATCATGTGTTGCAAAAAGTGTCACCTCGTTTATATATTGACTTTGGTTCACAGAGAAGTGATTTTAATTTTGAGCACATGAACGCAAATTGAGCATTAATATCTCATGCTAAAAATTTCGACAACAGTCAATTGTATCCGATCTCGTTTGCAGATATATCCCAACTCCATAATCTTTTTACAGATGACGATTTATCTCTTATCTAATGACACCATCTCCGTCACCGATTGGTTCTCGTAGATTTATGATTAACCGTTCCTCACACACGGATGTCGTGTGTCATCTCAGTAAATCTCTGCAAATCGATTGAAGATTTGTTTATATTTAGCGATAAGTAGCGCTTAGCGCTAAATGTCAACTGTTTCTTTCACGTACATATCAGTTAGACTTTACCAAAAAGACTTCAACGAGTTACCATGAGAATAAATTAAATAAAACTCTTGCGTGGCAACATTTCTGCAAGCTCCTTTTAAAAACAAATTATAATGAAACAGAATAAATGAAACAAACGTAGATAAATAAAATAAAATAAATTAGCTTTATGGTGAAAGAAGAGCCCTAATTTAGAGACTTGAGGAATGTATAGGGTGCACAACTTCTAAGTTCCCTCTAATGCTTTTTAAAAAAATCGAAAATTATTTAACGAAATGTAAAATTGTAAAAAGTTATGAGTAACCTTATTTGTCACACATCATTGCGTTTGAGTTGAGTTTTAAAAGTTGCACCTGAGTCCATAGGAGTCAATTGTCAAACAATACAGTATGTTAGGCCTGTCCATGTGTTTGTAATGGAAATAAACTATTTGTCCTCCTGCACTATTGACAAGTGCATTGCAACGTCGCCGCATGCTGTTTATTAAATTCCGGACCCGTTGCTCATGTTGCTGGTCCATGTTGTTACATACATGTTGGACTGCTCGGGTTAGCTCTGGCATTGTTGTGTTTTCATTGATAACATATCCCTTCCATTTATCATTAAAAAGAAAAGAATTAAACACCTGCTTTGCTTTTGAAAAAGAAGAAGAAGAATACCAAAGATTAAGTTTTCTTTTACAAACACATGAATATCCCTGGCCTACTGTATTGTTTGAGAATTCAGTCCTATGGACTCAGATGCAACTTTTAACACTGTTTAAAACGGTCTCTTTATTTTACATAATGAACCATTATGACTGAACGCAATGACGTGTGACGCTGAAATTTGGTCCACATGTGTAAAACAAATAAGGTTACCCATATCTTTTTACAAATTTGCATTTCGTCAAATATTTTTCGATTTATTTTAAAAAGTATTTGGGGGGGGGGGAACTTATAAGTTGTGGACCCTATACGCTGGCGAAGTTACGTAATAAATCCGATTAACTACCATAGCAATAGGTGAAAACAATTTTGAACATATCGCGCTGCACTACAAGCAGATTGAACTAATCACCTGTGTATATCTGCAATCATAGATTGAACACAATACTGGTCTTTTCAAAGATACTAATCTTACAGGTGCAAGTGATCAACATGATATGGTTCAATGCAGAGGTACCGCGTGAAAGTATCAGTGCAGCGCGGTATATTCAAAAATTGTTTTCACCTATTGCTATGGTAGTTAATCCGATTATTACGTAACTTCGCCAGCGTATACTACTACTTTTTCTATGCTATGTTACCTTTTGTTACCTATGTATTTCTTATGCGAACCAACATCAGCACAGCCTCGCCTTAGTTCCTCAGTTCCTTTATTATGACACTTTTAATAGCTAAAGGGAATGACATTTTATTTTTAAGAAATAAATTGTTTCGTCAAAAAGCATTCGACTCTTAGTGTATATAACAACAATAAATTGATAAATCTCAATTGTTGAATTTCAGTCGCAGCTAGCGACCAGAGTATAAATTCCGCATGAACATGATAAAATGCTGACATTTAAAGGTCATGTGCGTTAAAAGGGAAGTAACCCTGTTGCATACACTAACGTGGAAAAGGAAAAGAAATTGGCTCTAGTTTTAGGCATTTATGAGTGACAGTCAATATCAGACGACAAGTTGATAGGTTCGTTGGAATGAAAAAAAAACTTGCTTAGTAACACTAGTTAAAACATTTGAGGGATTGTGGGGTTAACAATGATGATTGATTCACGTGTATCTGAATTTAAATGTTAATGTATAAACACGGTTTTTTAATGGCATATAGAACTGTATTAATTTTTAAGCAAAGTTGAACACTGATGGCGCTGTTTATCTTAAATCTTTTGTACATGTTTTGAAGGGGTAGACATTTGTATAATGACATAAAAACATCAGAAAAATAAGTAACAAATAGCAAGGAATTTTTTTATCATTAAATGAAAGGAATAACTCATATTATTGGGCTAAATTAAACATAAACTATATGTAAATAGCGCCCTCAATTTGCACACAAATATGCAACTCGTAGAATAAAAATTACCACAAAAAGGCAGAAACAGATGAAATATTTGATAAAGACAGAACAATCTCTGTTAAAAATGTGTATATTAGTATGACAGCTGCTGGTATTGTCCAGGTCTGGAATTGAAAAAAAAAAAAAATGTTCACATCAAACAACCGTGTGAAAACACTTTTAGGTGAATTAATGTTTCAATAATGTGAAAGGCGCAACTAGCGATTTATTATCAGGATAAAATATTTAAAATGGTTGGCCAGTAATGATTCATTTTGCCCTGCGGTTCTGCCTGAATCCTAGCATAGCTTTGAAAAGGGAATAGCGCGACTTGTCAATAACATAATTCACATTAATATAGAAACACCCACTTGAGAGAGCAATTTGAAAGACATGGAAGTAATACGCAATATAGAAACACCCACTTGAGCGAGCAACAGGATAGAAGGCAGACAAAGTCATATGCCCGAATCCTAGCATAGGTTTTAAAAGCGAATAGCGCGACTTGTCAATAACATAATTCACATTAATATAGAAACACCCACTTCAGAGAGAAATACGAAAGACGAGGAAGTAATATACATTATAGAAACACCCACTTGAGCGAGCAACAGGATAGAAGGCAGACAAAGTCATACGAAATACCGCCAATTACTGACAAGATAGATTATCCCGAACGAATTTATGTATGGGCACACAATAGCTCAAACCGAGACAGGCGAGAATTTATGTATGAGCACACAATAACTCAGCCTGAGACACTATAGTCACAATTTATTGTGGTACTAAATCAGCCACAAAACCAGACGTATCAGTGTTACTTACTCCAGATTTCAGAAAAATATACAATAGCTTTGTTTTCGAATTAACAAAAACAATTTTTCTGTTTTGCCTGAGTCGGTATTAAAAGTTAAGACTCCATATTCAAACCAATATTTATTTTCAAAAAAGAACTAAAATAAACCTTTTTTAGAAAGATTCCAGCAAGGTATGCCAACTTGATATGGGGAACAAGACAAAGACAAGATCAAAACTAATGCAGTATGTAAACCATGTATGGTTGTGTACACTGAAACTGCACAATTTAAAACCACAGGCATAGTACTTTTGTGTGCGTATAATATTCTCCTACCAAGTCTCCTACAAGTCTGTTAATTTACTGACTGTTATTTTGTTTACGTTAAACTGAAGGATTAGGGAAAACAGAATAATATCTTTCTAATTCCAAAAAAAATGTATGCGTCAGTAGATCATTCGCTGTGTGTTCAAAAAGGTAAATTACCAACATAAAGGGAGAGTTCAACACTTGTCAATTTTGTTGTGATGTATACTAATTTACCAAAATGTTTTTCCCATTAGGAAATTGATACACACACACACAATAGAAGGTTAGCCGTATGTACACTGAGCCGATTTAAATATATGTATACAATTACATACAAACCTAAAAGTAATGTGGTTTTTCCACTTCCTGGATGCCCACGTAGAATTCAATGTTAATATTAAAGCCATAACAACGTGTGATTTGCATAAATAATAGATTCCTGTTTAAATGATAGTTTTACTGATCACATTGTCCTCGTTTAATTTCGTGCCAAACAAATGAGGTAAAGTGAAGAAAATTGCTATTTCATTCCAGCGTCTACAATGCGTGTATTATTATCATGATGATTGGCGGAGCTTCACGTAGCTGGGATATATGAACAAGACGTATGACGAAAGGCGATATGCACGCAGTTTATACGTCACTGATTCAGCGACTGTATGCACGAGTATGCACTAGATGTATTTAGCCATCACTCGATAGGTGAGCTCTGAATAAAACCGGAGACTCCGGATTTATTATAAAAAAATAAATTTTACTGTAATTAAAGCACTTCAGGCTTAGTCTTTCACGTGGTATTTTAGTAGACCACTGGGCATTACAATCATGTAAAAAGTAAGTAGAAATTCGAGATAAAATTAGGACGTCGCTGTGAAGCAAATCACACATTATGGCTTTAATGCAATGGATTATTTGTATTGCAAACGGTTTCAAATCGTCATAATGGTAAAAGAACATAATAATGACTACATATAGGAAACAACAGCAACAATTAAGATAACCTTTAACTAGGCAAAACGGGGGGTTTGTCTCTCAAACTCACGCGCTTAGCTTTATTATGTGAAATCAGTTTTGTGACCAGCCCAATTTGGGATTTCTTGAGTTGTGAAAATAAAAAAATGAACAGACAAAATTACCTCAAAATATGCACACATACCCACAACGTCCCTACCACCCCACCCCACCCACAAAAGAGATATCGCGTTTTGTAGTTTGTAATTTACTAAAACAAAGCATATTACATATTACTTTTGTGCTTAATAATTGAGAGACGAACTTTTTTTGACCTAACAACAACGTCAACAGCAACATGTCCACTCGTTAAACGTAAAAGGGTGAGACTAAAGTCATAAAATGAGATTAAAAAGAATGTTACTTTATTAAAATGTATTACGTTTCAGCTTTATAGGAAAAAGCCTAACAGCCTACGTTTTTAGAGTTCATGTATCCACCGGAAAAACATATCGATAACATACAAAATCTTCATATTCTGAAAGCTCTGTTCCTCGTCGAATTTATCTGTACTTGTAGAATTCTACAAGTTCAAAGACATTTAAAACGCATTCAACAATGCGTCATTTGATTTGCACATGCAATATTCCTTCTTAAAAGACTTTTCGGTAGTGTCAACATACAGCCTGTCTAAAAAAAAATTGTGCAAGTGAAAAGCGCCCTCTTTGGCAATTAGAAATTATACCCTTTCGTTGTTAACTAAACATATCTCGAGATTGAAACAAGCAAATTGAACAGAATAAATGGCATTTAAGAGCTAAGACTACGCCCTTGACGTTGATGCAAACATCATGTCACAACGGTATTATCTAATTGCCCAAGAGGGCACTTTTCACGTGTACAACTTTTTTTTGAGACAGGCTGTATTGTGCAAAAGTACGTGAACTTTAAGAGTATGTCTCTTATCCTCTCCACTCTCCACTGTCAAAAGTGCTAAACATTTTTTACGACCAAAAAACCTTCTTATAATGCATTTTACTTCAAACCCATATAAAACGCTTTGGAGAATGGTTAGTAGTTTATAATATATGTTATATAACTCATACAAAGATTCTTATCATTTGATTGGTCAATTACTATTGAATATTTTTTCTATTTATAAAAAAATACTATTGCATTCCGCACCGGTGCAATAGTCCATTTTTCATTGCACTGGCACGCGGCTACCCTAGCAACGCTGACAGACGCGGGCGTATATCGCGAACGGTAACCACCTCGACTCGACAATTATAGGTGTGGGTGTCGCTTCTAAAATAAATACAGTTTGTAATATTTTTGTAATTTATTTTGTTTTCCGGGTGATTTATAAAATTAAGTGGAAGATAAAGAATTTTATATGAGTTATATTAAACAAATATTGAATGTTTGTTTTCGTTCAATGGAAAGAATATCTTCATTCGCTGAAATATGAACTGTTCCGTTCAAAGCCTCGCTGAATGGAACAGTCCATATTTCACCTCATGAAAATATTCTTACCATAGTACTCATAAACATTCAATATTTGTATAATATTTCCGTTGTTACCGCATCCTAACTTTCTACTACTAACGACATGAGATTCTGAGATATCACACATCAAAAATAATTAATGATCAAGCCCACTAGTCGGATTCAAAGCTCGTTACTGCTAGTAAATAAATTATAGTTGAGCTTAATGCTAGGAACTCTCAACGTTTCTGGTTCCTCCAGTTATCCAGTGGACACCATCCTTGTGAGATTCATAATCATATCTGACAAGTTTATTGAGCTAAGGGTTCAAAGATGCAGTCTGTTTGCGATTTTATGGTGTCCTATCTCAAAGTGGTACTCTTAAGTATTATGTTTGTTATTGTAAGTTGGAGCGGAACGTTCATCCAAGTATGGTTTGATGGTGAGTGCTAATTGTAGCCGTAGGAGATATATATATATATATAGTACATTAATATGGTGAGCTTCCAATTTCAGCCATGTTAACTTGCAGTGAACTTCTTACTTATAATTAATACATTTATCGTTTCGGATGAGTCAGTGAAGCCAATAATCGCATATTCTTGAATGCCAAAGATATATCAAATGTTTTAGACGTTTTCCCCCTCATGCACATCTGAGGGAAATGACATCCTTTGGCTTGGGATCTACTTTACATAGATTAATAAAATGAATGACAGTATCTAGTATAATAGTATTACAATACAATACAATACAATACAATACAATACAATACAATACAATACAATACAATACGATACAATACGATGCAACACGATACAATACAATACAATACAATACAATACAATACAATTCAATACAACACAAGACTTTGATGTTAACACTGTGCATATTGCGTGGGTATCCGGAAAAAGGAACGACGTCATTACCTGTAAGTTTGTATATTAATATAGTACATGGTGTACATCCAGGATGTCTATGTATTTAATGTTTATCAATTAACAGTGAAAACAATATTAAGCTTTCTGCATTTTTGGAGCATAAACCGATGCCGCTTGTTTATCTAGCCGACATTGAATATCCTAGAAAGTAGAGAAGTATCCACTTTGTGATAATACTCTATAATCGCTTTAGCACCATTTTTTCCCTCTGAAAATATATTCTACCGCCTCTGGTATGGTAAAAACAACATTAATCTGTATGCAGAGCATAGTATCCAAGGCCATCGGATCTTTTAAACATTCTATCCGTGCATAGGTAAAACATGTCAATCCAACCATTAAAGCGGCATCCAGGCAATGGAAAATGTACACCCCATACTGTCAAAAAGTAGTGTTTTTGCGGTATGATGTTCCCTATATTTTGCGTCACTTGTATATCATCGTACAGTAAAAGGAGAACATATCCTGATGATCAAGATTACTTTAATATAGACAAAAATTATTTAGTTTCTAGAACTAAATATGAAGATCTAAATTGCTAAATTTGCACTCTAGAGGCGAGATGTATCAAATTCGATCTAAGATATATTTATTTATTTATAACATTCGACCGCCGCCTGGCAAAGCCCGATAGTGCTAAATTAAAGGGGTGTCAACCGAATATAACGTCCCAGCAAACACAAAAACGTTTTAAAAACATTTTAAATGTCGGGTTATATAAAGGTCATGATAACGTTTTAAAACGTTTTGTATGAAAACACACTACAACAATATTTTTAAATGTTTTCAAAAAATGTTATTGTAAACTATTTTTGCAAACATTTTTGCCAAATATTGTGTCAATACTTAAATAACATTATGTTAAAATATTTGAACCCAGCAAACACAGAAATGTTCTTAAAATGTTTTTTCAAAACCTTTTAATAACATTTAAACTCTTAATATACCCTTTATATAACCCGACATTTAAACGTTTTCTGAAAACCTTTTATAACCTTTTGCGAATGATGTCGAAAACGTTTTGTGTTTGCTGATGTGGCAGGAATATGGAAAAGGTCTGATTTGTAAAGCAGGAGGAAAACTGGAGCACCTGGAGAAAACCCTGCGAGGACGAGCAAGGATCGGCAACCGAACTCACAGGTGGCAATTCGGGGAATTGAACCTGGGCCACAGTGGTGAGACGTGAGTGGAGAGCCCACTACACTATTAACTCGTCCTTAATAAATCTTAAAACGGCTGAACCAACCTCCCTGCCGCGTTGTAGACCCATAGGGTCGGGGCCGCGATCTCCTGGGATGGTGTTGACTACCCCCTAGCTACACTGCTTGTAATTCTTGTATATCTACGACAGGTATTAGCTTAAACTTTAATCGATGTATTCGCATCTGCCGGGTGGCCTCAGTCGCAGGTGTACAGTATGGTTACACCCCGGGGGTTACACACAACCGGGATATGGATGACGATATAAAGATATAGAACGCCCCGTGGAGAAATACACGAGAATCTAAAGGAAAACATTCAGGCACATCCAGGCGAACCACTATAACTTTGCGCAATCATGATTTCCTTTTTTAATGTCAAGACTAATTAATGCATTAACAACAGTATTACTAGGTAGCGCTGACGAGTTGTCGCCAATATAGCGGGTTACCTCCTGCTAGCGGCTTGAAATTCTGAGTATCCTGTTTTGATCTCCAGGTATTCAAATCAGAAATTTTCCTTGTACATGTATGTACATAGAGCCTCCAATTTTTCAAACGTTATATCAATGAGGACCCACCCTTTAATACAGACGTTATACTAATACATACAAACAAAGGATACATCTCCCGTGGGTCTCCAGTAATCGTACCCCTAGGTGACATCGATGTCTGTGGAAGCTGATACAGACTAATCACTCAAAAGCCGCATCTTTCATCGATACCTGATGCTAGCACAGGTCATTATTCAGGGAAACATATCACTTTCAGCATGTTCAATATATCCTGTTTTGTCTTTTATAAAGATGAAAGGTAGCATTTGCTATTTCCATTATAAAAACAGGTTGCAGACATTATGGTACTTAGATGTTTACAAATAAACAATTTTTCCTCATATTACCAAAGCCGGGAAGTACCAAAGACGGGGAGAATTGAATTGGTCAAGATGTGAGACACTACTCTGGTTTGGGTTTTCAGCTGATATTTTGTGGAACAAATATATGTTTGGTACGATAGGAAATGAAACTTAATGACAAATAAACAGCATCTCTTGCCTCTCTAGCTAACTAACTACCGTAAAAAATCGATCATAAACATATGTGCCTATTATCGAGTTGAAAAAAAAAAAAAAAAATAGGGTAGTTGAAAAAGTTAAACAAACTACCCTAAAACTTCGTTCTTGTCCGTAGCAACTCGTTAGAATTATTATTAATTTTTTTACGGCAACTATCTAGCTAACTAAATTACTAGTTAACTATCTAAGTAAAGGAAAAATTCCTTCTTGTCCGAGCAACTGTTTGTTAAACTTTTTTTAATTTTTTCTTATTTTTAAATTTAAAAAAAAGTTTAAAAACTGCTGTAAAAATTCGTTCTTGTCCGAGTAACTCGTTAACAGGCACATATGCTTATCATCGAATTTTTACGGTAACTAACTAGCTAACTATCTAATTAAAGGAAAATAATAAATGAACAGGCGAGCTGTGATCAACTAAATAAAAATACAAACAAAAAAGCACAAGATAAAACATATATTATACAAAATGGCAAGGTGGGAAAAAGTAAAAGAAATAATGGCGCGCTTCGAGAACAAGACAAGATAACGTCCCAGCTGCATCCCATGCTTACAATTATAATGGGGTACGATTTCCTTTAAATTGAGACTAATATTCTTTTTTAAAAGGCAAACCGACAAATTAATTCAAAACTCTACATTACGTGACTATATTACGTTTCTGATGTTTCTTTGGAGCACATTTTATTTTTTACATTAAGAAAATGAACCTTCTTCCTACCATCTTTTTCCTGTCGTCCGCTTCCGATTTCTTAACTTCAGAATAGGTATATACTGCACTTATGTGGAAAACCATTCTAAAAGACCCTTGATAATCTAAATAAAATTTATTGCAATTTTACGGTGATTAAATTTCAAAATAGGCATATACAATTTAAGGCCCATTTAATGATATAAGTGGCAATTTGTCACACTGAATTATAATGATATCAGTGTACGCGTTAAATGTGACCCATCTCTTTGTCTATGGGGAACTTTTACCCCTCATGTGTCCAATCGAAACCGTTTGTATTTGCCTGTTTTAGGTTTCTTTATGTGTACGTGTTTTTTGTGTGAGTTTTGTTGTTGTTGTTCTTGTTTTTAACGTGTGTGTGGGCAGATGTTCGATATGGTTTTGTGGGGTGTTCGCGGGCATTTCTGACAAAAATATGCTTTTGCTATACTCCACTTGAAATAAAGGTGTCTAGAAAATTAATTTCGATTGGGGATCAATTTGAAAAATTCGTGTATTTCATACGAATCACTTTCATTATTATTATCCTTCCACATTTACTAGCCTTCGGAATATGTATCAACTGTACTTGACTGTGTGGTTATGAACTCCAAGTTGATGGTGATTAGGTTGACCAGTCTCAATAACCAAATACTTTAAAGCCTCATTTAAGACCGGCCTTTAATTGGTCATTTGTCACCTTGAGTTAAATGACGCGTTAAACGTGGCTCATCACATGACTACGGCAATGAGTCTACCCTAATTATGTGACGAGTTAAACGAAGCCGTCAAATATCTACGCATATCCTGCCTTTATACCTATACTAGTAATACTACAGCAGATTCTGTACCATCAATTCTGTATCATAACCTTTTATCTAATTTCTATAAAATGCAATGATAAAACATATCATATCTTGTATTTCCTATATTTTACCTAAAGCAATATGACATTGAAAATTGATTCCGAGTACAGAACACATTTAGAAAGGTTATACAATTGCTTTGGATCAAATGAATAAGAGGTACGTTTCGTTTTGACAATTGTCTTGTAGTTGCATTGGTCATTTTAAACACTTTTCACTATCTCCCAGATGCCTCTGGAATATTTCGGTAAAAATGCTGATGACCTTGAACTTTGAGTGCAGCTCATAATTGTGACTGGACGCGGCGAATCAGCCGTAAAGTCGGCCCCAGTCAATTTTGTTTTATTTCGTGTTTAGAAAATATATACCATAAGCTTTAAAATGGTATATCATTTGACTTCAAACGATATCCAAAAGCGGGGCTATGATTTGTTGAACTCTGTTCCTTCGACAAAATTGTATTTTTATCAGTTCTACATGTGTCTCTTTTTCTATATTTCTGGTAATAAATATCCAACTGTCATAATTGGCGGTCATTTCAAATCATCCCCAAGTCAACGAGGTTCAGAAATATCCTCTCATTGTTCATTGTTGATTATACATACCTAGACATAATACAATGCTTTGTTATCTACCACATGAACAGGATTTAGCCAAAGCAAACAAAGACAAGAACTATTCTATAGAAATAGGTAGAAGCTTATTATCCTCTTCAGCATTAGTATTATTGATTGATTGAAACAGCGTTTGATAAGATACTTGTCGCAACGAATTGATACACCTATGAATACGACCTTCACATACATTTTACACTTTAACTCAGAATACAATTTGCCGAGTTTACGGCTGATTCGCCGCGTCCACTCACAATTAAGTGAACGAAATATTATCCTTGAGGAATGAGACTGCTAAAGCATATTTGCTTTGAGTAGATTGACGTACTGTTATCTTTCGAGGGTGTCGAACCTCAAACCACTCTCAAGTTCATGCAGAACTTGAGGCCATTCAATTTAGTATCTTGTAAAGAAAACACAACCGATACAAATTAGAACACCAGATTCTGTATATGACGGTTGCATAAAATAAATGTACAATGTGTTCATTACCCAGACGAAGTCGATAGATCCATTCTACGAAACCAACAAGACTCATGTTAAAAGCTAAGCACATCGTGTGCATACTGAATTTGCTTTATGTTCTAGAAAATGTCACGGAAATTGCTTTGAATTTTATGATAAAGAGGTACATTTCGTTTTGACCTTTGTCTTGCAGAGGGAATGTTACTAATTTTTGGAATCCCTGAAATATTTCGATAAAAATGTTGATGACCTTGAAATTTGAGTGCAGCTCATAATTAAGTGAATGAAATATTATCCTTGAGGAATGAGACTGCTAAAGCAAATTTTCTTTGAGCAGATTGACGTAATGTTATCTTTCGAGGGTGTCGAACCTCAAACCACTCTCAAGTTCATACGGAACTTGAGGCCAATCAATTTAGTATCTTGTAAAGAAAACACAACCGATACAAATTGGAACACCAGATTCTGTATAACCAATATGGTGGTTGCATGGACACAACCCGTTACAAATAAGACAAAGAATAAATATTTTGGAATTGGCAAACATTCAACATATCGACTGTTATTATTGCTATGATGTATGGCTGGTACAGTTTTTACATGTATACTATCGATTCCTGTGCCACGTGTTCATTACCCAGACAAAGTCGATAGATAACCCTTACGAAACCAAGAAGACCTCATGTTAAAAACTAAGCACACCGTGTGCATATTGAATTTGCTTTATGCTCTAGAAAATGTCACGGAAATTCACGCAACAATGAACGTGGTCAATCACTCGTATCAGCATGCATGTCAGTTACTACGATTAGGGTGACACTGAGATTATCCACATAGGGAAAAGTGGGTCATGTTTCCTGAAATGTAGGTTTGTTCCAGATCATGCCTTACTTCCTATAGAAGGTAATTTAAGATGCTCTACTCCTCATCAAGGCACGAAGGTACAGGCATGTCATTTTATTATGCATGAAAGCCGTGAGGTTGAAGGATTCTGAAGCTCTTTAGTTGTGTAAACGTAGACGGATTTGGTAAATTTCCGGAATAAAGAACAACACCTTGAGGTACAACATGCTATAAGTTTCCTGCTCGCATTCCGTACTTTTAAGGTATAAATGCGACATGGTGAAGCATCAACTATGGCAATATATTATGGACTAACATTCAACATGCTGTAAGTTTCCTGCTCGCATTCCGTACCTTCAAGGTACAAATGCAAGAGGGTGAAGCATCAACTATGGCAATATATTTATGGACTAACATTCAACATATCGACTAATTAGTATTGATATGATTTCTTCTATTGCTTACAGTGCTACGTGTTTATTAGTCATTGAACAGTCAAAGTCAATAGGTGCTTTCTACGAAACTGAATGCTTTGATTAAAATCTGATCAAACCACATGTAGCTTGAATTTAGCTTTATGCTCTAGAAAATGTCACGGAAATTCACACAACAAGGAACATGGCCAGTCACTCGTATCAACATACATGTCGGTTAATACGATTAGCGTGATAATGAGATTATCCACATAGGGACAAGTGGGTCGTGTTTCCTGAATGAAATGTAAGTTTGTTCCAGATATTGCATCGTTTCCTTCAGAAAGTAATTTAAGATGCTCCACTCCTCATCAAAGCACGAAGGTACAAGTAATTGTATTATGCATGAGAGTCTTGAGCTTGAATGATTTTGAAGCTATTTAGTTGTGTAAATGTAGACGGAGTTGGTAAATTCACGGAATAAAGAACAACACCTCCAGGTGCAACATGCCATAATTTTCGTGCTAGCTTCCGTGAATGTTGGGTTAGAAAGGTATAATGCAACAAGTAGATGCGTCAACTATGACAATACATTTATGGACTAACATTGTATATATCGACTGTTATTATTATTGATATCATGTATGCTACTGGTTACTGTACTACGTGTTTATTAGTCGTTACTTAGACAAAGTAAATATGTTCCTTCTACGGAACCTAATGTTTTAATTAAAATCAGAGCACAAATATGTTGTTTGAACTTAGCTTCATGCTCTAGAAAATGTTAAGGAATTCATGCGACAAGGAATATAACTAATCACTTGTATCAATATACACAGCGTAATAATTAGATTATCCACATAGGGAAAAGTGGGTCGTGTTTCCTGAAATGTAAGTCTGTTGCAGATCTTGCCTTACTTTAGAAAGTAAATTTTAAGATGCTCTACTCCACATCAAAGCATAAAGGTACACAGAAAGTCATTGTATTATACACGGAAGCATTGAGCTTACATGATTTGGGAGCCGTTTAGTTGTGTAAATTTAGACGGAGTTGGTAATAAAATTCCCGGAATAAAGAACAATACCTCCAGGTGCAACATGCTATAAGTTTCAATGCTAGCATTCCGTACCTTTAAGGTATCAAAAATGTGGAGACAGAAAGGTATAAATGCAACAGGGTGATGCATCAATTATGGCAATATATTAATGGATGGGACAAAACTGCAGTTTAGTCAAAAGCAAACTTTGACGCATGTAATATAATAAGCCCTTTAATACAGTTATTTTAATACATACTCACAAAAATACACCTCTTTTGAGTCTTCAGTAATCTTAACCCTGAGTGACATTTATGTCTTTGCAATTTGATGCACTGTAACCACTCAAAAGCCGCATCTTTCATCAATACCTGATGCTAGCACAATTCGTTATTCTTTCAATAGATCCTGTTTTGCCTTTTGAAAGAGTGGAAGGTTGCATTTGTAATTTCTATAAGATTGTCTTTCAAAGTAAAGGTTTGGAGAACCAAAATTGATATTCATCAAAAAATATTAAAAGGCCAAAATAAGGTAGACATGGTTGGTAGCCTATACATGTAAAAGAAGATAGAACTTATGACGTTAGAAAGTTAAAATATGTATCTTCTCTGATATCCCCAAAGATGGGAATAACTTATTTGGTTAAGATATAAGGAACGAATCTGGATTGGTCTTGGAACCGATATTTTGTGTAACAAATAAATGTTTGGTAAGGTACGAAATGAAGCTTAAATTTACAGCATCCGTCTCAGTTAGTACTAGTATTTCTTTTTCAAAAGGTAAGCCGACAAACTAATTCGAAACTCTACATTACTTGACTATTTCGTATCCGATGTCTCTTGGGCTGAAAGCATATTTTTACATTTACCGAAATTTAACCACGTAAGACTCTAAAATCAGTCCGCTTCCTCCTTTCTTCGCTCACATATCCTTTTCCTGATGTCCTGTTCAAATTCTCTAGCTACAGAATAGGTTTACACTGCACTGATGGAAGTCCATGTTGACCGACTCTTTAAAATAAATATATTCCAATTTGATTGAAAGGACTATTTCAAATATAGGCAACCTACATAGTATACCTTAAAGCCCCATTTAATGGTGACCTGCAACTTGATATAAGTGGCAATTTGTCACAGTGAATTGTAATCGGTGTACGCGTTAAGTGTGACCCATCTCTATGACAAAGGTTTTTTTACCTCATTTCCTTCAGAAAGTAATATGCTATAAGTTTCCTGCTCGCATTCCGTACCTTCAAGGTACAAATGCAACAGGGCGATGCATCAACTAGGGTAATATATTTATGGACTAACATTCAAGATATCGACTATGTAGTATTTCTTTTTCAAAAGGTAAGCCGACAAACTAATTCGAAACTCTACATTACGTGACTATTTCGTATCTGATGTATTTTGGGCTGAAAGCATATTCTTTACATTTACCGAAATTGAACCACGTAAGACTCTACAATCAGTCAGCTTTCTCTCTTCTTCGCTCACATATCCCTTTCCTGATGTCCTGTTCAAATTCTCTAGCTACAGAATAGGTTTACACTGCACTGATGGAAGTCCATGTTGACCGACTCTTTAAAATAAATATATTCCAATTTGATTGAATGGAATATTTCAAATCTAGGCAACCTACATAGTATACCTTAAAGCCCCATTTAATGGTGACCTGCAACTTTATAACAGTGGCAATTTGTCACAGTGAATTGTAATCGGTGTACGCGTTAAGTGTGACCCATCTCTATGACAAAGGTTTTTGACCTCATTTCCTTTAGAAAGCAATATGCTATAAGTTTCCTGCATTAAGGTACAAATTCAAAAGGGTGGTGCAACAACTATGGCAATTATATTTCTGGTCTAACATTCAACATACCGACTATTAAATTATTGTTGATGTGATGTCTTCTAATTGGCTACTGTGCTATGTGTTTATTAGTCATTAAACAGTCAAAGGTTCTTTCTACGAAACTGAATGCCCCCTTTGATCAAAATCTGATCAAACCACATGTAGTTTGAATTTAGCTTTATGCTCTATAAAATGTCACGGTAATTCACACAACAAGGAACATGGTCAATCACTCGTATCAGCATACATGTCAGTTACAACGAGTAGCGTGACAATGAAATTATCCACATAGGGAAAAGTGGGTCGTGTTTCCTGAAATGTAAGTTTGTTCCAGATCTTGCCTTATTTCCTATAAAAAAAATTAAGATGATCCACTCCTCATTGAAGCAAGACGGTACGGGGAAGTCATTGTATTATGCACGAAAGCCGGGAGGTTGAAGGATTGTGAAGCTGTTTAGTTGTGTAAATGTAGACGGAGTTGGTAAATTTCCGGAATAAAGACCAACACATTGAGGTGCAGTATGTTATAGGTTTCCTGCTCGCATTCCGTACCATCAAGGTACAAATGCAACAGGGTGATGCATCAACTATCATGGCAATATATTTATGGGCCAACATTCAACATATTGACTATTAAAATAATTATTATTGATGTCATGTCTTCTATTGGTTTGTTACGTGTTTATTAGTCATTAAACAGGCAAAGGTTCATTATACAAAACTGAATGCTTCCTTTGATTAAAATCAGACCACATGTAGTTTGAATTTAGCTTTATGCTCTAGAAAATGTCATGGAAATTCACGCAACAATGAAAGTGGTCAATCACTCGTATCAGCATACATGTCAGTTACAACGAGTAGCGTGACAATGAAATTATCCACATAGGGAAAAGTGGGTCGTATTTCCTGAAATGTAAGTTTGTTCCAGATCATGCCTTACTTCCTTTAGAATGTAATTTAAGATGCTCTAATCTTCATCCAAGCACGAAGGTACAGAAACGTCATTGCATACACGAAAGCCTTGAGCTTGAAGGATTCTGAATCTGTTTAATTGTGTAAATGTAGCTAGACGGAGTTGGTAAATTCACGGAATAAAGAACAACACCTTGAGGAGCAGCATGCTATATAAGTTTCCTGCTCGCATTCCGTACCTTCAAGGTACAAATGCAACAGGGTAATGCATCAACTATGGCAATATATTTATGGACTAACATTCAACATGATATATAAGTTTCCTGCTCCTATTCCGTACCTTCAAGATACAAATGCAAAAGGGTAATGCATCAACTATGGCAATATATTTGTGGACTAACATTCAACATGCTGGATAAGTTTCCTGCTCGAATTCCGTACCTTCAAGGTACAAATGCAACAGGGTGATGTATCAACTATGGCAATATATTTATGGACTAACATTCAACATATCGACTAATTATTATTGATGTGATTTCTTCTATTGGTTACAGTGTTACGTGTTTATTAGTCATTAAACAGTTAAAGTCGATAGGTCCTTTCTACGAAACTGAATGCTTCCTTTGATTAAAATCAGTTCAAACCACATGTAGTTTGAATTTAGCTTTATGCTCTAGAAAATGTCACGGAAATTTACACAAGAAAGAACATATATTCAACCACTCGTATCAACATACATATCAGTTAATACGATTATCGTGATAATGAGATTATCCAAATAAGGAAAAGTGGGTCGTGCTTCCTGAATGAAATGTAAGTCTATTCCAGATCTTGCCTTATTTCCTTTAGTATTGCATGGACGAAAGTAAGTAATCAAAGATGCTCCACTCCTCATCAAAGCACGAAGGTACAGAAAAGTAATTGTACTCTGCACGAAATCCTTAAGCTTGAAGGATTTTGAAGCTATTTAGTTGTGTAAATGTAGACTGAGTTGGTAAATTCCCGGAAGAACAACACATCCAGGTGCAACATGCTATAATTTTCATTCTAGCTTCCGTGTCTAAAGGTATCAATGTTGAGTTTGATAGGTATAATGCAACAAGGTGATGCATCAACTATGGTAATACATATGGACTACATTCTACATATCGACTATTAATTATTATTGCTATCATGAGTTCATTAGTCATTACTCAGACAAAGTCAATAGGTTCCTTCTACGAAACTAAATGTTTTAATTAAAATCAGAGTACAACACATGTTGTTTGAATTTAGCTTCATGCTCTATAAAATGTTAAGGAAATGATGCGACAAGGAACATGGCCAATGACTCGTATCAATATACAGGTCAGTAATATGGTTAGCGTAATAATCAGATTATCCACATAGGAAAAAGTGAAGTATATTTCCTGAAATGTAATTCTGTTGCAGATCTTGCCTTACTTTCCGCCTTACTTAAATTAGAAAGTAAATTTTAAGATGCTCTACTCCTCATGAGAGCATGAAGGTACAGAAAATTCATTGTATGCACGAAAGCATTGAGCTTGCAGGATTTGGAAGCTGTTTGGTTGTGTACATTTAGACGGAGATGGTAATTAAATTCCCGGAATATAGAACAATACCTCGAGGTGCAACATGCTATAATTTTCATGCTAGCATTCCGTACCTTAAAGGTACAATGTTTAGTCAGAAAGGTATAGATGCAACAGTGTGATGCATCAACTAGAGCAATACATTTATGGATACATATCTCTTGAGTCTTCAGTAATCTTACCCCTAAATCTGGTACACTATAATCACTCAAAAACCGCATCTTTCATCGATACCTGATGCTAGCACAAATCATTATTCCTGGAAATATATCATTTTCAATATATTCTGTTTTGCCTTTTGGAAGAGTGGAAGATAGCATTTGTTGGTTCCATGGTAAGATTGTCTTTCAAAGTAAAGGTCTTGAGAACTAAAATTGATATCCATCAAAAAATAAAGCCAAAAGGCCAAAATAAGGAAAACATGGTTGGTAGCCTATACATGTAAAAGATGAACTTATGACGTTAGAAAGTTAAAATACGTATCTTCTTCTTTGATATCCCCAAAGATGAGAATAACTTATTTGGTAAAGATATAAGGAACGAATCTGGATTGGTCTTGGAACTGATATTTTGTGTAACAAATAAATGTTTGGTAAGGTACGAAATGAAGCTTAAATTTACAGCATCCCTTTAAGTTGGTACTAGTATTTCTTTTTCAAAAGGTAAGCCGACAAACTAATTCGAAACTCTACATTACGTGACTATTTCGTATCTGATGTCTTTTGGGCTAAAAGCATATTCTTTACATTTGCCGCAATTGAACCACGTAAGACTCTAGAATCAGTCAGCGTTCTCCCTTCTTCGCTCACATATCCTTTTCCTGATGTCTTGTTCAAATTCTCTAGCTACAGAATAGGTTTACACTGCACTGATGGAAGTCCATGTTGACCGCCTCTTTAAAATAAATATATTCCAATTTGATTGAATGGACTATTTCAAATCTAGGCAACCTACATAGTATACCTTAAAGCCCCATTTAATGGTGGCCTGCAACTTGATATAAGTGGCAATTTGTCACAGTGAATTGTAATCGGTGTACGCGTTAAGTGTGACCCATCTCTATGACAAAGGTTTTTTACCCCATTTCCTTCAGAAAGCAATATGCTATAAGTTTCCTGCTCGCATTCCGTACC
This sequence comes from Amphiura filiformis, assembly GCF_039555335.1. NCBI lineage: Eukaryota > Metazoa > Echinodermata > Ophiuroidea > Amphilepidida > Amphiuridae > Amphiura > Amphiura filiformis. The sequence goes on from NC_092643.1 coordinate 29,704,183, forward strand.
TTCAAGGTACAAATGCAACAGGGTGATGCATCAACTATGGCAATATATTTATGGACTAACATTCAACATGCTATAAGTTTCCTACTCGCATTCCGAACCATCAAAGTACAAATGCAACAGGGTTGCATCAACCATGGCAATATATTTATGGACTAACATTCAACATATTGACTATTAAATTATTATTGATGTGCTTTCTTCTATTGGTTACAGTGCTAAGTGTTTATTAGTCATTAAACAGTTAAAGTCGATAGGTTCTTTCTACGAAACTGAATGCTTTGATTGATATCTGATCAAACACATGTAGCTTGAATTTAGCTTTATGCTCTAGAAAATGTCACGGAAATTCACACAACAAGGAACATAGCCAGTCACTTGTAACAACATACATGTCGGTTAATACGATTATCGTGATAATGAGATTATCCAAATAAGGAAAAGTGGGTCGTGTTTCCTGAATGAAATGTAAATCTATTCCAGATGTTGCCTTATTTCCTTGAGTAAGTAATCAAAGATGCTCCACTCCTCATCAAAGCACAAAGGTACAGAAAAGTAATTGTACTCTGCACGAAATCCTTAAGCTTGAAGGATTTTGAAGCTATTTAGTTGTGTAAATGTAGACTGAGTTGGTAAATTCCCGGAAGAACAACACATCCAGGTGGAACATGCTATAATTTTCATTCTAGCTTCCGTGTCTAAAGGTATCAATGTTGAGTTTGATAGGTATAATGCAACAAGGTGATACATTAACTATGGTAATACATATGGACAAACATTCTACATATCGACTATTATTAGTATTGATATCATGAGTTCATTAGTCATTACTCAGACAAAGTCAATAGGTTCCTTCTACGAAACTAAATGTTTTAATTAAAATCAGAGTACACCACATGTTGTTTGAATTTAGCTTCATGCTCTATAAAATCTTAAGGAAATGATGCGACAAGGAACATGGCCAATGACTCACATCAGTACAGGTCAGTAATAAGGGTAGCGTTCGCTCGAATAATCAGATTATCCACATGAAACGTGAAGCATGTTTCCTGAAATGCAAGTCTGCTGCAGATCTTGCCTTACTTTATTAGAAAGTAAATTTTAAGATGCTCTACTCCTCATCAAACATGAAGGTACAGAAAATTCATTGTACGCACGAAAGCATTGAGCTTGCAGGAATAGGAAGCTGTTTGGTTGTGTACATTTAGACGGAGATGGTAATTAAATTCCCGGAATATAGAACAATACCTCGAGGTGCAACATGCTATAATTTTCATGCTAGCATTCCGTACCTTAAAGGTATATGAATGTTGAATCAAATGTTGACGCACGTAATATAATACGCCCTTTAATACAGTTATCTTAATAATACATATCTCTTGAGTCTTCAGTAATCTTACCCCTGAGTGACATTAATGTCTTTGCAATTTGATGCACTGTAATCACTCAAAAGCCGCATCTTTCATTGATAGCTGATGCCAGTACAATTCATTATTCTTGGAAAAATACCACTTTCAATAGATCCTATTTTGTCTTTTGAACGCGTGGAAGGTAGCATTTTGTAATTTCCATGATAACATTGTCTTTCAAAGTAAAGGTATGGAAAACCAAAATTGATATCCATAAAAAAAACAATCTTAAGAGGCCAAGATAAGGTAATGGTTGGTAGCCTATAAATCTATAAAAGTAGATAGACTTTATGACATTAGAAATTTGTGAAGATAAGAGGAATCTTATGGTATCAAAGTGGGAAGCTTATCAATCTCAAACCTCCGATATGCAGACGACACCGCACTTCTTGAAACATCAGTAGAGGACATAGAAAGATTGGCAACAGCGATATATGTAACTGGCAAAGATATGATCTCAAACTCAATGTGAAGAAAACAAAAGCTCTGATTGCAGAGCAGAGACAGAAAGAAAAGAGTACAACATCACAATAGGTGGAGAAGAAGTTCTAAGTCAACCACTTCAAATATCTGGGCTCGGTGAAAACATTCAATGCAAATTGCACGGCAGACATTAAAGTCCGGATTGGAATGGCCAAAGGAAGAATGATTGAATTTCATAATCTGTGGAATGATCGAAACCTAGCAACAGAACTCAAAATTTGCTCTCATTCTCTTTTCCTGGCGCCCTTTCCAGATTCACTAGCTACAGAATAGGTATACACAGCACTGATGGAAGTCCATATTGACCGACTCTTTATAATAAAATAAATACACTTCAATTTGGCGGTGATCAATTGGCTCTTTCCAAATAGGCAAACTAGTATACCTTAAAGCCCCATTTAATGGTGACCTGCAACTTGATATAAGTGGCAATTTGTCACAGCGAATTATAACCGGTGTACGCGTTAAGTGTGACCCATCTCAATGGCAAGGTTTTTACCTTTATTTGTCGAGTAGTTAGGCCGAGTAAAAAAAAATACATGTTTCTCGTCCGCGCCCTCCTCCTTTTTTGAAGATTTTTCAAATTTCTTTTTATTTTGTAAACTTTCAGTTATAACTTGTGGAAAAAGATGTTTCAGAAGTTAAAACTTTTTATACAGCTTTGTAAATGCATAATACATCATTTAAGAAAGAGTTTTGTGACCACTATAGGGGCCTACCACTCAAAACAATAAAATAAAAAGGGCCTCTTCCTTTTTCTGAGATATTATCTGTATGTCGAATACCCAAAATATGGTGCCAAATACTGGTATTTAGCGTCGTTTTCCAATAAAAAATAGAAAATAAAAAGCCATCCTCCTAATTTTTAAAAACCCGGACGAGAAACATATTTTTATTTTTACTTGGCCTTACCGTTTGAGTTAGCTTTAAAAAAATTATTTGTGTGTGCATTTATTTGTCAATTATGTTGGGTGTGTTTTATGGGTGTGAGTGTATGTGTGCATTATCAAGGACTCAAATATGCGCCGTAGTCTACACAAATAGTTAATTCAACCAAATCGTTAAACGTAGTTTTACAATATCTTATATTTGCCATATTGCACCTGAAGAAATGTGATCTTGAAAATTGAGGCAGAATTTATTCGAATCCCTTTCATTACTTACGATCCTATCACATTTACTGCCTACGGAATAATCAAATACATAAAGCCTCATTTAACAGTGGCTTGCAACCACTTTTAAATGTCCATTTGGCACCCTAAATTATACTCAGTAGACGCGTAAAACTTGGTCCATCACTACGGCATTGATTCTACACTCAATATACGACGAGTTAGACGAAACCGTCTAATAAGCCCAATCGCTATTCTAACTTCCGGTTTTTGAGAGCAGTTTTGGGACACTTTGACCTCTGACATATCGGAAAAATTGAATTAATTAGTATTAATTTTCTTATTATTGTCACAATTTTGATCATTAAAAATACCAAACAATTAATTTATAAAATACTAATATTTTTTATATTTGTTTTAAATATTGTAAAACATTTTAGATTATATTTTGTACGTACAAAAACCCAATATTTCTGAATTTTCTGACAGTTCAAAGGACAAAGTGTCCCAAAACTGCAAAAACTGTCCTACAATGCATTGCAAACTTCCAATGCCGATTGGGCTTATTGTGCGCATCAAGAAAACCTTATGCGGTATAAATCCTTCGCTCATAGCTATAATAAATTACCTAGTTTCTTTTAAAATAGGGTGATAAAACGTACTCAATACCTTGTATTTTCTATATTGCACCTGAGGCAATAATGACGATTAAAATTGATTTGGAGTAGGGAAAACATTTGGAAGAAATATATACGTGAATAGAATCAAATGAAGAAAGAGACATACTTCGTTTTGCAGTGGGCATTTTAAACTTTTTTGACAATCTCCTACATGCCGCTGGTATTTTCGGTAAAAATGTTGATATGACCTTGAAATCGGAGTGCAGCTCATAATTAAGTGAACGAAATATTATCTTTGAGATATGAGACTGCTAAAGCATATTTAGATTTACGTAATGTTATCATATGAGGGTGTCGAACCTAAAACTACTCTCAAGTTCATACAGAACTCGCGGCTGTTCAATTTAGCATGTTGTAAAGAAAATCCAGGCACAGTGGCACCAGATCTTGTTTTAAAATTCCGACATATTTCGCTTCAATATCGATATGTTGCATGGCGGGTCAGGTTTACACATGTATACTATCGATTACTCTAATGTACAATTCAATAGATTTATTCTACGAAACCAACAAAACCTCTAGTTTTAATTAAAATCCAGACACACGTGTATTTTGAATTTAGCTTTATGCTCTAGAAAATGTCACGCAAATTCACGCAGCAAGGAACATGGCCAGTCACTTGTATCAACATACAGGTCAGTAATATGGTTAGCGTAATAATCAGATTATCCAAATAGGGAAAAGTGGGTCGTGTTTCCTGAATGAAATCTAAGTCTGTTCCATATCTTGCCTTATTTCCTTTACAAAGCAATTTAAGATGCTCCTCTCCTCATTAAAGCACGAAGGCACAGAAAAGTAATTGTATTATGCACGAAAGCATTGAGCTTCAAGGATTTTGAAGCTGTTCAGTTGTGTAAATGTAGACGAATATAGATCGAACAACAACACCTCGAGGTGCAACATTCTATCAGCTTAATGCATATAGAATTGCACTGATGTTAGAACTTGGAAGACCAAACAGAAAGCTATAAATGCAACAGGATGATGTATCAATTATGACAAATTGCTGATACTACAGTTTGTCGCACGTAAAATAGTATGAAGCAGAAATTAAACGTAGTATATACTAAAAGTAAACGATTGCCATTTTTATTTTTAAAAGCGTTTGATCATTGCTATTTTTAAAGTGTTTTCGTGATGCCGAACTTGATACCAAACAGGGTAAAAAAACCCAAATGTAGTCTTTGACGGAAATTCTTGTCAACTTGAACCAGGTAAACGCAGATGGTGTTATTTTTGATAAGAATATATCAAATAATTCACCAAGTCTAGCCTAGCTTTAAACATGTTAAACCATAACCTGTTTTAAACTAAGCATAGCAATTAACATTTAACTGCGTGAAAATCTCAATAGTTCTGATCTGAAATTACTTATAGCGTTGTACAAAGTTAATTTGTAAAGCTGTCTTTACACATCAAGGTATTGCTTACATTGAAAAAGGTGAACAAGATTGCAAGGTGCAATATTTACGATATACCTTACCTCGCTCATGGCAATGCGACCATCGCCGGCACGGTCGTAGGCACTCATCATACAATCGCGTAAATCTTTCTCCATTTCTGGATTGATTTCCTTGAAAGAGACAAAATGAAAAACAACAGCTAAGATTAATTTATTTATCCTGAGGAAAAAAAGCACTATATGGAAACAAATGACAAAATAGTTACTGTCTTTTTACACAGTAGACACGTGTTTTTGTGTGTTGCCAAAGTTAAAATATATCATCTACAAGTGCACTACCAGATTCCTATTGCGGCCACCTGCGCAGGCACACTGTCACAGTACCAGCGGTGTACCAGTATATGGTGGGATCTGTGTGTATTAGCAGCATTGGTACTGTGTTGGTAATCTGTGTGTACCAGTCAAGTACCTTGGCGACGGTGTAAATAGGAATCTTGTAGTTTAAGTAACATACTAGTAGCATATACTAAATGTTTAACTAGGAGGTAGATATTTTTATTTTTTTTAATTGGTTTTCTTCGAAAGTAAAACGTAGTACCGGATTGACAATAAACAAAACATACTGTCTTTTGAAAGACTAGAAATAATTGTATTTTTATTGGAAGGGAAACGTAATTCGAGTGTCTTAATAAAAATGAAGGGCTTTAAGTTCAGATCGTACAAGAAACAAATCCCTGTAGAATGTAATCACCAATTTTGATCAAAGGAAAATTTTTCTTTCTATATTAGAATAAACTTTAATAGATAGATGGGTAGTACAAATTGAATATAATCTCGAGCTTAACTTGTTTAAGGTTCCCAATCATCTGGGACGTATTTGAACTTTGATCACATAGACATCATAACTCTGAAGGTCATTTTTTTTAAAATTACAAATAATAGTACGTCATATTTGTCTTTGTTCAAATTTATTCAGTTAAAGCTTTTGGATTAAGAGCTTTTTCAATCACTTAAATTTTTGACAGACAGATACTAGTGTTGTTTTGCAATCGACTAGTTAATTGATTTGTATTTAATTAGAATCTATAACTGTATTTAAAAAGTAGAAGATTCTAATTCATTTAGAATCTCTTTACGTAATAAAAAGTTTCAGAAAATGCAATTTAATATAGCGTCTTTAGAACAGTTACCAACGCGCTTTACATTTATTCTACTGCCACCACCATTTAGCTGCCAACAATAACGGCGCCAGTATGACTACCCCTATAGCAGCCCCCTATTTTGGTGGAAAAGAACAAACAAGATATAGTGTGTTGCCCAAGGGTATATCACTTTCGACCTGTTGGGGTTTGAACCTTGTGATCACGAGTCGAACGCCCTAACCATTTGGCCACCAAGCTCCAGTTCCTTTCAAAACGTCTAAACCACCGCATGAATCATGTCTGCATATGCTCATGCTGCATCTTCGCATCCAATGTGGCAGTGGACCGTGGGTTACCTTTTGGCTAGCCTCACTTAGGTTCTTCGTAATATTGTGAAGCACAAGTATTTTAATAAACAAAACTACATGGCGTTATGTAATCAGGGTAATTACATCAGAAAGCCTACTCTAGCGCAGTGTAATAAGCATTCTTGGTCATGGTGTATGGTTGTTAAACATGTGGTTTAATCAACTAAAAGAATGCAGGAAGGAATTGCTAGTAGACGACACCACTGGCAAAGGAAAAAAGGAAAATTATCAGACAAACATGGATTGTGTATGCACCATCTTTTTGTATACAAATCCGGTGGAATCGTAAACAGATTTATGCTGCGAATAAGTTTGTTCATAAATACTTTGGTGGTAGGGGGGACCAAAAAATTGTTGGGTCCTAAAAAGGGGGATAAAAAAATCATATCAGTCCTTAAAAAGGGATAAAAAAATTGAGGGTAAAATTCCGGGGTAAAATGTACGAGAAGGCATGTACATTCCAAAATTAATGTCAAGTATTCGATTTTGTAATCTCAAGCTACAAATCAACAAAATGTGCGCACTTTACAATTTGGGTGTAACACTATGACTCCAATGAGTAATAACTCCAAACGGTAATTTTTACCTAATGAGTTAATGACCACAGGGATAGTTCCCGGGGAGATGGGGGGATACATCCCCCCAATAAATATTTTGATAGGGGGGATGGTCCATACAATCATCCCCCAATGTTGACGCCTGTATATGGGTTTCTAACCAAAATTAACCCCATATTTGGTCATTTTACAATAAAAGGTGTCATTTTTTTTGACGCTTCGCGCAAATTAATTCCAGTTTCGTACTATATTTCACCAGTTTAGCTTCAATATGGCAATTTTTTCCGCGCATTTGTACCATAAACTTATTTTGTCTGCAAAAGGTGCTGTATTCACTGGACTTCAAGAAATTTTCTCCAAAAATGTAAAAAAGAAATCTATACCACTGTTAATGATGTATATTTTTGGTTTCTTTTTTAGGACATGAAGGGGGGGTGTCAAAAAATTTAGACGATAAAAGGGGGGATCAAAAAAATCCACCTTTTTTAGGGGGATCAAAATATTTTTGACGTCCGAGGTTCCAACTTTTCCACCCCCCCACCAAAGTATTTATGAACACTCCCACTCCCTTATGGGCAGATATATTTTTTAAAGGTGGTTATTGGTGTCACTCTTTTTTCTTGACGTCACGGTGAAAAGGACAATAGGGCGATCTTTGGGTGCTCGTGACACAATGCCGTCTGAGCTCTCAAGAGGAGATCGCATTGAAAGCATCCTAGATATGCGTTTTAACGCGGACCCGCCTCCGGATTCCATGCAAAGTGATTCAATATAACATGTAGGCTATAAGCAGGCCGTCACCGGGAAAATGGACAGTTTGTTTATTGAAAGAGTTTGATTGAGTACCCGTGTTGAGTAGGACTATCCGTGCAAGAATCGCTCACAAGGGGGGCACTGCATCGATACTCCGACAGTGTCACTCTACGGGTTTTTAAATACAATGGCATTATAAGGATTCTGACTTTTGGTTTTTTGGTTTTTAATTTAACTTTAATACAACCAGATTCATGTGTGTTCTCTCACAAACCATGCAGCAGTTCCACTCGTAAATTTATAGATCAAAGGATACTTTTCTGTATACTTTCTCTAGCTGAAGAAGACGAGGTCATTTCCTAAGTAATTTAATGTGACATTTACTCCGCACCAAATAGTCGTGCGATAGACTTTTTTTCATGCTCATTCACCTGTGTAGAAACGGTCTTAATCACGTGAAAAAGGCTAATAACAAAGCGCAAGCCCCGAAATCACAGTGTAAAAGCGATGGAGCGTAAACTGTCTCATTTGCATAACAAAGAACAACTTACATAAGAGCCAATGTCCTTATATCATTTGAAATGTGCATTGTGTATTGTGTATTGGACTACGTATGAAGAAAACTATTACAATGTTTGCAAAATTTTGTCATCCATAAACATAATTTTTTTTAATGTAATTTTTCTCTTGACACTGGGGAAAAGATCGCAGTAAAAAATATCCAAAAATATAAAATCCATATCTCACTCACGGAATGGAATATAATGTAGTATGATTACACAATTTCAACGTAACACATGCAATCAAGTAAATAAAAACACTGCCGACACTGAGACCCACTTCAGGTGATTCGCGTGAAAACACTTGCTCGTAATCACGTCAAATACCGATTGCATCCTGAATATAACCTAATAAATGCTAGCAATGATGTGCTCGATGTAGCAATGTAAATTTTACACAATACCGTAAAACTTCGTCTACAAGCATATATAGAGTGTTTTTTATGAAAGCTAAATTGATACGAAACTGCCGTAAAATGCCAATACGATGGATCGATCTATGTTTGTATACGCTTGTATCAATAATGTATTCACTCGATCTCCATAATGTTATAATATTCTGGATGGAGGGAGCCTGGATTAATTTAGCTTTCATCAAAAGCACTCTACATGCTTGTAGACGAGGTTTTACGGTATGTCGTTAACTCAATTCAGATTATTGGAATTATCGAAATGGTCAATAACTGATGTTGATATTACCAACTTCCGGCATAGGTTAAAGGTCAATTGTACCAAATTTGACCGTCGGGTAAAATAAGAAAATTATGCATTTACTTTTACACTAAAACAGCAGCTAACAGTCTTAAAAAACTTGCAAAACTCTATTGCTTTTGATTTTTTCTTCAAATCTTATTTATCGATTTTCATCAAGATGAAAGTAGTGAGTTACTATAAATGGAGATAAAGTATCCTTTTCGTGCTATTTTGATGTCAATATAGAACAGAATCTTGACCAAGTACCACTTTAACGTAACCAAACACCTGTGAATGTATTACAATTCGAGATTGTGTTTGCATACGGTACGGAACTATGCAAGTATTTGAAATCTGAAACCCACTTTAAGGGTACTTACATCTTTCGTCATTGTTTGAAGGAGGTCCTTGAAGAATTTGTCCAGTCCTTCTTCGTCAATGAAGCCACTTCCTGTATCAATGGAGGAAACAAACAATGAAACAATGTGTTATTTGAAGCATCGCTATCCTTGAAAAAAGAAAAGGAGAAATCTTTCTGTTTGGCGTTGTTGATGATGGAGAGCCAAGGATACTTGACAGCACGGCAAATATTTATGACGAAGGGGCCGAATTTGGCAACTCATGAAAGCAGTTAACAAATACATTTCAAGAAGTTGGCGATTGACTCACTGTTCAAAAATGGTTAAATGCATTCTTGTCATATTTTGTCGATACAATTTGATATATTTTGAGCCAGATGCTTCAAGATATAATTATTTTGTTGTTTTACGTGTTATAAGTATGAAGCTCGTTTCTAACATCTGTCCAGAGTGTCCCGAGCTTGCCATAGAAAGAAATATAAACATAAACACGCTACTTAATTAATAAGATATAACAGACTGCAAACAACAACAATCACAAAATATGCATATGAAGCAAACTGAAACAACATTATTGACCAAGAATATACACACACATTTCACCGGTAACTCTTTAGCGATAACCGATTAGCTGCTGTTAAATCGGCTTGTTCGTTTCTTGCTGAGTCAAAAATTACGAAAACAATATTGGTCAAGGACGCTCATCGCTGCATGCATGAATATAAAATCAGAATTTTGTCACACAACTCAGGTAAGTTATGCCACTTCTGTACGAAAGGAGGTCGATTGTGAGCCTTTGTAAAAGATGTATTTCATGAGCCACCGAACCAGACCCTACTACCTCCATGCCCAGAGGATGTATAAAGACATTCCCATAACCATACTCTCTAAATGTAAAAGAGTGAAAAACCACTCTGAATTTCAGAGTGAATTTAAGTTAGCTCTAAAAGAGTGGGGTTTAGCTCTAAAAGAGTGAAAACAGTACACATATTTCACTCGTGATTTTCGAGTGAGCCTCACTCGCTCAAAAGTGGCGCAAAATCTCACTCTTTCTTGGAGTGAACTGTCAGCCAATCAGAAGCGCCGAAAATCGGCCGATGTTTGTTGAACTTGTGTAACAAGATGGCGAACAGTGTACGTGAATGAATGGCGAAAAGAAAGCGGATTTGATGAAGAAATAGACAGCATACTAAATAGTGATTACATTTATGTGTAGGTCATAACTCGTAGCAAGTACACTTGGTCTGGAGACAACGGCGGCAGTAAGCTTAAGTCATATATGTGAGCAGTTTGTTACCGGCCCAGTTGCCGGTTTACATGTACGCATATGTAAGCTTATGTAGGTTACGCCGCATCACGCTTCTCCAGACTGTGGTCTGTAAAAATGGTATTTGCCAAGTGTTATGTCCAACACCTAAGTGTACTCACCATTGGGCTATTCCAGAAAATAGGTGCACACCCCCTATAGAGGAGTAAATTTTCAAACAAAGAAATGTCCGGATTTCCACGTCTGCTTTCTGAAAACGACTGGATTTCCAGTTGCCAATGTTACTGGAAAAAGCTTGGAAATCCAATCAAATGAAGGAAAAATCACGGAAATGTTGAAAATGAGCTCTCAAATTGAGGATTTCTGATTTAAAACTATTTTTCTGCAGGATTTTTTTGCCTTTGAACACTTTGAAAGTCTGGATTTCCAACAGTCACGACTGGACAAAAAGTCCGGATATCCGAACTCCTCTATGGGGGGTGTGCATCTATTTTCTGGAATAGCCCATTGTACAGTTTGACTATTAGCTTCACTAAATCCATAGTTTTTCATCATTCATCCCACACTGAAGTTCGACACATTGTGTATGTGCTTAAGCTTTAGACCAGTTCAATATTCCTAGATGGGGCCCTACCGTAACCTGGGGCCTAGCCTCACAACAATTTAAAGCACATAGTAGCTGTTATGAACTGCTGTGATATTCTTGTATATAAAATAGGCCTAAATGAATAAATAAATAAATAAATGCTCTTTTCTGATTCACTCTTTTCCGGAGTGAATTTTTTCACTCTTTCTTGAGAGTGAGCTTCACTCTAAAAGAGTTGTCACTCAGATGGCTCTTAGAAAGAGTGAGATTTCACTCTTTTTGAGTGATTTTTCACTCTTTCACATTTAGAGAGTACGTCTGGCTTTTGTATACATGTGGCACAGTTGACCATACCTTGCATTGGGATTGTGTGCAAATATCTGGTGTTTTCATCCTTTTATTTAATATTCAAAACATTGAGACTTATGAATAAAATTAATGTAGTGGGACATTAAGAATGTTTTCTATAAGAAAATCTAATTACTTTGATAAGTCTCAACTATATTAGCTCGTTGGCTGCAATTTTAAAATTACCATATTGTGTGTGTGGTAATGGGGACTTTGCCTTTAGGATTAGGTTATATTGATCAAATTTCACAATCATAGTGCATTGTAGGAATGCCTTTAAGCCTCCTCTGAAGCAGACCTAAAGGGGTCTTTGCATCCATTTTGTATTTTTACAACAAACAGCATTTAGATATTCACAAAAAGTAATGCATAATTTAGGGTTGCTGAGTGAACGTTTAGGCATTTTTGTACATATAACATATGTCTTGAATTAACCATTTATAGTTCTGGAGAGGGTACTTGCCCTCGCTATCTGCTGTGGCTTGATAGAGAGCGGAATAAAGAAGGCAGAAAAGTAGGTCATTGTCTCTCTTCCGTGAAATGTAAGACCTTATCGAAGAGTGGCAATGGGAATTCTCATTAATAATGAATCACAATAGAAGAAAACACGCTTCATTACACGGGAAAGCTGAAATTACTAATTCTGATCAAAATAAGGGATCATTTTGAGCTTTACAAAAGTGCTGCGTAAAACTGTATATACATTTGGTTTAAACAAACTAAGCTTTCAAAATGAAGTTGATCAGACCTTACACCATTAATTTGAAATTAGATGCGTTCACGAAGTAAGCTGTTCTGTTTTGCTCAATCAAGACGATTTAGGCGAATGTTGGCAAAACGAAACGACCTTGGGCTTTTATGAATAATGTATTTTCAAAAGCGAACCAGGCCTAATGGGGTCTTTGAATCCATTGCAGTGTATATGTTTTTAAGTTTGCTGAATGAACGTTTAGGCATTTTTGTATACCAAATACATATGTCCTGAATTAACCATTAGTTCAAAAGACAGGGAACTAGGCCATTTTGCTGCTTGTTTGTTACAACTGTTTGTATTAATTTGGCGAAGTGAAACTAAGGTTTCAAGATTAAGGTGCTCCGACCTTACACCGTTATTTTGAAATTAGATTGCATTCACAAAGTAAGATGTTATGTTTTGCTGAATCAAGACGGTTTAGGCGACTGTTTGCAAAACGGAACAGCCAATAGGTATTACCATTAAACACTATAGGTTGCAGGCCTTGTTCCTAAATCTATATTATCATCAATGCATCGTTTAGATTGATTTTGCCTGTGGTGTCGCCCAGTTCACTCAGTTATGACTGCGAAGGTTAATATTTCAGTTTCAGTTTACAGTGATTCTTCATTATTTTTTATTATTAGATGATAATTAACTGATGTTTAGCAGTGAAAGGTTTGTACTTGGATTCTATTCGGCAATAAGCAAGAGGTGATCACAATAATATGAAGTAGACATGTAAACTACATTTGTTGACGGTGTATTCTGTTGATCAAAAGAAATTTGTATTTGCCTTTGAAATGACATCGCCATCTAAAAAGCAGATAATTGATCCTGACAAGTGAAAATAGATTTTAATAATTTTATTATGAGCTCACGTTCTGTATACATTGTACACGTTGTCGCCAAATAAATTATTATTGAGGGTTGCTTATACGTGACTTCATACTCTTTCGCGATGAGCGATTAACTGCTGATAAATCGGCTTGTTCAGTCAGAAAGTTCTGATAATATATTGGTCAAGAAGCACTCATTGTAGCAGACATAAATATGAAATCAGAATAATATCTTTCACTCAGCTAAATTATCCCACTTCTATACCCTGTATACCGAAAGAAGGTCGATTGTGGGCTTTTATGAATAATGTATTTCACGAGCTACCGAACCAGGCCGAAAGGGAGCGCATCCAAAGTAATGCATATGTTTTTATGTTTGCGAAATTTACGCATTTTGTACCAAATATATATGTCTTGAATTAACAATTTATAGTTCAGAAGCGGTATTTTGCCTCGGCGGAGCGGAATAAAGACAACAGGAAACTAGGTCGTCTTTTTCTCTTTCATGAAATCTAAGAACCTTATTGAAGCGTGGCAATTGGAATTCTCATTATTAATAAGCCATGATATGAGCAGATGAGCTTACTAATTTTGATGAAAATAAAGAGATCATTTTGAGTTTCAAGTTTTGTTAGAAGGTGATAAAAGGAGTTTTCTTGCTGCTTTGTTAAAAATGTATGCATCTGGCGAAGTCAAATTAAGCTTTCAAAATAAAGTTGACCAGACCTTACACCATTAATTTGAAATTAGATTGCGTTCACGAAGTAAGATGTTACGTTTTGCTCAATCAAGACGATTTAGGCAAATGTTGGTAAAACGGAACGACACTGGGCTTTTATGAATAACGTATTTTAAAAGCTACCGAACCAGGCCTAAGGTGGTCTTTGCATCCATTGCAATGTAAATATTTTTAGGTTTGCTGAATGAACTTTTGAGCATTTGTGAACACCAAATACATTATGTTTTTTTTTTCCGCAGTTTGATCAGTATGCTTCGACTATATTTATAAATACGTATTTATAAATACGCACGTGACCCATGGGCACGACATACCAAGATCAGCAAGCGTGACCAAATCCTCACGCATTGACCACTATACAGAAAAGGATAGGAACTCTGTAGATAAATATCAAATTTAAGTATTAATTGAATAGCAAAATTTTTACACAAGGGGGATTCCGAATTTGTAATATGTTGACGAAGGACAAAATATTCAACGACGGAAACGTTTACAAAAGTTGAACAAAATAGACAACTTTGCTGAACAGTAGTATCATGTTGTTACGCCTTTGCATTCAAATTTATAGGAAGACCACCTAGAAAGCCACATCGAGCCTGTCTACAAGCTGTTATTTTAGCGCGGAGGTGGTCACGTGCGAATTTTAACGTATTTATAAATATAGTCGAAGCATACTGTTGATAGAGAGCGAAATAAAGAAGACAGGAAACTAGGTCATTTTGTCTCTTTTATGAAATATAAGAAGCTTATTGAAGAGTGGCAATTGGAATTCTCAATATTAATGAATCATAATACGAGATTGCATGCGAAGCTGAGCTTACTAATTTTGATCAATATGAAGAGATCATTTTAAGTTTAAAAAGGTGAAAAATGGGCTCTATTGCTACTTATTTGTTAACACTGTATGCATTTGGTGAAGTCAAACTAAGATTTCAACAATAAGGTGCTCGGATCTTAAACCATTATTGATATTATATTCCGTTCATTAAGATGTTATATTTCGCTTAATCAAGACTATTTAGGCGGCTGTTGGCAAAACGGAACGACCATCTTGCCCCTACATGTATATATTACCATAGATATAGATACAGGTCTTGTTTTTGCAAGGTCAACATTGGATACCATGCATATTGCCCGTTGGGATTGTTTCAATGTTTATCATCAATACATCGTTTTAGATCGATTTTGCTTATAGAGTCACACAGTTATCTCAGTTATGGCTGCTAAGGTTAATATTTCAGTCTTGATTTACCAATAAAATATTAACGAGTGCTTCTTTATCATTGCTATTAATAGATGATTAAATTAATGTTGTTATCATTTCACTTGCGAGTATAAAGGGGTCAGAATATTGCTTAGTTGAAGGTCGCTGTAATGGTATGAATATTCACCATTAATTCGATATCAGGCCATTTCCGCTTAGTTGTACATAATTTATTTATAATTCACAAAATTGTTCAGGCCACTGATTATTAAATACAAGGGAGAGATAGCCATAATTCAAGTTGTTGCTCGTATAGTCACCATCTCCTATATATAATTAGTATTTTGCTTTAGGCTGGGTCGTGATCAGCAGAATCCTTATGATTAATTTAATATTAGTTTTCTTGCGCTTGGTTGAATAGCTACACGGCTTCATTTATATTTAGAGAAATTGTTTAGGTGACCGATTGCAGACGAAATTATCTTTACTGAATTGTGTATGAGATGCAACGAGCGTTACGGTTATGGACTTGGAACTTATAAACAATATGCTAGCCAGGAACAGTAACGAATAGAGAGTGATATTATATTTGCATGACCAGGCATGTCGTTAATGACACTTTAAATATTTAGGACTAATTTTCTTTACCAATATAATATACGAGATATAATATATAGTAATATATAGTAGTAGTATTTATATTAGGCTTTTGAGCGATACAACAAAATTAGATATTGTATAGTTTCTTTGCAAAATACCCGGATAAAGTACATTATTATTTATATCAGGCTTTTGAGCGATACAATAAAACTGTATATTGTACAATATTTTCAAAATACCCGGATGCAATACAATATTTCTTGAATATTGTACGCGTATCGCGTATGCGTCGCGCGTTACCATGGTGACGGCACCAACACGCGTCATGATACAACAGCACAACAATACACTACAGACATCGTAACGGCTCACAGGAGATTTCGTAGGCCTACTGTATAAACAAGTAAAATCACAAACTTAATTCGCGTCAATTCTGGATGATGATAACCTTAGGAAATATAATCCACATCTACAAATAAACCTATATATAATTATTCCGAAAGTGTCTTTGGAGAGTAAAGAGCAGAAAACAAGAAGGTCAAAAGGTAAGCTTACATTACAATACACATTGGTTAAACCCGGTGGTGGCTAGGTAAGCTTAAATTTTCATTTTACCGCATAGCAAAAGCCTGATATAAATAATAATAATAATATTGAATGGCTTATTTTCGTGTGATACAAGATATATTGCACTCGATAGAAAAATATTGCACTCGTCTTCGACTCGTGCAATATTTTTCTATCTCGTGCAATATAGTCTTGTATCACACTCAAAGCCATTCAATATTATATAAATATTGTACGCGTATCGCGTACGCCATCGCGTGTCACCATGGTCACGGCACCTGACAGCACCAACATGCATCACAATACAACAAAACTACAACACGGCCACCGTACCGGCTCACAGGAGATTTTATAAACAAGTAAAACCACACACTTAGGCCTAATTTACGGCAATTCTGGATGATGAATAACCTAGAATGTAATCCATGTCTACAAAGAAACCTGTATATTTTCCGAATTTGTCTTTGGGGATGGAAAGAGCAGAAAACAAGAAGGTCAAAAGGTAAGCTTAGGCCTACATAATTACAATACGCATTGGTTGGCCCGGTGGCTAGGTAAGCTTAACTTTTTATTTTACCGCAGAGAGAAAGCCTGATATAAATAATAATAATAATAATAATATTGAATGGCTTATTTTTGTGTGATACAAGAATATATTGCACTCAATAGAAAAACATTGCACTCGTCTACGACTCGTGCAATATTTTTCTATCTCGTGCAATATATTCTTGTATCACACTCAAAGCCATTCAATATTATATAAATATATGCATGAACATGATTACTATATGCCCGGTTGAATACCATAGTGTGATAAAATCATAAAACACGTATTTTGTTTCGTGAACTTTACCTTTGAAAGCATAACCTAGTTCAGTTTTTGTGAATATAGTTAAATCATGATAAATTAAAAGAATTAACATGCAATTTGATTCAAACTTGACTTGACAAACTTGACATGTAAAATTACATTAATGATGAAAAAGCTGTTCCAAATGCTGAAAGGGTATTTACATAATTTCCGTGTAGCTTTATACCTACTCCTTTTTGGGATATACATTAACCACCTGGTTATAATTATATATATCTTTCAATCACTGGATTAAAATCAACCAACGCTCACTACCCAAGCACGTTTTGAATTCATCCCTTATATCACGACGAAGCTCGTGGTAGTTAATGGAGATGATCACCAGACGTGTTTTGCAAAATGGCGTTGTTTACCTGTACGTTCCGTGTGTAAGTTCAGCAAGTTCACCTACAACCAACTGCAAGATACTATACGTTTCTAAGTAATTACCTTGTTGTGCAGTCTAAGTATTAAAGGGATTATGGGTGGATACTAGAGAAAACATAGTTGTCTTTTGTTAACTATTTTAAGTGTTATCTAATGTCCTATAAATACCAAATGACAACTTAAGGGACGAAATCAAAACTCGTCCGGTTCCGTCCGGCTGCTTTTGTTCTAAACAATGGTAACCGGACGGAACCGGCGGTCAACCGTTTTGATTTCATCCCTAAACCAATTGTGTCACGTTAGTTTTTCCTGCTCATCTCTCCACCTCTCTCAATGAAAAACAGAGTATGTGTATTGAACAAACATTTTATACATGTTGTAATACCGGTGACATATCTCAACTTCCCCTATTCTCTCTTTAGTTTTCTGCTCATTTCTCTGTCTCTCTCCGTCCCTTTTGTTTACATGTTTACACTACCACTCCCTCTCTCTCCTTTCTCTTCTTTCTCCACTTTGTCTTTCTTTTCAATGAGATGCCTTCAGAGTACACATTTAGCGTAGTGTACTATTGGTGTAATCGTGTTGTACAAATATGTTATTTGGATAGTATATTGACATTAAGGCTAATAAAACGTTTTAGATTCAATTAGTGACTATTTGTGTGCACTTGTCACAATCCTATAACCGTATGATCATGACATATTGCTATCAAGACCCTGAAGTATGGATATTAGATCTATAATTAGCTGGCAAAGTCATAATTGGAAAAGATGCTTTTGCATTCCCCTATTTGATACTCTAAGAACCTATATCATAATCCGTTGTTCATAGAATATTAAAGATGACTCATTTTATATACAAGTTCAAATGTCATAATATTTTTTTGATTGATGTGCAAATAAAACAACTTCAACGTTTGATGCAATTTCCAGAACACTTGGATTCATATACCTGTCGGGCCGTTAATGCTTTGTATTTCGACGTTGTATTACAACAGTATTAGCCTTGTGTTTTTTGTTTTGCTTATTTTTTGTCGTAGTAGTTTGGCGGGAAACATTAACCATAATAGCATATTTTTTTTTACATTTACCTTTGCGATGATACCCAGAATATATTGCAAAGTGCATCTTCGTCGGTGCGCACATTGTCACTGCGCACATTAAAATGCGAAGTAACGATGTGCGAATCAGCGATGGCGTATTCTCGGTTAAATTCGCAAAGGCTTTTGAGAATTACAGAAATGACCTATTGACCCGATACAAAGCGAGTACTATATATGTTCGTTTGATCTTACATTTGTTCGGTGTGGTAAGTCCAACAGTCTCTTCACTACAGTGCTAATATTAAGCATTGTACAACAGTCTTCAAGTGCTAATATTGAGCACTTAAGTGCACAGTACTTCGGTACAGTGATAGCGCCCTCTGTTTGTCAAACTTCACTTTAGAACGTATTTGCAAGGTCATTACATTGAGGTTACTCAAGATTACTCCAGGTAACTCAAAATACGTACTAAAGTGAATTTTGACAAACAGAGGGCGCTATCACTGTACTAAAGTATTATGTACTTATGTGCTTAATATTTGCACTTAAAGACTGCTTTACAGTGCTTCATATTAGCACTATTGTAAAGAGACTGGGTTGGGTAAATCAAACGTAATATTGTAACGGTACGAGTAATATTAAAGTTGTGAAACTTACTGTTCTGGTTTTTTTTTATCTGTTTTTGGATCATGTTTAAAAAACACCCCGATTAATTACATACAAAATGTTCTCAATTTACTCAACTCAAGTTCTCTGTGTAAACATAACCTTAGTTTTTGGGAAAGTATAGCTTCTCTTAAATTGCTTCGTTGCGATAATTATTTCTAATATATTGCAGCCAATATCATAACGATCAAGAATAACCACGTATGAAATTAAAATTATTGAAGTGACACATGATACGAAGCGCGAGTCAAGTTTTCACAATATTGTCTATGCAGCAAGTGAAATTGATATTATTAAAGGTAAGCTTAAATCTACATAATATTATGTAATGGAGATTTTCTTTCAATTCATTACCATTTATTACATATCTATACTAGTGTCATATTTCCATGCGTATCATATTTTCATTTGAAAACACATCAACATTATCTTAATGTACTTTATCAGTCTTGTAACAATACAACAGTCAGTGACAGTAGTCCATCCAGAAGGTTCAACTATCGTAGTTTAGCGCGATGTCGTTGCTCACTTAACTCAGATCATTGATCGTTCTATATACAATAGCGTCACTAGTAATAAGTCACTAGTAACTTTTCTCCTTTACACTTCAGGAAAATGTTAACAGCTCTGGAGGCAAAGTTTAACATCCCGGGAGGCAGTAAGTCAGGCCTATGTCATGTCGAGTCATTTTATATGACACATGTAGAACAAAAGATCTTAGTTATACGCATCTTATTGATTCAAAACTGTCATTGACAACTATTGACGGAAACTTGCCAACTTAAACTTAATATTTTTCGACAACGACCTGTTACAATCATCAGGAAATAGTGAGTGGTTGATAGTATTCTCCAACACTAAATTCACCCAAAGCGTTCATGAGTGGCAAAAACATGACATGTGTGACAATAGATATTTGCAAAGATAAGTTGGACATATTCCTTGAATATGTTTCGTTGACAATTTACAATTTATCAGAACGGGTTAGCCTTTATTCATTGCATAATATTCAACAGATATTACACCTCATATAGATTACTATGTAAAATTAAATTGAGTCAAACTCAATATTTTTTATTGAAATTGCAAAGTAAATTAGAATATTTTCCCTAAACTGTTTCCAGAGGCAACGCACAAGTTTATACTTGTTTCACATTTAAGTTGTAAGCATAACACCACATCTGATACTTACAGACTATTCAGTTACATGGGCACTCCTCTCTGTAATTATTTACTTATTGTGATGATAGATTTGCAGATTAACCTAAATAGGAGTGTCTTCAGGGATTGAAAGTGAGCTAATGCTTCTTAGAAATAATTACCTCGATAGGTAAAATACTCGGCTATAACTCTGCATTTGATTTTTCAAGTCTTCAGAAATTACTTGTATACGTATTCAAAGTAAATAAAATAACGCGATTGAAGTAAATTAAACTTGGTTTTGACTTGCTATGCTTGTCAATATCAAATATGTACATAAATGAATTACATTCGTAGTCTACGGATACTGTGATTAGAATTAATTGTTTACATTGGACTAATATATCTTCTGGTGATGGTGAATCTTAGCATTTCGATTTGAGGAGAGTAAACATTATGAGACCCAATCCAAAAGTCCTTCACCTTTTTCAATATCTAAAGAACAAGCGAACAAACACAAACAGTATCAAGGTATATCCTCAGTTCCCACAACAACTTTGTAGGTTTTATCAAATTATTTCACAATGCCTGGATCCAGTAAAGGTGTCAAGGTTTTAAAAGGTTAGACCTATGCAGTCAAAGTTTTGACCTCCTCCAAATTCACGAAACAAGGAGAATAATCCAATGAGCCGAAATCATTTCCTTCCATGGATACTGAAATACAAAGCAATAGGATTTTGCTGCAACTGAATACAAAAGCAATAGTATTTTGCTGTAACTTTCAAATCTTGGCTTACGTTTATTCAAGTGTATGCTGTGGCATCAATATTGGGACCATTGCAACAAATGAGGTGTCATAGTGTGCAGAAATAAATTCTCGATTGCACATCCCCAATTTGGCATAAGATTGACCGTTTTGGAATAATGATTAGCTATTCATTAAGGGGGTACCTATAAGTAGGTATTTATGTCTGAAAGAGTAAGAGTGTATGTGCCTGTGTTTGGTAGGGGGTGGTCGTTGTATGTTGTTGGTGTGTCTGAGGTGCGCGGTGCAAGTGAGTGTAAGACTACAGTGTCGTTGTGCACAATGAACTTAGCTTCTTCTTTTTCTTTTTACATATCAATAATTAAGCACACAAAATTTGAATCTACTGCAAAAATACGAGTGGGCTTCAACAGAACCATTTCAAGATTAAGTCTAATCAAAACAAAGTCCAAGTACAGATAAAATTGTATGATCTTCATGGAACCAACACCCACGAAATCTACTTATGATTTTTGACACATGTATTCAAATATTACCGCATGTTTTTGGAAAAATAGGTAAAGTTTTGAAATCCAGATAATACTTCAGTATCAGATATGACCTAGAAACACGTTGTGTTTAGCACAGGTGTGTAATATGTGTGAAGTGTCATAACCAGATACCTACTAGTGACAACTCATTTGAAATTCATATTGCTTCTATTTTGAAAGGCATATATACATCCACGCCATTATGAAGCTCAAATTACACTTCAAGATTTATCTATGTTATTCTGTTTTCAAAACACTGAAGTACTATGAGTAGCATTTTGTATATTTATGCCTGTCATGTTTATGAATCATACCGCATCAATTATGCATAGAAAATTATACTAACGTGACGTTAACTGTAGGTTACGTTTGTGAAGGTTAATTTTGATTTTTAAAGGAAGTTGAGAATGCTTTGGAGTTATAAGATGAAAGAAGGGCATAAGTAAAGCAAAGAGACAGCTGTGGCAGAGGACGATGACGAAGAAGAAAGATGACGAGAAGAAAGAATTACAAAGGGAAATAAGAAAGATGACGAGAAGAAAGAATTATAAACAAAGGAGAAGAAGAAAGACATGAACGATGACGAGAAGAAAGAATTACAAACAAGGAAAAGAAGAAAAGAAGGAGAAGCAAAATAGAACAAATACAAAAGGAAAGATGAAGAAGAGTAAGAAAATTCAAAATTAGAAAGGTGAAGAAAGCGGGAAGCAGAATGATGCCAATGGGCTCAAGAAGAATTAAAAATCGAAAGATCAGCTAGGAATCCACCTCCTTACAATAAACCAGAATACCAATTGCATGCCATGATGTACTCTCAAATCAAAACAATATCAATTCGATTGCAGATGTCGATGTTCATGATGCAACGACCCTCTTTGAACAAATTATAATCTTTCGCCACAGTAGCCAGCGCACATAAACGTTGAAAAAACAACCAGTGCATCTGAACGGAATCGAACCGGCGACCTTCGTAATACTAGCAACTCGTAATACTCTAACCAACTGAACAAACTGAACAACAAAGTGACGCTGGAGAAGAGCGGAAGGTATAAATAATAGGTATTAAACCACCCTCTTTCTTTTAGATTTATTTGCTTGTAGTTTTTGAACAGGATACATCAGAAATGTGGCGACTGTATGGTCAATTTCGATTATGTAACGATTGTCTCACGATTGTTTAACTATCCGACCTTTCAAGGCTTATCGTGATTTGCAAGCTCGATAGTGAAGACTTCCTTTCGGGGAATATATTAGAACTTGATCAGTTCTCTCGGATCGCGATGTCCAAACAGGTGAGGCGCGTAGCGTCGACACCGACGCTCGCAGCGCCGAGACGTGAAGTAGTCGCGTATCGCCGACATCGAGGCGCGTTAGCGCCAATGCATCAGAGAAGTGAGATTGCTTGTGGATCTGTGATCAGACGTCACAATTGCTGGTGTATTTGCAGAGGCTCTATACTAGAGTTAGGAATATATGTCAAATCGATTTTAGCAACCTCAAATTTGCATTGGACCTGTACTACGCCAGATGTTTGTTTCGCATGATAACCATGCATCTATTACCAACCATGCCTCCAAGGGGTAACGTATACTTACTCTCACAACGATCTTATACGTGTCATGTTTTCCTCAACGTACACAAATTTTGTACCATAATATCTGTAACCACAAATCTTGATGATTACCGAGTCCGAACACACCCCCGTACTATATCGCGATATACATACAAAATGTACGTGATTAGAAGCGTAAAGTTAAATCCAAAAAGGTCATTTATAACTCAATCAAGAGGGAGTGATTTTTGCCAGCTGGATTTGTGTTCAACAATGGAATAGCTTTAATCGATGGAAGCATCATCATCGACTGCGTAATTATCTAACGTATTGGAAATGAGATCTTATTTGGCCTAACATGATCATAAGCTATATGCAGCTGGATCTCCTGTTATCAATGTCAACATATTTTGTATTATACACGGTGTCTCAATAAAATATTGGCCCTGTGGATTTGGGGAATTAACTTAAAATATCAGCAGTAACGTTAAAACTTTTCTTAAAGATTACAAAACCACGAAGTGTCTTCTTTTAAATGGTGCAAAAATCATCCAATTCCGTTCGCTCATCATTGAGATAATTAGTAGGGATGCACACTGTCAATACAGTTTCCACTAGAACGATTTTTCATTTACTGTGTGCGTGCACTCACACACGTATTGTCTATGGAGAAACTGATCGATACAAGAAATCCCAGGCCTCTTAAATGGCGTACATACTTGTTTTGATCCAAATGTAGGCCTATATCAGGGTGTTTCAAGAAATTCCTGATTCCACCAGAAAACATTAACCAAACTTTTTCCTGATTGGTCAGCAAATAGAGAGGACATTCCTTCATGAAGAGATCAACTTTTTTAATGAAAAATTTAATGAGATGAGAACTACAACAGGTTGAAGTGACACCATTCCGTGCATCAGGTGTTCAAACGCAATTATCTCCGAATTTGGAGTGAATCAGACAAGCAAACTTACATAGTCATAAAATGTAAGAAAAGAAGAAAAAGAAGACAAAATGTACAGGATGTTAAGAAATTTAAGAATGTTTAAGCCTACCGCGGCCCATCTCAAATCAATACACTTCTCACTACCATGTCCATTTCATATGCTATCCATCATGGCTTCCATGCACACACAGTGTATTGCTCAATGTAGTCATGGTAGTAAAGATAACCTTTGAGTTGGAGCAAATTTCTCAAAATTGGTAGTGATTAATGTTACCAAACTTATGCCATGATGAAATATAATAATTTTTGAAGATAAAATGTGCTGACCTTAAAGATTGAACAATGTTTAAGACTACCGTTATTCATTTGAAATAATGCACTTATTGTTCATCTCCTCTATGGACATATTTTCCATGGCGGCCATCTATGATCATGCTTGCGGTTTCACCAAACAAACTATGGGTTTTGAGGTCTTATATTTTTTGTTGTATGTCAACAAAATCGATTTAATTTTCAGGATAATCTTATTTTCATGTTGTTATAAGCAAATATAATGTTCCAGATAACGCTAGTTAATAAATACATTAAGAAAAAGTACCTTAAAATTGCACTTTCAGTCAGTATTCCTTTTTGGACTTTAACTTTTTAACATGTTCTAGCAGCCCTATATAAAACCGTGACACTCAAAAGGCCATATCTCTGAAATGAAACGTCCGATTAAGATTATTTAAACGCCAAAATGTTTCTTTCATCAATTCCCAGCCAATAAGTTAGGTCTGAATCAATTTAAAAGTACTTCAATTTTTAGTGGACATGCCTATAATTAGGATTGTACAAATAGACTTAATTTAGGGCCTTTCCAATGGGGCAATACACACGAACAATAAAGTGTTGCATTGTATTTTAGAATCAAGAAAGAAAGAAATGAAGTAAATTATACAGCTGTTAAGCTCCCAAAGCTGGTACATTTGTGCACTTAGTGATGAAAGCATGAATAGAAGGAGATAATATGCCTGATCAGCAATATAAATAAATATCACAAAAATGTCTTTCACACCTCTGTTTGGGTTAACAGTGAATATATCTTGTAAAAAATATTGCTTTAAAAATTATTTTTTTGGAGAGGGGATTGGGGGCAAAGTGAATTTTAGGGATGAATCAACAAATTTTGTGCAAAATTTCCGCAACCTGAAAATTGTTGTAATTTGGGTTGGGGAAAGGAACATATGGGGGAAAGCCCCTTCCTCCCCTGCACTGTCACTGTTGCTTACCAATTTCAGAAGCAACAGCAGAACTGGCCTTTAAAATGAAGTGGTTGAAATAATTGATTCTAAATAAAGTGGTTCTATCAAAGTAAAAGTATTGATGGTGAAACAAGCAAAAATTGATGAATAGCACCAATAACAGAACAGCGTTTAGCACAGGTGTGTAATGTGTGTGAAGTTAATATTGCAGATATACCATGACCAGCTCATTTGCAATTCATACTGCAAATATAAATGAAGAAGAAAAGAAAAAAGACGAAGAGAAGAAAGTACAAACAAAGGAAAAGACAAAAAGAACAAATACAAAAAGAAAAAAGTGAAGAAAGAGGGAACCATAAAGCCGAGTGAGGCTAATGGTCTCAAGACGAAAGAGGCAAAGACAAACTGGAAATACCTCCTATGTGCAAGAATACGACTTGCACGCGCATGTACTTTCCAATCAAAAATAATATCAATTTGATTGTAGATGTCGATGTTCACGATACAACCACCCTCTTTCTTTTTAGATTAACTTTACGTATCAATGTCCGGTCACATACATCTCTATTTGATCTGAGCGCAAGAACACCGTAAGTCCACTTGACCCCTCAACGAAACTATACGCAACTTTAGTGTATACATGTTGAGGGGCAAGTGGACTTACGGTCTGCTTGCACTCAGGTCTTCATTTAAAGCTGATTCCATTTGGATTTGCCTCTAAGGTTTCTAAACAGGATACAATATCAGAAATGTGGCGACAGTATGGTTAACTTTCGATTATCTAAACATGTCTCACGATAGTTTAACTAACCGACCTTTCAGTCAAGGCTTATCGTGATTTTATTGGAATTTGAAAGTTAGATATAAGTGCAGAACTCTTTTCGGGGAATATATGTATGTCAAATCAATGTAAGCAAACACGTGAGCAGTCAAGTTAGCTCAATCGATAAGGCGTTCGACTCTGGTGCGAGAGGTTGCGGGTTCGAACCCTGGCGGTGCCTACTGCCTAGTATGCTCACGTGGAAAAATTGAGTTAGCTTGAGATTCCCCTGGACAAGGAACTCACTGCTAATTTGTCTCGTTGTAACCCGTACGAAACTCGGGGAGCTGATCCTGGTTGCGATGGTTATTTGTGGATTGTCGAGGGTGTGCGCTCTTCAAGCAGCAAAGTCCCTGATTTGTTGTTTAATGGTTTGTGGAATGATGTGGGCCGTAGTGGTCAGCGACAACCTGTAAAGTGTGCTGAGGCTTGTGGATCAACGTCTAGGCGTTGTGCCTGTGCGTAGCGCACTATAAATCACTGCGCTTTTTCTTTTTTTTCTTTTTTTTTCGCATAATTACCAGATAGTTTCACGCATCTATTGGGCTATTCCACTTGAAATACACACTACCCCTGTGGAAGATTTTGGAAATGTCTTCCACAAGGGGAGTATGTTTTTCAAATGTAATTGGTCATATGTTATTCATTTTGAAACCCATACTCACCCTGTATTATGACTTTACCTGTATCTTCCACAACTGGAGTAAGTATTTCAAATGGAAGTTACCCAATTGTCTATTTTATTTAAAACTCATACTCCCTCTTTGGAACACTTTAGCTAAATCTTCCACAAGGGTAGTGTGGATTTTAAATGGAATAGCCCATTGAAGCTTACCATGCCTCCGAGGGGTAAATTATACTAGGTACTCTCACATCGCTCTTAGGTCAAACCTGCAATTTGAAATATTGATCGGAACTCCGGAGTAATATAATTTTTTTTAAATGACCAGCAATAAGCGAAATTAAAATTCAAACAATATTTTCTATTATGCAACAAATGAAATTGATAAAGGTTAAGTTTACATAATAATATACGTAATGTGGGTTCTGTTTCAATTCAATGATTCCATTATCATTTATTGCAGACAGAGTTATAAGATAAAAAGCGTAACTAATGCGTTTGCTTATGCAAATGAACGTTTACCGTAATAAGATATGTGATTTTAAACCAAACAAACTCCATATCAGGACTGACAGGCAGTAGAGCAAGGTCAAATATGTTTATATGTAGATACTATCCAAAGATAATCAAGTTATGGCGCAATTTTGTGCTATAACATCTGCAAATATAAGTTTCTATTACATAATCCTTACACGTCGAGATATATCTCACTGTGCATACAAAATGTACGTATTAGAAGTGTTAAGTAGAATGAAAAAAAGGTCATATAACCTAATGACAAGGGATTTTTGTTCAAGAGTGGAATAGATTTAATCGATGGAAGGCATCATCATCGACTGCGTAATTATCTTATGTATTGGAAAGGAGAAGTTATTTTCCATTTCATGATAGAAAGCTGTATGCATCTTAAACAGATCTCCTGTTGTCAACGTTAATGTCAATATATTCTGGTGTTATATATTATGTATTTTTGTAATAGTACAATAGTCGTCCGTCCAGGAGGGCCAAAGACCGGAGTTATACGCGAAAGCGTTGCTTGACGGGTTAAGCTAGCTCTAGCTCTGGACGTACTGTACAAAACGGATCAAAGTTTCTTCAACAAGTCACTAGTCATTTTTCTTCTTTGCACTTTAGGAAAGGTTAGCACCTCTGGAGATGACAGAAATGTCATGTCGAGTCTTTATATTTGACAGATATAGAACAAGAGATCATAGGTATACACATATGCAAGTTAAATTTTAAAACTGTCATTTAAAACTATTGAAGGAGAGTTGTCAACTTAATACTTCGACAACGACCTGTTACCATCATCAGGGAGTACAGTGACTGTTGACAGTGTTCTCCATGCTCGAAACACTAAATTCATAGCCAAAATGAGACAGTGGTATGTGTGACAAGGGATATGTGGAAGGATAAGCTGGTAATATTTATATAAGCAGTTTCAAAATGAATCTTTGTTTACAGAATTATCGGAACGAATTAGCCTTAATTCACTGCAGATATTCAAATATGTAACAGATATAACAGTGACTCTGGAGAATGCAGATTAATGGCGCCTGTTGAATAACAACATGGATGATATCGTCCGGATAAATACAGTTTTTTGGCAACAAATATAGCCATGTTGATTTCAACTGGCGCCTTTAATCACCTAAACTAGATATTGCTTTCATGCAACTTTTTGAGTAATTTTGTAGATGTATATGATTACAATTTAAAATTAAATTTAGTCAAACAGTATATTTAAAAGTACATAAGAATATTTCCCTAAACTGTTTCTAAAGGCAATGATTATAAGTTTATGTATTCTTGGTATTTAACTTGTAAGCATAACACCACATGAGATACTTGAGACTATTCAGTTACACGGACAATCTTATAATTATTTGCTCGGGGTAATGATATATTTCAGATTAACCTAAATATGACGGTGTTGCTGTACTTTGCAATGTCTTCAGGGAGATAAATTAAAGTAATACTTGATCGCTAAACGGTATTTGTTACTTCTATACGTATCGAAAAATAGATAAAGGTGGTCACAATGATATGGGGTAATCAAATGACACGGCTATAATACTAGTAAATTAACGTTATTTTGTACTTGTTTTGGTTACTGATATTGTTTATTTTCCATATGTTGACATAAACGAATTGCATTGATTTTCTCATAATTGTTTACACTGGTCTTATAATATCATTGCTGATGTGAATCTCTGCGTTTCGATATGAGGAAGAATAAACATTATGAGAACCGATCCTTCAGTATCTATTTTAATTGATTTGAATTAAAAACGATTTTAAAAGTATTTCGTTATGGGAAAGTATTAGGTTTGCCTGTGTCAGTGAAGAGGTGTTTGTATGGTTAGTGGTCCGTATGTTTGTTGTGTCATTCACTTAAAAATAGGTTTAATGTTGAAATCCCGATAATAATCAGATTTGACCAACCTAGAAACACATTCCCTTTAGCAGCGGCGTGTAATGTGTGTGAAATGTCATAACCAGATACTTGCTAGTGACAACTCATTTACAATTCATATTGCTTCGTTTTTTAAAATATCCGCACGACTTTGAAGCTCAAATTACACTTTGAGAAGATACTTGATGGAAAGATGAAGAGAAGAAAAAGAGCAAATGAGACTCAGTAGGGGCAGGTGATGAAATAGTGAAGCCTAAAACAAGAGAACAGGCTCAAAAAAATAAAAAGGCAAAGAGCAGCAGATAGTAAACAGATTATACGCCAGAATACTAGCACGCGCATGTATTCTCCAATCAAGATGAAACCACCCTCTTTCTTTTAGATTAACTTTTGGATTAACCTAAATATGATTTTGTTTGTCTGTTTGTTTACCCAGGTTGGTCCGTGAGATGGTGTTGCTTTACTTTGCAGTCTTCAGGGAGATAAATTAAAGTAATACTTCATAGCTAAACGGTATTTGTTACTTCTAAACGTATCGAAATATAAATAAAGGTGGTCCCAATAATATGGGGTACTCAAATGAAACGGCTACAATACTAGTAAATTAACGTTACTGAGATTGTTAATTTCCCATAGTGGCTCCGGAAGATGTTAAATATTGGGGGTGGGGTGGGGGAAATGGTACCTGGCTCATATTATTGAGCGGGCAATGGTACTTTTCTATAGCCACCAAAATTATTGGGTGCGGGCCCCCCTGCCCCCGATTCCGGAGCCACAGTCCCATATGTTGACATAAGCGAATTGCATTGATTTTCTCAGAATTAGTTGTTTACACTGGTCTAATATATCATTGGTGATGGTAAATCTCTGCGTTTTGATATGAGGAGAGTAAAAATTATGAGAACTGATCCTTCAGTATTTATTTTAATTAATTTAAATTAAAAATGATTTTGAATTGCGTGCGTGTTGGAGTGTCTTGAGAACTAATCGTCACACAATGTAAATATTTTTTTCTTTAATTTGTTTATTTTTTAATCAATTATTTAAGCGAAAGAACAAAACAAAAAGGAACACAAACCGAAACCATTGCTTTTTGATGCTTCGAAACATCAATATCCATCTCCAGTTCCCGCAAACAACTTGTTATTGGTTCAATCCAATTTATTCACAATGTCATGCCTGGATCCAGTAAAACTACACTGATACTGGACTTGTCGTCGAACTTTTTTCCCGACAAATGCAACTGCCTGCATGTATTTTATTAGAGGAAAGTATTATGTGTGTCTGTGAAGGGGTGGTTGCGAAGTTGCTGGTCCGTGTGTTTGTGGTGGCAAATGCTTAAAAATAGGTAACATTATGAAATCCCGATAATACCCAACCTAGATACACATTCCCTTTAACAGCGGTGTGTAATGTGTGTGAAGTGTCATAACCAGATACTTACTAGTGACAACTCATTTACAATTCATGTTGCTTCTGTTTTTAAAGTGTTATTATTAAATATTTGTACTACTTTGAAGCTCAGATTACACTTCGAGAAGATACTTAATGGAAACATGAAGAGAAGAAAAAGAGAAAATGAGACTCAAGAGGAGCAGGTGATGAAATAGTGAAGCCTAAAACAACAGAACGAAGTCAACAGGCTCAAGGAAAATTAAAAAGGGCAAACACCAGCAGGTAGTAAACAGATTATACGCCAGAATACTACTTGCACGCGCATGTATTCTCCAATCAAAAATGATATCAATTTGATTGCAGATGTCGACGCTCAAGATGCAACCACCCTCTTTCTTTTAGATTAACTTATCAACGTATCAATGTCTGGTCACGTACATCTCTATTAAAGCTGATTCCATTTGGATTTACCTCTAAGGTTTCTAAACAGGATACAATATCAGAAATGTGGCGACAGTATGGTTAACTTTCGATTATCTAAACATGTCTCGCGATAGTTGAACTAACCGACCTTTCAGCCAAGGCTTATCGTGATTTTATTGGAATTTGCAAGTTTGATAGTGAAGACGTTCTTTCACGGAATATGTGTCAAATCGATTTAAGCAAACACAAATTTCCATTGGAGCTGTAGTACGCCAGATGTTTCGCATAATTGTTCTACAGCTCGAGGTACAGGTGTTAATCTGCCCCTAAATAATTGAAGCGAATATACGGTATATTAAGAAACAGATTCATTTCTTTAGCACTTTGTAAACGGATTATTTCCCTAAAGGTCCATTCATACTACGCCGCAATTTGCGGTGCGATGCGATGCGTTACCGATACAACGATTACTTTTTGCCGCAACCGCAACTCGTTGCATTTCCATGTTAAAATGTTTTTAACTTTATTGCGATACCGCAATGCAGTAGTTTGCAGTATGATGCGAAGCGGTAACGCACCGCATCGCTAAGCAATTGCGGCGTAGTATGAACGGACACTAACGCTGTAAAACGCTCTAACAAACCACCAAACGGCTCCACGTAATTACTATCCGACCATCCTTTGTCGTCCAACTGCGATGGTAGGAGATTATTGAGATATAGTAAAAACACGTTCATCCATTTTTTTATAAGGCACCACATCCAATTTGGTCCTATAGAACTATCGGTGCCCGTTAAGGTACTGATAACTCTTAACATCGCTCCCTGGAGATGTAATACATTGTATCAAGCATAATAATGAATATTTGCATAGTGTTATTGTTTTTCATTTAAATAAAAAACGAATGCACTGTACAAATGTTCAGGGTACGATAAAAAGAAGTGCCATCGGTACTTCTTCGGGCACCGATACTTCTATAGGACCAAAAAAGATGTTGTGCCTAAAAAGATATTGTAGTACTATTAAAACTAAATTAATTGTCGACCTTTACATGTTTCCTATCATTTCCAGTGATAAATAAATTATGATTTTTGACTGAAATCAACTTGTTGGACAAAATTGACTGAAAATCAGCGATTTGCGAGGTTTCGGTCAATTATGACGTCCCTTTGATGTGTGTAGTTTTGTGATTCCATCTAGAATTCAGCTGTGTTAGTGTAATTGTTTTTCTTATCAATGCGATGTCAACTTTTACACAATCCACGACATTCATTCACAAGGGACTTTAATTAATTAGTGCCATCGTGATCACGGTATTTTGATACCACAAGTGTACAACATCAGCCACTCAGTTCATGGTCCACAACAGATTGACGAACTAACGTTAGGTGAAAGTATCTATGCAGTAGTACCTATTAAGCAAGGTACATTTCTGAGTATCGCTTTACAAATTATATGTTCATGATTAATCGTTGGCCGTAAGGCATTTGAATTTGAATAGTGCAATGGTCAGTGCTTATTAGAATATATTAAGGCAAGATGTCTTGCAGATAGAATTATATTACCAAATGGTTTTGCAGGAGATTTCTGAAAACATGCTCTGGAAATATAGATTGCAATAACATGCTTGTATATGGATATCTGCATATTACAAACACGACTTACTTTAGGAACTTAAAATACAAAACTATAGTGCAGCAAGTTAATCATAGACGATTCTAACACTCTTATTATCATCTTTACTTTCTATCCCCCTTTACCCTTACCCTTATCATCGTTCTATGTTTCTTTCAGCCAAATTAAGCGGTGTCCATTCATTGTCAATCGTAGATAACCTTATGTTCTGGCCCTAGCGCCTCTTCCATTTTCTCTTTACTTATTTTGCAAATATCGAAAACATGTAGCGTTAGCACTTAATTTCTTATTAGAACCGTGGCCATTGTTCCTTCCTGTTCATGCAGAATTTAGAGCCTTCGATCTATTAAACATCAATGACCGTGACTTCAAATGGTCACCATTATTGTCACAAGGAGCAAAGAAATTATTTGACGTGGAGTGAAGTCAAAAGGGATGACAGGCAGTGCCACCTCCTTAATGAGGGTGTCAGTCATTGGATATCATTAAATCCATCAGAGAGTGCCATTTTACGCACACCTTAAACCTTATTTACATCTTCCCGTCATGCATCATTCTAGGGATTGTTGGGTAAGTTGGGAATCCCGAAATCTTTTGCCAAGAAACACATACTACGTTATAGCATCTTCAACGCGTACGCTCGACTCGTCGAACTTGTGCATTGATGTTGTGCGCATTGACGTAATTTTGTGGCAATGGGTTTCGGAAATCACCAAAATGGTCAATATCTATCATTCGCCTGAACTCACAAATTTACTGGTTTCTTATAATGTTTAAAGAGTCATGACCAAACATTATAGCTTCCTTTGGTTTCTCTCAAAGTAAAAAACACCGTTCAAAAATATCGTTCAAGAAAGACGCTTTTTATCAAAGTTTTTATTCCATCGTCAATTTAAGATATATCAAGCTTCAGCAAAATACCCATTAAAAGCTCATGTTTCATAAAATGGATCCATTATTGATTTTATTCAATCTGATTTTCTGAGCAGGTACTCGTAACTGATATATCTTTCTAGTGTTAATAAACTGAATAAGATTCAAATAGTTTCCTGAGTAATTCAAAATATAGGCCTAAGTGATGGATTATATGCAATATGCAATCACTCTTCCTGCACATTAACAACAGTAGTAGATCCATTTTCTATCTATTGATTACAGGGAATCCTTCGTGGAGCTGTTTTCAACATATTTATTATCAAACTCGCGTGAAAATTCAATAGCAGCTAGAACGGCAATGTCGACTCTGGAGTTTTGACTGCCAAAAGCAACCGCTGGCGGCGCATCGTATTGTGAAACGCGAGAATTGTTTTTCTTATCAATGCAAAGTCAACTTTTACACAATCCACGACATTCATTCACAAGGGAATTCAATTAATTAGTGCCATCGTGATCACGGTATTTTGATACCACAAGTGTACAACCGGGTGTAAAACATCAGCCACTCAGTTCATAACAGATTGTCGAACTAACGTCAGGTGAAAGTATCTATGCAGTGGTACCTATTAAGCAAGGTAAATTTCCGAGTATCGCTTTACAAATTATATGTTCATGATCAATCGTTGGCCGTAAGGCATTTGAATTTGAATAGTGCAATGGTCAGTGCTTATTAGAATATATTAAGGAAGGCGAGATGTTTTGAAGATAGAATTGCATTACCAGATGGTATTGCAGCAGATTTCTGTAAACGTGATCTGGAACCATCAGAAAATATAGATTGCAATGACATGCATGTATATGGATATCTGCATATTATTAACACGAGTTACTTTAGGAACTTCAAATACAAAAGTATAGTGCAGCAAGTTAATCACAGACGATTCTAACACTCTTATTATCATCTTTACTTTCTATGCGTCTTTACCCTTACCCCTATCATCGTTCTATGTTTCTTTCAGCCAAATTAAGCGGTGTCCATTCATTGTCAATCGTAGATAACCTTATGTTCTGACCCTAGCGCCTCTTCCATTTTTCTCTTTACTTATTTTGCAAATATCGAAAACATGTAGCGTTAGCACTAAATTTCTTATTAGAACCGTGGCCATTGTTCCTTCCTGTTTATGCAGAATTTAGAGCCTTCGATCTATTAAACATCAATGACCGTGACTTCAAATGGTCACCATTACTGTCATAAGGAGCAAAGAAATTATATGACGTGGAGTGAAGTCAAAAGGGATGACAGGAAGTGCCACCTACTTAATGAGGGTGTCAGTCATTGGATATCATTAAATCCATCAGAGAGTGCCATTTTACGCACACCTTAAACGTTATTTACATCTTCCCGTTATGCATCATTCTAGGGATTGTTGGGTAAGTTGGAAATCCCGAAATCTTTTGCCAAGAAACACATGCTATGTTATCACATCTTCAACACGTACGCTCGACTCGTCGAACTTGTGCATTGATGTTGTGCGCATTGACGTAATTTTGTGGCAATGGGTTTCGGAAATCACCAAAATGGTCAATATCTATCATTTGCATGAACTCACAAATTTACTGGTTTTTTATAATGTTTAAAGAGTCATGACCAAACATCATAGCTTCCTTTTGGTTTCTCTCAAAGTAAAAAACACCGTATCTTTAGCAAATCATTAGTTGCACATGCGCATTGACGTTGTGCGCATTGACGTAGTTTTTCGGAAATCACCAAAATGGTCAATATCAATTATTCGCCTGAACTCACAAATTTACTGGTTTCTTATAATGTTTAAAGAGTCATGACCAAACATCATAGGTTTCTTTGGTTTTTCTTAAAGTAAAAACGTTGTATCTTTGGCAAATCTTTAGTTGAACATGTTCAACCCGTCGAACTTGTGCATTGACGTTGTGCGCATTGACGTAGTTTCGTGGCAAAACGTTTCGGAAATTACCGAAATGGTCAATATCTATCTATCTATCAATTTCAAAATAGTCATGAGAAACATCATAGGTTCCTTTGGTTTCTCTAAAATTATAAAATGCAGTATCTTTGGTAAATAAAAATAGCAGATATGCTGATTTTACTTCCTGGAGTTGACTAAGAAGTATGCATACGCTCGTTTTTATATCTCGTAAACTTTTGCAAGGGTTTTTAATTACTCATTTTATCCCTCGCGTAGATGTTATATGGATGTAGAAAATCTCTAGCTTGAAGTTTAATTAAAGAAATATTTTAAAGGAATATTTGTCTATTCACTACAACAATACGTTTGGAAATTGCTTTTATAAGTGGATGTCCAGCATACGGGTCAAATTCAAGTGCGCATAAAGATATTGCCTTCAAAATAGAATTTTGGTTTCCACAGAGGTCTACCTGGAAATGGCAAACGGCGAAATAACGAGTACAATTTTATAATTGGACATGATTCCAGACACTAATAAAAAAGAAGAAGAGTTCACAAGGATAAAGAACAGGTCATGGAATGTCGATTGTGTTTAATTTTCTTATACAACTTCGGGGTTACGCAACTTTAATTAAATTAAGGAAGACAAAACTATTATCCTTGCTTCATAACATCTTTTGTATTCCTTTAATAATGAGAAATAATACAAGTATGTATTGTGTAGTTTGACGTAATTAAATAAAAATGGGTATGTCTCCCTAAGGTACATTCTCAAGGTTGTATATGAAATATGGTTTTCATTCTTTGAAAGAATGAAAGAAAGAAGAAAGAAAGTAGGAACGCGAGAATGGTCGTTGATGGTCAGCTTCCGTATATCAATAGAACATAGATTTAACTATATAGCCCTTTGTAACCTGCATATGCGTATACTACAGACATTCATTTGATGTAACTTTAGAATGCTCTTATGGTGTTCATTCTTTGAAAAAATGAAAGAAAGAAGAAAGAAATAAGAATACTAGAATGGCCGTAGTTGGTCATTTTCCGTAGCAATAGAACATGGACTTAACTATACAACCCTCTGTAACCTGCATATGCGTATACTACAGACATTCATTTGATATAATATTAGAATGCTCTTTCTTTTTAATATTATGTAAGTGTTGAAACATTTCCTGCCGAGAGGCGAAACGTGTTGAAGCTTAAAAGCAGGAAGTTAAAATGTGTTTTAGGAGAGATTGGAACGCTATTACATAAGGTAAAGCACTTTGCTAGTCTATTAATACGCTTCGATGGCGTTGGGTCTTATTTCTACCATTTATTGGATTATATTTCTATCTTTGTAGGTGCATATTTAGAAACATGTAGTGAATCGCATCACTCTAGCGAATGGTCTTTCTGTATATCGACGGTTACCTATATTATACAACCTTATAAACTGGGATCAAAGAGAAACTTATAATTTTTCACAAAGTCATATCTTAAAATCCTCTTCATAAAAATGAAACAAAATTACACATATGATAACTTCAATACTCTGCTCTAAACGCATTTCTGTAACCAAACAGTTGTCCAACTGACACAAAAAAATATGCACTGATACGGAACAGCTTCCTGGACCACATTCACAGGCGAATAATTGGCACCCAGCAAGAGAAATCTGTGAGAATGCGTACAAAATCCTAGAAAAGGTCTTGTTCCACACTATTCCACTTACTCACAGATTTCTTGTGTTGGGTGCCAATTATTGGGCTGTGAATGTAAACCAAATATGGCCAAATTAGTGTTCTGGTGTAACCGAAAGTTTATCTCCGAAGGACCGAGCATTCGCATGATTCATTTGCCCGTATCCATTAATAGGGTGAACTGTCTCCAATTCTGTGTTGAACTGTAACATCATAAGCTAATCATAAACACGGAGCACAGACAGTATCTGAAGAGATTACCCTGTTTTCCTTCTTCGTATGCACCGTCATTATCGTGTTCATAATTGCTCGTTATTGTCTAGACTATAGATTGTCGCCAACATTTTTAATTTATTAGATTTAATAACATCTAATTATACCCTTATTAAACAGGCTTTTATATCCTAGTGGTTTACTTAATTACGTATTGAGTTTAGCATTTGTTTGCTTCAGGTCGACAAAGATGACATTTCTCATCAAATAAATTATCATAACTTTACTTCATTTTTGTAAATAAAAAATACACATGGCATAATCGAATTATCACCAAGTCCCTGATAATTCACAACAATACGCTATATGAACGACAACAAACGAATTTTGATCGAGTTCCTATAAAATTCCTTTTTGTTCCTAAATTGATAATAACCACTTTAATTTTAGAAGGTTTGTAATTAATTTTAATACTCTGAATATTTGTAAAATAAAATTACTACTTTCTATCCTTGCAATTGGTATTACTTTTTTAAACATTTGTGTTCAAGTCTGCGTTGAAAAAATTACAATAAAAAGTTGCTTAATACATACGGTAATGTAAATATTTATCGTTCAAGAGTGACGCTTTTCATCAAAGTTTTTATTCCATCGTCAATTTAAGAGATATCAAGCTTCAGCAAAATACCCATTAAAATCTCATGTTTCATAAAATGGATCCATTATTTGATTTTATTCAATCTGATTTTCTGAGCAGGTACTCGTAACTGATATCTCTTTCTAGTGTTAATAAACTGAATATGATTCAAATAGTTTCCTGAGTAATTCAAAATATAGACCTAAGTGATGGATTATATGCAATATGCAATCACTTTTCCCGCACATTAAAAATATCCGATAGCTCGTACTTTAAAAGCATTCTTACTTTCCCTAGGCCTATTTAATTTGAGCAAAGAATGTGTTTATTTTTTTTTTATCTTCTTCAGAATATGTGATTGTATTTTATATACACATAAATGATAATATTAAACTGGACTGTCTACTGTTTGTTTGAATATTGGTTGTTGTTGCTGTTGTTGGTTGTTGTTATGTTGTTGTTGTTGCTGTTTGTGTATTTGTTATGCGGGTGAAATGTATGGCTACGCACAAGGACTCATCGGGTAACTTTTTTCATAATGTTTCATTTTATGTTTTTGACATGTTTCATAACAAATGCATTATAGCGCCTTCCACCCCACCCCTTCTCCCGCCACTTTTATTATTTTAAGGCAAAAAAATAATTTTAAAAAAATCCACCTTTTGCGGCAATTTTTGGCAAAATTGTTGATATTTGCCCCATGCTCCAATGCCAAAAAATTCATGGCGCCGGAAGTTGGATATGTTAACTTTGAATGATTGATTACTCATTTAAAATGTAGTGTAAAAGAAATAATCAAAGAAGGGTGTTCGTCTCACGTTCACGCATAGGAATCACGTTTGAAATATTAGAGTCCTGAATAATTTATTTGAGTTGCGATTCAAGTTCGCTCATTTGAAAAGTTCAATTCCCTTACGGCTGGTAGTCCGTTTCATGCCAATAACCAAGGGGATAGCTCCTAATTTTTGGGGACATTCTTATATGCATCAACCCTTCTTATCTGGATGTCCAAGATGTCAGTCATGGGAATTCTATTCCATAAATATTAGATGCTGCAATGTCAAGGTGTATAAGTAGGCAAGTAGTGTTACATCCTGCGAGATAAGTTGATGGTGAACAAAGGGATGAAAGTGACAAAGAATATTTATTTTATCCTTTTGCTCATTGTGTAGCTTCTTTTTGAATCTACCCTCGTGAGCTCTTTACGTTCATTCGTCACCTTAGGTCTACTCATATGAGTTCGTGATAAGTAAAGGCGTTTATTATTTTATTTTTTAAACAGTGGGTCACCACACTGAACCTGTCATCTTAGTATAGACATTCATGCCCAGGTTTTTGTCCTGCTGTTTATAAGTACAATTTTTCTTCACACGTACAATCCTCAAATATGTATTTTGACGCAATCTCTCTCATTTGAATGAATCCTCAAGTGTATGTGTGCAAATATTATGTCACTGTCATTCGAAATTGCAATCTGTTATGAAAATAGTAATTAACTAGAAAAGACACACAATACTTCAATTTGACATTATAAAAGACACCAACTCTGATTCGGTCAATCATTAAACTTATAATTCAAGTAAGCAAATACAGTTGGCATGTTGTTAGCATGATAGTCAGTTGGCATGTTGGTAGCATGATAGTCAGCATGGCATTAGAATCAGACAGTTCGACAATATAAATAGACATTGAGCTCGTAATTTGTTTAAATTACATTCCCAAATAGCGTGAAAAGCATGTCAAATTGAGCTACCGGTTTGACGTTGGTAAACGTTGACCGACATCGTCCATTTGTTCTTGGAGAAAACCCATGACACAGACGTGTTTAGTGCTCTAATGTGTTTGTGCCAATGTCCCAGCAACAATTCCGGAGCCAATTACATTTCCACCGTGTGAAAATACCCTTGACATCGATTAATCTAAATAACACGTTTATGAAGGTCAATTACATCAATTGTATTCAAGAGCATTGTCATTATCTACCGAGAATAAACCAATAATTTCAAGGTGCACAACGCAGTTTTGTGTTTTATAATTTAATTGCAACTCGACCTTTAAGTAATGTAACCAATACTCATTGCATATGTAACCTTGGAGACTCACGTGCGAAGCATACAGAGCGAAAAGCGTAAAAACAATGTTACTAAAACGGCAACTTAGTACTTGACAAGCTCGACGAGAGCGAAACTAGGCAACTCGGTTAAGGGGGGTCTAGCCCAAGGTATTCGTTACTCACTAAGAAAAAAAGTACCCCTGACAGTGATGGAACTCTATGCAGAATACCCTTTAAATCGCATGTTTTGTAGGTTTAAAAGTTGCAGTGTTAATGTTTGCGATAAAAGGTTGTTTAAGGGGCAGGGGTGTAAGAATCACGGTCTAGCAACATTTGTGTTAGAGTTAGGGTTAGCATCTACGTCTCAGTTTGGTATTGATTGCCTGTCCATTATAATAGCTTCTAATCACATTAACATATCTTATCTTGTCCCATTGAGAGAACTTGTCGAATTAATTATTTCTTTGATACCTAGTGAATAGAGGTGGCGTGAATCGTCCGGAACCTGCCAAAGATAATGAATGTCTTCTTGAAATACCAAACTCAGGTACCAATGGAGGTACTCAATGACTTACTTCTATTAAAAGATTTTGACGATTCAGTGTGGCTGAAAATGTGTGCGAAGTCAAACTCAATGCCGTATCAAGATGTCATACCAATATCCAAGGGATGGCTCCCAATTTTGATAACATTGTTATATGCATCAACCCTTCTTATCTGGATGTCCAAGACGTCAGTCATGGGAATTCAATTCCATAAATATTAGATGCTGAAATGCCAAGGCGTATAATAGGTCTACCCGTCAGTAGGTAAGTAGTGTTATATCCTGCGAGATGAGTTTAAATGATGAACAAAGGGATGAAAGTGACCACGACACTTGTCATTAAATATTTATTTCATCCTTTTGCTCATTGTGTAGCTTCTTTCTAAATCTACTCTCCTGAGTTCTTCACGTTCATTCGGTCTATTCATATGAGTTCATGACAAGGCGTTTATTGTTTAATTTTTCAGATAGTGGGTCACTACACTGAACCTGTCATGTTAGTACAGACATGTCAGCGTCAGGCTTTGATAGTCTTGATAAGTACCATTTTCTTCACACGTGCAATCCTAAAATGTGTATTTTGACGCAATCTCTCTCATTTGAATCCTCAAGTGCATACGTGTGCAAATATTATGTCATTCGAAATTGCAATCTGTTAGGAAAATAGTGATCAACAGGAAAAGACATGCAATACTTCAATTTGACATATTAAAAGACACCAACTTTGATTCGGTCAATCATTCGACTTACAATTCAAGTAAGTAAATACAGTTGGCATGTTGTTAAACATGATAGTCAGCATGGCGTCAGAATCAGACAATATAAATAGACATTGAGCTCGTAATTTGTTTAAATTACATTCCCAAATAGCATGAAACGCATGTCAAATTGAGCTACCGGTTTAACTTTGGTAAACGTTGACCGACATCGTCCATTTGATCTTGGAGAAAACACATGACACAGACGTGTTTAGCGCTCCAATGTATGTGTGCCAATATTGGCTTAATGTCCCAGCGACAATTCCGGAGCCAATTACATTTCCACCGTGTGAAAATAGCCTTGACATCGATTAATCTAAATAACACCTAGATGAAGGTCAATTACATCAATTGTATTCAAGAGCATTGTCATTATCTACCGAGAATAAACCAATAATTTCAAGGTGCGCAACGCTCGATTTTTTGTGTTTTATAATTTACTTGCAACTCGACCTTTAAACAATGTAACCAATACTCATTGCAAATGTAACCTTGGAGACTCACGTGCGAAGCATACAGAGCGAAGAGCGTAAAAAACAAAGGTACTTAAACGGCAAGTCACTACTTGACAAGCTCGACGAGAGCGAAACTAGGCAACTCGGTTAAGGGGGTCTAGCCCTAGGTATTCGTTACTCACTAAGAAAAAAAGTACCCCTGACAGTGATGGAACTCTATGCAGAATACCCTTTAAATCGCATGTTTTGTAGGTTTAAAAGTTGCAGTGTTAATGTTTGCGATAAAAGGTTGTTTAAGGGCAGGGTGTAAGAATCAAGGTTTCTTGAAATTTGTGCGAGCGTTAGAGCTACATGTAGGGTTAGCATCCACCGCTCAGTTTGGTATTGATTGCCTGTCCATTATAATAGCTTCTAATCACATTAACGTATCTTTTCTTGTCCCATTGAAAGAACTTGTCGAATTGATTATTTCTTTGATGCCTTGTGAATAGAGGTGGCGTGAATCGTCCGGAACCTGCCAAAGATAATGAATGTCTTCATGAAATACCTAACTCGGTCACCAATGGAGGTACTCACTGAGTACTTCTGTTAAAAGATTTTAACGAACCAGTGTGGCTGAAAATGTGTGCGAAGTCAATCTCAATGCCGTACCAAGATGTCATGCCAAATATCCTAGGGATAGCTCCCAATATTTGGTGACATTGTTATATGCATCAACCCTTCTTATCTGGATGTCCAAGACGTCAGTCATGGGAATTCTAT
Organism: Amphiura filiformis; assembly: GCF_039555335.1. Classification (NCBI taxonomy): domain Eukaryota; kingdom Metazoa; phylum Echinodermata; class Ophiuroidea; order Amphilepidida; family Amphiuridae; genus Amphiura; species Amphiura filiformis. The sequence goes on from NC_092643.1 coordinate 29,746,939, forward strand.
TCCATAAATATTAGATGCTGCAATGCCAAGGCGTATAATAGGTCTACCCGTCAGTAGGCAAGTAGTGTTATATCCTGCGAGATGAGTTTAAATGATTAACAAAGGGATGAAAGTGACCACGACACTTGCCATCAAATATTTATTTCATCCTTTTGCTCATTGTGTAGCTTCTTTCTAAATCTACTCTCCTGAGTTCTTCACGTTCATTCGGTATATTCATATTCATGACAAGGCGTTTATTATTTAATTGTTCAGATAGTGGGTCACCACACTGAACCTGTCATGTTAGTATAGACATGTGAGCGCCAGGCTTTGATAGTCCTGATAAGAACCATTCTTCTTCACACGTGCAATCCTCAAATGTGCATTTTGACGCAATCTCTCTCATTTGAATTCTCATGTGCATGTGTGCAAATATTATGTCACTGTCATTCGAAATTGCAATTTGTTATGAAAATAGTGATCAACAAGAAAAGCCACGTAAAACTTCAATTTTAAAAGACGCCAACTCTGATTTGGTCACTCATTCGACTTATAATTCAAGTAAGTATAATTATACAGTTGGCAGGTTGTAAATATGGTAGTCAGCATGGCATCAGACAGTTCGACAATATAAATAGACATTGAGCTCGTAATTTGTTTAAATTACATTCCCAAATAGCATGAAAAGTATGTCACATTGAGCTACCGGTTTAACTTCGGCAAACGTTGACCGATATCGTCCATTTGTTCGTGAGGAAACCCATGACACAGACGTGTTTAGTGCTCCAATGTGTGTATGCCAATATTGGCTAAATGTCCCAGCAACAATTCCGGAGCCAATTACATTTCCACCGTGTGAAAATAGCCTTGACATCGATTAATCTAAATAACACCTATATGAAGGTCAATTACATCAATTGTATTCAAGAGCATTGTCATTATTTACCAAAAATAAACCAATACTGTGTTTTATAATTTACTTACAACGCAACCTTTGAGCAATACTTATTGCAAATGTAACCTTGGAGACTCACGTGCGAAGCATACAGAGCAAAGAGCGTAAAAAACAAAGGTACTTAAACGGCAACTCACTACTTGACAAGCTCGACGAGAGCGAAACTGGTCAACTCGGTTAAGGTGTAGCTCCAGCTATTCGGTACTCACTAAGAAAATAAATAAATACCCTTGACGGTGGTGGAACTCTATGTAGAATACCCTTTAAATCGCATGTTTTGTAGGTCCCCAAGTTGCAGTGTTAATGTTTGGGATAAAGAGTTGTTTAAGGTGCAGGGTGTAACAAACATGGTTTAGCGAAATTTATGTGAGCGTTGGAGTTAGGGTACGTCTCAGTTTGGTATTGATTGCCTGTCCATTATAATAGCTTCTAATCACATTAATGTATCCTTTTCTTGTCCTATTGAGAGAACCTGTCGAATTGATTATTATGCTTAGTGAATAAAGATGCTGTGAATCGTCCGGAACCTGCCAAAAATAATTAATGTCTTCTAGAAATACCAAACTCGGGTCACCAATGGAGGTACTCACTGAGTTAGTTCTGTTAAAAGATTTTGCAATAATGAACAATGATGAACAAAGGGATGAAAGTGACCACGACACATAAAATATTTATTTCATCCTTTTTCTCATTGTGTAGCTTCTCTCTTAATATACTAGCCTGAGTTCTCCACGTTCTTTCGGTCTATTCATAGGATTTCATGACAAGGCGTTTTTGTTTGATTTTTCAAACCTGTCATGTTAGTACAGACATGTGAGCGTCAGGCTTTGATAGTTCTGATAAGTACCATTTTTCTTCATACGTGCAATCCTCAAATGTGTATTTTGACGCAATCTCTCTCATTTGAATCCTCAGGTGCATTTGTGCAAAATTTATGTCAATGTCATTCGAAATTGCAATTTTTATGAAAATAGTGATCAACAAGAAAAGACACGCAATACTTCAATTTGACATATTAAAAGACACCAACTCTGATTCGGTCACTCAGTCGACTTACAATTCAAGTAAGTAAATAAAGTTGGCATGTTGTTAGCATGATCGTCAGCATGGCATCAGAATCAGACAATATAAATACACATTGCGATCGTAATTTGTTTGAATTACATTCCCAAATAGCGTGAAAAGTATGTCAAATTGAGCTACCGGTTTAACTTTGGCAAACGTTGACCGACATCGTCCATTTGATCGTGGGGAATACACATGACACAGACGTGTTTAGTGCTCCAATGTATGTGTGCCAATATTGGCTTAATGTCCCAGCAACAATTCCGAAGCAAATTACATGTCCACCGTGTGGAAATAGCCTTGACATCGATTAATCTAAATAACACTTATATGAAGGTCAATTACATCAATTGTATTCAAGAGCATTGTCATTATCTATCGAGAATAAACCAATAATTTCAAGGTGCGCAACGCACGATTTTTGTGTTTTATAATTTATTTGCAACACAACCTTTAAGCAATACTCATTGCAAATGTAACCTTGGAGACTCACGTGCGAAGCATACAGAGCGAAGAGCGCAAATACAAAGGTACTTAAACGGCAACTCACCACTTGGCAACCTCGACGAGTGCGAAACTGGGCAACTCGGTTAAGGGGGTGTAGCCCTAGGTATTCGGTACTCACTAAGAAAATAAATAAAATACCCTTAACGGTGGTGGAACTCTAAGCAGACTACCCATTATATCGCATGTTTTTGTAGGATTACAAGTTTCATTGTTAATGTTTGGGATAAAAGGTTGTTTAAGGGGCAGGGGTGTAAGAATCACGGTCTAGCAAAATTTGTGTTAGAGTTAGGGTTAGCATCCACGTCTCAGTTTGGTATTGATTGCCTGTTCATATAAGCTTCTAATCACATTAACGTATCTTTTCTTGTCCCATTGAGAGAACTTGTCGAATTGATCATTTCTTTGATGCCTAGTGAATAGAGGTGGCGTGAATCGTCCGGAACCTGCCAGAAATAATGAATGTCTTCTTGAAATACCAAACTCAGTCACCAATGGAGGTACTCACTGAGTTAATTCTGTTAAAAGATTTTGACGAACCAGTGTGGCTGAAAATGTGCGCGAAGTCAAACTCAATGCCGTACCAAGATGCCAATGCCTGTGTTACTCATTCAGCGGATGTTTTTCCATGAGGTCCAGGCACCAATCGTGGCATCACAAGATCCCTCAAAGTCAGACTATACCATACCAGTATCTTATACTCCCATTGCCAACTGGGGAATTGCATCATGGGTAATACGTAAATCGTACAGCCAAAAACTTTAATCATCTGAAATGAGACATCCTAAGAGTTAACCTTCTGGACAAAATCTGAAATGGTGAAATTTAACATTGTCTTAACATCTCAATCACTACCACAGAAGTGGCTTCTTCTGAAGTGGTTTGGGCATATTTTTAGGATACAACCACACACACTAGCCTATATGTAAGACTTTTAGAATGCGTAGGCAGTCAGGTAATCCAACAAGATGGAAGGAACAGATCTCAAATGACAAAGGCATCGATCTCCAACAGGCTGATTACCAGACAACGTGCAAACCGAAAGGGAGGAGGATTACGTTACCTGGCAGAAGGCAAAGGGACATCCTGTCCTAAGTAGATAAGTCAGAGTAAGTCAAACAGTTTTCCGATATGCTTGTGATGATAATAAAAGATCACAGCCTGGAGATACTGCAATGTATTTATTTACCATTCTTTGTTTGCACTCGTGTAAAGCCTTGAGTTACATCGAAGCAAGAGATACGCAGTTTGCTGTCTGCAAACTCACACTCATAAACGTAGTCACATTTAATTAGTAAAAGACACCGATCTAAAATTTACTTACAAATGGTCCTCACATCTATCACATTGTTTTCCAAAACAATGTTAAATATAATATGTTTGCTGCAGTTGTTTTGAAATGAAAGTAAAATTCAAAAAGGGCAGATCAAAACGAAGTTGAACAACAACAGCAAAAACAATACAGATTTTAATAGATTTACATAGTAATACATTATTATAGTATTGTAATGCACATCGCTTAGGTTTGTATAACCAGTCGTTCCGGGCGGACACACGTCAGGTTGGGGATGGGGCCAGGCTCAAGCAAAATGTTCTATAAGCATGCTGCCTGTATGGACTATGAAGGAAAAAGAAAGAAGAAGAAAGCATTGAAGAAAAGAGCAAGGAAAAGAAAGACCACTCCAAACAACTCAAATGTATAATTTTACTCTTAGTCCTTGGGTCGAGAAATAAGTATTAGGAATTCTTACTTCTTTTGAGAGCACATTATTCTCTCTATGGAACAAACAACATTCACAACATCCGTACATTACATGCATTTATAGCCTATATAAATGAGTAGACATAAAGTTGTGTTTCTTCTTTCATTAAATAGAGTGCTCGATCCTGTGAAGGAGAGCGTGTACATAACATTAAAAGAAACAAATGAAGAAACAAATTTACAAATAAATGAGTAGACATGTATTTTTTTATTGAATGTCAGCAGACGGTATTGTTACAGCAAGCTTCCGGACCATCGTCTGCAAATCGATATGTTATGTCTGAAAGCAAAGGTAAGCTAAGTGGGGCAAGCAAACTGGACCATTTATGCTCGAGTACACTGCGTAAGACAATGCTTGCAAAATATCTTGCAAAAATGCGTTAACTAACGCTATGAGGAAAATTCACACTGTCAAGTACCACATAATTTCGCCTGTCGTGGCAATATTTAACATTACGCTACCTGTGCCTGCAAAGTTTGCATTTTTACATCACCACTTCAGTTTCTCCGTAGGTTATCATTTGTGACCACAGAACAAGTTGATATAGGATATAGCCAGAGGCAATGCATGGTGGGTCAATGCGTTACATAAGATAGCCTTGTCCAGTTATGTATACGTACACGAGCGTAAACACAGAGATGATAAACAATCACACTGACGCGTAGAAAGGGAGGAGACCTTGCCACTTCTACGCGATCGCCGATCACCAGCGCGTACCTGGTAAGTAATAAAAACTTTATTGACCTTCAACTCGGCCAAAACGCGTGTGAAATATGACATATTTTGTAAGGCACTTGTCAAAACGCGTGTGAAATATGACGTATTCTGTAAAGCACTTGTCAAAACGCGTGTGAAATATGACATATTCTGTAAAGGCCTTTGTCAAAACGCGTGTGAAATATGACATATTCTGTAAGGTACTTATAACACAAACAAAGTGTTTTTGTTTTTTTGGTTTTTTTTTAGGGGAGGGGTGTTTTATTTTGCAAACGTCAGAGCCGTCTTCGATTGAACATCGGTGATACAGTTATATCTTCGTAGAAATAACAATTAAGTGACTTACAATTCTGGTATAAAATCGGGCCAACAGGTAAAGAACTGTTAAATGAGATTACCAATTACTTCAATTCACATCAAACATCAACAACTTGTATATATCCTCATTAGTCCTCATTTGTTAGAATCAGTTGTATAATCTCAGGAGGACTACCGCATAAAACTTTAGAATTTAGCCTTAGGTTATTGTATTTTGCTGATATTATTCTGTCTTGTATTTGCTTTAATTTGTCTTTATGTATTTGAACATGATGGTTCTTAATGGCAAATAGGACTTGTTTGGACAATGTCTGCTCAAAATGTTCTCTTTCGCCTACAGATATTAGATAGACGGACAAAGAAAGGGTACATCTCCCAGAGGAAGATGGCCGATATCGATTGTTACTTGTCAAATCAAATTCGAATAGACAGCACAAAAAACATGTTGTCGAGTTAACTTTTATGTTAAAGTCTATTATTGGTTTGTGAAATGACCAATTGTTGGTGAGATTTCACCGGTAGACAGCAGAACAAATCAAAATATTTTAGCAGAAACTAAATTATTGAGGTCAATATGAAATCACAAACAAGGGATGGGCAGTTTTAAAGGCTCTAAGGTTTCGAAAAAATAATTAAGCTTGAAAACATTGCCTTATTTTGACCGATTGAACATTTAGACGAGGTTACCATCAGACAAAAATCTGTAATTAAGGTTGGTCTGAACCCTGGAATTATGGAAACTTTCGGGCCTTATAATTGCTAAATTGTTGGTGTAAAGTATATAAAAGTATACATATTTAGAATGGTAAAGACTTGATAGGTTCATCTGTGAGGTCAAATTTGGGCCAAAATGCCATTTTTGGCCCAAAATCCCAAAAGTAACGTTTTTTGGCCTACTTCTTTTTCGTGCAACGTAACAAAAAAATTCTTGGGCCAAAAATGTTTTTTAAAATATCTAGGAGCCGTTTTTTTTTTTTCTTTCATTTTTTTGAATTCTTCGAGAAATTTGCACCAAAAATGGTCAAAAAATGCTGAAAAAGCCAGATTTTCGCCCAATTTCAAATATTTTTGGGAAGTTGGTCAAAATTTAAAAAAAGAAGAAAAAAAACCGCTCCTAGATTTTGTTTACATTGTCAGCCATTCAGTCAATACACAGAATCAATACGAATTGATTAATTCATCTACCCATAACCAGATTATGGATCAATACTGAGTGAGCATACACAAAATATAGGAATAACGTGAAGAACGAAATTCGTGAAAATCACTTTAATCTTCACTTTGTTTTTCAAAATGAACAAAATAACTTGATTGACCTACACTATACGAAATTTACGCGTCAATTTGACATACTAAAATAACTAGTGCAATATCGAAAGTATATATATATAATTACATGTACACTGTCTTAAAAAATCACCTCCCGGTCACCCTAGATTTACACTAAATGATCCGTGTCCCTATGGCTAATTGTTTGAAGTAGTCAGAAATTCTAGACGACTAACACTAAACACCTGTAAGAGCGTTGTGAACGTAAGATAATAATAATAATTTGAGGCACAGATTTGTAAGATATACCTCTTATATTGCCCAAAAGCACATGAAAAGGAACGAAAACATATGGAAATTTTTGATAATTTACCATAAAATTTGTATTATATCGCGAATATCAAAAAATCAAAATTATTTGATATCGGAAGGACATTCTTCGTATTCAGAATGCAATTCGATGTGTTCTCATGCCCTACTAGACCCTCCCTCGGGTCCATGGAGAACGACTGGTAATGTAGATTATATAACATTAAATAAACCTGATACATGGACCCTTCCAATCTGTAGGCAAATTAACTTCCAGCTCCCAGCATTTCGTGGGAATTCACTTTTACATCCTGGGTCAGACGAGTTTTCTATATATATCACGTCCGTGGTCTCACTGTCTTGCCGTTTGTGTAAGACTTGTGTAAGCGGCTACTCAGCCTACCCAATCAATGTAGAGCTCAGCAAGCAAGGCGATATTTGAAATGAGTTTTCATTGATAGTCTGTTGATCATAACCAACGCGCGAGCAAAATGACAATAGAACTGGGTGATGCATAATCATAATTGACGCCACAATCACGTTACATAGCTTGATAATTATTTGGAAGTCAGTTTACTATCAAAGCGGAACAGTCTTGGATTAGGAGAGCTATTATAAAAAAAAATAAACAAGTTGGTTTGTAGATTAATTGCATTTTCGTCGACGCACAGTGCTCCAGGAGCACTATAACTTTGTTGCCATTAGAGCTTAGTGGTGTGTTGGTTTTAATCTTTGGAGTAAAGGAGAAGGTGGTTTTAGCTCTAATTAATAATAAATAATAATAAATAATTAAAATAATAATTATTTACCCAGAGATGGAACCGAGACTGTGGGACAGTCTAATGCCCTACAAACAATACTGTGCAAACTTTTGTCGAGCGCACTTTAACATGATTGTTTAATATAGCTACAACACAATGAGAACCAGATGAGACGCGGACAGCTGAGGCTTATGGAAAGACGTTCTATTTTAAAATGCAGCCTAGAAAAAAACTTTCTTCTGCTATGAATTTCCTGTTCACAAGTATCGTCCCATAAAACATTTTCTGGTTACGTGACGCTATCAGCAACAGCAAAGTAGACACAAGAACATGGAGAATATGGGTCAGTGTAAAAAGACCAACAGCTTTTGACGCCTTAGGGTAGAAAAGGTACTCCTGATTAATAATCTAATATTGGAATCATACGAGGCTAAGTTGCTTTTATGATTTGCCGATAAGTTGCTTTTATGATTTACCGCTACGTATTTATGTATATTAAATATGCAATTTTAAGTTATGATTATATTGACCACATCTAATTCGACTTTTTAGCGATTTCATATTATGATACTACACCTATAATTTTGCATCTGCGTCGAACATGTGTGATATTTAATTTCTTAAAATTAAATAAAGCGCCACTGAACCCTGAACTTCAATACTAATAAGGGTTTTTTTTTTTATCTTTTAAGTTTTCGTTCTCTGTTTCAGATGTCATTCTTATTTTCAAGTGTTAGCATGATACGTGTGAACAATCCTTTTATTCTAGTACTTTGTTGCTCACTAAAAAGTTAAGGGCTGGGGTATGAACGTTTGGACAGTATTTATTTTGGGACAGTGGAGCAAATCAGACATATCGAATTGCATTCTGAATATGAAGAATGTCATTCCGATATCAAATAATTTTGATTTTTGAAATTCGCAATTTAATACACATTTTATGGCAAATCATTAAAATTGATATTTTGATATTTAACAGTACTTGAAGTAAACTTTATAAATCTGATGATTTATACTTAAAGTGTATGTAGATGGGATGAAAAGCCGACGATCAATTGAAAATTTTGACCTTTCGTATTAAAGATATGGATTTTTTTCCCAAAACACCAAAAAAAATTATAATTTGTCATAAAATTTGTATTATATTGTGATTTAAAAAAAATGAAAATTATTTTATATCAGAAAGACATGCTTCGTATTCAGAATGCAATTCGATAGGTCTGAGGTGCTCTCATGTCCCACAAAAAATACTGCCGAAACGCAATAAACGCTCATTTTGGATCCCTTAATGGAACTTAATTTTTGTTTTCGGTTTGTTGAGTTATGTTAATTTCTGACATGAAAATTGTCTAAATTTTAGTCTGGCTATGAAAAGGATGTTGAGTCGGGTTTTGTGAAGATGAAAATAGGGAAAACAAACAAATTAAAACACACACGCAAGGCATTGTATTATGTTAGAAATATGCCGCATGCTATTGTTATTATCTTGATATTGAATTAAGCATTACAACGTGTTGTTCATTATCTTTCATATCTTGGTCCATTATGAAATCGTTAATATGGACTGTGAAAAAAATCTTCATGACGATATTAACGGTGTACGCTTCACTCCCTTTCTTGTTTTCCACAGGAAATTGTATTTGCTGACGATTTAATATCATAGAGAGAACACAGAATCAACAAGTAACTCATCTCTTAATTTGCACATGAATTGATCACTGAATCTTTGCATTGGTAGCATGTCACGTGTGATGGTTTTATCAAATCCATTACATATCAAATTTCATATTCTTGTTACTTCGAAGGACGTCATGTTTGACATTATCCTATGCTCTATATCTTCACTAGTGTTCAAAACACTGCCATGCATGCTATTACGTTTTGTTTTTAATTTACTTTTCGAATACAAGACATGCCAAGAAGTAAATAATACCTGAATTGGTGTTTTTCTATTGAGTAAATTCAAATACTTAGGTAGGATATTCCATACTATGGAGTATAGCATCCCGTGTGAACAATAATTTTTGTCGAAAAAAAAAATGGATGTTAATCATCGTATGATTGGAACACCATTCCATGTCCTAATGCTGCAAATTGACATAAGACCCAATAGGATAGGACCAAACTTAGTGTACACAGAAAGTGCTGTACAATCAAACTGTCAAGGAAATCGCTATAGGGTATATTACCTGATTGATACAAGGAACATTCTTCTTAACTAGATGATGGACACTGTTGACAACTGTATTTTGATATTCTGGTATGATCGGACAATGTTCAGATAGTTGTCTGCTTCTAATTTGCCTATCTAATTTGACAAGCAAAACACTGTTTAATTTAAAATGCCAGTCTTAGGTGATTATAAATAGTTATCAAATTCATGTCATCTGATATTTTTGAAATATTTATGGTGCTAATTTTGCTCCATTTACATATTAAGCTACTTATTTATATATTTATTCACACATTATGTAGAAATTGAGGGCGCTAATTATTTTGATTAAAACATGAATTGTTATTATTGTTGTTCAATTGATTCACCCAATTGTTTGTGTTCTTCATCTCATTAATGATCCTGTTCATTAGTAAATGGAAAGTTTATAAGTCTTTATCATCTGTAAAAATGCAATTAATAAAATAAATAACACATTCACTGTTCTAATTTAGTTAATAATGTAAATATGCAATTGTAGGTGTAAAATAAATAGCACCATCAATGTTCTAATTTAGTTAATAATGTAAATATGCAATTATTTGTAAAATAAATAGCACCCTCAATGTTCTAATTTTGTAAATAATGTAGATATGCAATCAGTTGTAAAATAAATAGAACGTCTTTAGTGGCTACTTCACGTATAGTTTTCGCCAGGCAATGTCGATGTGCAATTATTTGTAAAATAAATAGCACCCTCAATGTTCTAATTTTAGTTAATAATGTAAATATATAATTAGTCGTAAAATAAATAGCACCCTCAATGTTCTAATTTAGTTAATCATGTAAATAATTATTTGTAAAATAAATAGCACCTTCAATGTTCTAATTTAGTTGATAAAGTAAATAAGTAATTAGTTAAATAAATAAAAGTAAAATAAATAGAATCCTCATCCCTTAGTATTCTAATTTAGTTAATAATAATTTCTATAGGACCCAACAACGTCCAATAATCTATGCATCCTAAGTATTATACTCATATCATATTTTTTAGATAATATATAGTATCTTTGTGCCGAATAAATATTACTCAAATAGTAGTTACATGCCCCCAAAGTTTTGTGCGCAACTTTATCTCCAGTAGCTGGAGTTTCATAATGCTTCTTTCGCTAGGTAGGTTGGATTGATACAAACTCGTCCTGGCATTTCACGTCTTTAGTGGCTACTTCACGTACAGTTTTCGCCAGTCAGATGTCGATCTTAACGCATTATATGACGGTCTCCTAGGGAATTTCATTTTACGGGTGTCAATACGTATATGGCTGCTGAGTTGCCACAAAGTTTTTTGCACCTTTCATAGTTCAACAACCCCTACACAGTCATATTTCATAGTTGACCTCTGCAACTTGTAGATAAATAGAGCGTGAGTTTGTAAACCCAACTTATTCAAAGGTCATTCTTTAAGCGTACAAACTTATTGAGGTTACAAAACTGTGGCTGGACAGATGAGCATGTTTGAGATCATGTCTAACTTAGGTTAATCCTTTACTCGAGTTACATGTTTGAGATCATGTCTAACTTAGGTTAATCCTTTACTCGAGTTACATGTTTGAGAACATGTCTAACTTAGGTTAATCCTTTACTCGAGTTACATGTTTGAGATCATGTCTAACTTAGGTTAATTCTTTATAGCTCACTCAGGAATTTGTTTGAAGGTGACATACAAAAAGCCCAAATCAATTCTTTACTTGCTTCCAGGGTTTATGGCTTTTTCCTCACAAAGTATTGTAAAATTTAGAAGATTTTGGATAAAAAATAAAATATTATAGCCATACAGAAGTTTAATGCACTCCATTATAATATCATTACATCCATGAAACCGAAGGCAACACAGCTCACAGACGCCAACAATATTTCCTCAGGCACATTATCGAACACGTCAAATGTCTTTCAAATTCTGAAACGTCGATGCTTTCCCTTCATAGAATCCACGATTTCTGCCAGCTTTTGCTGCTCTACCGTAATCAATACTGTCTCTGGCATTTTCCTTATTTTACTTTTACCACATTCAACTCAAGCCTTCTTGAAGCTATTTTTATCAATTCTCTTTACTATAGACGCTGGAATTACTTTATTTGAGCCTCTTTGAGGCATGAACGATCAATGGTCTTGGAAGGTCGTTCACTGGGTGTAGGAAACTTTACCATATTTACTTATCACATCATATAACATCGAAAGATATCGATGGTCTATCGAAACACATCGATGATCTGTGGTTTACTAAACATCGTGAATTTTGCGAGAATAACCGCTCCTATCTTTTTTTCTTTTTTATAAATTGCTAGAGTGAATAATAGCCCATGTGGAGTGACACAAGTCAAGAACTTATACCGTAAAACCCCGTCTACAAGCATATATAGTGCTTTTTATAAAAGCTTAATTAATTCGAAGCAAGCGTTAATATACCAATACAATTGATCGGTCTTAAAATAATACTTGTTTGTATATGCTTGGATCCGTAATTTATTTGCTCAAACTCCATAATGGCGACTGGATTAATGTAGCTTTGGTCAGAAACACACTATATGCTTGTAGAAGGGGTTTTACGGTATAGGCACCTAGGCACTATTAAAGACAACCAAATGGGCCAATCAGTGGTTCAGCAGCTTAGGAACAACAAGAGTGAAGGGTTCATTTATCTAACACGTGATATGCTACTAAGGCTAAAACGGTTTTTCACTGAAAAATTGGTAACGTCGCCCCCTATAAACATAATAATACAAAGCGATTCGGGGTATCCCTAATCGGCAATTTGCGGTGTTCATAACGATTAGTCCACATTTCATAGTTGACATTAAAAAACCTTAATCTTTAAGTGTTGCATTTTCATTACGTCATTGCTAGAAAGGTATTTCTAAAATGAGATTTTTTTATTCTGATTTTGTTCAAAACCTACTCTCTAAATGTTAAGCGTGAAATCCCCCTCCCAAAAGAGTGATTCACTTATAAAATCACTCATAAAAGAGTGAAATGTGTTTTTAACTTTAAAACCACTAACAAAGAGTGAAAATCACTCTAAAAAGTGGATTTTAATTATTTCAAGGAGTTAAATAAAGGACAACTCTAAAAACGTGTTGTCGCTCATCTAACTCCTTGAATCACTCTTTTGGGAGTGACTTTTTCACTTTTTTACATTTAGAGAATACAAGTCGTTATGCTGACGGGAATAATGACATTTTCATGAGTTTGATACCCTTAAAGGGCAACACATATTGAGTATGCTATCCCTATAATTTCAAGTTGCTAAGCATAGACAACTGCATAGTTTGATTAATTTTCAAATATTCTAATATTGGCTGTAACATACATCTTAGCTTAAAGCTGATGTAATAGCAGTAAATGGCAACCTGTTGTTATTCGTAATATGGCGGTGTAAGTATTATGAGAGAGCCGACAACTCCTCATAAGCCAAAAGTGATGATTACTAGTCTTGTAGAATTGAGTTTATCTATATGACGAACAAAACAAGTCATGATACGATATTATTTGGTGCGTAGCATACTCTTACAATGGTACTTGGTCAGTATAGATTCCTCCTAATCAAATCATAATAATAATAATAACACTTATAATAATAATAATAATAATAATAATAATAATAATAATAATAATAATAATAATAATAATAATAATAATAATACCAAAAATGTAATAACATAATAGGATTTAGAAATATTTGTGTGAATATATATAATTGCATTTTTGAGTTTTCCCTACCTGTACAGTTCAACAAAACACGGACATTATTAAATGTGGTACATTGATATGCCACAGCAGTGTATCATGTTTAACCAAGTGTTATTATTGATGATGGATAATGCATATATTATTCTATAATGGATTTAGCTTATGGCAGGCACATCCATATTAATAACATAACCATGTTTACGGTGGTTGCTTTTACATAAGGGCCTACTTCATTCCTGGACTGAACAAGATACGAATTGAATAGGCTCTTCTAGTTGAAATTACACTCCCTATGGAAGACATGACCTTAATCTCCCACACAATGTGTGTAGATTAATGCTGTCGTATTGCATGAACAAACAGGGGATAACTAATAACATCACGTAATGTTGAACAATGTGAGCCTGTCCCTAGAGCAAGAGCCATTCACACTGCACTTACATAGGTCATAGTCTAGACACAGTCATATCATGGCGAAGACTGCCTACACACAAGAACATACTTAACACAATATAACCACGACCACCCACCTATGTCTGTCACAAGATCCATATTTTTGTTGTCGAAAGACAACTCAGACAATGTACAATAAACTTTAAAGCGATTTAATATCTCTCTGGAATAATAAACATACGAGCAATGTACTCTTACCAATTCTCGCATCACCATTGTATCTCCTCACTTTTGCGTACATACCTATACATCCTAAACAGACGACGCACACTCCCACACACACCCCCATACCCCACACCCAAACATGTCTCGATCCACACAAGTACCCGTAATGGTGACCATACCGGGGTCATCACCAGAAAAGCATACGTTTTGAAGTGTGTGACATACGTAGAATGAGAATCAAAATGCCAATTCTGTAGGTATTTGTATCTATAACCACGCAGCTATTATGCATGACATGTGGGGGTGCTTGGGTGGGACGAGACCTGTTGGGGTGTGTTGGGGTACACCCCGTCAGTCAGAAACCCCGTCAGTCCGAACCACCGCTAGCCCGAATTTTAAGCTTACATAACACTAACCCTAAACCTTAACCTATACCTAACCTTAAACCTTAACCTATACCTAACCCTAACCCTAACCCTAAACCTAACCCTAGCCCTACACCTAACCCGAACCCTAACCCAAACCCTAAAAATAGGAGACCCCATCATTACGATACAGTCCAAGTTGCATTGCGAAACACATTACATTGTGGGACAGATAATGATTTACAAGCTGAAAATGACATAGACGATTCGTCATGACAGTTAACTGAAGACACACCCAGCTACTCCCACTCCTGACGTATAAAATATGACTATATATACCAATAGCATGACATGTTGTGTTCAGAACAAGTACCAACATGAAAACTAGACCTAAAGCACATTATAACATAGACGTTTTATTGGAAGGAACCATTTTACTCAACCCCTACCGAATGTCTTTCGAAATTATCTGAGCTTAATGTAGTCCTATTTATATCATTGTTTACTTTAAACAACGTAGAACAACATATTTCAATCTTTATTGCTATATAAATCGATATTAAAAGAGGTATGCGATTCAACTGCAATGACTCTGCATTTTCTTGACATTTCTGTAGCCTTTTTAGCTAATGACGGTAACATTATAACATTGGTTGCATAATGAGAGTAATTAAGTGACCGTATTTGGACAGTGCTGAAATGTCAGGAAATGAGGTGATTGGAGCTTCTGAACAAAACATTCCCAATGTGTTTGAAAATTAATTTGAACCAAAAGCTTGATGGATGTCATACATTTTGTATTATACAATGATAAATATTATGTTCCTTTGACAATCTGTCGAGTGCAACCTAAACTGCTACATTAGCCAGACAGATCAGTTCTTTTAATACGATTAAGTTCTTTCCAAATTTAACTTGATTTGAAAAGTAATTGCTTCAATTAGATACCCAAACCATTAAAGTTAAGTGGTATTAACAAAACAAATAGGAGCTACTGGTAGTTGTGGCAGCAGAGGTGAATATAAAATGTATTCTACTCGTTGTCGTCATAACCTTTTTGCGGCAATTACCCTTAAATTTTATTCGAATACAATGCCTACTCGTAGTAAACACGAAAATCATATTACAACGTGCATTATGAGGGTTTGAAATGTTCGTTATTACTTTATTACTTATAATCTTTATTCAGGGTAGGCCCGAATCAGCTAACCGCTGGTCTTACCGGGGCCCTGCAATAATACATATATACAAATTTAAAACAACGTAGCATAAAATATTTAACTTCAACCACCATATCAACATAACATATCAACTCATATTATAACAACAATATAATAAACTCAATACAGTGAGGCAACCTGCATAAGCACCACACAAAATATTAATTAGTGCTGTTTAAAGTGATGTCTCTTATACATCTCCTTAAAAGAAAGCAAATTTAGAGAATTTCTAACATATAGATCAATATGGTTCCATACTTTAACACTACTATAACTAAAAGAATGTTTAAAACACTCGATATCATAACCATTATTGAGTGGTGGAAGAGCTAGCTGACCAGAAGTAGCTTGTCTAGTATTACGATCATGGTTATCACTTACAAAATTGAACTTCTTAGATAAGTACTGCGGTGCTAGATTATGCAGAGATTTATATACCATAAGTGCTTTAAAATACTGATTGCGGACTGAAAGCCGCTCCCATCTAAGTTCATTAAACATGTAATCCGAAGGAGTGAAAAGTCAACACCTAAAATAATTCGCGCACACCGTTTCTGTAATATATCAAGTTTAGCAGTGTCATTTTTAAAGCGACCATACCAAGCTATGTTACAGTAATCAAAATGTGGCTGGACTAAAGCTTTGTAAAGAACATTAAGAGTGTTTACATCCAAGTAAGGTTTTACACGACGTAAAAGAGCAATCTTACAAAAAACCTTTTGGATAACGTTCTTAACTTGCTTATGCCAATTCAATTCTTTGTCAATTAAAACACCCAAACATTTCATATTATGTACACTTTCAAGTTCACAACCATTAATCATAACAGAAAGATCATTTCTTTGCACATTCTTAAGTTTAGCACCTGTACCGAGTAACATAATCTTAGTTTTGTCAGTGTTGAGAATTAATTTATTATTGTGCAACCACACCATAAGGGCGTCAACATCAGAACTTAATTTGTTAGAAATGTCACTGACATTATCACCATCAACAGACAAAGTGGTGTCATCAGCGTACATAGAAATGCTAACATGCTTAATTACATCACACATATTATTGATAAAAATTATAGACAACAAAGGACCGAGTGTACTGCCCTGAGGAACACCAGTATTGACAGCGAGTGACTCAGAAATGGACCCTTTAAGAAGAAACTTGTTGCGTCCTATCCGTTAAATAGGACCTAAACCACTTAACAGTGTTCTCGGTAGAACCAATGCCGTGGAATTTATTTAACAAAATATCGTGATTGACCGTGTCGAAAGCCTTACGAAGATCTATAAAGGCGACTCCAGTCAGTTTACCTGAGTTCATATTATCAAGCCAACCATCAATCATATCAGTGAGAGAAGTTTCAGTGGAGTGAAATGGTCTAAAACCTGATTGATGGTTATGGGTACTTCCTGATGGTTGTGGATTAATGCCTGTTCATATCGCACTAAAAATCACTGTTTTTGTAACTGTTTTATGGCGTTGTTAAATTCAATATTATTTCGGATCAGGAATGTTTGAAATTTTACACCAACATTTGCCTTTCAAAGAAATGTACATATTCCTCATGACGCTATCAATACTTGATCTGATATACAGCGGCCATGCATTCGTTGATAGATGGATGCTGTCTAGAATGTTGCAGGTTCATATCATTCACATGTATGTTCGTTATCATCTTCATATAGCTCCCTTAAAACCAACTGATCGTGCTCATCCTAACGTTTAGACAGCTTCATGCATGTATCACTACAGGCAAAAACTGTAAATATGTAGACTGTGGTGAAAAATACATACAACATCGCAGCATTTCGAGGCTCAATTTGTCCCATGTAAGATTAAAGGCCCTTTCAGTGATTTCACAGGAACATTAAAAAAATGGAAATTTGTCAGAGTTGCTTAGAAATAAAGAATAAGTCTACAGAATTTCATTAAACCACTTTTCCCTGAATACATCGACAAATTAGTCAAAAAACAGAAGTTTTAGAAAGGTTTTCTACTTCAACTCAGATCGACTCGAGAAAATCGAGATTGTCGTACAGTGCGCCACCAATCGACTGGAAAAACTTCCTAGTCCAGTGTTCCTAACACGGGGGAAGTAGACTCTAAATTGATTTAAAACAGACGCTTAATTTTGTAGTAGAAAACAAAATAAGCAATTAAAGGTCACCGAGGCAAACTAACGGTCAATTCAAATATGAAAAACAGTTAAAATTGTGTATTTTGTTTAAAATAGCAGCGACTGATGTAATAAGTAGTAGAAACAATACGCAACGCGTGTTGGTACGGTGGAGAGTGAGCTTCTCGATCTCGAGTCGGACTTTTTGTACTGTCAGTATCAAAAGTCCAGAATCATGCAAATGCTTCATTTTGTCTAAAATACACGGCTTTCGACCGAACCACTAGCAGGCTATGTTAGCACAGCTATGCCAATTACAAAGGTACCAAAATCTGAATTTTGATGATTTTTACGATCGTCCGGATGAGCAAATCACTGAATGGGCCTTTAAAATATTAAATTTCTGTAAACCAGCATTACAGATATGAAGATGGACATTGACACGGAGCTATATTTCATTTAAAAAAAACATTTGCTCAAAATGTGTTACGAGGAATGATAATGTTACGGAGCATCTGGTTCCGTCTGTAATAGAAACATATCACATTTCGGCAGATGTTGACCACAAAGAAGATAAAATAATAAGGCATTCACTTAGTTAGCGAAAAAAAACCCAGAGATGCGATCATGATAGGTTAAGTGGGTTTTGATTGTCTGTGTTTTGTTATCTGATACGTTGTGGGCCATTCATCCGGCATTGTTTTGAAGTTTGTAATTTCACTAAACTTAACGAAGGTCTGCTGGATTTCATATGACTCTTTGAAATCAATTTTACCAATTCTGGTTAATAATTTAGCTTTGTAAAATGATTCGATTGATTTTATATTGAAAATGGTAAATAACTGCAAGGAAGCTTCTTCTGTGTCTGTAAATCGTTCGCAAATTACATCTCGTCGTAAGTTCCAGTTCACTAAACTTACTTATGAACTGTACCCATAGTAAGTAATAGGGATTTACTACAGGGACCCTTCGTAAAGTTACGTCTAGTATTGGGTATTCGTAACTTTACGAATGGTGAATTAAGTTACGAAGGGTTAGTGAAATTGACCCAAGTATTGTAGTTTGAGCACAACTTAGATGCACAACGTGTATTGATTACCAGTGATACAATTGCTCTAAAAGGAAATAATCACCCAAAATTATATGATCTTGAAACCTACGATTAAAGTACATGTATATTATCTTGCAAATAATTACAGGCTCTTCTTCAGGGAATGATAAATATGGGCTGGTTATCATGTCATGAAATCTAGAATTTTAATTAATGTTTAACTCTCTCCATACGGTTGTCGACTGCAGACGACAACTTTTTAAAAAAATCAAAATTTCAGAATTGTAAACGTTCATGACCAAATTTGAAATCAGCATGAAAAATGCATTACAATGAGTACAAACAAGCCTAGTATTGGTTCAGTGGTTCTGAAGACAGCATGTGATATTTTGAGAAAATATCTCAAAACTTGGACTTTTTATGTTGAAACATATGGCGAGCATGCAGAGTATTAATGTCTTGTTTAAAATTGTTGAATGTCGATTTCCCTTGATACAACAGAAGGGGTAGATCTCAAAGATGCTTCAGAGGGAAAAGAACACAACACAAGCAGCATCTGAGCACATTCCGTGGCTTTTACGCGAATCTTTCTCGGTGTAATGCTTTTTGCAGCTGTTATGACCATCGTCGCCATACCGTTAGAAGGACAACTAAATATTCTTTAAAAATCGATGTACATGTGCTGCACTAATCAACTATTAGCTATTTGATATCAATACGAACGATACTGTGCTATATCGTTAACTATTGTCGGTGTTGTATTGCCAATTATAAAGAATAATCCTTCATGTTTGTGATTATGGATTTACTGAAAATTGCCATATTATATGTGTTGCTAATATTGTCACGGTAATAGCATAATGATTTTGCGTGATATACTCCTGCAACTTTATGAAGACATCAAACACGAGTTTTGTTAGAATAATTATAGCTTTTGTGCATTTGTTTACGAAACAGAAAGCCATAAAGACAGAAAGTAAATGTAAAAGATAATGTGTAGGGCATAGTTTATTAAATTGTTAATTGCGTCTTTACGAAACAATTTGACCACTTAATATTTCAGTGAACTTTTTTCGCTACTAGTACAAGAGATTTTTCCCAAACGGCTCTGCAATATAAATAATAGCGACAGTCAACCCCGGGCCAATTTGGCCAAATCTCTTGCGTATTGCATTTTTGCCAAGATTGTTTTGATTAGGTCAGCTTTCGGGGTCAGTTCTGGTTAAGTGTTTAAACATAGGGGCCCTTATATGAATAATGTAACTCGATCAAACGAATCATTTATATATGCCGGAATTTGAATGGCGACGTGTGTAAGTATCGTTTGTTAGAAGATCTGGAATGGTGACAATTCACTTGTTTACATCTTACAATTCAATTTCAATTGCTATACATATGGTATGGGATACAGTGCATTCAAAATGGACCGACTATTTTCTTAAAGGAAATAGGTTTTGATGATTAATTTGCACTAAAAAAACCGCTCAAATGAGCACAATAAATATTCCTTTTGCAAATTGCAGGCCGTAGAAAATGGGCGTTGTCTTGAAATCCACCCTTATTGTACAATACTAAGATACAACACCAATGTCTTTACCACATGAACCTGAAAGCTTTATTTGTAACCAGAGAACAAGGATATAAACTCAGCGACAGATGCAAATTCAATAACAGTAAACACGGACATTTTCCTGTCTATAGCAACTGATAGCTTTTTATATAGTCGTGTCAAAAGCATCAATCATTGAACTACATTATGACAAGAGTATACTCGAGACTGTTTCTGTTCTTGAAAATGATATATGATATGTTATCCAGGATTGAAGGAGCACACCTGTGACACGTCGATCAGACTTGGTTTAAATGTTATTCATTTAAATAGGTTCTTCAGCAGTAATATGTTTTTAATTAGTACAGCTATCAAGCCATACACATGTAGGTGGCATATTAATCATTTTTTGCTTAGAGCATCTCGTGAGATCTCGTATTCTCCACGAAATAAACAGTATTGTTGGCATCGGATGCTGTACACCATAAGACAGAATAATCATGTTACTATTATGTGATATTACCTAAATTTGGTGGTCCGATATTGTCATATAAAATTTAGTACTTGCAGGGAGGTCATCACCTTAACACTTTTACTACAAGTTTTAAAGTTAATGTGCACATAGTGCATATTTTGGGTAAAAACACCACGTGTAACACAATAAACCTTTTTTAAATATGGCGGGCACAGAAGGAGAGGGCGTACTTTGAAATGAGTAATCTTTTGTCAGCCGAGAAGCACACAAAAGATTACTCACTTCAAAGTACGCCCACTCCTTTTGTGCCTGCCATATTTTTAAAAAGGCTTATGGCACATAGGGGACAACAGGAAATTCCTCATAATTCGTTTTAAAAACTTTGTTTTCTGAATATAAAATAAAAACGTAATTACATCTATCGTAGTTTTGTTCCATTAAAGGTCCGTAACCCGATCGATAGCATCATCCCCCGATTTTTTTTCATTGTTGATGAGGTTTTGGTATCACATAATAGATACTATTTTTCTCATTACTATCCTGAAATTTGACGCTCCAAGTCGATGTATTTCCGGAGAAATCATGAAACACAGCGGTTTTACAGGTTACCAGTTGTTCGCATTTTACACGACACGGGAGTTTTGGGTAGTCATAGAATGAAATCGGAATAGATTCGGAAGACTTCACCCCAGTACCAATTCGTCAGCAAAATACATCAAATAGGCCCCTAATGTCAAACTATAGATGGCGCTATAATGATATAAAACAAAAACAAAAATAAAGAAATACATAAGAGGCGAAATAAATAAGGAAACATGACCTATATTGTCAAGCATGATACGAGGAATATGAGAAAAATTATGAGAGCACCCCCCCCCCCCAATTAAAAAATTACTTAAAAAATAAAACAAATAAAAATCATAAATATGTGAAAATGTGCATCATATAGCTAAAAATAAAGAAATAATTAAGCGAAGTAAATACAGCATGGGCTATCTTGTCAAGAATGATAATGAGCGCAGTGATATGTAATGTTTTTAAGATTAATCAGTATGAATAGAGGGTATAAAAGTGTACAGGGCGAGCCGGTTTTCAGTGCCAAGGCGAACACTTCCTGTTTCCACCGGGACATGCGCTCGGCCGTTGTTTCGGGATGCCTGACCAGAATGCAATTCACGCGTACCAGTGTATTGGCTTGCTAATATGCTAATTATTCACATTTATGCTGAAATTGTTCCCGTTTTCTTACATAGATTGATAAAGGGGACAATATTTGACATTGTATGTAAGTTTGAAGAGAATCCATATCCTAAACCGATAGGGTTACCCCCCTTTAACTAACTAATTACAGTGGCAACTCGTTAACACGAACCCTCTTAACATGAAGTTCCTGATAACAAGAAGTATGTTTTACCACCCATAGTGGGTAGGAGAACATGAAAACTAATATGAGATACTGTATTAGGATCACATATTAAGTATCATGTGAGAGTATACTCTTGTACTCCAGAAGACAGGATCACATATTAAATAAAAATTTGACACCATAGAATATAAAAACTAGTAATTTGATAAGTTAAAATAAGATTTTTAACGGAATAAATCTAAATAATATGATTATGCAGTTTATTCCGTTAAATATTTACCCCATAATTTCCCTCATTCTTCAGGCCCTGCCCTCTATCGGGTGCTAATTTAAAGTTTAAGCTTGATTGCTATTGTTTCTTTGTAAGCCTTTGTAATATTGTCCTTGAGATAACACCCCGTAGCCACCCCCAGCCAGCCCCATACCTCATTTCAATTTTTAACTTATCAAATTACTAGTTTTTATATTCTATGGTGTCAAATTTTTATTCAAAACGTTGTAAATACGCATCAAATACGATTAATAACAACAGAGGGCGCTTTTTCTTTAATATGTGATCCTGTCTTCTGGAGTACAAGAGTATACTCTCACATGATACTTAATATGTGATCCTAATACAGTATCTCATATTAGTTTTCATGTTCTCCTACCCACTATGGGTGGTTTTACATTCCCAAGCATACATTTCACATGTTATTAGAACTAGATAACACGAACTCCTGTTAACAAGAAGTAAGATTTGAATTCAGCACAACTTTGTGTTAATTAGTAAGTAAACTAATACATAACACTACAACAAAACTGATGAAGTCTAAATTACGATCAATACTATGGATATATTTTGCCATTGAAAGATAATAGAAAATATTGAATTCCTGAATATGCATCACCAAGTTCAAGGTCTGCTGGATTTCATATGACTCTTTGAAATCAATTTTGCCAATTTTGGTTAATAATTTAGCTTTGTAAATTGATTCGATTGATTTTGTATTGAAAAAGGTAAATAACTGCAAGGAAGCTTCCTCTGGGTAAAAAGGAAATGAAATGAAGCAAAATATTTACAGTAAATGTTTTCTGTGCACGTGTGACAATATTTTCATGCCTTAGTTAAATACGCACTCTAGAATTTTCCTCACGGATTATTGAGATAACATCACACACGATATCGCATAAGGTCATGTTTTTTGAGGTGGGCACCCAAAAAAGGTGGAGCTGTCACATTTTCCAAACTATTTTCTCTTCTTATTCTTATATTTTTGCTAAAATCCATCATGAAGAAATGGTTTTGGTCTTATTTTGAAGATAAATTATTAATTAAATGAAATAATAACAAATACAGTTGAACAAATCAATTAATTAATTTCAACAGCTTAATTAAGTTAATTAGTCAGGGGTGGAGCCGGAAGCGGAGGAGCCGGAAGCGGAGGAGCTCTGTGTAATTCCAATGGGAAGTTGGTGTTCATTTTAAAATTTATGCACTTTTGTTGCCTCAGTAGGAGTAAAAATGCATTTGCATGATGTTAATTTTATTATTTAACTTTCTATAACTATAATTAGCTAGTTAATCTTAATAAATTTAGTAATTAAGGATTTAACAAGCTTTTAATTAATGCAGTGGAATGTGTGTCATGCAATATAATGGGCTTTAAATTTTGCATGCATTTCATCTGTCATAAATAGATCTTTTAAATTGTTTTATCTTTGAAATATCTATAAAATAAATCTTCTCAAAGGAGATTATTACAGTTAAGGATTTAATCTGATGACATATTGATCTCTGGCTATTGTTAAATAGTTTATTGATGTAGGCTAATTGTGCATGTAGGCCTATATGCCTATTGTACATGTACCATTGTTACAAATTATTCACTGTATATTGATTTTTGGAACACCCTATATGGGAATTGAATATTTATGTGATATTATAGCAATTCTTTAAACTATTTTGAATATATTTTCCAAATTAATGGCACTTAGTGAAATTTTTCATTAAATTAAACAATTTAAAATTTAACTTTTTTCACACCCTGTATTACACAATGGGCTTAACAAAATTAGTGCAAACTTTATATTTAATGAAAACACTAATTGTGTTCATTCCAAATATCAAGTTTATTTTCAAATTTAATATACCATGTAGAAATATTGGAGTGGTAAAGAAATGTAATTTTGTATGTATTTTTCAGTGGAATCACCCTGTATATTTTTTGGCACACCCTGTATATCCACTCAAACTTTACAGATTTGCAATCCTGACAATATATGCTTTCTAAAAATGTATAATTTTACATAGTTTGGGTGAAAACTTTTTAAAATATAATAAGAAATACAAAAAAGAAGTTGATTTTTGGCAAATTGCAAGATGTGACGCAATTGGGTCCCACCTCAAAAAACATGACCATAAAGGGTATAAAATCCTTGTACCGGTGAAGGAAGATACTTAATCCAGTGATGTTTATTCAAAATGTATTAAGTAGAGCGGATTATTGTGTACATATTTGAATTGTAGATTAATCTTCTCATCCGCGTTAAGGTGGTACTACACCCCTGATAAATTTTTTGACTAATTTTGCATTTTTCTCAAAAAATAACTACGCACTGGTAACAAAAGTTATGTATATTATAGGGGCTTGGAATACAATTACTTCACTGAAAGTTCGGTGATTCAAGACAAGTGGTTCATTATAGCCTATATGTAAAGAAATGAGGTACATTCTAGCGGTATCTCTTTTCTTTTCATAAATAACGTACCGCTTATCTTGAGTCGCTGAAATTCCAGTGTAATAACTGGATTCCTTGCCCCTATAATATACATAACTTTTGTTACCAGTGTGTTTTTATTTTATGAGAAAATGCAAAAATAGTCACACATTTATCAAGGGGTGTAGTACCACCTTAAGCGTGAATTTTTAAATACTTCTATCATACGACAAGAAATAACTCATTTACAATCGTAACATATAAAATTCACGCCTACGTTATAAAGTATCGATGTCGGTAGTGAGTTAAACATCACACTGAAAAGCTTAAACATAAGCTAGAGCAGTTCAAACAAATCTCCAGGAGCTTCTCCCAAAAGCTGATCAGATACAATAGGCCAATTTTCGTTATCATCGGTATTACCCGCTCCAGGGTATAGTTTGGCAACAGGTAGATAAGTACTTATGTGCAAATATACTGAACTAGCATTTATTCAATCAAAACAAATCTACATGGATTTCAGATGTCATCAATAATTTACAACTTTGGAAATAGTTGTGTCGTTTAAAATGTTTTATATTCCTAAATAAAAACAAAGAGTGCGTTAATAAGAACGTTAATCTTTTGTTTTACATGACTTTATAGAGAATGCCACATTGTGTCAGCTGTCGTTTTACTTATTATAGCGAGGGTTGAGAGCCAGAAAGCCTCAACTCACAATCACCCGCTCCCACAAAATGAGCATAAATTCGCCAGGGCACTATAGAAGATACAGTCCATTAATCATGACAAACTTCAATAGAAAACAAAAGACATTGTGGAGGAAATATTGATTTTGAAGAATAAAGCAAGGAGCCAACTTGATGCTCATTTTGTGAGAGCTGGTCATAGTGAGTTAAGACTTTCTGGTTCTGAACCCTTGATATACATGTGATGTCCCGGGCGCGACGTAGATACTTTTGTTTATAAGATTATTGCAGTCACCAATAATAGATCTAAAAATCTGCTCTCTTCAATCTCAATGTTCTCGCTCTTGAGAGTTACATTCGATACGTCGACGCTTGCTATTGCATTTTCTTTGATACTATATAGTTTCCTGATTTTCTCATATCTCGAGGATACATACATATTCATATCTTTTATTGCATAAATAACCACTGTATTATACAACACATATAATACAAGCGGAGCTGAATAATGCAATAATTAAAGATGAAGAAAACATATACAAGATGGGAAACTAATGATGGTTGGGACAATAGCCAGATACCTGAGCAAATCGACATGCTAATATCGTTGCAAAATAATACGAGCACGCTGCTTCAAGATAATGTATTTGATATAGCGCTTATCCAATCTTTTCTATTTCCTACCAGTCATTTAGGACTCCAGTTCAGTGATGTGCCTGAATCAGTACTAATCTATGCAATGCCTATAGCAAAAAGTAGTCGGAGTACCGCGACTACAACGATTGTATCATATAATATCATCATCCGTTTATCAATCATTGTATATTTTATTACTTAGTCTGGTAATCGGGCATGACACTTTGGTTATCGGCTCGGCAATGATGGCTGAATATAAAGCAGGGCTTTTTACTTGAACACTCACGACAAGCGATAGACCAATAACTTATTTAAGCATGATCATACTGTTTCTGTAACAACAGCACACAAAGTGGGTCATTGATCAGTGGTCAGAAATATATAACTCATTGCCTGCGACTGGTAATTAGCGCTATGAGCTGTTGTATTAATAATAAGAACTATGTTTACGTTAGGCGATATGTTACTGAATACCAAATGTTGAACAATTTGAGCCCTTCCGAGAGCCGGAGCCAATCGCATTGATATATAAGCCCTTCCCAAGAGTCGAGGCCAATCGCATTGAACGTCATACAATCATTTTCATCCCACTATCCACCGCCAATACGTTGTACATAGTCAATTCTGACATGGACAATAACTAATAGCTAGTTATAAGCTATATTATATACCGTAATTATCTCCTCTGGTACAACAAAAGTACGAGCAATGTACCATTTCTTGCAATACCATTGTATATCTTACCACCTTTGTGGCATATATACCATACACGTCTACACAGATGGAACATGCCCCCCCACGATCAACTTCGTATTGACGCACTTGCGTATTTTTCACTTGTCTGGTGTTGACCCCAGGTCCCCAAAACTAAAGACAAATTAACCCCTTTTAGGATATTATAGTCAATATAAGTGTTGACAACCGCATTCATTTCGAGACATATAATGGTTTTGATGCTGAAAATGATATTAACACGCGCGGCTCGTCATGACAGTTAACTTAGACACACCCACACACTCAAACTCCTGATGTGTATACTATTACTATATACCAATAGCATGAACATGCAGTTTTCTGTACTCAGAACAAGTACCAACATGAAAACTAGACCTAAAGCGCATATAACGTAGACGTTGTATTGGAAGGAATATATAGCGGTGTTTACACAACACCTACAGAATGTCTTTCCAATTATCTTCGCCTGTTGTGTTACTTTTAGCAGCATACGACTTCACATATCAACCGTTATTGCTCTCTATAAATCGATATAAAAAGAAGTATGTGATTAAATTACAATGACTATAGATTCCTTGACATTTCCGAGGCCTTTTTAACTAATAAGGGTGATCAATGTATAGGACAGTGCTAAAATGTTAGGAAATGAAGTGATTGAAGTTTCCTGAACAAAACAGACCCAAAATGTCTTTAATTTAACTTAATGAGCGTACGTACACTGAGAAACATTACTAGTAATTCCGTTTTACTACATATTTGCTACAATGGTCAGAACGATCAGTTCTTTAACAAGATTAAGCAATTTATTTTTTAAGGTGATTTGAAAAGTATTTGCTAAAATAAGATTTTGAAATCTAAGTAAAGTGATATAGTAATAATTAACAAAACAAATAAGAGCTACTGGCAGTTGTAGCAGTAGAGCTAAATATAAAATGTAGCAATTACTCGTACAAATGCAACAAGAGCAATGCATACTTGTACTCAACACGAGAAGGTGCACATTTGCGTTGGAGATATTCCTTTGGTCCGTTGTTTGAATTCTCTTCGGCGATATAAAAATCCATCAAATTGTATTTGTGATTACAAATGCCATCAAGTTTTCTTTGTGATTTCAAATACCATCTAATTTTTTGCGATTTCAAATGCCATCACATTCTCAACATTCACTAAATAAAGGGAAAGATAAGTTCAGGATATTGTCGAGAGAAAAGAATCAATCTAGTCAACCAGATTTTCCAACATACCTTAGAGCAACCAACGTTGCGGCCAGTACCAGTGTACCACTGACCTTCAGCTGGGTTGTGATGTCAGACACCTTACCAGTATGTGTCAGTGGTACTGGCCGCAACGTTGGTTGCTCCAAGGTATGTTGGAAAATCTGGTTGACTAGATTGAAGCTTATCTCTCGTAAATACGATTCCCAGATAATTGAGAGTATTCACAACTCAGGATATTGTGTAATCACGTGATCTATACATAGAAATGACAATATCAGAACTGATCAACAAAATATTGTCACTTTTAACGGCGATATCTCCGAATTCCTGTAAAGTGTGCTGAGGCTTGTGGGTTATGCATTATGTATATCGCACTATAAATCACTGTTTTTGTAGTTTTCTTTTCATCCGTTTGTCATGGCCTTGATAACTTTGAATTATATTTGCAAAATTTAAATTTACACAAAAAATAACCTTTTCAAAAAATGTGCATAATCCACATCACCACGTTAACGTTATCAATGCTGGATGTAGCTGGTATACAGCGACCATCCATTGATGGATGGATACTGTCTAGTATGTTGCAGGTTCATTTCATTCACCTGTATTTTCTTTTAATCATCTTTATAGCTCCCTTGAAACCAACGTCTCTTATCATGCTTATCTAAACCGTGTTTTTACAGCTTTTGGTTAGAAACGTGGTTGATCTTAAAAGGGAAATGCAGGTTCGAAATGAAATACAATTATTGTTTATTGGTCCATCGCTTGTTATTCGGTAGATTATGTACTTTTATATCCAAATGCGAAGGGTTAGAGCTTACTGTCTAAACCACAAAACAAGGGGGGTGAAACGATTACAAGATCCTAATAAAAAGACGAAACCCTAACAGTCACTACAATAGAACGGTTAAGTGTTAAAACTCGCATTAATAAATTGCAATTTAGCACCGTTTTCTCTTACACCATTAATCTGGAAGACACTTTGAGAACATGGACAAATATTAATATACATACTGGCAAACGACGCATAGAAAAGTGGCATTCATAAACCAACCAATGTGTTCAATAGAGTACGTAGATGATCGTCTCAGTTTCTATCATGGGATGCAGTACTCCAGAGGAAAAAATAACCAGCGTTTCAAGAACTATGTCTTTTTTGTTACATTTTCGCCTCCTCTAGGGAATGACTTCAGTGTGTGCTCCAGTGCGTGTAGAATTAAATCGCCCGCATTGACTCGAGGAACTGGAGTGTTCACACGCCCGATCAAATGCGGTAAATCTGTACATTCAACGTGTTTCTCTCGAGGAAGCCAAACGTATTCATAATGTATCATAATGTAACATAATGTAATGTATATTGGTGGACAAATGTATCTTTTACAATTTTCTTTGACTAATACTTGTTTGTAAATATCGTTTTGTTCTCAAGTTTAGTTTATAACGTCATCATCATCGGCTGCGAGTACAAGCATTCTCGAACTATTGTGATCTTGGGCAAGCGAAACCAGTTTGTTTGGCTGGACAGCATCCCATCAGTATCTCACAGGAGGTGCTGGACATACTGTAAGTACAGTGTGCGCGACGTTTATAACGAAGCAGCTATTTATGTCAGCGACCGTGAACCCTGTGACCGATTTATAATAAAGATAATGTGATGTGTTTTTCATGTCAATTTGATACGATGATCAATGGCTCCTCTGGTTGTTGAGTAACGAAATGTATGCTACATCTTTAATCTGTAACCCTATTCATGCGCTTGTCACTACAGGCTAAAGACATGAATGTGCACAAAGTGTCGGTAAAACAGACATTATACAATAGCATCGCAAAATTTCAAGACTCAGTTTGTGCAAATAATTCTTACAATATCAAATATCTGTAAGCGGCATTGCAGACATCAAGATGAACATTTTTGTTTTGTTTGGCTATATTTCAATTAAAAATTTAACAGCCTTTGCTCAATCTTTGTGATGAGAAAAGATAATGTTACGGAGCATCGGGTTCCGGCTTTAAAAGAAGCATATCACATTTCGGCAGATGTTGACCACAAAGAAGAAGATATAAATAAGACATTTATTTAGTTTGCGAGAGCAAATAGAGAATGCAACCATGATAGATTTCTATTGTCTGTGTTTTGTTGTATGATTGTGGGCTAATTGTTTTAAAATTTGAAATTTTGAGATTTTTAGAGTGCTCTTGGTATTTTGTGCACAATTAAACTTTGATTCTGAAAGCGTTGTTATGATTTATATGTAACAAGAATACGTGTATGGCTTCTGGTTTTTTGGCACACCTGTATCCGTGGAGGGGAAAGTGTGCATTACAATAATATTGTTTCAATCCAGTCATTCACCTATAAATCCCATATCAAATCTGGTTGTAAATCATATGTTGACATGCAGTTTTGCTATTGCGAAACATTTGCAATTACATCTGTACGGAATGAAGAACATGGTCATGAATTATAGAATTGTTTTACGACTTGTTTAAAAGCTATATAGTTTCGTCAAACCCTGTGATATCGTTGTTAATGTTGTTAATGTATTGCTTTGTATTCGAGTCTCAAGAATTCTCAAGAACAACTGACCAACTTCGAGACTTGTATGTTTTACTGTGTATTTATCGCACCGCGTCTTTTTCAAGAACCATTGAACTACTATGTATAGTTAAAATGTATTTGTACTGAATGCACTTGAGTATATTGCACATATTCAAAGTCTCACAAAACACCGAACACTCCAAATATGTTTTGGTACTCACTGAATTGAGTGTTATTGCAAAAACTCATAGAGCTACGATGCTGTGTATTTAACAGAGCATTTTTATGTCAATGAGCAACAACGCCATGTTTGAATGTTGACGTCCATTGATACGACATAGATGAGAATCGATATCGATGCTTCAGAGGACAATTTCCATGTGAAGTTAACAAGAACACAACATATCGAGGATTCAACACCAGACACAAAGCCGTAAGTCACTATGACTAGTTTTGATCTTCAAAAATCAACATTTTCTCTATGTCTTTTGTTTTCTATTGAATTTTGCCATGGTTAATAGACTGTATCTTCTATAGTGCTCTGGCGACTTTATGCTCATTTTGTGGGTGTAGTTGATTGTGAGTTGAGGCTTTCTGGCTCTCAACCCTCGATATGCAGCATTCAAACACATCTCGTGGCTTTTAAGTGAGTCTGTATAATGCTTTTTGCAGCTGTTGTGACCACTGTCTCCATGTCATTAGAAAGCTAACTAAATATTTTACACAATGGAAGTACATGTGCTGCACTAATCAACTATTGGCTATTGGATATCAATACGAACGATGCAGTGCTATCGTTGTCGGTGTTGCATTGCTAATTATAAAACATTATTGTTCATCTTTGTGATTAGGTCTTTCATTAATAACCACATTAGATTCAAGTTGGATTTCCTGCTAGTTGCCACAATAGCGTTCAGCTTAGGTCGCATATGTTGTTTTAGAAACGTCTGCTTAGAGCAATAGCTGTTTATTTAGCCTTAAAAAATCAAAGAACTTTTAAAGCTTTTTGGAATATGCTATATATTTCTCTCTCTTTGTGTAAAATAACCTAATTTGTAGACATGAATTATATAATCAAAGTCATTTAGTCAAAGTGCCATAGTTAATGACGTTCCACAAAACCATTTGACAACTTTATATTTCAGTGGACTATTTTCTATACAAGAGATTCGACTCCCAAACGGCCCCGCAATAGTGACTGTAACCCCGGGACAATTTGGCCAAATCTCTTGTGTATATCATCTTTTCCTAGATTGTTTTCATAAGGTCAGTTCCAGTAAAGTGTTAAAACATAGGGCCTATAGTATATTAAATAATGTAACTTGATCTAACGAAATATGCTGGTGGCGGCATTTGATTGGTGGCGCGTATAAATATCGTTTTTATCCCTCAAACTGGCCTCTTATGTATTGCATTTTTGCCAAGATTGTTTGATTAGGTCATTTCTGGTAAAGTGTTATAAATGTAGGTGCCTAATACATCCCCGTATGCCTAAATACTGTACGTTCTTACCAGGTTTGAACTCGATTAAACTGTTAAACGAAACATTTGAAGGGGACGGAAAATGAAATCGTGTTTAAATTAGTTTGGTAGAAGAACTGAAATGCTGCCAATTCACTGGTTTACACCTTACATTTGAAATAGCAGGCATGCTGGTGGTTAATTTGCAAAAGAAAACACCAAATGAGCACAATAAAAAATTCCTTGTGCAAGTTGCAGGCTGTAGAAAATGGGCGTTGTCTACAAATCTACCGTTATTGCAACATGCTAACAAGACTAATACAATACCAATGTATTTACCACATGTATCTAATAGCACTATTTGTAACCAGATAACAAGGATCCTAACTTGTCGGCAGATGCAAATACAATAACAGTAACACGGCCATCTTACGTCTATAGAAACTGATAGCTTTTTATATAGTCGTGTCAAAAGCATCAATCATTGAACTACACTATGACAAGAGTATACTCGAGGCTGTTTCTATTCGTGAGAATTAATATACATGTATGTTCTTGCCCAGGTTAGAGGGAACACACTTGAGACAGGCCGGGCTTGGTTAATGCTGTTCATATACTTTATTCAATTAGGAGACCTATCAAGCAAAATGTATAGGGAGTAGATTGATTAGTTTGTTCTTAGAGCATCTCATCTTTAGCAGTGTACTTCGGTTATATGCGCTTTTATAAATGCGCACGTGACCACCGCCACGCTGCCATAACAACTTATAGACAGTAAGTCTCGAAGTGACCTTCTACATAGCGAGTGGTCTTTCTATACATTTGAATGCAAAGGCGGAACAACATGAGACTGCTGTGCAGCAAAATTGTCTATTTTGTTCAACTTTGTGATTATATTGTAAACGTTTCCGTCGTTGAATATTTTTTTCCGTCGTCAAATACTTTCAAAATGTTGTTTTTGATAACATAATACAATTAATTCGGAATCGCAAAATGTGTAAAAAATTTGCAATTCAATTAATACTTAAATTTGATGATATTTATCTTCAGAGTTCCTATCCTTTCTGTATGGTGTTCAATGCATGAGAATTTGGTCACGCCTGCTGGTCTTGGTATGTTGTGCCCATGGGTCACGTGCGTATTTATAAAAACGCATTTACAGATATAACCGAAGTACACTGTTTAGAATCATGCGAGATATCGTATTCTCGACGGAATAAGCAGCCTTGTCGGCATCGGAAGTTGCATTCCATAAGACAGAATAACCATCACCCCATTATGTGATATTACCTATATTGGATGAACCGATGGTGTTATATGAAGTTTTCTTCCTTGCAAGGAGGCAGTTGCGGGCGCCAACCATGATGGGGAACTGGATCTTATGGGGGCGGGGGGCACAGGCTATTTTCGGCAATTTTCCAATGGAAATTTCTAAATTTTGCTATCCCCGTACCCCTATGACGCTACGCCACTGCAGGGAGGTCGATCTATCACCTAAATCACAGGAAGATGTTTGGAGTAAATTATTACTCTTTTGATTGTAAACATGTCCAACACAAGGGCCATAATGCAATATGCATGATCGTTCAATTCCACAAAATCAAATCAATTTTCATAGTCTGGATTAGGGGATTAAGAAATGTTACCCCTTGAAAAGTTGAATGAGTACGGAATGCAAGCCATCCATTTTCAAATATTGCTTTAATGTATAGTGGTTCTTGAGATATGTGTTATGAAGATTTTTCGTTTTGACACTCTTTATATAATAACTCTATTTTTTCGCCGGAGATCATTGCTATTTACTTGATACCACGATTCACCAATTCACAACAGCTAGCTACTACAACTGGCCCTAAAACCCACATTTTGAAAATGAAATAAAGAATACAATTATATAATTGTTTAATGTACATAATATTAAGTGAACTACCCAAACCAACTAATTCCCAAATATGTTCAATGCTATAGATATTTGTTACCGTTTGAAAATAATGGGAAATATTGAATTTAAGGAATATGCACCACCAAGGTCTGATGGGATAAGTATATGAAATCAATTTGGAAAATTCTGGTTAATAATTTACCATTGCATTAAAATATTGAGTTTTTAAAAGCGTGACTAAAATAACACTTTCCAAAATGATTATAATAGCTGTAAGGGAGCTTCTTCTTGGTAACAAGGAAACAAAATTTCCAGTAAATAGTTTTGTGTGCACTTGTGATAGCTTATGACTTCGTCACTTTATTGATAATGACATATTGTGTCGGTTGTCTTCACACACACATTATAACCTGGTAGCCCGGGTGTGATTTGCACGTAGCCACTTTTGGTCTATAGAGCATTGCCGATAAGTAAATATAATGCTGCTCTCTTTAATGCCCATGTTCTCGCTCTTGAGAGTTAGATTCGATGCTTCAACCCTGGGTATTTTTTACTTCTTTGATACTAGTTCCTTGATTTGCACATATCATGAGGATCATAGCCAATTTAAGAGCAATGCCGAAAGGCAAAAGGTAGTCTTCATAAGAGAAGTACCACGAAATCAATTATTGCAACATTAAATATCAACATCAGTTTGTCAATCTCTATAGGTTATATTGCTGGTAAGGCACCACATCCAATTTGGTCCTATAGAACTATCGGTGCCCGGTTAGGTACCATCGCTCCCTGGAGTTAGTTAACATCGCTCCCTGAAGTTAGTTAACATCGCTCCCTGGGGATGTAATATATTGTATCAAATATAATAATGAACATTTGCATAGTGTTATTGTTTTTCATTTAAATAACAAACG
The DNA here is from genome assembly GCF_039555335.1 of Amphiura filiformis. Classification (NCBI taxonomy): domain Eukaryota; kingdom Metazoa; phylum Echinodermata; class Ophiuroidea; order Amphilepidida; family Amphiuridae; genus Amphiura; species Amphiura filiformis. The sequence continues at coordinate 29,782,008 of NC_092643.1, forward strand.
AATGCACTGTACAAATGTTCAGGGTACGATAAAAAAATGCCATCGGTACCTCTTCGGGTACCGATAGCGCTTTTGGACCAAAAAACATGTTGTGCCTAATCGGCAATGACATTTTGGTTATTAGCTCGGCAATGATTATTTTAATGTAAAGCAGGGGTGTTTACTTGTACACTTACGACACGCGATGGACCGATAAGCGCAGCATGATTATACCAGTGGTATATCGGTAAATGGCGGGAAATAAATGACTCATTACCTGCGACTGCGTATAAATTTAGCTCAAAACAGAAGTTGAAGTTTGAAATTGCATTTATATGCAAACTTTGAGTATCAAATTAAAGACCTGAGCGCAAGAAGACCGTCAAGTCCACTTGGCCCCTCAACATGACTTTGTATACACTAAAGTTGCGTATAGTTTCGCATAGTTTTGAATACATGTTCAGGGGCCAAAACAAATCTTTCTCAACCTTTCATGATGTTTTCACCCTGGAACATGTATTTTACATTATAAAACCCTAAGAAACTACGAAACTATACGTAACTTTAGTGTATTGATTTTGAGGGGCCAAGTGGACTTACGGTCTTCTTGCGCTCAGGTCTTGAATTATAGGTAATTATAAGTAAAAGGCACTATATGTATGCCTCCTACATTTCCTTTTTTTATTTTATCAAATATTTCCCCTTTCGGTGAAAAACTAAACAAGCCCAATCATACACATTAAAGTGGAATGCAGCACACTACACGTTTTGCTACTAGTAAAATTTTTGATTTTTTAAAGTAAAAGAAAACACTGCTTAAAAGCTTGTGTCGTTTTTCCTGCGCGGGGTCCTCCATGGAGAATAACTTCCTTCCCATTCAGATCCATACTAAACTACACTACGGATGTTCTATTAATACCTGTGCTTCACGAACCCACTTGTGTGTATATTATGGGTGTTCTGTTATGAGAAGAGCAGAATAAACACTTTGAATGTGCCACGAGAGTGTTCTTTTAGTTTCATATTTTACAGAGCGCATACAAATAAGTCTACATACCTTACGATTTACGCGCACGTGCCTGGAAAATTGAGTAATTGAGGAACATTATTCTTGGACGATTTGAATATCCAAATGAAAAGATACATTTGATGCGGGAAATACAGGACGCCAAAAAATATTAAGGTATCAGTTGTGTTTACCCAAATCAAATTACAGCGCTTTGAACACTCCGCGATCTGTGGTAAGGCGTTATATAAATACCGTAATGTATACGTATATTTACCCCTGTATATCCTAAATAAAGACAAATATGCCAAAGTTAAAACAAACAGCCAATACCTGTACTCGTTAGCTCTGGTTTAAGACCTTATTTGTTGAAATTGGTTGAGAATGAAAGAAACGGTGATCTAAAACTTAATGAAGAAACGAAATCAAAAGTTCTAATCAATGAAAGCACGACGCTAGTTTTATCGTGCTAATCAATGAAAGCGGCGCTAGTTCTCTTGTTAGCGAACGCGTTGTGTACAAATCAATTTAGCATGCAGTGGAGTAAACTGCAACTTTTAAATTAGAATCTTCCTTGGGTATTTGGATCGTCGTGTCTTTATTTTGTGAACAATTTCAAGAATCAAGAAATGCGGTCTTAAATTCGAGCTAAAAGATTCAGCTGTTGGCTTCTGGTTCCAAATTCTGACATATTTGTCATTGGTTAGGATATACAGGTGGCCAACATAACTGGTACCTTAATTCTTTGGCTTACTGTATATATCTTGTTACTGAAAAATGGAAACTAATTACACTACAGAGTTACTTCATGAGTACGTTATAGTTTGCTATATATAGTTAAATCTTGCCTTAAAGTAAATTAACTTTATTAGTTTGTTCATAATGAAAATCCAATTGCAATGTTCAAGTATGAACATTCTATTGCAATGTTCAAGTATTAGAAATTATCAAACTGTCATTCAAATCGGTTTTTACTAAGGCAATGTAATAACACGTATGATTAAAGTGATTACTACCATGTAATGCTTAATTAAAGTCAACGCTAGTTAATTATTGTTTTGATTACGATGCTTATTAAGCACCACTCGCTAATTAGAGCGAGGTATCAATGATTCACTGCTTTGCCGATAAATGGCCTGTGGGCTGTGATTGGCTAATTAAATTGGGTCAAGATGTGTAATAATTTTACTGGTCAATCAGGTAACGCAACTGGCCCATTCTGTAATTTGTGAATTGAACTTTGACCGTAATATAACTGGGTTTTTATCCCATGTATAATGCATTTTATATAACCAGAGTTATTGCAAAGTATTTCCAAGAAGCCTTCACAAAGCATCAGGTAAAGATCTTAAAAATTAGATTATCTTTGTCATAATCTATGTCGCTAATAATTAACAATTCATTCATTATAAATAAATAAGATAAATTTTGGATTTATATAGCGTATTTTCCCAGAGGATTCAAAACGATGTAATTTCACTGCCACTGGTGAATCATCATAATCACATCGCATCAACTAGGTCGGTTGCAGCCTGTTGCAGATTGTAACATCCACCATTATTATCTTAGCTTTCAAAATTCCATTGGGTGAAGTTAGTTAACCAAACAACCATCACCGATTTTGAAAGCAAGAGGAATCCGGAGCTCGCGGAGAAAACTTGCGAATCATGATAAGTGCACGAAAAGTACCAAAGTAATTCACATTAATGATCACGCAATCAAATTCAAATTGGTTAAAAGTAAACATATTTGTTTCAACTTAAGCAGTAATTTATTGTAAGTATTGCTTTATTAATTCTCTTAAGATGCTTTGGTTCTGTCTTCATCTGATTGATCAATATTATTGCTTTAAAAGGTCCCATGTGACATAATATTCAAGGTTAGGAAACGTTGCCACGTTGCTATTTTGCATTTGCTTGTTTTTACAAAACCCCTTCTTCTTAAGTTGGTTTCAAATGACAATAATATCAAGACGATGACTGCAAATATGTTTGTTTAACTTTGGAGCATAAATATACTCTGACATTAAGGCATCAGCAAATGTAATTATTGATTTCATCAGTATGAATACCTATAGATTGCAAACGTACAAAAAGAATAAAACCCCGTGAGAACTACCTGTTTATTTGCAAAGCTCCATTCTGATTGGAGATTATATCATGCAATTGACCAATCAGAGGCAATGTTAGATCGGCAGGTAGTGCTCAGAGGGTTAATTGACTTTTTGCAGACGTTTCTAAAACCATTAAATACTATATCTGGTCATTAAACTCGGATAGTTATTTCAGCTTACAATAGAGTGTCGCAGTCAAGGACAATTAATTAGAAATAATAAATGAAAAAAGGTGACCTAATATGGAGAAATGAATAGAAATCAATTTCATTTAAAAACCAAATTTGATTTCAAATAGATAAGCAAAATGAAACAATAATACAAATTGATGAATTGGTATTCACACCTGTCCTGGGACACTGACTGAGAACGTCAAGCATTAATTGATTGCTTCAACTGTGGAGATAAAAGCCTGTATTGTAATAGATCATTTTGGTCATCCCGAATCGTTTGCGATCTATCCTTAACTACGTCATGCGCACATCGTTGAATGGTGATTATTGCGCAGTTGAATGTGCGCAGTACCGATGTGCGCATTGACTATGACGTAAAGTTCGAATCAAATCGCAAATCTTTTGTGATTTACTAAAATTGTCTATTTAGTTTTATTAATTAAGCAATACACAACCCGCAATAAATCGATTAAAATGACGAATTAAAATCAACGGCCATTTAGAAGTAAATATTGATCTGCTTGAAACACAATATTTACAAAGCATAAGTGAAATTATTCTTTTTCTGCAGCCGGACCTCTTGTTTTTTACGTATTTATTATTACGTACGCTGCATCTATGATATGACGTTAAATTATTGAGTTTAAGTCATTTTTTTGTTATTAATGATAATTAGTATAGCTTTTAATCAAAATTACCACCTGCAACTTTACATTCAACCTTGAGTCACAAACGCCATATGCTAACATGTGCAACATTAATGTTTTCACACATTTGATATAGCAATAGAATCCGAACACACTATTACATTCACTGATTGACTTTAAGTGTAGCATTGTTTTACATTGTAAAGAACAACACATGTGCTCTTAATATTACATTCACAGTCTCAAAAACAATATTTTCAACATTCATTTTGGGTTTTGTGGTTTTTGAGATACTAAATGGTACTGCATCACATTCTTATAGAACCAGCCTTAGTTGCTTTAAACGGAGGAAAAGTATGAAATAATAATGCGACATTTGGAAGTACTCAGGTCTGCGAGTTGGCAATAATTCCATCAAGAATTGTCCTATTCTTAACATCACAAAATGCTCAGGTGTGTACGACATTATATTTTGAAAATATAAGCATTATTTATCATGACACAACTTATTTGGTTAAAGCTTAAATAGAAAATATAAAAATGCTCAAGTGTGAATATTTCATGCAATACAAAGATGGTTACAATGATATCTGCTTTAGTGTAACAATAGTGCATTAACTCCGGTATCACGAATTGTTTCCTAGATACGCTAATCCAAAACCCATTATAAAATCGGAGTATACAACCTTAACTACTACCTACCATATATGTGTAGCACAACACCACTTTGAAACTCAAACCACAGGCTGCTGCACTTTTTTAATGGGAATTCTAATAATAAACCATCTGCTTTGAATATTCTCTGAAAATTGTTCAATTCGTTATAAATACAGCTTTGTCATGCAATGCTGTATTTATACTTCATACAGAGTGAAGCGATTTATATTACTTAATTTAAATTAATGAACCGGAGCGGTAACGATCTCTCTCAGTCACAACTTTAGATGCAATTTTGGTATAACTCGTCAAATACGAATATGAAATAAAGTGGAAACATGACTTAAAACTAAGCATCACCTATATATTATGATAGATCTAATGAGATTTTCATATACTTTCATGTTCAGTATAATAATGCTCTAGGACTTCATTAATTAATGGTAAACAAAGCTTGAAGTAGCATACCCTTTGCTTACAGATTAGGCATTCTGTGGCAGCAAAATTGCTACTCTCGTACAAAGCTTTTCACAGGATACCACAATTGATCCATTCACAACAGCTAGCTACTCCAACTGGCCGTAAAAACTTCGTTTTTGAAAATGAAATAATGAACGCAATTAAGCTATTATAACTATTGTATAATGCACATGAAAATAAGTAAACCATTACACTATAACCAAACCAACTAAAGTCCCACGTGGTCAACGCTATAAAAAATTTTGCCGTTTCAAAATAATGAGAAATATTGAGTTTAAGGACCATGCACCACCAAGTGCAAGGTCTGATGGGTTAACTACATGAAATCAACATACAAAGTGGGTCAGTATAGTAAATGATCAGAATTAAGTTACCTATTGTCTGCGGCTGAGTATAAATTACCTTAAAACAGATGTTAGCGTCTAACATTAAAAGTACCATTGGATATTGGATTCTATCAGAAGGATAAAAAACAAATACAACGTAATACAAAATGATAAACGCCCAGAAGAGTTCTGAGTAATTTAGAATGACAGTCTCTTCTCTATCCAATAATCAGTGACATTGAACTACTTTGATTATAAGGATTAATTTAAGGTAAAAGTCTTACCATTTTTTTCTAAACAAACCAGATTATACAACTCAAAGTGGAATACAGCACACTACACGTTTCTCTGCTACTGAGAATTTTGTTTTAAAAAAAGTGAAAGTAAACACTACTAGATAGTGTATTTTTTCTTGTGCGGGGTCCTCCATAAGAATAACGTCCTTCCCATTCAGATCAGTGATCCATCTCCAACTACACTACGGATCATTCTGTTATCAGCTGTGCTTTATGAACCCACTTGTGAGTGTATATTATGGATGCTCTGTTATGAGAAGAACAGAATAAACACTTTGAATCTGACACGAGAGTATTCCTTAAGCATATTTAGTTTCATATTTTACAGAGCGCATATAAATAAGTCCTTATACCTTACAGTGCCTCGTTGACAAGATTGTTAAAAATGTAGATTTGTCAATAATCGATTTATACGCACATGCCTGGAAAATTGCGTAATTGAGGAACACATTCTTGGAAAGTTTTCCAAATGAGAATATATATACGACATGAAAAGTGGCGGTAAATATTTTTTTAATCCAAAATTTCAAAAAAGCAAAATGGTAATACCTATTTCAATACATTCAAAGGTCCAGAGAAATTTATGAGGTGTGACGGGAGTTGGAATAAACAATTGTATAGCTTTTGATACAATTTACCAACTTTTCAACCTTGAGCCACAAACACTAAATGCTATGTGCAGCATTAATGCTTTCACACATTATGTATAGCAATAGAATCCGAACACACATTATTACATTGACTAATTCGCTATAAGTGTAGCGTTTTTTAACATTATAACAAAACCACATGTGCTCTTAATATTACATTCAAAAACTCAAAAACAATAATTTCAACATTCATTACAGGTGTGTCCATACATTTTTATGAACACAAAGAGACTTGTTTATAAAGTTGGAATGTGTGGTTCTTGAGATACTGATTCGTACTGCTCTTGCACATCACGTTCATAGAATCTAATTAAGGGGCTCAATATAAAAACGGCCTATCCCACATTTATGTTATTTTGAGAAAACTGGACTTTTGTGTGCGAATTTTCAATACAATACATAACAATTTCATATCTTAAAACGTTGATTTTACAAAGTTACTTTCATGTTTGTAATAATGACCTTTGGTGACCTTTACATTTTTCAGCATCGCTCTCTATTTTTACCCAAATGTGGGATAGGCCGTTTTTATATTGAGCCCCTCAATTATCATCCTGAGTTGCTTTAAACTGAGGAAAAGTATGAAATAATAATGCGACTTTAAGGAGAGCTCGTGTCTGCGATTTGGCAATATTCTGGACAAGCTGGGGCATAGAGATCAGAAACGTATCAGAGCATAAAATGCTATTTTCTTAGGCTGACATGGTGACATTTGGTAAAAGTAAGTAGTTTCTAACCCAAGCATGCTAAAGTGTCGCTTTCAAAGAATATGCGTGGTAGTTATTTCCGAGGCGGTTTACCAAATCTTCGTAAAATATGACGCTCATTTTGGAACGGAACACTTGGAAGGAGACATCTAAATTTAAAAAAACTGTAATGGTACATGGAAATTAGTTGACGCGTCGCCTGTATCACATACTGACGTATTTGCAATGGCTGCCTTGTGTAGCCTTTTATTATTGTCATCTAATATTGTGATGAGAAACACTGTAAATGTTGAATATTACTGTTAAAGTCTTGTCACAATATTACAATCGCTTGTGCATTCATAAAGATAGAAAGATGGTGAAATATTAAGTAACAATATGTAAAATACAACAAAGATAATACAAATCACTGAAGGCAGCTATTGCAAATCTGAAGGAAGCTAATTAACTTGGTGAAATGAATTACGTCAGCATTTGTAAACATTTAACAAATACAGATAATTGACCCAATTCAAATATGGTACTTATGCATGCCATTTTGTCACAGTAACAGAATGTCACATAGTCCGCACATGAATTAATAATAAGAATCAGGAAATAACAAAACATTTATTAATTTCCACATTCACTTAAACTGCGACGCATTTATTAATTTGATGTTTCAAAAAGTATTTAATGGGTTTCGACCTACTGTATATCATTTATCATTTCATCTTTATGAACTCGTTCCGGTTAGACAACGCACTGCTCTTTATACAACGTCATACAGCCAGCGGTTCAACCCCTGTTGCAGTAAAACGAAAGTTACCAAAGGCTTCTAAGTAATTGTAGGACTGCCCTTTATAAGCATTGGATACAGTACAAATTGACATTTGACCACGGAAGTAATAAATATTTACTGTAGGAGCATATCATCGTGGGACGAGGGCAGAAAATCTCACAGAATGCCCAGGTGTGTACAACATTTTTGAAATTATTGGCATATTTTCATGACACAACACACTTTGGTAAAAGCTTAAATAGATGATAAATTCTCAAGTGTGAATATTTTATTCAATACAAAGCTCGTTTACAATGGTATCTGCTTTAGTGTAACAATAGTGCTTTGACTCACGAATTGTTTCCTAGATACGCTAATCTAAAACCCATTATAAAATCCGAGTATACAACTTTAACTACTCCCTACCATATATGTATAGCACAACACCACTTTGAATCTCAAACCCAGGCTAATGTACTTTTTTAAATGGAAATGCTAATAATACCAAATGTAACATTCTGAGTATTTTGATAATATAACAAAACCATCTGCTTTGAATATTCTCTTGAAAATTGTTCCATTCGTCATAAATACAGCTGTGTTTATACTTCATACAGCGATTGAAGCGATTTATATTACCTTATGAAATGAAGCGGTAATTTCAACGTAAAATGAAAGGACGAATATTATTGGTTATAGATCTCATCCTCAACTTCGGATACAATTTTTGGCATAACTTGTCAAATGCCTGTTTAACATTAAGTGGAAATATGACTAAAAACTAAGCATGACTGAACATAAATGCATCGCCTGTCTTCTGCTTTTAAGATTTATTCGAATGACTTGATTGATTCGTGACTCTCATGGTAATTGATACAGTTTATTAAAGCCCTCGTGATTTGGTCTTGTCTTGAAATTAGTTTCAGTACCGGAAGGTTTTCCATTGTAAGTATTTATAGTGTATCAAATAATTAATACCTCCACTAAGAGTTTTAAGCCGCCATTATTGTTATGTCAGCAGCACACGCCACACAGACACCCCAAAAGGCAAACATACACACACATAATCAACCGAACCAAGTATGCAGGCAAGCAGCCAACAAATCATGAAACAGTACATGATACTAATATGCAACTAAAAATCCTCATATCCCATACCCACGAAACCACCCGAACCAAAAAGAAACTACAAAATGATTCAAAAATATATACACAATGTGGTTATCCATTTCCCGCTTTACCGTTGTGAAGGACAGCTTAGATAAGGTAATTAGAATGACGCCATGACACATGCACTTCAATCGCAGACCATAAAACACACCCAAAACACGCCTCTAAAATATGAAATAATATTTGCACTATCCATAGGTGAATAACAATTAGAAATATAGGTTTTGTCATTGTTTCAAGATCACAGATGAAATCATCCCCATTGTCATTAATATATTTCCCAGGGAACTAAAAGGAATGCGGAGTGTTTGAATTCAAAAGTAACACAAAAATACACTGACAGTAAAGATATATCCACTTTACTCATGCGTGACTTCTAACAAAAGGCGCAGGTTCCCGTAGTATTCCTCATTCAAACCAATACGTGGATTTAGGGTTTCTCTACCGGAAGTCAATTTGTGCCGAAATTTGCTTCCCACAATGCAATAAGCGTTTTGCATAACAATAGATACAGTTCGGAAGGAATTTCGGCACAGATTGACTTCCGGTAGAGAACCCCTAAATCCGCGTATTCAATGCACAACCTCGGAGTTACCTGCATGACTTTGGCGGGCTATTTTGAAACAGTCATGGTTGCAGATGCAGGCACTTCTTTTGAAAGTACTAAACAAGGTATAGCAGTCGCTGATAGGATATGCAGCTTATAGAACACGGATAACCTCTATTGGGAGGCTAAAATGACTAACTCATCAAGTAAAAAGAGAGGGATTAGTCTAATGGAGGCTAATGTACTATCACCAGTTAAACTAATAACCAAGATTTACATTAAGCTGACTGGTCTCACCTTTATATTATGATTCGCTTTAACGCACACCACTCCACGCCATACATAAATTCTCCCAGTCACATTTCCCCAATATGAAATTTTTAAAAAGTAAAATTTTAATTTTAATTTTAATTCTTTTAAAGTTTGGCAGAGGCGGGGTTCGAACTCACGGCTCACCGCTTTGGCTAGTATCACGTATACCATACGTCCAGCGCCTTAGACCGCTCGACCACGAAGAACTTGATAGTGTCATCGTGAAAATTTATACCTATATAATATTAATAAATCGCAACTTCATTACTGCATCATATTTTGGAATTTTATCTGCTTAAAACATTAATGTGTATTATAATAAAGCTACCATTATTTATATTGTTGAATTCTCAAGCGCATAGAGACAATTAATACGAGGGTCCTATGAATAGGCCTACATACACAATACATAAAATCGATTTTGATATCGGCCATGTGCTCTGCATGCTGTGCATGTGGTTTCCCGCAGTGGCGGAAGTTGTATTACGAAGTGCATCCGAACTCCATTTTGAAGCAAATGATTTTGACAAGGCATTGGATTGTTCCAGTTTGCATCCTAAATCCACATTAGACCCCTAATTTTATTTACAAAATCAAAAGATTAGATTATCATAACAACAAAACGGTAATCTTTTGTCGGGTCTAATGTGAAAATTACATTAAAAAAATGCAGTTTTTACAGAATTAATTTTCACTTAATTCCATAAAAAAATGGCGTATATAAGATTGAAATAAATTCTCTACCTTCTATACTAGATCAATTGTAACGCAAGTTGTTATCAAAAATTGTTGTGATAGATGTACAGTTAATATTCATATTATCCATTACCTATCTGATGGTACAGTTTTTTTACACAGAAAATATTTATTTGAAAAACCTGCCACTCGGCTTTTTCCGGAAAGGTCACAAGGTCGCCGTGACCTGTGCAATAATTACAATTAAAATTTTTCTTATTCTAACAGCAAGCGTTTCTAGAATATATTATGGCGAAATGTGGTGTAGCTTTAACGTAATAGATCTAATGATGTTTTCATATACTTTCATGTTTTGTGTAATCATCCTCTAGGGCTTTTTGAATAAATGATAATCACAGCTAGAAGTAGCACACTCTTTGTTTATAGATTAGGCATTATGTGGCAGCAAAATATGTATTATATCTCGTCCATTAATAATTACAGGTTACACTTATTATGCTCTTCAAAAATTCATTATTTCCATTTTTTGTGTAAGCCTCAGGCAACGATGCATATAATGAGACTTTATGGAAACAATTGGAACTGTAATGCGAGTGGAAATAAAGCACATACAGTAGGGAGTTATATGTGATCAACATTGGTAGTGATAGGGATACCGACAACATAACTAATAGATTGCGGTGAAAGCTACTATCTTGCAATATGTTTGATCGTGTACTAAGATACCCTCTTATTATCAAAAGTGCAATTCAACAAGTGGTCAAAATAATATATTACTATGTAATATTCTTAAGTATATTTTAAGTATATTACTCTTACAACGTTCAAACGGCGTAAACACAATAAAGTAATTCGCTTGATTTCATTATTTTTCCAAACACGCACATTTTACGTTGTTTCTGCCTTAACAAAGTTTGCAGTTTCACATCACAATCAGTTATTGATGTGATCGGAAAACCAGGTTGTCATATATACTAATCCTTCTTGACCCAGATCAGATAACCTTGTGTAGTCATGTCATTCGAGGAAGTGACGTACGCCTGAGGACGCCTCATGTGGTGTGCTACATACAGGCAACAAATTAGTTATTTCCATCGATTTGGCTGTGACATGATACGTGTTCTTCAAGCAACTTTCGACCTAGTTTACATAGCGCAATATACAGTCTTGCAGTGCTCGCATATACATAATTATCATTCTGGACATACGAGCGTATATATACACGCATTTCTTATTATTGCAATTGAAGCATACCAAATTTATTATGTTCAAAATGATATGGCATGGTCACATATGGCGATGCAATCACACAAACTCACGTGATTATACCTATAGAAATATATATTTGACAATTTCTCATGTATGATTCATACCAGCATATAGTAACAAAATTAAGAGAAAAAATATAGTATCAACGTTTCATATTAGGTGGGTGTATTTCCCTTAGTTTCAAATCCCAATACTCTATAGACTATTATTCTAATTGGCACCATTCAGCCGTAGATGCAGTAAATAGTCTCGACATCAATAATAATTATAAAAACGAACTCGAAATTAATATTTTATCACGTAATTATGAAATATTATCATCCGTTTCGTTTTTATTTTACCATTTTTTACATAATTGTAGATTTCAAAACTATATTTGCCCCATCTACGACAAAATCATGACAAGTAGAAGAATGGTATATGTATTATTGGTAAATGAATGCCTAATCACTTATTGGGAGTGAAATTGTACAAAATAATGCAGGCGTACTAAGATGTTGATGTACGAGCTCCACAGGGGGAGTGGATTGGACTCACCAACATCTCAATACAAGTGTATTATTTTGTACAAATTTTCTTCGCAATAAATACACGAGAAAAAAAATCCCATGATTTTTGCTATTTTTATTATTATTGTACAAAATAATGAGCACTTGCATTATACAGAATTAATTAGGGCTGTTGTCGACAATATTGCCGATAAAACGAAACAATTTTCTGATTGTCGACAAGTACGTACTAATTATCGACAAGGTCAAGTCATTGACAATATTGGTGAACATAATAATAAGATGACAACAATATAATGGATTAATAGACTTCATTTTGTAGTGGTAAGTTCCATTTTACTAACATTTGCTCTAATTGGTTCTCGCTATCTAGGAGTGTATAAAAGATGAAATAAATAATCAACCATTTAAAGATTCGACTTGATCAATCAAACATCATCTTTAAAATGCAGTCGATGCATTTCTGCTTCAAAGGAAAACAACCAAAAGACTATATATGAATTAGTCATGTGATGTCCTAGACAACAATATTGCTTATCACTTTATTCTCCGTGATTGAGTACGAGTAGGAAAGACGACACCGCGTTCATTAGAGTTTAAGCATCAAGTATTATTATTTTATCCTTCTCTACAAAAGGAGGGTCAAAATGCACGTCTATTCCTGCTTGTTGCTTCTCTTTGAATATGCAATATAATAAATCCAAATATGCTTTAGAAGGCCCCGCAGATTTGCGTGAAGATAATTATCACTCTGTACCACATCCACTTAAGCAGGTAAAATATGGATCATCATGGTTCCGAGTTGTTACGAAGGGTGCGATAATTACAAGCCTATAAATTATTCGTTACAAAATCTAATCTAATTTATACTCGATCCAAAGAGGATTCACAAGCACTCAATGTCGACTCTTATAGTCGGACTCTGTAATCTCCAAGCAGCTCTATTAAGCATATAATTTCTAGATGTCGGGTCCTGTTAGTCCTGTATCCTCTTCCAACATCTTGATGTAACTCTTTTTAGGGGGTGGGGCCTTTCTCGCTTCCCGTGTTTGGGCTGGGCATGAGGATGCGGCAGTCCAAATGCTCCTGCATTCTCTTCAGTTTGCACAATGACCTGAAAATTTTAGCCATTTTTAAGATGTTTGTATAGGTTCCGGACAAAGCAAAGTTGTCAAACAGACTTGTAATGTTTAAAGATATCGATGTTAGTATGAATAATCCACGTCAAATCAAAGACAGGAAAAGCAAAACTATATTCAAACCACAAACCCTAGATTTAGGGTTTGTGATCAAACACTAGCACTATTCGGTCACTCTTGGGTAGCTCATAATATTATTTTAACAGAATGAGTTTCACGTCTTATGTCCGAATTTAGCCAAACATATTTGTAAATATGTGATTGTCAAAATGTTAAAAGCATAATAATTTCTAAATGAAAATTAAGTGTCCAGTGGTGTATATCACAATTTTGTTATTCTAGAATAGATTTGCGAATCGACAAATAATTTGACCTCTGATCTATATAATTTTTTTCATTTGAAACATATTCAAACATTTTTAAAAGTAATAACAAAGGGAACTATGAATTTAATTGTGTCTTAGCATTTTTAGTAGTAGAGAATAATATCAAAATTTTATCGTCAATATCTATAATATTGTTACTCGGTTTCCATTGCTGAAGGCAAACCACCCCTATCGTTACACATCTACTGTACAAGGGTCAACGACTTCTAGTGATATATATATAGATAGATATATACACCGGTATATTATAAAGTCACCTTATAAAATATTTTAATATCACTTTACCAAGTTAAGTAATATTTAATAGATTTGTGTAAAAAATCCTGCAAACAATTAAATTAATGAAAAACTAAAAAGTGTAACGTTAAAAAGGGAAAGGATATGCCATGGGCAACAGGGAGAATAAATTCGAGCGGAAACGGAGCAGTGTTTATGATTTTGATATTATATATATCACTTAGTGTAGCAGGTGCATTGAAGTTTTGCCATTTAGGATGTCGTACAAATATATTTTATGATCAAATTCTGTGCTAATCGTTTGTTTTAACCTATTTTCAGACTGTAGCCCAATAACTGCCATTTTGTGAAATTTTTAAATTTCACAAAATGGCAGTTAAAAAGAGGCGATAGTGACAGCGAAAAAAGGTGCTACTACAAAGCGGACTATTACCTTCATTTAAAGATTGAAGATTTAAACTTAAAAATCAAAAATTTTAAATTTATACTATTAAAACATATTACTAAATTGAAAATTTACATTATTTATTATTTGATTAGTTGTCGGTTGAAGGTAGAATGTAATTGTGCTGAACATTGCAGTGAAATACGAACACGATGTTTTTTGTATAATTAAGTATTTTACAACAGCTGTCTCATCCAATTTATGTAATAACAAAACGATACTCAAGGTGACCTAGGTTTACGGATGAGGTCAACTTCACGTAATATATTGCATTAGCAATAGAGATGCACTAAACGTTATGGGTTGTGATGAATTCAATATTAAATGTTAATACACACCTATGACGTCGCGCTATTGTTTTACCGCTCCATTATTTTCCACGAATGGAGCGATGATCACAATAACACGCCATTCGTAAATGCCTTTCTCTTTTCTCTGAAAAGCAAATACTTTTCAGGGAAAAAGTACTGGCATTTACGAATGTAGTGTTAATATCAATTGCACTTTTGAAAAGCAAGTATTTGCGAAAAGTGCGGTATTGTTATCATCACTTCATTCATGCAAAACAATGATACGAAAAAACAAGAAGAAAATGATTTTCATTAATACAATAAATTGAGGAAGCGGATAGCAACATTTGCACAGTATTGTTATGGGACCTGAGAGCACATCAGACATATCGAATTACATGCTGAATACGAGGATTGTCCCTATATCTAATAATAATAATAATTTTGATTTTGTGAAATTCGCGATATAATACAAATTATTAAAATTTCATATTTTTTATATTTTTCCAAATTTAACAGTCCTCGAAGTAAACTTTATAAATCTAATGATATGTAATTAAACTATAGGCCTATGTAGCTGGGATGAAAAGCCGACTCAATTGAAAATTTGACCTTTCATATTGAACTTAAACATTTTTTTCCAAAAAGACCTACATTTTTTAGTGTTTTGAGGAAAAAATCTATATCTTTAATAAGGAAGGTCACAATTTTCATATGATTGACGGCTGTTCAACCCAACTTCCTACTTTTTACTGCATATCGTTAGATTTATACAATTTACTTTGAGGACTGTTAAATTTCAAAAATATCAATTTTTAATAATTTGCCATAAAATGTGTATAGTATCGCGAATTTAATAAAAATCTAAATTATTTGATATCAGAAGGATGTGTCTGATTTGCTCTCAGGTGCCACAAAAAAAATACGTAAAAACGTCGCTATCCGAGCCCTTACAATGCAATCTGTGAAAAGCAAGTCAAGATCAAAACGGACAGGTTAAATTGTTGGCTAAGTTGTTATTATGCAAGATGTATTTTTACCCTCACTTTGGAAAATGCTTATTTAGGCTTTACTTCGTAGGCCCTTTATTTATTTATTTGGACCTTTCTTTCTACGCTTACTGTTTTTATAACATTTTTTTTTCTTCTTTATATTTTTATACGTTTTCAGTGGCTTAGGCCCTACGTATAATTTGTCATATTTTGGGCAACATTGCTACATATACGTAATACACATTCTGTATCAATGTATTTAGGCCTATGAATCTGTTTATTTTTAATAATGATAAAAGCCACAGTAGGTCTATTTTCTGTATAATTTTTATTTGTCATTAGTATATCTGATGTTTCATCTGATGGTATTTTGGCATGCTTGAATATTTACATACATCGATCAGTAGGCCTATCCGATACCGTAAAATGGGGTAACTTTGGGCACTTTTCAGAGTTTTTAAACCACTGCTTCCAAACAAAACCAAATATATTTCTAATTATCTCTTTTTATGACATTAGGGTTCCTTCTACACCTTGAAGTTGAAAAAGATTTTGAATAATTTTGAAAGGGTGCCCTAGGGGTTGAAAATAGCCTGACCAAAGTTACCCCGCATTTGGGGCAACTTTGGTCAGACTATTACATTCCATGAAGAAAAAAAAATGAAAAAAATTGATCTTCGCTGTATATGGGCAAGGTTTTGTTTTTTGTGACATTTGACCCCTTGCAAAATTAAGCAAGCACGCATCCTTGCTCACAAATATCGATTTTTATTTTGTCTGAAAAAATGTAAACAAATGCTCATTTTTTTTCATTATTGCCAATATTTTCGTAACTTTCAACGAAATTGGACATGAGCGAGTTTTATTTCTTCCAAATATATTTCTTAACAAATTGAGACCAAATACGACTAAAAACAATATTGCTGCACGGAAAAAATATATTTGAACGACCAAAGTTACCCCGCTTACCGAAGTTACCCCCATTTAACGGTAATTAAATGTTACAATGTTAGGGACGATCCATTTGATTTCGAAAGGGGGACTGGAAGTTGAGGTGGCTTTTATTTCGCGTCGAAGGCGGCGAAGTTTGTTATGTTTTTTGCCGACAAAGTTCAGGGACATAATAGGCCTAGGTAAAATGTGTTGTAGTACATTTAAAATTGTCGTACCTTTTCGTACCTGATTTTGGTCCTTCTGCCGCGAATCAACGATATATATCCTCGGAATGATTCCATCACAATATTATCCAAGATAAACAATAGTGTCCATAATTGCATGGTTGTTCCAAAATCGAACACTCGATTCACAGAGAAGAGTATCATTGCTCAGGTATAGCGATAGGTGTAGCTTTCTTGATGTACACAACTGTAATGACCATTTCATATGAACCTATATGACCTTTTTGCCCATTTTCCTTATTATGCAAAATAGAGACCTAAACGCAACTACTTCAACAGTTAACGCATTAGAAGTGGGCATAAAGAACTATTGATTGTCTTACACTTGGATGATTTTACGAATCTACGTTTATTCAATTTGTGTAACAAACATTTTAAATCTTTATAATTCAAGAAGGTGGTTACGGATGATTTGAACTAAACACCTGGATCGTGATATGATGGGTATTTCTATAGAAATTTTACATAAAGCTGAGTTGGACTATTTTTGCACTCGCACCTAAAATTTAGTACGATCATTATATTAGTGTATCGTCCGGCATCAATGAGTAATTGATCAATTTGTAAAGAGCAGCCTATTTCAATAACACTCCATTCGTGAAAAATAATGGAGCGGTAAAACAATAGCGCGACGTCATAGGTGTGTATTAAGTCGGTTATGGCCGCGGTTAGAACGTGAGTGGATAAGAATGGCTTCGCCGCTCCGCGGCTCAGCCATTCTTATCCACTCACGTTCTAATCTTGGCCATTATCCCATACATAATGTTTACAGACCATTTTAAATATATCATGTTAATTTCACCGTCGCAAACTGAGGTTTTAGGCAGCAGTATATAGCTTTAGTTAAAAGTGTAGTTTCTAAATGAAAGCAAGTTGATTACAGGTGTTCCTCATCATAATCAATACCATATCATTTTTCCGTTTGGTTTGATCTGTCTTATTGTTAGATTGTCAGATAGTTTCTAATTCGTATTCCATAGTGAATATTTCCATTGTACAACCCCACGTACTTACACTGCCAGCCCACAAACATAAACTGTATATATCAAATAATAGCACACAATTATAGGCAGGTAGCCGATGGCCTTTAATTAATTATAAATGCATGCGGGTCAATCATTTATGTCAAACACCTGACTTTAAGCAGGTGGGTATCTCTATGGCAGCGTTTGGTAAATGAAAAAGTGCAATCAATATATTACTTCGATATGATAGACAATTTACCGGGCAATGTCATTAGAGTGAAGCCATTTATTATGCTTATCTGACGAGGTTGTCTCGCAGGACCAATGATAATAATTATACCGGATTATTGCCGTATCATTAACCTAACCTTCATTTGATAGATCATGACATGATGCATTATTGATGTAGTTCTATTTTATGTTAATAACAACAAATAGGCTGCATCAATGATGCATCAAAATGTAGTGCTACACATACCATTCAATTTATTTGTGACCAGATTGTACCGTGCTGGTATTTTGGTGGTATATAAAATGTATTCTATGCACTTATCAGTGGCGCTAGCGGATCGGGATTTGACTGATGATCCCAGGGTTGGGGGTTCGAACCCTGTCAGTGCACACTTAAGCTATTGTCTATCCAGGTGTATAAATAGGTACCGTTAGAGCGATAAGACAACACGTTGTGTTAACATAGCTCAACATTAATTTCACATAATACATCATATATACGCCAAATACTCCCATGATCGCATGATGTGATGTGATGTACATGTACATCACCGTACTACGGGGAACATGTACATAACATATTCGGAGAGAAGACTATCCCTTATTTATACTCACGTATGCGCTCAAATACGTGTTTCTATTTATGGAGCAAAGCAAAAACGTGTCTGTGTGTGAGTACGAGGCAATTTGCGTCTCATTGGAATTAATTTCTACGGTCAATTTATGAACGCCTAGAATAATAATCGACTTTGATGCTGTATCACAGACATTTGCCACTTAACTATGGATAATTTCGTTTTCTGATTGTTACAAAAATGAATTCGTAAATGTAATTTGAAACTTTTTCAGGATGCATATGGATAATGAGCATGATGAACATTTGCTATCTAAAATCCAAATTATAGCGGTCCAACAAAATATTGTGATTTCCCAACAATTCGAATATGAATTAATTTACAAGTACAACCGAAGCGTTTGAAATCCATTCTGTTCTTAACACCTTCATCAACAAGAAAGAAAGAGCAACAAATCAGCCAAGTGAAACCCTCTACTCAGTGTATGTAAAACAAAATTATTATATATATATTTTTTTAAAGCGCAATGATTTATAGTGCACTACGCAGGCATAAACACTCTAACCTCAGATCACTTGACAGGGCACCGTCTTGTCCAATTATTGTTTGCACCGGACTATCGTCTATATGACGAGTATTGTCAATGCCTCATTTCAAATATATAGTTTTAGTTTTGGTTTTGGTTTTGGTCACGTGGTTTCCTATTGTCCTGCCTAACCACTTGAATCACAAGATATCGGACTCTTTGTTTCTACCTTTTGTTTAAAACTAAACATTTGTGACAGGTAGTTTCGGTTTTGGTTTCAGTTTCTTATAAGTGGTGTGACGAATAAAATTACAGGATTTTCGAGTTCCCTGATCTAAGTATACAAAAGAAATGTTTAAATTTCGCAGTGCAATATTCACGAGCAGAGAAGTCGAACAAAACAGTCTACATTTGAAAGCATTGATTTAGTTTGAAAGCATTGGCTTGAGACTACGAAATAGCCTAAGCTGATTTCACTGTGAAAATATATAGACCATCGAAATATTTGCATTCGACATTACAAAAGGGCAACTACTGTAATTGTATAGGTGCTATAAACAAAATCGATTCATGTCCTTACAAAATCGATTCATGTCCTTAATCCATACCAGAATCGATGGAAGGCCATTATATGACCTCTAATAACCTAATGACTTTTAGTTTACTGAAGCAATTTTTACTGCAAAAAGTAGAAGATAGAGGGGAGAAGATTGGTGTGTGTGTGGGGGGAGGGGGATATGGGCCGGGAGAGAGAGAAACATATGAGAGAGAGAGCATTGGAAGTGAAAGAGAAGGGGGAGGAGAGCTCGAGATGAAGATATCGAATGTAAGGGAGGAGGGGGGAAGGGGTAATTTAGGAAAGAGGTGGTTATATAGGGAGGGGAGCCCCCTCTTAAAGAGGTATGGGTTGTGCTTCCCGGGGATAATAAACTAATTCATAATCAAATCATCTCCATGCATCGTTTATGTTTCATACAAACAAACAAATTCCCTCACCCCACCCCATCCTTCAGTATACGCGCATGTATATGATTTCTAGGCCTATAACTCGTGAGTGTAATATGCCACCTACCTTCGACAGAGAGCATCAACTGTCGTCCGCGGGATAGATTTCCGATATCAATCATGATAATAATTATGTTAGCACAATAGGCTATTGTATACTTCTGGTTATATACCCTATACTGTGTCCTCCCAGCATAATAGTGTTATGATTGCAGATCAGATCAGCTCTACTTTTTAATCCCTTGATTTTTGGTTTCTGAACAAAAGAGAAACCAAAACTATATATTTGAAATGAGGGAATGACAGTTTGTGCGTTGAATCTCGAGCAATTGATGAACTACCTTTTCACAACAAGTAATGTTATTTTAATAATCTATGTACCACTCGGTGTAGAGAGTACAATATAGTTGTAATTGGGAGCTCAAAATGTGCTTGGCAGTTCTTATATCTCCCTATTGGTTATTTTGGTATGTGCCTAAAAATGTTTTTTTCATGTATTGAAATATGACAGTGTGTGTAGGGTACTGTCCTATAATAATAATCTGCTCCTAATTGGGTTATTCCATTTGAAATCTGATAATACTCCAATAGTAGGAGTATGTGTTTCAAATGAAATTGGCTACGGTTAATAATTGTGAAACCCATAT
This sequence comes from Amphiura filiformis, assembly GCF_039555335.1. Classification (NCBI taxonomy): domain Eukaryota; kingdom Metazoa; phylum Echinodermata; class Ophiuroidea; order Amphilepidida; family Amphiuridae; genus Amphiura; species Amphiura filiformis. The sequence continues at coordinate 29,802,921 of NC_092643.1, forward strand.
TCCCATTGTACATGACTTAACCTATATCTTCCTAAACTGAAGTGAGTATTTCCATATTTCTATGTCATTTGAAAACCATATCCTCCCTGTTGAAGACCTTAAAGTTAGCTAAACCCTTCACAGGGGGAGTGTGAATTTCAAACGAAATAGACCATTGTAGCCAAATTTCCTATTATTTACAGAGCAACGTGCGACAACAAAATGGCTGAACACCAATTGTGAATACAATCTCTTTTTGCATAGTCAAATATATTTTGTTTGCAAATTCAAGAACTTCGAGATGCTGATATTTTCAACAATACTATTTATATATCATATCATTACGCATCTCCTTTACGGGGGTCAACGACTTCTTGTGATTATAATATCACATTACGGAGTTTTTTGTTAAAACCTTCAAACAATTAAGTTAATAGAAAAACTATTTAAAGTATAACTTCAATAAGGGAAAGGATATGCTACATGTACGAGCAACAGGGAGAATAAATTAGAGCGGAAACGTTGAAGTGTTTATGATTTTGATATTATATATATATCACTGAGTGTAGCAGCTAGCAGGTGCATTGAAACTTTGCCATTTAGGATATCGTACAAATATATTTTATGATCAAATTCTGTGCTAATCGTTTGTTTTAACCTATTTTCAAACTATAACCCAATAACTGCCATTTATTTTGAGAGGCGATGGTGACAGCAAAACAAAAGGTGCTACGACAAACCGGACTATTACCTTCATTTAAGACTGAAGATTTAAACTTGTAGACTTTATTAATAAAGAATTCTTGCTTTTTTGGTTACAATAAGGAAAATGTTACTGAAATTGAAAATTTATATTATTAAAATAATATTACTAATTAAATTGAAAATTTACATTGTTATTATTTTACCGGTTCTCGGTTGAAGGTAAATAGCTAGAGTAGAATGTAATTGTGCTGAACATTGGAGTGAAATACGAACACGATGTTTTTTTTGTATAATCGAGTATTGGGCTATTCCAGTTGAAATCCACACTAACCCTGTGAAAGATTTTGGAAATATCTTCCGCAGGGGGAGTATGTTTTTCAAATGTAATTGGCCAGAGTCAATCATACTCCCCCTGTATTATGGCTTTACCTATTCCATAACTGGAGTGAGTATTTCAAATGGAAGTTACCCAATTATCTATTCTATTCAAAACTAATACTCCCTTTGCGGAAGACATTTGCTAAATCTTCCACAGGGGTAGTGTGGATTTCAACTGGAATAGCCCATTCTACCACAGCTGTCTAATCCAATGTATGTAATAACAAAGCGATGGGTGACCTAGGTTTGCGGTATTAGGTCAACTTTACGTAATATATTGCATTAGCAATAGAGATGCACTAAACATTATGGGTTGTGATGAATTCAATATTAAATGATAATTTTTACAGAATATTTTAAATATATTATGTTAATTTCACCGTAGCAAACTGAGGTTTTAAGCAGCGGTATATAGTTTATTAAAAGTGTAGTTTCTAAATGAAAGCAAGTTGATAAACGCCGTTCATCATCGTAATCTATACCATACCATATTTCTGTTTGGTTTGATTTGTCTTATTGTCAAATATTTTCCAATTCGTTTTCCATTTACAGTGATTATTTCCATTGGACAAACCCACGTACTTGCATTGCCAGCCCACAAAAATAAACTGCATATATCAAAATAATACCACACAATTATAGGCAGGTAACCAATGGCCTTTAATTAATTATAAATGCATGCGGGTCAATCATTTATGTCAAACACCTGACTTTAAGCAGGTGGATGTCTCTATAGCAGCGTTTGGTAAATGAAAAAGTGCAATCGATATAATACTTCGATATGATAGACAATTTACCGGGCAATGTCATTAGAGTGAAGCCATTTATTATGCTTATCTGACGAGGTTGTCTCGAAAGACCAATGATAATAATTATACCGGATTATTGCCGTATCATTAACCTAACCTTCATTTTATAGATCTTGACATGATGCATTATTGATGTACTTCTATTTTATGTTAATAACAACAAGTAGGTTGCATCAATGATGCATCAAAATGTAGTGTTACACATACCATACATTCAATTTATTTGTGACCAAAGTGTACCATGTTTTTATTTGGGTGGTACAGCTCAACTGATCATACTTTTCCTACATTCGACCTTTCATGATTTTTGAGTTGACACAGTCATGAAAATAACTATAGATACTTGACAGACCATTAGTAGCCCAGTTCTGAACCTTTACATTGATCATTCATAACAATAGGTATCTGATGGATCAGTGAAGATAAGAAGGGATTATAATATATCTGTAACCTTGATATTATAGTATATCTCGAGGAAAAAGTGCAATGGACATGTTTTCATTTTATGTTTCAAATATCCCGCGCATGAAAATTGAGTATTTAACCCAAAATGGAAAATGGAACAATTTATTGGAAATCTGTTTAACAGATTTTGACATCTTTTCTGCACTGTATTATACCTAAATTAAGAATTTTTATAAATATTCAAAGAAAATATAGGTCATCCAAAAATTGTGATTTTTACACATTTTGGGGCAAAAAAGGAAAAATAAGCAAAAATTTCAAAATCTGTTTAACAGCTTCATTCATCAAGTCATAACAAACGGCCTACATGCTTAATTTCTAATAAAATATTGAAATTGTGAAAAATATAGGTATTTATTGATTTTCATGTTTTTTCTTGCAAATATGCTAATAATATGCAAATTATGAAATTGCAAAATAAAGTTTCTACATAGCATACATCTTTCAAGTGTGATGTTCAAAATGACAGACATCAAAAAGAGATTCGATGAAATGTAAAGGTGTAGTAACAATTTTGGCATGGACTGTCTGGTCAGGAAAAGTACGGTAAGTTGAGCTGTATACAAAATGAATTCTATGAACATCTCTAAAACGAGGGTACGTGCGGTGACACAGTGGTGCTAGCGGATCGGGATCTGACTGATGATGCTTGCAGGGTTTCGGGTTCGATCCCTGTCAGTGCACACTTAAGCATGTTGTCTCTCTATATCTAGGTGTGTAAACAGGTACCGTTAGAGCGATAAGATAACACGTCGTATTTACATAACTAAACATTATTAATTCCACATAATACATCATATATACGCCAAATACTCCCATGTGATGTGATGTACATGTACATCACCGTACTTTGGAGAACATGTACGTAAAATATTCGGAGATAAGACTATCCCTTATTTATACTCACGTATACGCTCAAATACGTGTTTCTATTTATGGAGTAAAGCAAAAACGTGTCTCTGTGTGAGTACGAGGCAATTTGCGTCTCATTGGAATTAATTTCTACGGTCAATTTATGAACGCCTAGAATAATAATCGACTTTGATGCTGTATCACAGACATTTACCACTTAACTATGCATAATTTCATTTTCTGTTTGTTACAAAATTGAATTCATAAATGCATTTTGAAACTTTTTTATGATTCATATGCATAATGAGTATTTACTATCTAAAATCCAAATTATAGCGTTCCAACAAAATATTGTGATTTTCCCAACAATTCGAATATGATTTCAAGAATTAATTCACAAGTACATCCGAAGCGTTTGAAATCCATTCTTTCCTTAACACCTTCATCAACAAGGAAGAAAGACTTTACTCAGTGTATGTAAAACAAAATTATTATATATATTTTTAAAAAAAAGCGCAATGATTTATAGTGCACTACGCAGGCATAAACACTCTAACCTCAGACCATTTGACAGGACACCATTGGGTCCAATTATTGTTTGCACCGGACTAACGTCTATCTGACGAGTATTGTCAATGACAGTTTGTGCGTTGAATCTCGAGCAATTGATGAACTACCTGTTCACAACAAGTAATGGAATGGTGCTTCTTATTTTAATAATCTATGTACCACTCGGTGTAAGAGAGTACATTATAATTGTAATTAGGAGCTCAAAATGTGCATGGTCTTATCTCCTCACTTGGTATATGCCTAAAATGTCCCTGTTTTCATGTATTTGGAACATGTGTGTAATGGTTTCTGCCCTATAATAATAATCGGCTCCTAATTGCATTATTCCATTTGAAATCTTCTATAGGAGTATGTGTTTCAAATGGAATTGGCTACGGTAAATAATTTTGAAACTCATACTTTCCTTGTTCATGACTTTACCTAAATTTATATCTTCCAAAACTGAAGTGAGTATTTCCATAATTTGAAAACCATATTCCCCCAGCTAAAGACTGTTACTAAACCCTCCACAGAGGGAGTGTGGATTTAAAACGAAATAGACCATTGTAGCCAAATTTCCTATTATTTATATAGCAACGTTCGACAACAAAATGGCTGAACAGCAATTGTGTATACAATTTCTTTTTTGCAGAGTCAAATGTATTTTGTTTGCAAATTCAAGAACTTCGAGATGTTGATATTTTCAACAACATTATTTTTTGAATCCTCTCATAAAATCCCATATTAATAGAAAATAGTACCAGTTCAAAATATAGATTTGGCTATTCTACAAATAGGTAAGATGTAAGCTAGTAGTAATGACCTTTGAAATGCGAAAACAGGAAAACAGAAAATTAAGTAAAATAACTTAGGCATGTGGGATAGATAAAGCGCTGCCTATCTTTATTAATCACATAAATTGATAAAAAAAAAAAAAAAATAATCAGCTATATTGGGCTCACGTGCTTGCTGGTCACGATCTATTACATTTGCTGGACTAATAATAATAATACACTTTTGCTATAGTTTATTCAGTACTGAATTATGACCACAGTGTTAACAGTAAATAATATTTCGGTTATTGAAATCGTATATGTGTATATTTATAATCATTTTTCTTACTAGATCTAACATCATAAATACATATTTTCTGTTTGTATTTGAGCTATGTTAACCAGAAAGCCGTGAGATAAGCTATATTGAAAGGATCATTTTGGTAGTGATTATGCAACTTCTATTGAAATATTTCGGTTTTTGAAGTCGTATCTGTGTATATTTATAATTATTTTCCTTACTAGATCTAAAATCATAGATATATATTTATGTTTGTGTTTGAGCTATGTTAACCAGAAAGTCATGAGATAAGCTGTATTGAAAGGATCATTTTGGTAGAGATTATGCAACTTCCAACTATATACATCTATTTGTGTTAAAGCTGTGTTAACCAGAAAGCCAAGAGGCTTGGCTATTGAAAGTATCATTTTGGTACTGCTTATCCAACATAAAATGATTCAAAATGCAACATAAGATCAAGCTTATTTATTGCATTGCTTAATGTTAAAAATATCTGGTCAATCTCAGGAAATTTCCAGAGGATCCCAATTTTAAATTTGGAAGAAGCAATTTTGCAATAAGAATCAAGACTGATATGATCATATTATTTTGATACACATTGTAATAATATACTGCCTTCCTCTAGATTAATACTTAACTTAAATTATTACCCTTAATTAATATAATAAAACCAATACCGTATTCACCTGTTGTCTTGCAGATCACTGATCCGTAGATGTTAATGGAGAAATCATTGTTTTCTTGGATACTAATTAATAACTTGGCTTCTGTGTACAATAAATTCGTGGCTTTTAATGGCCTGGCTATTGTTATTGTTCATTACCATGTCCATTCAATTCCGAGAATATTTTAATTATATACAAAAATATTGACTCTTGATATAAAACATTATAAATTGCTAGTTTGGAACACTTCCGTCCATACTCCTGTCTTAGAACCAAGCGAGAACAGTACCAGTACATTGATTGTCACCCCAGGTTAAATAAATAATAAATAAATAAATAAATAAATAAATAAATAAATAAATAAATAAATAAATAAATAAATAAATAAATAAATAAATAAATAAATAAATAAATAAATAAATAAATAAATAAATAAATAAACAAACATGTGAAAGTCGCGAATCTCTTGTCTTTGTTTGCACTGGGTTTATATCCAGAATGAAAAGTAATAAAAACAATTCGAAACAAACATCAATTAAAACTAAACGAAGCAATAACCAGCACACTTTCAAAACAAAAACCATGAACAACAATAACAACGATAGTAAATAAATGTATGAAAATAGTAATAATCATGAATTAAATTTTTTCTTTAAAATATGGTACATTCGTGAATTTCCAATGTATGTACATGCGCTTGTAATGTAATGTATAAAGACGTGTATCGCTATAAGCTTCTACTGACGAGAATTGTGTATAGCGTTTTACACACGAATCCGGATGCTGTTGATAAACTACGTGAATGACCTAGACTATTCAACAACATAAACAACTGTGTAGTATATCATATCAAACAAACTCAATCATGCGGATGATCTGATACTGTATATAGTTAATCAAGTAAACGTCAGTAATGTTTTATGTATAAGGGACTTATTATTGTTCTATATTCTTGTGTTTACAAGATAATTGCCTAAGAATTCAGTAGTTTGAATATCAAGGTATAGTATTCATCAGTATATCGCATGCAGAGAACTGTGCAATTTTGAATTTCGCGTGTTGAAACATGCAAAAATGTTCCTATGATTTATTAGGCCATATGAAGGCAAAGTGAACATGGACACTAACATTATTAACTGAAAAGGTATGTTACTGCCTTACCAATCTGCCTTACAACGTTGTCATTCGTGTTTACATACACGGACTTGAGTACCTTTAGAGAATTATTACTTTATTATGATACAACGTTGATGCAGTTGATCTAATTAATTTGTCAGACATCTTAACTTTAAATTGCTTATTGACCATCGTTATTCATAAAGATGGTAATTTAAAAGATGTACCAATTACTTTGATTACGTAATCAAGGGACTAAATTAGAAATTAATAATCCCGCCGTTAATTGTATCGGTATAATTGCAAATTGAATATCTGTATGTATGAAGTGTTTGCATATGCTGCAGTGTCATTATATTTATTTTTTATATTTTTCTGAGGATTCAAATATGAAAAGGATGATATGGTGTCAAATTTGTTTTGAAATAACACATTATTCGAAGGAACATGGTGTCATACAGTATTTTACAAGTACAATATTTGTAAAATACTCTAACATTAAGTAACAGCATGAAAATCAAACAAAAACACCACCACGTTAAACATCATAACAATTTCATGCACACAATGCCTTACCGTTTGTATCGTAGTTGCCCCAGATCTTGGCAAAGGCATCAGCTGTAAGCTTATTTGTCGACGGGTATTTCTCCAAAAAATTATCATATGAGCTTTTTCTGCGTCCCTTTCGCGATCCTGATCCGACTTTATGAAACAAAGAAGACATTCTGGTGATGTGGTTCTTAGCAACAACACAGAAACAAAATATATAAAACGAGGCTGTTGTGGACAGATATCTAGTGCAGTATAAAACGAGTATGTATTTATCCAGTAAGGTTGTGTATATCAATGAATTGATGATATACTGCGCAAGGTGCTCACCAATATTACTCATTGGCCTGGTAAAAATAAAATGCAATTATCTCTGCGCAGGCGTAGATTGCGTTGCTTAGTTGGCTTGACTGATTGCGATAAATTTAGAGCTAACAGGTCGCAGCAAAGGACGTTGAAAGCCAAACGCTGGAGGCGTAGTGAAATTATTTTATAGGTGTCCCTCGCAGCAAGGGCTGGACATGCTTTGTTTAAAGGCGTTTCAAATTGACAATCCAATATTTGGGAATCCTCAAATGGGTCCTCTTATATAGAAATCTTGATATTACTTATTTCATATTAGTTTAAATATTATTAATATTTCGCTAGTATTTATATAATTATAGTCACAAACAAATAGAATGTCCAATAACATAACGCTTACTGAGACAAAATAATATACAAAATCTCAGCAACAATCATCATAATCAGTTTTGTAATAATCGGATTAACTACCATAGAAATAGATGAGTACAATTTTTGAATAGATCGCCCTGCACTAAAAGCAGGATGCACTCATCACCTGTGTATGTCGGCAATCATAGATTGAACACAATACCGCTCTTTTCAATGATACTAATCTTACAGCTGCGAGTGATTAGTAGTTCTTTGAGATCTATGGTTCAATGCATAGGTACCACGTGAATATTGTAGTGCAGGGCCATCTATTCAAAGTTTGTATTCATCATTGCTATACTTTGAATAGATCGCCCTGCACTAAAATATCATCATAATCAGTTGACCCATTTTATGTCAACTCCGGGGATGTGTGTGCACCGCAGCACCTCTTTTAGGTGAGATAAAACCTAACTGATGTGTTGATGCCATCAAGACCCCAAGCCAATATCTCTCAGAAATGTTGTCCAAGGACATATTTTCAACATACCTGAAGTTGACGGTGGGTCAAAATGTCTGACATTGGTTTTCAGGGGGGGGGGTCAAAATGTACAAAAATGTACAATTGGGGTTTTGCATGGGTAATATCTCAGCTAGTTCTAAGTATTCTAATAGGCTCAATATTGGATAAGAGTATCCTACCAAACGGCTATGACTGGCAAAAAATGGACAATAAAATTATTTTTACTTTTGGAGTTCTGACCCCCCGAAGTTGGTCCTGGATGGACGAAGTTGCATTTTGAGGGCCCTATATCTTTTAAAATAAAGGAGTTACAAGTTTTCTGATGCCAGATTTGAATTATACACAAAAAAGTACCACAGGATACATACTTTTCAAAGTGGTAGGGGGTTCCCTTTATACATTTATGGACCTCCAAACGTCGTCTTTCGCGTTTCAAATTGATGCCACGGGAAAACGAAATGGAGTATGAAGCTCAAATTTTCAGGATTTTACTTTCTCATCAATATCTACCACTACACAGCAAAAAAAATTGAACATTGAAGAGGTGCTGCGGTGCACATCCCTGGAGTTGACATGGAATGGGTCAGTTATGGTTCAATGCATAGGTACCACGTGAATGTTGTAGTGTGCAGGGCGAGCTATATAAAGTTTGTATTCATCTATTGCTATACTTTGAATAGATCGCCCTGCACTAAAATATCTGTAACACAGATATTTGTCAATTAAAAGCAAAATAATTTTTCAAACTAGCCTAAAATTTGTCCTTGTCGGAGCAACTCGTTAATAGGCACATATGCTTATTATCAATTTTTTTACATGTCAAGGCATAAACAGCAGTTAGGTAGTGTCGACGGATTGGCGCCATGATAGCAATTTACCTCACATTTGAAGGTCTGCATTTCCTGGTTAGATGCAATATGCTTAGGAAAGACATTCCATACGCAGGGTGAAAGGGGAAGAATTTTCTTTTGTGGCTGACCAAGTTAGATCTGGGAACTTTCACAGCAGAGTCATGTGATCTGACGGAGCGCCAAAAGTGTGCATCAACAACAGGCGACGCTGGGACTAGCTGGCATAACAGATCCGGTAAGGTGCTTCGTTATAGAACATCCTATGGATTAGAAGCTCCTACTGCTCTACCAATCTATGCTGAGCACGCATGTTCCCAGGCTTGTATATCATTGGTCGAGAAGGGTAGCACAGCGAAGCAATCCCCATGACGTTGGTTTGCTGTTTTTGCTATTGCTTAGGATTACAGGCTAATGTCACAACAGGTCTTAGATGATTGTATATATTTCTTTTACAGTTGTTACAAAGAGCATATTGAGATGGCATCTAGATTTGATATTGTGGATGTCTTGAACTTGGCATGGCAACTCCAAACAACACATGCAGTGATGAGGAGTCCCACATGCTCATTATAAAGGAATTCAAGGTAAACATTGGCTTCATTATATTCTAAACTGAGCTCAAAAAGAAACTTATAATTTTTCACAAGGTCATATCTTAAAATCCTGTCCATCAAAATGGACCAAAATTACACACACGTTCACTTCAATACTCTACTCTTAACACATGTCAGTAACCAAGCAGTTATCCAACTGACATAACAGCAAACTGCACTGACGTGGAACAGCTTCCTGGACCACATTTACAGCCCAATAATTGGCACCCAGCACAAGAAATATGTGAGAATGATTACAAGATCATTGCACACATGATAACACCATAGAGTATTAAAGTGGACTAGTGTGGAACAAGACCTGTTTCATGAAAAAGGTGCATGAAAAGCAGAAAGCAGCACCGCTTTATCATCTGTGGATCTTTTGTGCATTCTCACAGTTTTGTGCTGGGTGCCAAGATGGGATGGGAAGGTGAACCAGGAAGCTGTCCCATGTCAGTGCAGTTTGCTGTTGTGTCAGTTGGACAATTGCTTGGTCATTGACATGTGTTTTGAGTAGAGTATTGAAGTAATCCTGTGTGTAATTTTGGTTCATTTTGATGGACAGTATTTTAAGATATGACCTTGTGGCTCATTCTCCGATAAAGCGTCCAAGTTTGGTCTCGGTAATTGCAAAATTCCAACCACGAAGAATTCATGAAAATCATTCAGAATCGTAAACTTTAATAGTTTCAGAGCACAAAACAATGCATGGGTGATTTTTCAACAATACTTCATTTTTGAGCAATATTACTTGTACGCATTGGTGGTAACGTATCAGTGGTAACGTATCTGTGAAGCCCTTTCACACTTTTGTCTTAATCGTGCAAGTGTAAAAACTTACCGACTTAATACTAATACTTGATCAGTCATCACCCAATGTACTAAAGTCTGGTATGGTATTTGGCTTCATTTATCACAGCGTTTTTTCCGAGGGGAGTAGAATTTAGGTAACGTATCTGTGACGACATGAACGTAACGTCAGGATTTTTTGCCATTAATAGACCTGATTTGTTTTACTTTGAAACCATTGTGTTATGTACCACATATATAATATAACTATGGAGCCTGCTTGATCCATCAGACATGAAAACATTCATATAGCTAGTTATTTTGACAGATTGCTATCCATTAGAAATATGGTAACGTATATGTGAACAATATTGGCGACATAGTCTCAAAGCCCTGTTGGAAAAATTTAATAACCTGCGTTGTGGTGTTTTATACTTTATAATTAGGGCATGATACCAGCTAATGAAAAGTACATATAATCCATTATTATGCGCGCATGTATAGCGAACAGGGACACATTATACGGAACGCACCTTGGCTGGCGACATGGAGGAAAACAATGGATATGTATAATCAGCTTTATTGTTTTATACTTTCTAGGCATGTTACAACCTCTAGCCCCACACACTTTAGAAAGCAACTCCTAAGTATCAGTTATATTAATAAAAGTCATTTCTTTCTGACGAAACAAGTCTGAATACGACTTGTAACTATGGGCGACACAGATTTGGCTTTTTGGACACTTTATCGGAGAATGTGCCTTGTGATTCACAAGTTGTAAAAAAAAAAAGTTTCTTTTTGAGCTCAGTTTATATCACTAGATATCATATCACATATATTCCACAGCCTTATACTATTTAGCACAGTCTTTGTTGAAAAGGTATTGTGGCCTACTTAATTTGCTTTAATACAGGTTGTTGGACTTCTCTGTATTTGTTCCAATTTCCCAAAATACACAAACTACAGACACACAATTAAGTGTCTTCCTTTCGGTTAATAGTATTTTTTCCCACGTGGCACCGTATATCAAAGTAATTAAGAAAACGGCTTAAACAAGGTTGTTTTGTTCGATGTTGTCTAATTTTTCTATAACCATTATAACGTTTGAGATGGGAATCCTAGGTAACAGTGAGTTGACACTCTCTGATTCTTTCTGATTAGAATACTAATATTGGAAGCCAGCATTGAACCAACGTATTGAAGACACGGGTTACATGATTGATGTTATCTCCATACACTTGGAGTCGTCGCTGTAGGTTGTCAAGTACTCGTATGTAGGTACACCGATGATAAGACCAAGACCTTCTGCTGCACCTGCTGCTCCAATCAACTGTGCCTATGTCCATGAGATGGACGATTCGAGCGGAGCAATTCCATCAGCAGTCCGTCCCTTAATAGCATTCTTCATCAGATAGTCAATGAATACAATCAATAAAAGGGGAGCTAAAACATCTCCTTGCAATACCCCAGTATATACATGGAATAGATCGCATATGTTGCCATTCTTCATATAACAGCATTGTTCTACTGTACTGCAATGAGATACCAGCTAAAAGAACACGACCTTCCTGTTGATATAATCAAAGGCCTTCTTGGAGTCAATAAATCTAACAACGAGCAGCTACCATACATTACAATCGGAAACGATACTTCGCAGGAAAATGGGAGGCAACATTCATTATGTTTTCGTTTCTAAACCAAAGTTAAAATCAATCAATAATTGGGCTGTTAAATGATTTTCAGTTGATTTGGAGTGCGTTTCGTTTTCCAGTCACCTACCTGGACAACCGATTCTTTAGAAATGCTTAGTCGCGCTAAAAGTCGATCGATACATGTTAAAATCAGCACAATTCAGAGATACACCTTTTTGCTATGAAATTGATTTTCTCGGTCAAATATAAAGCAATTTTTTTTTTTTTCAGTAATGTCAGTTAAAAACTTGGTGCTTGGATATACATTTTTTTTTAAATCCTGGTGTTAAAATTAAGCATCAAATTGTATCTTAGTGTGATATTTTTGATTTTTATAGGCCTTCAGTTCGCCTGCGAGCTTTTTACGGAATTGATTTTTAGCGTCTCAAACTAATATAGTTTGCTAAAGAAAGATATTTCCCACCTCTGTAAAGCACATCGTGTGGGTCTATATATTATAGTTTTGTCAGAATTTCCGTTTTTATTTTACCCTTTTTCCCTTCATGCTCTGAAAATGTCAAACTCGGTGCTTTTATCTCGTGCGTAACCAGCAGAAATAGTCGATATTTTCATTGTTGTCATCCAGGGCAATTTTCCATAGAAAAGCAAAGATCATGAAGATTGCCCGACTAGCGATTTGGTAGCCCAAATCCCCAATTGGGTTTTCTGGTAAATGAGGTGAATTTTAAAAATTTGCTCCCGTGATAGCCTGCAATTTCAATTTATATGGATTCCATGATTATGAAAACCATTTTGTCTGTCTGTGTGTTTGTTTACCTAGGTTAGTCCGTATTAAGAGACGCACGCTTGAGGTTCATGAAAATCCACGGTCCAAACCTAGAAAAATTAGCGTGTTATTATAGGGGATGTTAATCTTCTGTCCCTCCTATCTCCATGTGAATTTTGTATGACCTACCCCCCCCCCCATCGCGGGTTGCCATTTTCATTACACCCTTCAGACTTGTGTTCGGGTTTCTGTAGAGATTCATCAGTGTTCGGGTTTGTTTTTAATCTGACATGTAGGCCTATATATAGGCCTAACCATATTTGTCATAATTAAGCGCTATACCTAAATGTATAGCTATGCTATATATTATTATGTAATATCAAGTACATGTAGGCCTATAGGGTGGGGTGGGTGCAGAGGTGTGTGCGGTGTTACGGGGCGTTACGAAGGTTATTTCTTTGGAAGTGTGTTCCAAACAGTTTGCTTGATCATAAAAAACATACAGCGTAATATAATGTTTTGTAATAGAAAGTTTTGTTTAAAATATTGCCCAATTGCATGTAAGCCTTCGGGCAAAGTTGTTTTGAGGAGAAGCAAATTTCAACACATTGGTCCGAATCACTCACGTGATGATGAAATATCCTCATCGTGCTATAAACATGATCAGTATAGGAGCGCTATTAGCCCAGGGAATTTCGTTGCTATATTGAAGTTCTGGCAACACTGTATCATGCCGGTATTCCTATTAAACCCAGGGATATCGATCCACAATGCCTTATATTTCACGCGTTGATTTTGAAAAAATTTCAGCCGGTGAAAAAATGGTGAAATCAAAACGTAAATTCTGACAAAACTATGATATATCGCTCACGGTGATGTGCGTTAGAAAGTTGGGAAAAATCCTTCATTAGCGAACTATATTACTTTGAAAAGCTAAAAGGTTGATCCAAGAAAAGGCTCGCGGGCAGAGTTTAAGCCTATCAAAATCGAAAATCTTACACGAAATGACTGAATTTCACGCCTAAGTTTAACACTAGGATTTAAAAAAAAATAAGTATCAAGCACTACAATTTGACCTGACATTTACTGAAAAAATGAAAATGATTGCATTTCATTTGGCCGAGAAAATTAATTTTACATTGAAAAGGTGTAACTCAAAATTTAGCTCGTTTCAACACCAAATTCGATCGTTTGTATTGCCACATTAAATGACTGAGTGAGCCTTGCTTAACAAAAGAATCGGTTGTCCAGGTTGCTAACTGTTTCAGGTAACAGTATAACGGCACTTAAAACTTATCAGATCAAAACTGTTTAAGCAATACGTCACAAGCCACAGTCATAACGTAAACATGGTAAAGCTCCGGACATTTTCTCTTTCTTAATTTGCGTATACCGTATTATCACACCGTATACATTTAGCAACTATCTATCTGTGTAAGCAGCGTCCTCAGAATTATAAAAACCAAAGTCACATTTGGAGGGCGCACCTCCAAATGTCTCTAATATGACGTTTGGAATAAACAAGCAGTCATAGAAGTTCACCTTCAAAGTGTAACGACCAAGATAAAAAAAAATACCAATGATAAACGCCTTTATTCATTGCGACATTTTTGACGATGCTACTAGTATGAATTTTAATTGGGGAATTAGTCATGGGGAAGAAGAGCGAGGTACCAGATTTTGAGTCCCAAGGGATGAGGGAATGAACGGGAACGGGAATGACTATCTCGAAATAAACAAGATGAAACAGAAATTAAGTATAACAATTTATTATGAATTACGTTAAACTGATCAAAATACAAGGTGTGTGTGTTTTAATAATGAGTCTTACCAGAGTTACATCGCATAAGTATAATTGAATATGATTCACGTGCAAGACATGATGACATTATAATCGTCATCATGTTACCAGTCTAACTATTCATCATGAACCAAAGTTGAGTAGATTTGCATCAGTCGCAGGGCTAGCAAGGAGTGACGAATTTATTAACGGAGAAACAAATCATCGCTTCACTCAGTGCAATTGATGCACGTATTACCTATATAAAACGTTCACTTGATGAATGGTTAACATGGGTTTTCTGCACTATGATTAATAATCAATTATTGACTGAATTATCGTCACAACACTACAGTTGACCCATCAACTTTCGGAAACATGCACCATTAAAGAAAATACTTTAAGTCACAGGATCCTAACTAAATTATGAACAATACGATGAACGTTCTACTGCACTCGGTTTACTACTCACAGATGCAGTGTTAAAATATATATAAAACCATTCAGGTTAAGGGATCTAGAATGAGCGTTTATGGCGTTTCGACAGTATTTTTTGTGGGACATGAGAGCACCTCAGACGTATCGAATTGCATTCTGAATACGAAGCATGTCTTTCTGATATCAAATAATGTTCATTTTTTGAAATTCACGATATAATACAAAATTTATGACAAATTATTAAGATTTGATATTTTTGATATATAACAGTCCTTGAACTAAATTTTATAAATCTAATGATATATTCTGAAAGTGTATGTAGCTGGGAGTAAAAGCCGACATTCAATTGAAAATTTTGACCTTTTATATTGAAGATATGGATTTTTTTCCCAAAAGACCTATTTTTTTGGTGTTTTGGGAAAAATATCCATATCTTCAATACGAAAGGTCAAAATTTTCAATTGATCGTCGGCTTTTCATCCCACCTACACACACTTTAAGTATAAATCATCAGATTTATAAAGTTTACTTCAAGTACTGTTAAATATCAAAAATATCAATTTTAATGATTTGCCATAAAAATGTGTATTACATTGCGAATTTTAAAAAATCAAAATTATTTGACATCAGAAGGACATTCTTCGTATTCAGAATGCAATTCGATATGTCTGATGTGCTCTAATGTCCCACAATTAATACTGTCCAAACGTTCATACCCCTTCCCTTAATGAATACGTTTCATTTGTTGGGAGTGAAATTGTACAAAATAATGTATGCGTACTGAGATGTTGATGCGTCTAATCAGAGAAGATAATTTTCTCTGGTCTAATGCACGAGCCCCGAAGGGAAATCAAAATCTCCCGGTTGACAGCAAAATCGAGTTCATGCAATGCACAGTCTCATACAGTTCGTTTATGTTCCCTCTTAATCACATACGATCGGTCGATTTACAATACGTTAAAATTGGCGGCAAAATTGGATTAGAAAAATTGGATGTAAAATGCGTCCAAGATGGTATTTTTTTGGCATTTTAAACTGTGTGGAGAGGTATAGGAAGCAAAATTCTGAAACCATAATAATGAACAAATTTTCTGACTCCAATGGGGAAAGCCCCACCCCCAGGGTGGCCCACCATTTTTTTGTTAATTAATTGTCAGCGCCCCCTCCCCCACCCATATGTTGAACATTTTCCTAAGCCAATGTATGTCTCAAAATTGTTTAGGATTTTTATGTTATCTGCTTTACAATGTCTAGTCCTTCGATTTTCACCTCGATACACTTTCCAAGCTATGCTGGATCAGGTCAGGTTATTCATTGGAAGAAGAAAATAATTTTGCTATATATATAGATCTCATCACAATCACATCAAGTTCTAAAAAATATTAAAAACCTCGCGTCGAGGTTTTGCCAAGTTTTAAAAATAACGGTTACTTAATGAAATAACGGTTAGTTCATGAAAAAGAAGAAGTGAAATTTAGCAAAACGCGACGAGGTTTATTTGCCCGTAAGAGAGCTCTATTGTTCCGCTATTGTATCCGCTATTGTATCCACTATTGTATTCTATTCATAAAAGCTACTGCAAGAATCGCGGCAATCCCTGATATTGCTGGTGTCTACCGCCGGCGTTTCGTATTTATTAACATTCAAAATGATCAGATACTCTTTCATTTATAGACTTATTCCCACCTTTTATATAATATTCAGAAATTGCAATTATGAAAACTACAAACTTTGAAAGTGAAAATATATTACCATCGAAAATATATCATACTTAAATTCTATAGAATCTATAGAGGCATTGCATGTGACGTATCATCCCGTAAATATGGCAGACTACTCAAATGCATTCAACAAAAGCATGATTGCAATCTACCGTGACAGTTCGTCTCACACACATAACCCTGCACTACGATCAAATAGGTTGATGACAACATTTGATTGAATGGACTGTACTCCGCCATAACTACGGTGAAGGACACCGGTTCAAATTCTTTGTTTGGAGCCAATCAATAATTTCATGCAGGGCATCTATAGATACCCAACCCAGAAGTGCCCATTTATTTTCTAATTTTTTGTAATCGCGCCCAAATATCCCCGCAAATATCTTATACACGGTTTTATTGATTCATTTTGGGCATTTCAAAAGTTAGAAGTCGTCAAAAATGGCAACATCCATTGATAGCAATGGTTGAGTAAACATTGTCTAAACACTAGATAAAAAGACAGCTTTGTACTACAGAGAAGATGTGAGGAAAAGGAGATAGATCCAGCTATCCTCAAACAAAATATGTGTGCTGCCGCTCATTCAAAAGTAATCACGCTATTCAGGTTTAACAATAAAATACAATAAAGGGGTTCGAACCCATGATGAGTGTGATACACAACTTGCTGCTTAATAGTTTTAGGGAAAGGTCAGTGTCTGTATATCATCATACTATGCATACCATGCATGCAGACCCTAACATCCAGTTATATTTCAAATAAAATATGACCGAAGTTCCATGGCAAATTATAATTTCTGACGCTTGTTGACTCTTTCAATACGATTTATGATAAAGACTATTTTCAATTATCAAAATATCTTTATTAGGTTTGCAGGAAATGACAGGAAAATACATATATAAACTATAGGGTTCATCTATTATTTTTTTAATAATTCTTTTACCCCATGCAGCTGATTGGGGTGGTTACGGGTCGTTTAAAAACCACTAACCGCGAAATGAGGATATCGAACATAGGCCCCGCAAATCTACAAAAACTGCTAACCGCAAAATATGGATATCCAACTAGTTTGCCCCTCGAAGCTGTAAAAAACCACTCATCGCGAAATATGGATATCCAACTAGTTTACCCCGCAGGGCTACAAAGAACCACAAACCGCGAAATATGGATATCCAACAAGTTTGCCCCGCAGGGCTACAAAGAACTGCTAACCGCGAAATATGGATATCCAACTAGTTTGCCCCTCGAAGCTTCAAAAAACCACTCATCGCGAAATATGGATATCCAACTAGTTTGCCCCGCAGGGCTACAAAGAACCATTAACCGCGAAATATGGATATCCAACTACTTCGCCTCGCATGGCTACAAAGAACCACTTACCGCGCAATATCTTTTTACAACAAAAAAAGAATTAATATCTACCAAAACACGTTTCAAAACGTAAAAAGGGGCCAAGTTTAAAAATCTTTCCTGTGTGGCTTTTCACCCTTTTTAAACTTGGTCCCATTTATGAAAGTTTCTAAAGACCCATACGAAGTCATCTTTAGGCTACTTGTTTGTTTTCTTAGTTGTCAGTGTTCATTTTGTAGAGTAAATTAATTAATGTTCGTGCTTGATTGAAGTTTTTCCGTAAAGACGTTATAATGTATTTTGATTTAAGCAAAAGTAGCAAATACTCACTTTGTTAAATTCTTCATCGTCTTGTGCGATCCTGCGCCTTATGTACAAATGTAGGGCCTATAATATGTAACAGGTTGACAGACAGTCAATTTGCTAAGTATATATAATACTCTACTACTCTTTATGAACACGCAATATAATGAAACATAAACCTTCAAATGTTTATGATAATACATAGCCTACGTCATATTGCACCGCTTTCGAACTGTCTTAAACCTAATTGTTGCATGTAGAAATTAGGACTCATTCTTCATGTTATTACGGTACCACTTTACTGAATGGGACCAAGTTTAAAAAAGGGTGAAAAGCCACACAGGAAAGATTTTTTAAACTTGGCCCCTTTTTACGTTTTGAAACGTGTTTTGGTAGATTGTATTGGCGTACACAGGCATTTCGCGCATCCGGTGGACACCGGGTGCCCACTGGTGGTCCACTGGATGTGACATCCAGTGTCACTCCGGTTTAGGCACATCCAGTTGACAACCAGATGTTGACATCTGGTGTGACACTGGATGTCAATATGTGGTGGACTGCTAGTATTGGAAATCAAGCGGACCACCAAAAGTGTGCATCATGTTGTCTGCTGTTTGCATACATTAGGCGGCCTACTTGTTGTGGTTATTTGGAAAGCTAACACAATAATGATTCCATATTTGGGCATACCAATTCTCATTTACAAGTCATTTACAAGTACAAGTCACCAAAATCTTAGCTAAAACGTCAAAAACATGATTTTTGTGATTTTGATGAAAATCAAGGGAAAAAAGGTTTTAAATGAGCTAACTCCGTTACTTTTTGAATCTTGATCTGAAACTTTGCAAATATGTTAAGGTTGATAAAAACTTCCCATATATAGTAACATAAAGTGAATATTATATTTTCACTATCTTCTGTTGTCATGGTAACGCGTTTAAAAGCCACAGATTTGGTAAAAAATTAGTCTAACTCCGTTATTTTTAGGAATTCAAATCTGAATCTTTGCAGGTGTGCCAAGGTTGATAAAAGCTAACCATCAACAGTAGAATAAAATGAAACATATGTTTTCGTTACCTTCTGTTGCCATGGTAACATGTTTAAAATCCACAGATTTGGTAAAAAATGAGTCTAACTCCGTTATTTTTATGAATTCGAACCTGAAACTTTGCAGATATGTCAAGGTTAATAAATGCTAACCATCAACAGTAGAATAAAATGAAACATATATTTTCGCTACCTTCTGTTGCCATGGTAACATGTTTCAAATCCACAGATTTGGTAAAAAATGAGTCTAACTCCATTATTTTTAGAAACTCGAACCTGAAAGTTTGCAAATATGTCAAGGTTGATAAAATCTAACCATAAACAGTAGAATAAAGTGGAACACATGTTTTCGTGATCTTCTGTTGCCATGGTAACGTGTTTAAAATCCACATATTTGGTAAAAAATTAGTCTAACTCCGTTATTTTTAGGAATTCAAATCTGAAAGTTTGCAAATATGTCAAGGCTGATAAAATCTAACCATAAACAGTAGAATAAAGTGAAACACATGTTTTCGTGATCTTCTGTTGCCATGGTAACGTGTTTAAAATCCACAGATTTGGTAAAAAATGAGTCTAACTTCGTTATTTTAAGAAACTCGAACCTGAAACTTTGCAGGTGTGTCAAGGTTGATAAAGCTAACCATATATAGTAAGATAATGTGAAACATATATTTTCGCTATCTTCTGTTGCCATGGTAACGTGTTTAAAATCCACAGATTTGGTAAAAATGAGTCTAACTCCGTTATTTTTATGAATTCGAACCTGAAACTTTGCAGATATGTCAAGGTTAATAAATGCTAACCATCAACAGTAGAATAAAATGAAACATATATTTTCGCTACCTTCTGTTGCCATGGTAACATGTTTCAAATCCACAGATTTGGTAAAAAATGAGTCTAACTCCATTATTTTTAGAAACTCGAACCTGAAAGTTTGCAAATATGTCAAGGTTGATAAAATCTAACCATAAACAGTAGAATAAAGTGGAACACATGTTTTCGTGATCTTCTGTTGCCATGGTAACGTGTTTAAAATCCACATATTTGGTAAAAATTAGTCTAACTCCGTTATTTTTAGGAATTCAAATCTGAAAGTTTGCAAATATGTCAAGGCTGATAAAATCTAACCATAAACAGTAGAATAAAGTGAAACACATGTTTTCGTGATCTTCTGTTGCCATGGTAACGTGTTTAAAATCCACAGATTTGGTAAAAAATGAGTCTAACTTCGTTATTTTAAGAAACTCGAACCTGAAACTTTGCAGGTGTGTCAAGGTTGATAAAGCTAACCATATATAGTAAGATAATGTGAAACATATATTTTCGCTATCTTCTGTTGCCATGGTAACGTGTTTAAAATCCACAGATTTGGTAAAAAATGAGTCTAACTCCGTTATTTTTATGAATTCGAACCTGAAACTTTGCAGATATGTCAAGGTTAATAAATGCTAACCATCAACAGTAGAATAAAATGAAACATATATTTTCGCTACCTTCTGTTGCCATGGTAACATGTTTCAAATCCACAGATTTGGTAAAAAATGAGTCTAACTCCATTATTTTTAGAAACTCGAACCTGAAAGTTTGCAAATATGTCAAGGTTGATAAAATCTAACCATAAACAGTAGAATAAAGTGGAACACATGTTTTCGTGATCTTCTGTTGCCATGGTAACGTGTTTAAAATCCACATATTTGGTAAAAAATTAGTCTAACTCCGTTATTTTTAGGAATTCAAATCTGAAAGTTTGCAAATATGTCAAGGCTGATAAAATCTAACCATAAACAGTAGAATAAAGTGAAACACATGTTTTCGTGATCTTCTGTTGCCATGGTAACGTGTTTAAAATCCACAGATTTGGTAAAAAATGAGTCTAACTTCGTTATTTTAAGAAACTCGAACCTGAAACTTTGCAGGTGTGTCAAGGTTGATAAAGCTAACCATATATAGTAAGATAATGTGAAACATATATTTTCGCTATCTTCTGTTGCCATGGTAACGTGTTTAAAATCCACAGATTTGGTAAAAATGAGTCTAACTCCGTTATTTTTATGAATTCGAACCTGAAACTTTGCAGATATGTCAAGGTTAATAAATGCTAACCATCAACAGTAGAATAAAATGAAACATATATTTTCGCTACCTTCTGTTACCATGGTAACATGTTTCAAATCCACAGATTTGGTAAAAAATTAGTCTAACTCCGTTATTTAGAAACTCGAACCTGAAAGTTTGCAAATATGTCAAGGTTGATAAAAGCTAACTATAAACAGTAGAATAAAGTGAAACACATGTTTTCGTGATCTTCTGTTGCCATGGAAACGTGTTTAAAATCCACAGATTTGGTAAAAAACGAGTTTAACTCGGAATTCGAACCTGAAACCTTGCAGGTGCAATTAGGTTGATAAAAGCTATACATATATAGTTAAAAATATAGTGAAACATATATTTTCGCTACCTTCTGATGCCATGGTAACGTGTTTAAAATCCAGATTTGGTAAAAAATAAGTCTAAAAGAGAGGGCTCAAACAAGCTAAAACGCTCATCAGAAAAGCTTCCAAGTTCTTAGAACCGAAATCTTATCATTATCGACCAGTAGTGATTGACGAAATTGAAGCCTCATTCAAATACATGTAGCTATATTTTTTAAATAGGCCTACACGGCTTTCGGCTGAACCACTAGCAGGCTATGTTAGTACATCTATATGGCAATGACAAAGGTATATACCAAGATTTGAATTTTGATCATTTTTACGATCGTCCGGATGAGCAAATCACTGAATGGGCCTTTAAGTATTAAATGCATGTATTAGTGCAATAATCATGTGTAGGCCTACCCCGGGGTGGTGAACTATGGGAGGGGTCAAGATATTTTGGCAGGCCAAATGGGGGGGGGGGCAGCATTTTTGGCCGGTCGGTAGGTACAGATGGAGGGACAAGCGATTTTTAGCAGGTTAAAGGGGCGGGGGGGGGGGGCAAGCAGGGAGGTAAATAGGTAAGTAAGGATAATTTATTGGGTGGGCGATTTTTGTTATTTTTGCCCTCAAGTCAGGGAAAAGAATTTGCTGGGTGAGCAGCTGTAATTAATGGCATCCATACGTTTGAATTTTCGGAAATATAGACGTAGGCCTATTCCATTACTCGTTGATGGTCGATAAACGTCCCAATAAATCGGACTTAGTCACCGGTCAGTTCTACAGCATAGATATCCATGGCTAACGATGGTTAACTATGGAAACATGTTAAAGGACATCAAGAAAATTTTCTAAGTTATTTATTTTGAGCTCTTTCGAGACGAGTAATGGATGTATTCTGTAGATTTAGGTTTTGTCTGTGACTGATGTGAGGCCGTCGTAGGTCGTACGGGGCTCAAACTCGGTGGGTGGGTGTAGTTCTGTCCTGGCAAGAAGAAGTTTATGTTCGTTAAGTCATCCGACCCCGGGGCCCCCTCCAAGGGGTCATTTGAGGTAAAATGACTAAAGACTGTCATATGGGCATGAAAGTAGGTCGTACGGGGCTCAAACTCGGTGGGTGGGTGTAGTTCTGTCCTGTCAAGAAGATGTTTATGTTCGTTTTAAAGTAATCTGACACCGGGGTCAGCTCCCAGGGGTCATCTGAGGTCAAATTACTAAAAAGTGTCGTATGGGCATGAAACTTGGTAGGTACAGTCAACATTTAAAACAACATTTTTGAAGGTCATTTTGGGGTCATCCAAGGTCACCACAGGTCATCTGAAGTCAAATAAGTAAAAACTCATATATGGGCATGAAACTTGGTGGGTACAGTCAACATTTAGAGTTATAAGTTTAGATCATTTTGGGGTCATCCAAGGTCACCCAGGGGTCATCTGAGGTCAAATTACTCAAAACTGTCGTATGGGCATGAAACTTGGTGGGTACAGTCAACATTTAGAGCCAAATTTTTGGAAGGTCATTTTGGGGTCGCCAGGGGTCATCTGAGGTCAAAATAAAAAAAACTGACATATGGACATGTCACCATCAGCCTGGTAATCGCGCCCAGCCGAGAACCGCCAAATATGGTAACCGCCTAGTCTATTTTAAAACTGATGCATCAATGACTATGTTCATCATGTCATTATTGTATCATTCTCACATACATTAGGAAATGAATTTGGAGAATAAAGGCCTTGCATGTGATCTGACATATCATCCCGTAAATATGGCGGACTACTCAAATGCATTCAACAAAAGCATGATTGCAATCAAATAGGTTGATGACAACATTTGATTGAATGGACTGCACTCCGCCATAACTACGGTGAAGGACACCGGCTCAAATCCTTTGTTTGGAGCCAATCGATAATTTCATGCAGGGCCTCTATACTTTCTGTTAATAAAATACTATGCTGACCTCACACTCCAGTAATTTCAGATCATTGAGCTCAGTACATTAATACATCAAAGAATGTCTTCCAATTCATGAAAACAAATAGATAATCTGCATATCGGATTAAAAGCTTGAGGCATTTCAATTGCAAGGCCCATTACTTATACACCAACAACAACATAGGCCTACAAGTGTATATAATGTAGCATCAGAGAGTAGTTATTCTTGAGAGGGCACTCACCTCATTTGCATGGCAAAATTACCCGTCTCCTCTGCAGCCAATTTGGTTTCGCTCCATCGAAATCAAGCTGGTCACGGAGGAGACTACTTTCCTTGTGTTTGTTCATTTGTGTATGGAGAGCCCTTCTTGGAGTCCGTTTGGACTCAGGCTACGCTCTCAGCTAGAGTCCGACGCTGCATTGTACTAGAAACACCTTCTCTGTGAACTCGCTAGAGCAAGGAAAATAAAAACTGGTTTCATTACTATCTGTTTTTGAGCTTTTTTGCAGGTCTGCGACCATGGTGTTACCACAACTGTCTTTGCGTCATTAACATGTGCTGGAGTCTAGCACAGGTCAACCAAAGTCCCGGATTTTAATAAGACAATAATGATTGACACACACACCAGGAAGTTTCTCATCCAAAGAATGAGAAAATTTAAATTCTCATCATTTTGGCCGTTTCTCATCAAAATGTCCGTTTTCTCATTTTCTGGTAGGGTAAAACTCGTTTTAGGGGGGTGTTTAAAAAAGTTGGCCACACATGCGTATAGGCCTACATTATCATACTTGAGTGCCCCCCCCCCCTACCCGGTGAAATTTGAGACTCATTTGGTCACCGTCCTAAGCGTCCTTGCCCACACGAGTCGCCCAGGAGTAGGCCCTACCCGGCATTATTAATTATTAGTGATTAGCCTCCCTAAATACAGTCGCGTATCGTGTTGTCAATTATCGTTACTTGTATCCATGGATATGACCCCATGTATAAGTAGTCTTCATAGAATTCACACAGTCTATGCCATGTCATTTACGGATACAAAGAGGATAATAATGTTGAGGGCGCCCACAAAATCTTACACCGTCTTACACAATGTTCCAAGGCAAAGTTCAGTTTAATATTTACTCATCGTACAAATACAGACGTTTTATTATGTGATGATGTTGTCTGGATGGGTGGACAGTTGTCACACTGTGGAAAAACAACAACCGGGAATCCGCATTCATTTACAAATAGCATTAAATTAGTATCACATAGTGGCCTCCGTGCAGTGGAAAACCTTAATTCTTTCATCAAAAAGAAATAAAAAATGAAAAAAAAACCGGATCCACCTATACGCCTATAAAATGGGCACAGAAATTTGTCTCAAATATGAATGAATTTTAAGAAACATACGGGATATGATGAACCAATGACCTGACGCCATGATAGTAGGATCTATTAGTCGTTTTATATACAATGTATATACCGTGTTGTCATAATACCAATATTTGACATAATATATAACGAGTAATATTTAGTATTGTAAATATGCAGTTCATATGCACAAACGAACACTGATCTTTATGATATTCAGGTTGTTGTACATCTCATATAACATGTCATATAGGAGGTCATATGTGTTGACCTTCTCCTATTGTATTTGTTCATCTGTGTATGGAGAGGATTAGCGCCATTACAACTCCATCAGTATTTGGGCGTAGTTCAGTGAACTCACCAGATTGCTATTCCAAGTACTTTGATAAATACAGATAATATGTATTAATGGGTCGAGGCGATTGCATTGAAAAACTAATAAATTATTCATAACAGTTACGTAATCAATCGATAGTGCGGACACTTTTCATTTACAAACCACCAAAATTCGTAATCTTTTAGCGTTGGAAAAGAAACCACGTGAATAGAGTGTCATGGCCCTGGTAGCATGTGCACACATTATCATGTTGTGGATGGTGAATCAAGCTGCAGTGCCTACCCATTCCCAAATAAATGCAGTGACCAACCGGTGGTGTTCACTCATGATTGACGTACTGATCATTATGTATGATTTAAACTCATAGGTTTTGGCAATTTGGGAGGGTGGGTTCAAAATGACCCCATAGGATTATACGGGGTAAAAATTTCAAATTGCTCAAATACCCCTTTCAAATATATCAAATTATTTAAATAAATAAATAAATGAATGAATGAATGAATGAATGAATGAATGAATGAATGAATGAATGAATGAATGAATGAATGAATGAATGAATGAATGAATGAATGAATAAATAAATAAATAAATAAATGAAAAAAAATTGAACAAATTGTAGCGTAGCATTAAAATCATAATAACCTTTGCTGGCAGGCGGATTCGAACCAACGATATTGACATTACCAGTCTGATGCTCTAACACTGAGCTATGCCATCATCTAGTAATGAGGGTCAAGTTTTTAGCGTATACAGTGTTTGTCTGTGAAAATGCCGCCTTGTGAAATAAATAAATATAAAGTCTCAATTTTTAATTTAAATTTATTTGATAATTTTCTAACCTATATTTTCTTTAGAGCAGGGACAAATATTTCCCCTTTTATCCAATTTGGCCGCTAAATACGAATCTACTTCTTTTATTACTGATTTAATTCCGCGATTTGTTCCATTCAGCAATCTCAAAGATTAATGTCAAGCATCTCACGACAGATATTTAGTTGGCTTAGTGGTTTTGCACAGTGCTTTTTTAACCGGGAGGTACCGAGATCGATTCCCACCTCTGCCTGCAATTTTTTTCAAGACTGGGAAATAATAACCTGACATTCGCCGCTGACATTCGTACTGCAGAAGCGGAGTTTTAACTTGTTAAACTTTGCTCCTTCCGTAAAAGGGTACATTATTTTGGCACTACATTATTTCTTTTTCCACATTGCTGGTAGGCCCTATTAAATATCAAATGGTCATAATTGGCGGTCACTTCAAATCATCGCCAACTGAACGAGGTTCAGGAATGTACTCTCATTGTTAATTGTTGGTTAATCCACCACTTGAACAGGACTTAACCAAAGCAAACAAAGACTTAAGCTTTTTACGAATGCTATACATAAGTATAAGCTTATTATCCTCTTCAACAATAGGATTAAAGATTGGTGCTTGACTGGAATTACGTGCTAGTGTCATTGGTTATTGTTAAAAGGCAATAAGGTGTGTAATTGCAATATTTCCTCTGAATTCAGTATCGAAGTTACGTAATGTTACTATGTCAACGGGATCACGCGCTAGAGTAATGAACCACGATCGAAATGATCACCACATAAAGTATATGGCACACGAAGGCATACCAAAGTAGCGTGATCCGGTAACCAAGAGAATTACGTAACCACTTCGATGCTGAATAGGAAAGACTCTCTACATCGAACCATGGATGCTGGTGGTTCGAATTAAGCCCGATCCTGACTCCACTTCGCAGCGGTATGCGATGCTGCGATGCTTTTCAAACATCTCAGCATCCCGCGATGAAATTAAAATGTACAGGTGGAGTCAGTATCGGGCTTTAGGAATAAAACCCAATTAGAAATGATGCGCTTGAGAATTCAACAATATAAATAATGGTAGCTCTATTATAATACACATTAATGATAAAATTCCAAAATATAATACGTTTTCTGTCTTTGCTTGTCACGTGGTAGCGATTATATTTTTAAATAAGTTTCAAATGAATAACAACAAGACAAGTGGCCGACTGGCCGAGTGGTCTAAGGCGCTAGGCTCATAGAGTACTAAGCGTTGCGCCGTGAGTTCGAACCCCGCCTCTGCCGAACTTTAAAAGAAATAAATTAAAATTTGACTTTTTTTAATTTCATATCTGGGAAATGTGACTGGGAGAATATATGTATGGTGTGGAGTGGTGTGATAGGGCATGTACTTTAACTGGCCGGCGCGGTCCGGTGACTAAGTCTTTATTGGGTGTTTTATCGGCAGTCAACGAGTAATGCAGTGGCGTTCCGCGGCCGCTCATATCCAGGGGGCTGCGGAAAAGGTAAACTTTGCCGCCCCGTCATCAACAGCCCGAAAAGATTGACCCATTTTTTTCGATGGTTTGAAAAATTGACAAGCAAAAAAAAAACCACAAAATTGTATGTATAGTTCAAACTTTTAAAACATTTTTCAAAATTTCTACATCTTGTTTTGTTTAATGATTCCTATTTACCGCTTCTTCTTTCGACGCCCCTTCTTTTTACCGCCCCTGCTCGCGCCCCTAAAGCCCCCCCAAATACAGTCATGTACGTGACAAAAAAAACCCAAAACAAAACAACAAAAAACAGCTCAAATTCGGTGTAAAAATTGGACTTTACCGCTCCCTAAATGAACATTTGGTGGCTCTTTGCATCATATTTCCTCAATTGGAATTTTGCTGTGAACCAACAATCACAGTGCGGGTTCCGCTCCAAGAGATCAACAATTGACATGATCTTCTCGCTACGGCAACTGCAAGAAAAATGCAGAGAGCAGCAACAACCCATTTGGCATTCATTGATTTGACTTAAGCGTTTGTTCTAGTTAGCAGGGTCGGTCTTTTCAAGATGCTTCCTCAGATTGGCTGTCCACCCAAACTACTCAGCATAACTCGTTCTTTCCATGATGGGATGATGAGTTAGAGTATACTGTCCAGTTTGATGGCTCAATGTCTGAAGAATTTGGTGTCAAAAATGGAGTAAAGCAAGGCTGCGTACTCGCACCAATACTGTTTGGCAATTTCTTTCCAACTACTCAAGCACGCCTTCAAGTCATGCACAGAGGAGTGTACCTTCACTCACGATCTGACGGTAAACACTTTAACATTGCACGCCTGAAGGCCAAGACCAAAATAAGGGAGTGCTGATTAGAGACATGCTATACGCTGATGATGCTGCGATAGCTTTCCACTCTTGACGTTGAGCTACAGAAACTGATGGATTATTATTTCGCATCAGCCTGCGACCTCTTCAGCCTAATCTTGAGTCTAAAGAAGACTTAAGTCATGGGACAGGGCACTATAATAGCTCCACCATCAATCCATGCACATCATCAGTGATCAGTATAACTTGAGGTAGTTAATCAATTCACCTCTACTGCCACAGACAATCTATCTCTGGATGCTGAGCTCAACGAAAGGATCGGCAAGGCGGCCTCTACTCTCTCCAGCTTATCTAAGAAAGTATAGGAGAACTTGTAAGCAGCTCACCAATACAACAAAACTGGCGATCTACAAGGTAAGTGTAATCAGCATGCTCATCTATGGTAGTGAATCATGGACGACTTAGAAGAACGGAAGCTGCAAGTATTTCACTTGAGATGTCCCTATACGCCGCATTCTTGGAATCTCCTGGAAAGACAATGTCACAAACAATGAAGTCATGTCCAAGGCGGGTGTCCCATCAATGCGGGTATCCCATCTTCGCTACTACGTCAACGTCGCCTTCGATGGCTAGGACATAGGACATGCGAGTCGAATGGAAGATGGTCGCAATTCCAAGGATCTCCTCTGCAGAGAAGTGCCATCAGGACACAGAAGAAAGGGTCGACCGCTACTCGGCGTCAAGGATGTCTGTAAGCGTGACATGAAAGCACTTGACATGATCTGGGGCACCTGAGAATCTACTGCTAGTGACGGAAAAACTTTGAAGCAACATCTCTCTGATGGCCTGAAAAGGGAGAAGACCTCATCCAGAATGCTGCTGATGACAAATGAGCAAGGCGCAAAGCCAGTCAGTGAGAACATTCAAACCAACCCTACCAGTTGCACCAGTCTTCAAATGCCAGGTCTGCAGTGGCGTAGATTTCTTTTTGACATTGGGGGATGGAGTTGGAAAAAAAATTCTTCAAGTATAGTCAATCCAGCACCTTTTGGCGACAGAATAAGTATTTATGGTTCAATTGTGCAATTTTACTATTTTGAAGCTAAACTGATGAAATATGGTGTAAAAATAGAATATGTAAATGCGTGCGAAGCGCGCGAAAATTTGCACTTTTGGGGCTAAAATGGGCAAATATGAGGTTAATTTGGTCACGAAACTCATTATCAGGAGTCAACATTAGGGGGGATGATTGTATTCACCATCCCCCTGGTAAAATATTGGGGATTTTCCCCCCCCCCCCCCGATCTACGCCTATGCAGCGCAGGTCTGCAATAAAATCTGCAAGTCTCGCATTGGTCTATTCAGCCACACAAGACGATGCTTTTCAACCACCTCAGACAGCGCTACTCTATAGTCTGCGAAGACTGACGGATGCCAACAAAAAAAACCAAAAAACAATCTTATTATAATGTCCGTTTTATTTCAACAAGTAATATTCAAATTAACAAGATTATTACTTGACGAGATTTCAATTTTCCAAGATTCTGTTATGTCCCCCCCCCCCCTGGTAATTTTGATGAGAATGCCCGATTCATAAAATAAACGTAATTTTTGACCAGGTATATAGAAAAAGTGATACCGGCCGGGATCGAACCCACGACCTTAGGTTTATGGGACCTGTGCCTTAACCACTGGGCCAAGGGAGCTTAGAATAAGGATAGGATGCTTTGTTACCTAGATATAACACAGCAAAAACTTGAAACAGATTTTTTCAGAGAAATCAACCTATGAAATTGGGTAGAAAAGTGTAGTAAAGTGTACATTATTATTGTCGTGGAATGTGAGTTAAAAGTGTGACATTTCCAATCTTGACCTATTTTCAACATGATACACATAGCAGCATTCTCATTTTGAGGGAACAGGGCAACAGCATCCATGCATTAAGCCACATTATGCACTCTGTGTAGCTTTTCGAGGATTAGAAATAATTAATTTACTAAAACTAAAATTGTTTAACAATAGGCCTCAGGGCCGCAGCTAGAGGGGGGATATGGGAGGGGTGGGGGATATGGGAGGGGGTGAGAGGAGAGGAGAGGAGAGAAGAGGAGAGGAGAGGGAGGGTAGGGGAGGGGAGGGTATGAGAGGAGAGGAGAGGGGAGAGGATGAGAGGAGAGTATTAACTAGACTAAGCTGTGGTCTAACCCACGAACACAGCCGTGTTGTTACCCCTGATGACCTTTGACCCCAAAATATATGAAAACGGCCATAGACATTGGCTAATGTCAATGCATGGGTGCATGTGGCACCACTTTGCTATGTTACTTGTGGCAGAAGGGGCATTTTGAAGGTTTTTCGTCTCAGACCGGAAGTGACCCCTTAATGACATTTGACCCTAAATAAAAAAATACCACATATGAATTGGGTACCCACAATTCATGTGTGAACATACTCGTTACTGTCCAATGTTTTCTTAGCAAATAAAAAAATTTGACGGTTTTTCGTTTTATACCGGAAGTGACCCCTTAATGACATTTGACCCCAAATAAAAAATACCACATATGAATTGGGTACCCACAATTCATGTGTGAACATACCGTTACTGTCCTATGTTTTTCTTAGCAAATAAAAAAAAATTTGAAGGTTTTTCGTTTTATACCGGAAGTGACCCCTTAATGACCTTTGATCCCAAATCTGTGAGGACCCCATAGACACTGGGTAATAACAATGCATGTGTGCAAGTGGTGTCACTGTCCTACGTAATTTGTGGGAGAAGAAGCATTTTAAACGTATTTCGTATTATACCGGAAGTGGCCCCTTAATGACCTTTGACCCTAAATATAAAAATACCACATATACACAGGATAACTACAATTTATGTGTGAACATACCGTTACTGTCCTATGTTTGTCTTAGCAAATAAAAAAATTTGAAAGTTTTTCGTTTTATACCGGAAGTGACCCCTTAATGACCTTTGACCCCAAATCTGTGAGGACCCCATAGACACTGGATAATAACAATGCATGTGTGCCAGTGGTGTCACTGTCCTACGTAATCTGTGAGAGAAGAAGCATTTTAGTTGAAATCACGTTTTTGACCCCTATGACCCCTGCTTGACCTTTGACCCCACGAGTTTCATATGACATGTAGGGGCATGGTCAATGATGGTTGTGACCAAGTTAGGTCAAAATCGGTGTAAGCATGTAAGTGCTAGAGCAAATGAAGTGGTCGGCAGAAAGAAGAAAGAAAGAAGAAAGAAAGAAGAAAGAAAGAAGAAAGAACCTGTAAGAAAAAAGACACAGCCGTGACTAACGTCACGGCTGTGTAAAGAGGGACTCCGTGCTGACTTCAACATCGATACATGCATGCTTTAATTGTGAGTCTCAAGTCTCAGTTGTAAAACAATGATTTAAATACTGTAAAAATGATGCACATAAACAAATGGCCATTTTTGCTTCTGCTTTCAAAATTTGGCAGTTTAGGCCTTATGTGTGACAGAATTTATACACTTACAATAATAGGGAAAGCTTGTCCACGAAAGGCTTCAAACTAACATTTTACACACTAATAGTGCCAAAATGGTCCACCAAATCGCTTCAATTAGGTCTTCATTTTGCAAGTTTCCTGCGTAGTGCACAAACGAGTAGCCATTTTCGCTTCTGCTTTCGACATTTGCCAATTTATGTTAAACACAATTTATAGGCCTACAATAATAGGAAAACTTGTCCACGAAATTCGTGCGAAAGGTTTCATGGACCGCTCATTTCACAAATTTTCACTCTAATAGTGTCAAAATGGTCCACTAAATCGCTTCAATTAGGTCTTCCTTCAAACTTCAGACCCCCCCATGCGTTGTGGTCAAACAAATGGCCATTTTGCTTCTGCTTTCGACATTTCTCAATAATATTTATGTGTAACACAATTTATAGGGCTACGATAATAGGGAAAACTTGTCCACAAAATTCAAAGACCCCCCTTGTCGCGCAAGCGCGATGCGATTTTTTAACCTAATTTTATAATGATTTTCCCATTTAACGGACGTTTCTACAGAGCCCCTGAAGTGACATGTTAAAAATTTTTTTTTGATGTTAAAATATTTTTTTTGGAAATTATCTCGAGATAATAAAATTATCGAGATAATTTCCGAAAAATATTTTAACATCCCAAAAAATATTTTTACCATGTCACTTCAGGGGCTCCGTACGTTTCTAATCGTATATAGGCTATAGATAAAATTTCTTGGTACACATTGTAGTATGTATTCATATGTATACCGATTTGACCACATTATACTGTTTTATTCAGCTATTTTCTTTGTCTTGTTATATAGTTTTATGGGTTAAATTGTAGGCAATTACTAGGCATATAATTATTAAATCTGAAGTCGCACAATTGGGCTCCTAACACAGGTTTGGTAACTTTTTAGATACAATAACTGCCTGTTTGAACTTAATTAACTAATTAATTATTAATCAATTAATAATCACGCCCCTAATAATCATATCTGCAAATCTTTGTAAAAGTAAATAAATGGCCCATAATATATTAAAATTTATTTCCTACCGGGGTGACACTCCTCACAAGCTGGATCAGTATTCATATTTTGGTCCATTTCGAAATGCCAAGAAGGTATACCTATGATCCCCAAGGTGTCAAATGAAATATAACAAAGTCCCCCCCCGGCTGATCACATGGTTCAGTTATCATGCGATAACCGCTCTAGTATTTGGTATGTCGGCACACAGATGGCTCGCCTGCAATCATTGACTCTTACCCCCTTAATGAAATAGGTCTGGCGACGCCCCTGATAAGCCTATGCATGTAAACTATCTGTAGTTATTTTGTGACTCCCTACATTTTGGTCATTAAAAATTTTATGACGCCCCTATTTTTCTTTCCAAAAATGTATGACCCCTATATTTGGGACCTCCTTTCGAAGAAAATGATAGCCCCCAAGTAGTACTAGCTAAACAACATGTAGCTTTTATAACCTAGAGAGCGGAAACCATCAAATATTATTACCTGTAATATTTGTTCACAAAAATAATTTGCAACATCCAAAATAACAATCCATGAAAACAAAGATCAATTAATCAATGCATTTAGTACCAGCTGAAAAACATGGAGCCAATCTGGAGAGTGGAAACAATAAAAAATTATTTACAATTCAAACAATAATTTGCAACATCCAAAATAACAAAAGCCATGAAAACAATGATCAATCA
The DNA here is from genome assembly GCF_039555335.1 of Amphiura filiformis. Lineage (NCBI taxonomy): Eukaryota > Metazoa > Echinodermata > Ophiuroidea > Amphilepidida > Amphiuridae > Amphiura > Amphiura filiformis. The sequence continues at coordinate 29,836,905 of NC_092643.1, forward strand.
ATGTATTAGTAGGCCTACCAGCTGAAAAAAATGGAGCCAATAACACTGGGAACCACCTCTGGAGAGTGGAAACCATAAAAAATTATCATTATTTGTTCAAAAAATAATTTGCAACATCCAAAATGAACAAAATCCATGAAAACAAAGATCAAGCAAAGCATTAGTACTGACCAGCTAAACAACATGACAACTTGGAGCCAATAACACCGGGAACCACCATTGGAACGTGGAAACCATCAAAAAGAAGATTTTTGTTCCAAAATTAAGTTGCAACGTCAAAAATAACAAAATTCATGAAAAAAGATCTTGAAGCAACGCATTAGTAGGCCTACCAGCTAAACAACATGGAGCCAATAACACTGGGAACCGCTACTGAAACGTGGAAACCATCAAAAGAAGATTTTGGTTCCAAAAATAATTTGCAACATCCAAAATAACAAAATCCATTAAAACAAAGATCAAGCAAAGCATTAGTAGCAGCTAAACAACATAAAAACTTTGAGCCAATAACACCGGGAACCACCACTGGAAAGTGGAAACCATCAAAAAGTAGATTTTGTTCCAAAAATAAGTTGCAACATCAAAAATAACAAAATTCATGAAAAAAGATCTTGAGAAACGCATTAGTACCAGCTAAACAACACGGAGCCAATAACACCGGGAACCGCTACTGAAACGTGGAAACCGTCAAAAAGTATAATTTTTGATCAAAAAAAAATTTGCAGCATCCAAAATAACAAAAATCCATGAAAACAAAGATCAAGCAATGCATTAGTAAATAGCTAAACAACTTGGAGCCAATAAAACCGCGAACCACGAATGGAAAGTGGAAACCATCAAAAAGTAGGTTTTTGTTATAAAAATAATTGGTAAAATTCAAAATAACAAAACCCATGAAAACAAAGATCAACCAACGCATATACGTACTATCCAAACAACACAGAGTTAGAAAAGAAAAGAAAATGGGAACCACCACAGGAGCCATCTGGAAATTAAATCGGCCAAAAACTGAAAAAATAAAAATCATGCCAAAAATATTGTGTTGATGACTGCATGTAGATGTGCATGGTACATGTATGTCTACATCTGCAGTGCAATAGCATGTATGCAATCATAATGCTAACAGATGTCTACATCTGAATTCTAACTAGGTGTAAACATCTTTCAGCATACCTGTTGTCCACATCAGGTAGGCCACCAGATGTCACCACATCCTCATGTCCACCTGGTGCAGCTGCATCCAGTTGCCCACTAGATGTTGCCACAACCGGTGGGCATCTAGTGGTGCACCTAGTTGCCCACCGGATGTCGTGACATCCGGTGGGCAACTGGATGCGCGAAACGGCTGTGTAAGGTTTGCATATGTTGCTGTTTTTGTTCCAAGAACAATAAACCTGATGAGCTGATGAAACTTAACCATTTGTGATGCGATCAAGCAAAATCAGTCGGAACTCGAAAATATTAAATTTTCAGTTTCTTATCGGAAAGTAAAAGGCATTTACAAAGCTGCATTTTGCATAAAACTCTATTGAAATTGAACAACCAGTTCCAAAGATATGAGCAATTAAAGAGTTTCCAAAACAACAGGAAACAAAAGGAAATATTGCCTTTGTTTGGCTATATATCAAAATCAATATTTCCGAGTTCCGACTGATTTTGCTTGATCACATCACATTTGTGTTCTTGGATATAAATATCACATGATTTAAAGGTTTGCTCATTGCAAGTAAATGAAAGCCATGACTTGGTAACCAACGCGACAGAGTTGTGGAGTTACAGTCAAAAATGAGGGAAACCCAATATTTGATCAATAAATCAATAACTACTTGTCTTGAGTCACTGAAATTCCAGTATAGTAACTGGATTCCTTGCCCCTATAATATACATAACTTTTGTTACCAGTGTTTTATTAATTTTTGAGAAAAATGCAAAAATAGTCACAAATTTGTCAAGGGGTGTAGTACCACCTTAAATACTTCCTACATACATGATAATATACGACACAATAGTAATCCTGGCGTACTGTATAAAAATACCTACAAAAGCATTATCTTGAATAGACACTAGTAGGCCCTTGGAGACAACTTTTTTGGAAACCGTACCCATATGGGAATTGAGGTCATGTTGTCTGCAAAACTGTCGACCCTGGGTTAAGCGGTGAGGACGCTTTTTTCAAAATGGCCGCCAGAATCCCATATAATGGCATTTTAATAGCAATTTGAAGTCATTGTGAGCTTTTTTATTTTATTTTATTTGCAAATATGGTGTAATATTGACTTCAGCCTACTTTTGTAAACTAAAAACAATGATAGAGGGCGCCTTTTTCTTCAAAATGGCCGCCAAAATGCCTTAAAATCCCATATTATGGCATTTAAATAGCAATTTGAAGTAAATCATGACAGGTTCATCTTCTGATACTTGTTCTTCTCACTGCTCATGTCGGGAAAAATCGCGTTGAAGATAATTCGTTTTATGTTTCTGCTCCCACACCGTGGAACAGCTTCCCAAGAATCGTCAGGGACGCATGTATCCTTTCCATCCTTTTGACTCTGTCTTTGCTTTTGATTTGTTTTTATAGCGCTTTGATCAAGTTGGAGAGGCACCTTATTAAATGTTGTTTATGTAAACATTTCAAAAAAAGTAACTAACCCTCCTTAAATAATGACCATTATTCAAAAACAGGCGATTGTATTACAAATCATTCTGTAAAATGCGTTAGAAGCAGAATTTATTTCCGCACATTTTGACACCTCATTTGTAGCAAATGACTAAACATTGACGTCACAGCGTACATTTAAATCAATGTAACCCAATATTTGAAAGTTGCAATCAATTGTATTGATTTTGTATTCAGTACAATGGAAGGAAATATGTGCAATGATATCTGAGTGTTTTTGTATTGTTGTATATAAGTGCAACTTTCAAATATGGACCTTACTGCATTAAATTGACCGGTGTTTTATTATTTTTAGGGCTATTGTATCAAACGCATTTTTCAGATTTGTAACACAATAGCTCGTTTTTGAATAATGGCAATTATTTAAATGTACTTTTTTTGAGATGTTTATATCTACAATCTAGTCTCTTCTTATCAGTTTCATGAATTCCTTCCGAAACTTTGAGCTCATAAATGCGTAAATCACTGGATTAATTATGTGGTTAAATCGTGGTAGGTCTCTCATAAATATGACGAATGCAACGAGACGTGGATTGTCTTCAGAGAGGTCTTGAATGACACTTTGAGGTATCATTAATACGACAAAAACTGGTATCCAAGTCAATGCGAAGATAGCGATGGTAAAGAGCAAGATCTTTGACATGCGGTCCTTTGTTCGCTTGTGGTTTGGGAAGTTTTGCGGACGGTCTCTCGCTAATCTATTGTAATTTTCTTGTGAATGTTCATAGGGCGAGTGCAATGCTCTAGAATTTGTTGCGTCGTAGTTTGCAGAAGATGGTGGAGGAGGTGACTGGCTTTGGTTTTCAACATGATCGATGCCGTTGTTTCCTATGAGACGAGGTGGTAGAACCATTGTTGAGGGACGAGCTGGTAATTTGTCTGTTTCTGAAGACACACGACTTGCAGAAGCAGGAACAGACAGAGAATGTTGGTCATATGGTTGGAGATTTCTTGCCCGGTCAGCAGATCCGCCAGTGGAGCAGTACCAGATAGGCTCGTTTCCATGGTAAGATGCTCCTGTTGCTCTTACAAACTGCAACTGGTAGTTTCCATCTTCGTGTCTGCTGTAAAATACTCTGGACGAATCTGCTATGCGTACCGCGATATCGTCATGATGCTGGAGATCAGTTGAAGATGGTTGTCCCCATGGACAAGAAGCTGATATGGATTGTGTGTACTTATCGGAAGTAACCATGGAATCTTCTGTCTGCTGCCGTTGGACACCAGGCATCTCAAAAACGGCGTTTTGTTGTTTGCGGACACTCAACACCATCAAAATACCAGAACAGATTATTAGCAAGAGCACGGTTAGGACGGACACCAACCATAGAATCTTGAATCCGAGCATCCAATGAAGTATCACACAAGGGTCCGTTGTGCTTTCATTGGTAAACGTACTCACAAATGCAATTGAAATACCAATACATAGACTAAGGGCGAACATTGCCACAGCTAGTCCTAGTGTTACCCGCCTTGACATTCGACGCGCAGGCGGTCTGGAAACCGCGATGTATCGATTAATAGCGATAAGGCCATGGAGTATTACCGTCAAATACTGGGTAGAAAACAAAGTCCCTAATGTTGATTTACACAACAAGTTGTTGAACGGAGGTACAGGTAATGATGAATCATTGGTGAAGTTTAGATTTGTTGAGTAGATAATAGTTGCTGCGTCCAGCGGGCTGGCAAATAAACAAGCTAAAACATCACCTAAAGCGAGGACTAAAACCAAGATGACAGCAGGAGGTTTGGGTACTGACTTTCTGCCGAACGTGAGTATGACGATTGTGTTACCTACTACTCCCAATGTAAGTAGCAAAGCATCGTAGACAAGAAACACGGTTTCGTGTGGATTAAGGCGCATTTTTCATTAGGTTACAAAACCCGCTATCTGTTTATAGTATTTCACCGTCGTTTTTTTGGTCAAATCGATGGCAATAACTCATTTAGTCAAACAGTGCATTTAGCGTACCCCACGTAATGAACTCAACCAACTTCAGGTGACGGGTATACGTCCTAGCAGTAACATTGCTGCACAATGTTATTATATAACTCATTGACCTATCTGGGCCATGTACTCCTCTGTCTATACCCTATAGACTCTTTCCGTAATTGGCAGTCTAAGCTGTATGCGGGCGCTATTTATCATCAGAGAGCCCCGTGAGAGGACCTGTTCATGTGGTCACATCGATATATTAGATAACATAGAGCCAAAGAAGAAACTACGTGAAAGTAATACAGTCTATAGCATGTGTCTAAAATCAGTAGTTTGTTTGTTTTTCCCTCAACGTGACTTGTACTTTCTCGAGAACATCTGAGCCAATTCTTGGCATGTTCGCATCCATTTAGATTCATCGATAGCTACAATGTATGGAAAATATAGAATTTTGAAACTTTGAGGAGAATTTTGATCATTATATCATGAATGTCTATGTCCATTACACGAGTTATTGTCGTTAAACGTTTTTTGACAGGATGAGACGTTATTTTAGCAGTCATAACAAACATTCCGTGCATGTAATACACGCGCCTTCTCTTTCTGAACCAACATGTGCTTGTTCATAGTATAAAGCCCTATACTAGCTTCTTGTTCATTATTTGTTGAAGATAACACTGCTCTGCTTCGTGCTCTGCTCATCTTCGCATCAAACTGGATATAACTGAATATGACCGGTCTGCACAGCCATGACAGCACAACGTTAATGTGCTTGAACGTCGTATAACTCTCGCGATCCTGGAATTTATCTGCAACAAGAACAACAAGAAAAATATTATTTATAGAACATCCAAGAATATAATAGCATTTATTCATCAATTTCTCCAGGGTGTCCTAGATGGTAAATTGTCAAAATAAACAAGATAAACGGGAAATCTATTGAAAACTGTGAATTTAAAACTGTCAGTTCTGGCATATGAATGGTGAATTTTAAGAGTGTCTGCATGGCGTACATTAATCTTGATATATTTGAAAGGATCAACATCATACACACTACACAGACACTTGGTAACATATGCAATGCAAGATAAACAAGTTGTATTCACATAGAGCGTGTTTATAGTGGGAGCAGATGTGCGGTACATTGCGGTACAATTTCTACCCGGTTAGAGATTATCCGGATACTTGCTCACTATAAACACTAGCAGTATATGTATGTACGGTACATCGATATCCTTCTCAACCGAAGGATATTGTGGCGAGATATTCCCACTATAAACACACCAGTATAAATTGTGTGCGGTATTACCGGAAGTAGGAGCTTCTTCATGATGCGTAGGATGCACGCAGGACATTCGGAACGATTCTCACCCCAATAGTTATCAAAACAGAAGCTACATGTTCACCGCCATGATCATATTGTTTAATGGTCTGTTTATAGAGCTTTATAGCTCGCGCCACAATATTTACACATTCCCCGTGTGACCTCGGGGTCATTGCAAATGTACGATAATGTTAGTTGGTATATAATTTGTGCGGTAACTGTGTCCACTATAAACAGCAAGAGTATCGGTACATATACAAGGATTATCGTGTACGGTATACTCAAAATGCGGTATATTCACTATAAACGCGCTCATAGTCGGACATATACGGCAGAACTTGGTCGGTGCAAGTTGCTAATATTAGGGATGCCCACTGTCCATACAGTTTCCACTAGAACGATTTTTCATTTACTGTGTGCGTGCACTCACACACGTATTGTCTATGGAGAAACCGATCGATACAAGAAATCCCAGGCCTGTTAAATGGCGTACATACTTGTTTTTGATCCAAATGTAGGCCATATCAGGGTGTTTCAAGAAATTCCTGATTCCACCGGAAAACATTAACCAAACTTTTTCCTGATTGGTCAGTAAATAGAGAGGACCTTCCTCCATGCAGAGATCAACTTTTTTTAATGAAAAATTTAATGAGATGAGAACTACAACAGGTTGAAGTGACACCATTCCGTGCATCACGTGTTCAAACGCAATTATTTCCGAATTTGGAGTGAATCAGACAAGCAAACTTACATAGTCATAAAATGTAACTATTTTTGAAGACAAAATGTACAGGATGTTAAGAAATTTAAGAATGTTTAAGCCTACCGCGGCCCATCTCAAATCATGCACTTCTCACTACCATGTCCATTTCATATGCTATCCATCATGGCCCCGGGATCATGGCTTCCACAGTGTATTGCTCAATGTATTAAAGATAACCTTTGAGTTGGAGCAAATTTCTCAAAATTGGTAGTGATTAATATTACCAAACTTATGTCATGATGAAATATAATAATTTTTGAAGATAAAATGTGCTGACCGTAAAAGATTGAACAATGTTTAAGACTACCGCCATTCATTTGAAATAATGCACTTATTGTTCATCTCCTCTACATGGAGATATTTTCCATGGCGGCCATCTATGATCATGCTTGCGGTTTCACCAAACAAACCATGGGTTTTGAGGTCTTATATTTTTTGTTGTATGTCAACAAAATCGATTAAATTTTCAGGATGATCTTATTTTCATGTTGTTATAAGCAAATATAATGTTCCAGATAACGCTAGTTAATAAATACATTAAGAAAAATTACCTTAAAATTGCACTTTCTGTTAGTAATCCTTTTTGGACTTTACAGTCTGCCGCCTGGACAACCAATTCTTTAGAAATGCTTAGTCGCGCTAAAAGTCGATCGATACATGTAAAAATCAGCACAATTCAGAGATACACCTTTTTGCTATGAAATTAATTTTCTCGGTCAAATATAAAGCAATATTTTTTTTTTCTTCAGTAATGTCAGTTAAAAACTTGGTGCTTGGATATACATTTTTTTTAAAATCCTGGTGTTAAAATTAAGCATCAAATTGTGTCTTTTAGTGTGATATTTTTGATTTTTATAGGCCTTGAATTCGCCTGCGAGCTTTTTACGGAATTCATGTTTTAGCGTCTCAAACTAACATAGTTTGCTAAAGAAAGATATTTCCCACCTCTGTAAAGCACATCGTGTGGGTCTATATGTTATAGTTTTGTCAGAATTTCCGTTTTTGTTTTACCCTTTTTCCATTCATGATCCGAAAATGTCAAACTAAGTAAAAGTAGGCAATGGTGAGTACTTTTATCTCGAGAGCAACCAGCGGAAATAGTCGATATTTCCTTTGTTGTTATCCAGGTCAATTTTTCATTGAAAGCAAATTGCCCGACCAGCGATTAAATCCCCAATTGGGTGTTCTGGTTAAACATGATCAGTAGGAGCGCTATAGGTCTGGGAATTTCTTTGCTATATTGAAGTTCTGGCAACACTATAGCCATGCCGGTATTCCTATTAAACCCAGGGATATTCCACAATGCTATTGCCTTTAGATTTCACGTGTTTTTCAGCCGACAGTGAAAGATGGTGAAATCAAAACGGAAATTCTGACAAAACTATGATATATAGCTCACGGTGATGTGCTTTAGAAAGTTGGGGAAAATCCTTCATTAGCGAACTATATTACTTTGAAAAGCTAAAAGGTTGATCAAGAAAAAGCTCGCGGGCCGAGCTGAAGCCTATAAAAATCGAATATCTTACACTAAATGACTGAATTTCAGGCCTAAGTTTAACACCAGGATTATAAAAAAAATCAGTATCAAGCATTATAGTTTTTCCAGCCATTTACTGAAAAAATGAAAATTATTGCTTTTCATTTGGCTGAGAAAAAAATTTTTACACTGAAAAGGTGTAACTCAAAATTTTGCTCATTTCAACACCAATTTCGATCGTTTGTATTGCCTCATTAAATGACTGAGTGAGCCTTGCAGAACAAAAGAATCGGTTGTGCAGGTAGCTGACTGTTTAACTTTTTAACATGTTCTAGCAGCCCTATATAAAACCGTAACACTCAAAAGGCCATATCTCTGGAATGAAACGTCCGATTAAGATTATTTAAACGCCAAAATGTTTCTTTCATCGATTCCCAGCCAATAAGTTAGGTCTGAATCAGTTTAAAAGTACTTCAATTTTTAGTGGACATGCCTACTAATATCTGTTCTCCAGTGGGGTGAGACTAATTCTTTGGAGGCGCTCATTATAAAGCAACTCGCCCCTATGTGCAGGGATACAAGTGCGCGCTAAGCGTTTCTGTATATATTTTCAAGTTTTTTAAGATGACCAGACTGATGCGAATCCAAGCTCATGCGCGTTTTTTTTTGGGGAGAGCTTTGGGCCGGGGCGGCCAAAATGAAGGGCGGCGGAAGAAGAAGGGGCGGCAAAAACAGGGGCGGCAAAAACGAAGGGGCGGCAAAAATGAATTAGTAAATAAAAAAGGGCGGACAAAATTTGATAAAGCATAAATGTTTTTGAAAAAATGGGTACTATACATCAAAATGTGCTGCTTTTAGGGCGCTAGCGCCTGAAACCCTTTTGTTTTTTGTTTTTTGTTTTTTTGCTCTTCACTTTTTCAAACGACCGAGAAAAAAATTGGGTCAACCTTTTCGGGCTGTTGAGGAAGGGGCGGCAAAATTGAATTTTCTTCAGCCCCCGGGGTTGGGGCGGCCACGGTACGCCACTGAAGCTGGCCCCGTATTCAAGAATGGGCGGCGTAATGTATTGTAAAGCCTAATCAGAATATCAGCGTCGTTACAGCAAACAGGAACGTGATGGGAATAAAATATAGAAACAAAAATGCAAAACGTGACTGATATCCTAAAAAGAGATGATGATTCAGAACGCTTCGGGCTATAATAATTAGGCACTCAAAATACTAAATGTATGAATTATCTTTTGTATTATAATTATAAACCCGTCTTTATAGGCTTAATTGCTATCTTAAAGGAGAATTTTTATTTTTCAGTAGGTGTCCACGAAAAAAGCTTATTTCCAAAATGTCAGTCGATTCCGATTTTGCGTTGTGAGGTATGTATGATTATGTGTATTACACTGCTCCATAGGCCACTTTTGTAATTTCATTCTGGTAAACCAGAATGAAATTCAAATATGACGATATATTTGCTAAACGAATCTGCAAGAAATTTTTGGCACATAAACATTATGTAGCCAGAGGTTTAAAAATCTAAATTTTTTTGAGAAAAGTGGGGGGATGAGGCTGTGGATCACGAAATGCCCTTTTAAGCAGAAAGAAAACACATATCATCAAACATAAAAATGTAACAAAATAGTTTCTTAACAGCTTCTGCTGAAGGTATTTTTTCTTCGAATACCCTAATCTTCAGAAGATAGAAAAGCAAAACACATGAGAAATGAAAATATTCCAAAAAACACACAGCTGGACTAACTTGTCAGCTGTACGCGATTTCAGAGTCCAAATACAAAGCAATAAAGAAATGCTACAATGACGAAACTTATCAACAAAAGAATAAAAACGGGACTTATATATTGCACAGAAGACCAAAAACGTTATGGGAAAAAAATGAAACCAAATTGCGAAACGTGGCTGATATATTAAAAAATGAGGATTCTGAACGCTTCGGGGCTATAATAATTGCCCTGTCAAAATACTAAATGTATGAATTATCTTTTGTATCGCATAAACCCGCCTTAATTGTTGTCTGACTGCAAGAAAAAAAATATACCAAAAGAGTCTGTAAACAACTTCTCCTGAAGATATTAATCATTTTCTTCTTAGGCACTAATTATGCTATCTTCAGAAGATAGCAATGTAAAAAAAAAATAAAAAATAAAAAAAAAAGGAAAAATAAAAATATTCCAAAAAGAAACATTGCCTAACACCCGTTCTAGCTGGACGCGAGTTCAGAAAAAAAAAAAAATGTTCAATATTCCGGATAACGAAATGTTACAATGAAGAAGCTGATACAAATTAAAAAATTGCTAAATATATGAATTATATTTCGGATTTTTTAATTTTATTGATGTTATTTTATATAAATATGCACATAAGAACAATACTTGATTTAAATATTAAGCAATCAGGGATGGGGGCAGCCAAGAAGGCGAGAATGAAACATTGATAGATTCTTCTTTCACATAGGCTACCTTTACATAAATTCAATGAACATTTAAATTCAATCAACAATATACTTTTACTTACAGTTCTGACGAATCCGGGAGACGAATAGAAGCAAGTTAGTACGTTCGTCCAAGTGCACACTTTTGTTTAGTAGGCTACGTATCAATCAAATATTCAGTGAGGTTATTCTTGTGTACAGCCTACGCATAAATAGCATATTCTCGATCTTGCACATGTGCACAAAGACTGCGAACATGCGCAAAGTGTAAGTTACTGAAAGCTATACACTTATTGTTTTAAAGATCTTTTATATCTGGTGAATTCAGTAAGAAAATGATAATTTCAAACGTGATGTACGTCGTATATGAAGGAATTTTCTTCGTGTGTTTCTCTATCTGTCTCATAAGCTCTTATACAAGAAATGCGAAACTAAATCCCCGGGGTCTCAGCTCACCACGTGGTGAAAATGGTGTCATTTTCATTATACGGCGGCGTCCTCTTTTTCAAAATGCTTTTCAGAAGGCATCGCATTTGGGGTTGGATTGAACATCCAAACGTGGAAATGTATACTATGATAGACCATTCCTATGAGAATTATAGGGTGGGGGCAAGGGTTTTTTTGGCAGGTAGAAAGGGGGAGCGATGTTTGGCAGGCCGAAAGGTGGACAAGCGATTTTTAGCTCATATGTTTTGGGCTGTTGTGCTCGCATTATGATAAGACAATTTAAGGTTTTAAATTTGGGTTCCCAAAAATATGGAATCTTTCATTTTTGGCACGTCACTAGGGGGGAGCAAATGTTTGTTGACAAGTCAAAATTGGGGGGGGGGGCAAAGAATTGTGAGAATTCATCACCATAAATATTGCACAGCCCCTAAGAATGATATAAACTAAATGAAAGTTTAAGTGAAGAAATCAAAAAATAATGTAAACAAATAATATATATCTATAGGCCTACAAATAAATGAACAGGCCTACAAAAAGAAAAGAGATAAAGAAAAAATCTAAAATGAATTCAGTGTAGGCCTACTTTTTAATCGTATAAGTACAAATTTATAAATAACTAATAAAATAATGATAATTAATATTAATAATAAATAGTATATAATAATATTTATAATAATAATAATTTAAATAATAATAATAACACTAATAATAATAAAATAATATTTGACATTAAATAATAGTAATTTAATGAAATAAATATTTCTCCACTGAAAATTATAAAATAACTGTAAATAATTAGGCCTTATAGGCTAAACTAACAAAATGGTGGCCTCTAAATATAAATCTTGACAACCAATCGATCAGAATTCTGCACTCTGATCCAGGCATCCATTACCGAGACGGCGTAAGAGGATTAGTATTTTCCTGGAATCGGGGATAGGTCAAGGTAAATAGAAAAAAACAACACTTAACAAAAAACAAAAACAACAACTGATGAGACCATTCATACTTTTATGGAGATCGTGTAATTTTTTGCTGATTCGGAGCGGACTATCGGAGATAAACACCAATTATTTAGTTATGCACGGACAATCAGTTAATTGATGTATTGAGGTCTTTAACACGAAGCTTGAAAATATGAACAGGTGGTTCGAAGTAATTAATTTCAATTATCTGTTAACATGATTAACGCTATTTTAAAGGTTCATGCCGGTCTCTACAAACCGGTGCACATCTCTCTCACGTTTTGCCTTGTTTTAGTGTCTACTCCCCATTCCAGAAAAATACAGCACTAATTTTTTTTGGATTAAAAAAATATTATCCTGTTTTGCCAAATGAAACATAGTTAAATCCTAATCCTTTAGTTAGTCCTAAAAACTAGCAATAAAAGTCAAATATTAATATTTGGCCAATTTTTTTTTTTTTTTTCCAAAAACATGCGATTTTAGGGTGTTTTTCGTATGCTGTGACAGTCAAGAACAAAGACTCGTAGGCCCTACTAAGACTAATTTCAGTTCATGCATTTTAATTTTTGGAAAAGACATGTTTCATTCTTATAACCAACCATTTAATTAAAGTAACACAAAAAAGTGAAAATTAGAGCAAAATGTCGGCATATACTCAATATTTTGAATGCTTAGACTTGTTCCAAGTCTGTGATTTTTGTGATTCGATTGTCGGAAAATGCATGTTATGTTTTTGGCTCTTTTTTCAAGAAATTAGTAAAATAGTGATTTTTTTTCTTTTATCTCCAGTTAAGACTAAATGAATGATTAGGATTGAGCTATGTTTTATTTGGCAGAATTTGATAATATTTTTTAATTCCAAAAAATTAGTGCTGTATTTTTCTGGAATGGGGAGTAGTACACAGATTCCCAGCAAATACAAAACATTTTTAAAACGGTTTAAACGGGTCATATTTTGGTATTGGTTTTGGTAAAAACGTTTTAATAACATTAAATGTCAGGTTATATAAAGATCATGAAAACGTTTTTAAAACGTCTTGAAAACACACTAGTTGTCAAAGCGTATTTTGCAAACATGTTTTGCCAAATACCGTAAACGTTCGCCTAATGGCGCTTTTGGATTCTTAGAAATGTGAGAGCGCCATCCTTGTAAAATCTCAACAGCATTAAGGATACGTGTATGTTAAATTGAGCAACCTGGACATAATGCCTCAGAAAAAAATATCGTGACATGACCCAATACTTTAGGTCACTAGGTTAGTTGCTAGAGCAGCAAATGTTTTGGGGTTTCTTCAGGTATTGTTTCTCAAAGTGCCATTGGACTTAATTTGTAAATCGCTTCATACGTTATACCTAACTCATTTTGGTAAGTCTTTTTATAACATTGTAATTTCTTCATATTTTTTTAATATTCTTCAGTTCAAAATTACACCCTTCTATTGTCTGACCCGTTAGCTCAGTCGGTAGAGGGTGCTCCTTGAATGGTGAATGGTACTTGTTCGAATCTTGATTTCTGCCCCCAATTTTATGTGAAGAAGGGCCAAGAAATGTTTTTGGATTTTGTCCCCATTTTACGAAAGAATATTGTGATTTTTTTTAAATTTAATTTTAATTTTCTTTTTTTTTTAGATAAATAGGCACTGCGAACAAACGGCAACAAAAACCGCTGACAAAATTTGCTCCACCTGCTACCTATCAATGCGTGATATATTCCACTACATTTAACAGTTAAATGACCTTTGAAAAATAGAACGGCCTCAATGAGCGTGTTTATAGTGAATATACCGCATTTTGAGTATACCGTACACGATAATCCTTGTATATATACCAATACCCTTGTTGTTTATAGTGAGACACAGTTACCGCAGAAATTATAAACCAACTAGCATTATCGTACATTTGCAATGACCCCGAGGTCACACGGGGAATGTGTAAATATTGTGGCGCGAGCTATAAACAGCCCATTCAATAATATGATCATGGCGGTGAACATGTAGCTTCTGTTTTAATAACTCTTGGGGTGAGAATCGTTCCGAATGCCCTGCGCGCATCCTACGCATCATAAAAAAGCTTCTACTTCCGGTAATACCGCACACAATTTATACTGATGTGTTTATAGTGCAAATATCTCGCAATGATATCCTTCGGTTTAGTAGGATATCAATGTACCGTACATACATATACTGCTAGTGTTTATAGTGGGCAAGTATCAGGATAATTTCTGACCGGATAGAAATTATACCGCAATGTACCGCACATCTGCTCCCACTATATAAACACGCTCAATGTTTCAAATTGTGTAACTACATTACTTTATTCATTTATGCATTATAAATGACCAGCTATTTTTTCTTTTCTTAAAAGGATCGAACCCAAGTAGATCAGACCATTGATCATATAACTATCAGACCACGAAGTAGTAGACTATGCCATAGTCGAATTTTATTTAAAATATATGTTATTATTAGTCATGATGAACCCATTTCGTTGAACTCAAAATTATACCGATGTTTATTAAAATTAAAGTATTCAATAGTAAAATGGTCATAAAGAATTAAGAATATCAGATGATTAGTGACAATAAAAGTAATTGAATGCAACATTATCTTGCATAATTATAATGGCTCACTTTAATACTGAACAATTCTGATTTTGGAATCTACCAGTTTATTGATAGCGAACCACGAAAATCCGACTATGGACTTTCAATTTTAAGCAGAAAAAAACACACACAGTCAAGCATACTTGTTTATACTTGTTTATACAGTCCATTAACCACAAGACGCGCTAGATGTTTGATGAGAGATTAACTTTCGCGTCAACACAAAAGCGCCGCAAATACCACAGATAGTTGTGTACGGTGTAGTTAATGTTAATGGCGCGGGCCCGGAAGATTTAAACAATAGCGAGATATGGGCGACCAATCACAAGGCTTACGCCAGAAATTGGCCTAACTCTCCATAGAGTCCCGTGTTAAAAATCTTAACCGCAAGGCAAAGTCAGTAGTCCACTTGGGAAGCTAACAAACAGAGGGAGTGTGGTGACTGTGGCGCGAGCTATAAACAGCCCATTCAACAATATGATCATGGCGGTGAACATGTAGCTTCTGTTTTGATAACTCTTGGGGTAAGAATCGTTCCGAATGTCCTGCGCGCATCCTAGGCATCATGAAAAAGCTCCTAATTCCGGTAATACCGCACACAATTTATACTGGTGTGTTTATAGTCATAGTGGGAATATCTCGCCACAATATCCTTCGGTTGAAAAGGATATCGATGTACCGTACATACATATAGATGAGGTGACCTGTGATGTCACATGTTTACATTCAGACCGCCCTCTGTTGTTTCAAAGCAGGCAAAATAACACAGAAGTGTCTATGACAGACTACATAAATCTCTTTAAAACTCAACTTTTAAATATCTTTGAAGTTTTGTGTGATATTATGTACATAGCTTGATGCATTTATAAACAAGATTGATACCATTATTTGTATTATTTGCTTTGAAACCAAAGTTAATGAATATAACTCAACTTCTTCCATGTAAACTATAGTGTTTTTTGCCTGACAATTTTGATCACAGACCAACAGAGGGCGTATCAAATGTAAACACATGTCACCTCATCTATACTGCTAGTGTTTATAGTGGGCAAGTATCCGGATAATCTCTCACCGGGTAGAAATTGTACCGCAATGTACCGCACATCTGCTCCCACTATAAACACGCTCAATGAGCCTGAAACCCCAATAAATTTGATAATAACAGAACAATTTCACATAAAGCCCAAAATTGTGTCTGGTTCTGGTTCTGGTAAGTTTCTCTACAACCGCTTCCATAGGCTATTATGCAAAGGGACGAAATTCACAGCAGCAGCTATAGTCATAATGGGAGTCCCTAATAAGCGTAGCTATGCTCATGTCTTTCAGATGACCTTTGAATATGTTAAGTGTGTGCGCTTCTTTGGTGCAATCAGGTCCCCACGAAGCTTAAGTTCAGCCTCCTTAAAACCGTCATTTTAGGCAAATGCACTACATTATGAGCACCATAATGTATAAAACTCATGAAAAGCACATTTTCTCTCAAAAATTATTTGACACCATCTCCCGAAACACCCCAATAAATATTTAACCCCTGCGGTTTGTGCAGACACCTTTCAGATTAGTCATGGCACTTCGTGAACTGAGAAATATTCCATATTAAATGTCAAGCCTGTATATTGGATATAGCTTCAACAAAGGTTTCAGTAATTAGGCTTCATGTTAGCAAGGCTTGACATCCTACTTCTGTCATTACCCAGATTAATTGTTGATAGTTGCTTTGTTTCATTACATTTATTACATACATGGACGTGGACATGTAGGTTGAGTCAAGGTTTAAATAATTTAAGGGATCTAAAATGAGCGTTTATTGCGTTTCGACAGTATTTTTTGTAGGACATGAGAGCACCTCAGACCTATCGAATTGCATTCTGAATACGAAGCATGTCTTTCTGATATCAAATAATTTTCATTTTTGAAAATCACAATATAATACAAATTTTATGACAAATTATAAAAATTTGATATTTTTCAAATTTTGATATATAACAGTCCTCGAAGTAAATTATATAAATCTAATGATATATTTTTAAAGTGTATGTAGCAGGGAGGAAAAGCCGACGGTCAATTGAAAATTTTGACCTTTCATATTGAAGATATGGATTTTTTTCCCAAAAAGACCTTTTTTTTTTTTTTTTGGTGTTTTGGGGGGAAAAAATCCATATCTTCAATACGAAAGGTCAAAATTTTCAATTGATCGTCGGCTTTTCATCCCACCTACATACACTTTAAGTATAAATCATCAGATTTATAAAGTTTACTTCAAGTACTGTTCAATATCAAAAATATCAATTTTAATGATTTGCCATAAAATGTGTATTAAATTGCGAATTTCAAAAATCAAAATTATTTGATATCAGAATGACATTCTTCGTATTCAGAATGCAATTCGATATGTCTGATGTGCTCTGATGTCCCAAAATAAATACTGTCCAAACGTTCATACCCCAGCCCTTAAGGCATTATGTGGTAGTTGCTTTAATTCATTGTATACATGAACATAGCTTCAACAATGGTTTAATTAATTAGGCATCATAAAGTCAAGGCAAGGCCACGTACAAGCGCCGACTAATGGAGGTCTATTGTTTAGTTTCATTGTATGCATGAACATAGCTTCAACAAAGTTTTAATTAATTAGGCATCATTAAGTCCAGGCAATTCCATGAATAAGAACCCGCGTACAAGCGCCGACTAATGGAGGTCCATTGTTTTGTTTCATTGTATGCAAGGGCATAGCTTCAACAAAGGATTAATTAGTTAGGCATCATAATGTCAAGGCAAGTCCATGAATAAGAACCCACGTACAGGCGCTGATTCCTGGAAATGATTTTGACTAATAAAGTGGAAGTCCATGGGAGTCACTTTAGGACTCTTGTTGGTGGTCCAGGACAGAGGCCTGAAGCAAGTCAGAGGGACTTGGTTCAGGATGTCAAGCTGACCTTTTCTGCTTTGAAACATGACAGTGCATCTCCACTCGTACATAGTATGCACTGGTTGCCCGTTAGAGAACGCAGATATCTGTCTTTATGTCTACAAATGCTTTCATATTGTGGGACTGCAGTATCTGAGCAATGACATAATCATGAAATAGAAACCCTCCACCGAACTAACATCGTCCTGCAAATGACACTTCGCTTCTTCTCATTTATTATACCAAAAAACCACATTGGGGAAAATCACTCACTATTGCCGGTTCAGTTTTGTGGGAAAACAAACTTCCTTGTCACATGAGAGTGGCTTCATCTGTTGCTGTTTTCAAACACATGCTAAAATCTCATTATTATCCATATTAATGTTCTTGCTTTGTATGTATTATGTTTTTTCTTGTTGCGCATTGAGTAGGGAGAACCCCCAGAAAATCCTTGTTTTTTTAATAGAAAATAATTGTGCTGTATTTTTCTGCAATGTAAGTAGTATTTTAATTGAAGACCGAATTAAAAGACTAGTTTGCGTCTGACGTCATGGCAAAGGCGCGATGTGATTGGTTACTGACATGCGTAGTACGGCATTTTTGGTCTGGTTGACAGGACGTCATACGCAAACTAGTCTTTTTAATTCTGTCTTCAATTATAAGACAATGTTTATACAGTTAAGACTAAAGCTTTATTCCATATAAAATCAACACTCCCCCTGTGGAAGATTTTGGAAATATCTTGCCACAGGGGAAGTATTAATTTCAAATGGAATTAACTCTATTGACATTCATCTTACCTCTTTTTCAGAGGGAGTATGAAATTCAAATGTAACTGCCTGATGTGTTCATTCCATTTCAAATTCATACTCCTGTGGATTGTGGAAGATATTTCCAAAATACTCTAACAGGGGATTGTGGATTTTGAATGGAAGAGCCAAATGAGGTCTTGACAAAAATTTGAAGGGTGTAAAGTAAAACAATTTTAATTGGGGTACTTTTAAACAGTCTTGAAATATTTGGCTAATGTACATTCAAAGCTGCTAAAAGATACAACTTTCTTCTCCATATCATAGAAGATATTTAACTTTCCCAGAATTTCATCAAATGACACTCCCATTACTTTGTACAGGTTCCCTTTGTTTCATCAATTTGAGAAGAGACTGGTTAAACATTGGTCGATAGTCAAGAAATAAACATATTTTGGAAGCTCTGGATGTGCTCTGTTCATTGAGGTACATTTCACCACTATCGACCCAAGCTGCACTAGATAGCAAATCAGTACAGGAAATTGAAATGGAAGAAATGCATTATGGGAAGTGTAAGATATCCTCTCTGGTTATCACTGATCTGCTGGGACCTCCATTATACTCCATAGAAGGGGTCAGGAAATTTCGTCGGGGGGGGGGGGGCAAAATCAACCAATTTTGCACAAAAGTGGAAATTTGTGTGATTTTCCCCTCAAAAGTGCGGGGGAGGGCAAACTGGGGGAAAGAAAAATTAAATATTTGGTGGGCACCCCTTGCACCCCTAGCGCCGCCAGTGGTAACAGTCAAATTTTACCATTTTAGTTCGGTCCATGAAAATTGATGAGGGCCAATAAATTTCAATCTTGAGGGCCTGAATGGCCCTCTTAGATTTTGGCTTATCATCAAGCACCAAAGCCAAAACTTTAATCATACAGACTGCATGTACCCAATTAGCATAGGAATCGAATAGCAAGAGAGCAAAGCTACACCGTCAATGGTGGCAATTGATATTTTCCCCTATATATCCCATTATGTACAATTCCAGGGCATGACATACTAAATCACAAGGTTGAATGTAGCAAGTGAAGTTCCCCAGGAAATGGGATATAGGGAAAATGCACTTTGAAGTATACTGACAGGATCACTAGGTAGTGACTCACACCGACATCGCCCGGTCTTGCGTCTTGAGAAAGAAGCTTGCGTCTTGAACTCAAAAACTTACACAAATTCTGATTTTATATATGCCGAACTGTAGCGCAGCGTATAGGCTAGCTCCACTCACTCGTGGAAGCAGTCTAAAAGCAGATGACCATTGACCTCATCATGGCGTATACATGCTCACTCGCCCACAGAGAGGTCGATTACCAGGCTATTGTCAGTAGCCTTAGTCGGATGTCCCTCGGCTCATTATGCGTCTCAAAGGTCGGAACAAAATGGCCATGCGTGGCTGTGGATTCAACCTATCATGGCGATTTCTGCCATGAATATATCGGGGCGATGACACTGTGTAACTGTGCATAGATACTGAAGTGGCCTGTGATAAACCTCTATGTGATGAATCTGATAAACCAGCAGTAGGCTCATAATGTGATGTATGTCTTGATGTAATGCCGTTGTGTAATGACTGATGATTATGACGTGGTGTGTGACCCTGTGGGTGAATAGCATAAAAATGTGATGGGGTGTGATAACATGCGATTGGTGAAACTTCGCGTCTGACGTCAGGGCAAAGGCGCGCCGTGATTGGTTGCCGACCTGCGCAGTACGGCATTTTCTGTCTAGTTGTCAGAATTTCAGACGCGAACTAGTCTTTTCATGATATCTCTGTCTTTCATTATAATGCGATATGTGTACCTCTTTTTGAGTGCTTCCGAGAATCTGATTCTGAATGTGCACCCATATTCCAAAAAAATTTGATCAATTTTCACCTGATGCCCAGATTTTTGGCCAACACAATTTCGGGAAAGTTTTATAAAATTCCGAAAGAATTTTGAAATTTGGGTCCTAGTTAGGTGAAATTAGGGTATTTGTTTCGAAAAATTTGAAATAATACCTATTTTTGTATACTTAGAAACGGTCAATTGTCTTCTTTTATTTATTTTCATTACTTTTTTGTTTTCTTTTCAATAAAAGTCTATACTAAGACACACTGATGAAGTGCTCGCGCCCCACTTTTGGGTCGTGACCCAAACTTTGGGCAGCCCTGCCCCAAGCCCATTTCATGATGATCTCCTCTCACTGAGATTACCGGTGTATTCATTATTCAAAATAAAATAAATAAAATATAAATAGATAAAATAAAATAAATGAATTTCGACTTTTATATAGCGCATTCTTCCAGAGGATTCAAAGCGCTGTAATTTCGCTGCGTGGTGAATCATCACAATCAGATCGCATCAACTAACCTATCCGCACTTAGATTGTAACATCTACCCATTTTCTGCAGTTATCCCCAAATTCCATTGGGTGAAGGAAGTTTTGTTAACCAAACAAATAATCACCGATTTTGAAACCAGGAGGAAACCGGAGATCCTGGAGAAAACCTGCGAGAGCGAGCATGGATCGGGATAAACCAAGTGCACATACATGTACAGGTCTTTGGCACGGCTGGGTCTTGAACCTGGGACCTCTGTGGTGCAAGGCGAGCGAACAACCGCTGTGCCATCTCGCTTTTCCAGAAGTCATTTTACCTACCATAGGAACATTCGGGGGAACATTGAAGTGACCACATGTGACTGGTATGATGATACATTCTTTTGCACTAGACCACCCACGATCTTTTGCTATGTATCACTATAGGCCTACACAATGAGTCAGCATTATGAGATTTCCAATGGCATAGTTCAGTACAAAAGTTCACCTCAAGGTGTTGAGTATGACTTTGTACTTAAGCCATGGGGTATGGGCGAACTTGAAGTACAGGTATCTAGAGAGGGGGAGCGACGAGTTACCCCAAATCACAGCGGCAGGTAGTGACTGGGTCGCCGAGTGCGAATATGTATTTAGTTTGGAAGGTTCGTGTTTGTTTTAAATTTTGGGACGTTTTTCCAAAATTTGATATTTTTTGGTGACATTTCAAAAAAGCGACATGCCAAAGACAAATCTTTGGGCACATACTTTGTTATAGTTAATGCTGTTCTTTTCCACATACCAACGTTAACATGCGCTTTGATGATTTTACTAATATTATATATTTTGTGACTGCAATTTGGTGTTTTCAATGCGTTTTAAGCTTACCCGGTCTTTAAGACGGATTTCTGGTCATGCTCCTTTTAGACTTTTGATCTGATCGTCGGCTTTTGCAGGCAACAGAATGCAAATTCCTCTATGTGGGTCTATTGATATTACAATTACTTCGAATTCCTTGTAACAAAATGATAACTTACCTCTGTATACAGGGTTCGTCGCTGTGTCTGGAAAAGCTGTAGCCTTTAGCGCCGTATCAAGGGCACGACTGGCGAGAGTGTCTTCATATTTCCCGCATGAAATCTTGCGACAGCACCTATACTATACTAATATGGATACGTTGGTTGCCCATTATCAAACATGAGCTGTGTTTGGCGCTGCTTGAGATATCTCTTTGTATAATGCCAGAACCTATCAGCAAGCCTCTTACAGACTCTTAATCTGTTATCATGGTTATAAGGCATACTGATAAAAGACTGATTGGTTTAGCAGCTGGTCAGTACATTATCCGTCAGGGCACACAGCAGTTTGATTATGTAGTGAAATACACATTATTGATTAGGCGCGGATATTATAAATAATAGAATGTTTGGAATTTAGTAAATAAAATACTAACTGCATTCTGCATTATTTTTTTTATTTACGGGTCCTATGCCTATTTATTTATTTGTTTATTTACTTGTTTATTTATTTGTTTATTTATTTATTTGGAAGATTAGTAAGTAACTAGTAATATTCCACAATTCATCGGTTTATTATTGATTGTTGATAACTTGAAAACTGAAAACTTGATTGATTGATCGATTGATAGCCATTTCACATTATTTCAAGTTTTATGTAGAACGTCCAGATTTGAATAACATCGTACATTAGATATCAGTATTGATTTATTCTATTCAGCAATATCAAGGACTACTATCAAACTTCTCGCAGCAAATAGTAGTTGGCTTAGAAGTAATGCATTGAGTTTTTGAACCGGTCCCGGGTTTAATTCCCAGCTCTGCCTACTTTTTTTTTTTTCAAGGCTGGGAAAATATCAATTTCGAACTGCTTATTTGGCGCGCGATCTGAGCTATTCCTTTTCTGATGGCTGTGTCTCTTGCAGGCTCACTCCCTCTAGAATCTAAACCAGCTTCCTGCCCATTACACATCCCTTAACTCATTCAAAGGTCAATTTATGAGTATACAAGAATACTGACATAACAAGAGCAATGGTTCCAATCAGGGGTGTCTCCCCACCCCTGCTGGTTACCCCAATCAGAATTATATTGTCGCTATTTTGGGAAATCGTTTATATTTCACAAGGGGATGACAATAATTGAGCGTGTAACTATCATGTCTACACCAAAGACATATTATACCAGCTAAAAGAACACGACCTTCCTGTTGATATAATCAAAGGCCTTCTTGGAGTCAATAAATCTAACAACGAGCAGCTACCATACATTACAATCGGAAACGATACTTCGCAGAAAAAGGGGAGGCAACATTCATAATGTTTTCGGTTCTGAATCAAAACTAAAATCAATCAATAATTGAGCTGTTATATGATTTTCAGTTGATTTGGAGTGCGTTTCGTTTTCAGGTAACAGTATACACACCATTAAGGGAGGTGTTATGAGCGAACCGTGGTTTGGATTCCAGAGGGAGGGTGCCTGTAACAGGCACAGCCATCAGAAAATGAATAACTGAGATCGCGCGCCAAATAAACTTACTGCAGTAATTTTCCAAGTCTTTAAAAAAATAGACATAGGTGGGAATCGAACCCGGCACCTTCTGGTTCTGAATCAACAGATAGTATCACTAAGCCAACTTCCTATCTGCAATAAAACCTGTGATATTAATTCTTGATAATGTTTAACGGAAAAATCAATACTAATGTACGATGACATACAAACTCTAATACAGGGTGTCCCAGAATGATCTGTACCGGGAAAGATGGAATTTTTTAGGTATGAAGGGCATGTTAAATTGTCATATTGTTTTGTATTTTAAGGTCTACATATATTTAGCTTGATCAGATTTTTTAGATTTTAAAAATTGGACGTTTCTAGTAGAAGTTATAGAAGATTGCGTAAAAATGGTGAATTCTAAGTTTTGACAACGCAACCTATTTTGAAAATCTGTAACATTACTAACCGTTCAGCACAAAGTTATTTGGAAAAGGTTATGCGGGTATTTTAGTTGTGCCCTGTTCATATTTCCACTAAATAGCCGATATCTATCTATTATTTATGACGTTACGAAGCAATCATTATATGGAATTAAGGATTTGTGGCCTAATCCCATTCTCTCTTTGGCGGTAGTTTTAAATATAGTTATTGTGGTGTGAGGTCCATGTCATTTGAAATGCTTGCAGAGATCGAACTGGTTGTGGTATAGAAAAGACGGTTCCTCACAGCCCCTCAATTTACTGTACAACAGCGTGGATTTCTTTCAAAAACTTACTGGCAAACCGGCAGCTATGTTGAGACTCAAAGAAGATTCATTAGACGATAGTGTATAACGTAAAGAAGTTTGACGAGCACTAAAACTGCCAGGAAACGGCAGAGTGAAGCTTCAGGTGCTCGTAAGACTGTAAGAACTAGAGCGAACATTGCAGCTGTCCGGCAAGCTTTAGCGCAACCCCAACAGTATAGTTGTCGTCGAAATGCTGTGCCAAACATCCCACGTTCTTCATTTAATCGTATCGTGCCATTTTTCAAAGGTATGCGAGTCGTTTTTCATAGATTTTACATTATTGCATGCCACGCCAAAACAAATAAAGGTAGCGTGCTGAAATTAACAGAATAAGTAGGAGACATGCCCAACATTATAATGCTGGTATCAAAAATAGATACACTGCCCGTCTTCTATTTTTAGTTATTTTTGCAAACACGGTACAAAAAAATTCTGGGACACCCTGTAGAAGTCCCACAACTAAAGTAGCAATCGATAAATCTGCTCACTCAATCATCAAATAATCAATCGATAAATAAATAAATAAATAAATAAATAAATAAATAAATAAATAAATAAATAAATAAATAAATAAATAAATAAATAAATAAATAAATAAATGTGTCCGTTCCTCGAGCCCCAAAACGTCATTAAATAAATAAATAAAATAAAAGAAATAAATAAGTAAATAAATAAATAAATAAATAAATAAATAAATAAATAAATAAATAAATAAATAAATAAATAAATAAAACAAATAAACAAATAAATAAATAAATTAATAAATAAATTAATTAATTAATTAATTAATGTGTCCGTTCTCTCGAGCCCCAAAACATCATTAAATAAATATATAATATAAATAAATAAATAAATAAATAAATAAATAAATAAATAAATAAATAAATAAATAAATAATACAAAAAGAAATTATAAATTAGTTTTTCTAGGACCTACGCTGGAAAAATAAATCAGCGCATAAGAAAAAGAAACAGACGCTCGGATTCGAACAAGCGACATGTAGAACAGCAACTAAGAAACCACAATGCCTTAGACCACTCGGCCATAGAAGCACACAGTCTGCTCCATGTCAAAAAATATATATTAACCTTTAACGTTGCGCAATATTGGCACATGACACGGGCACATGTCTGTGGGTAAAAATACTGCATGATAGAAAGGCGTGCAAAGGATCTATCCCTGAAGTTAATGGTCATTGACATGTAACCAATTTTTTTGTATACCAGCTACACTCAACCTATACAAAGAAGTATATTATTAGGCGTTGACGCAATCATGAATGCGGGAAGTATAAAACCATAGTCGCCACTCGTGCACTTGTTTGAGTCCACAGGTATTCCGGAAACAGCATTCAACCCCGAATTCAGAGGTCGATTTTGGGTTGTTACATGCAAATACAAACTAATTATATCATGAAAAAACCCACCAAGAGGACTACGATACTTATTCAGAGCCAATCTACATTCTGTTATTTACAAACGTCGACGGTCAAAGTAAAATTATAAAAGGAGCAAGACCAGATATCAACGTTAAATCACGGTAAGCCTAAAATCGCATCGAAAACGCAAAAATGCAGTTACAAAATTTATAATATTACTAAATCACCACAACGAATTGTAACGTAGGTATGCAGAAAAGAGTTGTATTAGCAATAACAAAGTATGTGCAAAAAGATTTGTCTTTGGCATGTCGCCTTTTGAAATATCGCCAAAAATATGAAATTTTGGAAAAACGCCCCAAAATTTAAAACAAACACGAACCTTCCAAAATAAATATATATTAGCACTCGGCGGCCCAGTCACTACCTGTCGCTGTGATTTGGGGTAACTCGTTGCTTCCCTTCTCCAGATACCTGTACTTCAAGGTCGCTCATACCCCAGCCCTTAACACGGCCCTAAAAACTTACCAGATCGAAACTGTTTGAGCAATACGTCACAAGCCACATTCACAACGTATCAGGACATTTCTCTTTCTTAATTTGCGTATACTGTATTATTACACGTATACATTTCCAAATGTCTCTAATATGAAGTTTGGTATAAACAAGCAGTCACAGAATAACCTTCAAGTGTAACGACCAAGATAAAAACTAACCAAAAGAAAACACCTTTATTCATTGCAGCATTTTTGACTATGCTACATCAGTTGACCCATCAGCTTTCGGAAACACCATAAAAGAAAAAAATGTTGCGGACCAGGATCCTAACTAAATCATGGACAATACGATGAACGTTCTACTGCACTCGGTTTAATACTCGAAGATGCAGTGTAGAATAAAACCATGCAAATACATACCATAGACAGTGCCTATTTCAATAATTACTTGAGCAATTCTCAAACGGTCAATCACTTGCTCCCTGGTTGGGCACTGAAACCTCATGAGAGAAAAGTGTAGTCAAACTCCAGTTTTAAGCGCCATTTGTGGCTGAACCACTTTAGGGGGGCCTAAAATTCTGTAGGGGGTCTAGAAATTTCTCTTTTTTTTAATTGCTCATAGACATTGGCACATGGTTAATCCATTCTGAACATAATTAGGACTTATAAGTGCACTGTGACATTATCATGGGTCACAACTGATTTAATTAAGAAGAAAATGCCTCTCAAAGAGAGCGCTTTGTCATTTGGACACCTTAAATTCCCAATTTTGGTCAAGGTCGCCAAACTTAGATGGCCCGCCATTCGGAAACGAAACTGAATTTGAATTTTGTTCTTGTGACCTCACCTAGGGGTCCATGAAAGGTACCCCTGAGCCAAAGGAGAGCAAAATCCAAGAGGGTGGGTGTACACTCAGTCTGTTTTGACATGGACTGACCGTATAACGAATCTGGGAACAAGAACTGTGTTTATAATAGTCGCGATCCCCTGCTTTGTACGCAGCGACCAGGCTACGGTCTGTCTACGTGACAAACAGTGCAGTTCAGTCAGGGTCGGAGGACAGTTGGCTATGCACTGCCCTCTTCTCTTCGTTAAAAAAAGGTCTGAGAATCATCTTTTTGTACCACCGATATGCAGCTGTCAATCATCATACACAACGAGTGAGAATTACTGGGTTAAATCGGTAATAAAATTATAAAACAATTCTAAATAGGTAAATATACAATACATTTTGTTTTAAAAGGTAGATAATCTATTAAAGAGATAATTACTTACAACTTCAGAAAAGGTAAGAAAAGACTTTTTATATCGGTGTCGTCTGCCAACTAAAGGCAGCGTAAGAGTGAATGACGTCATCTGCAATGAGTGCAAATATGGATCAAGATCAATGCCGTAGGCCAAGAGTCATCTAGCTCTTACACAAGGTCCCGAGCTCACACTGTCCTCACTTTTGCGATCAAAGTAACGCCTCTCTTATTTTAGTACTCTCAGACTCAACCATTAAGCTAACACTCTCAAAATAGAAACAATACATTGAAAAGTTAAAACGAAAGTTGGGACTCTACCGATGTTGTGGTTACATCTCCACAATCAGTCCCTTTAGTGGCATTCTTCATTAGGTAGTCAATAAATACAATCAATAAAAGGGGAGCTAAAACATCTCCTTGCACTTTTTCAGTAGACACTTGGAATGAATCGAAGATACCATTCGCCATTAAAGTACTTTTGGAATTATTGTACTGTACACCTATGAACTACAATAGGTAAAGAACAAGTCCCATCGATAACTACCATATATTACAATCAGCAATAATACATTTAAAGGAAAAGGAGCGGCAGGTTCTGATTCAAAAACAAATCAATAAATAATAAGGGGTCTCAAATGATTGAAGTAATGTTCTTTTTTTAAAAGGTTACAGTATCCATATCATGGCACTAAAAACTTAACGGAAGATCGAAACTGTTTGAGCAATACGTTACAAGCCACAGTCACAACAACGTAAAGCTCCTGACATTTCTCTTTATCTTTCTTATAGTTTGCGTATATAATTATTTACACGTACAATTTTAGCAAGTATCTAATACTATAAGCAGCGTCCTCAAAATTATTAAAACCATAATTCACATTTGTTTAGATTGAGGGCACAACACCAATTGTCTCTATTATGAAGCATGTAGTGGCGGATGCGATATCGTCATTTTTGACGTCGCCATTTGATTAACACATAAACATGAACTCTTCACAAACAATTCTAAATGTGTTATGTGGTGTCAAAGAAAAATTATATTATTCTAAAACCGTTGGGGCAGGACAAAGTATCCCACTCTTAGTAAGTTGTTTTTCAATTTGTAACTGCTAACCGTCTATCACGGCCCTGCAAGGTGCTAACACTTCAAAGTGTTCATAGTTCTGGTCGCTTGGGTTCAATTCCCCGCATGCAGGCATGGAATCCTACGTAATATGTATCATGTTCGCGCCCATCTAGCGATCAATAAGCTGAATAACGCATGTGGCCATGCGTTTTGAGTTGGGCCGGTAATGCGTTACATGTTTTCGCGAGATGAAAATTGCATGTTTTTTCGTTTAGATATGAATATCTTTCACATATTATACCTAACATAAATAAAAGTATACATTTTCTGGCTGCAAATGAACCAAGGAATCCAAAAATGCACTTTAAAATGACATAGGGTGTAACACTAAGGAGGTATGAAACTGAAAATACCAAATATTTTAGGGAAAAAAGGTAAAATTTTACAAATTAAAAAAAAAAGTTAGCTTCACCCCACATATTTAAAAGTTCCATATTTGAATTCCTCTCAGTCAGAGCTTTAAATACATAACATCATAGGGTTCAATAAGATTAAAATGATTTTGCGCCAGCCTCTTTCAAGGCATATTTTCTCATTGACTTCAATGTGTAACCCGAACGGAAAATATAATATGCAAAATTGCTTCTCAAAGCAAATTAAATTACCTGGAATATGATTGTATGGTGTTATAGTATGCAGTTTAAAGTGAATTGTAAAAATGTGAAAAAAGAAATGGACCTCTTGCATCATATGACCCCTGGGGGTCACTTTTATTAAATTTGCTCCTCCTGATCCTCCTCCTCCTGATCCTCCTCCACCCCGCATATTATGCTAATTAGATGCAAATTATTCAAATGTTAATAACTTTGTACAACTTTTTTAAGGTTTACTGTATTGGTCTCATCACAAGCTTTAATTTGACACCAAATTTAACTACATATGCTGCATATTAACTGAGAAAAATAAAAAGATGAACCCTAAAATGTCGCGCGCATGTAACATCTCCACCTATTTACTGGCCCAACTCAAAACGCATGGCCATGTGTAATCCAATTCAATGCACAAACTCATACACATGTGGTTCTTGATGTCAATTGCAAACAATAGAAACCTTGATCAATAATGAACGCTGGTCAAAAGACGAGCTTACTGAAGTGAAAAATTTTGTACATGCAGTATCATCATTTATGCATATTGCCTTGAAAATCATAAAAAGAAATTGGTTGATGAACTCAAATGATTTTATTAGCGTTATTTATAAACCATATTTCAATATTTCAAAATATTTTATATGCTCTTTGACCCAGAAATGTATGAATTTGATGCGCAATCGTGATGAAAAATAATATTTTACCAGTCACATTCAGAAAGAGAGAATTTCATTAGACGCGTTAATTACATCACAATCCAAACAATAGATGGTCAGATTCATGGCGAATGTTACAAACTGCTGTATGTTTTGCTATTTGGTTTTTTCTGTAGGGAATATGTTTTATCATTAAAATCGGATATGGAAAACTATCAAAAATACAGCACAAACGGACATCACTATTTGTGTGCATAATACAAATTATTATAAGAATTATACAGATGTGACATATAACACTTATAAAAGCTGTATCTTGAAAAGGAAATTGCTCTGATGCTAGAATTTCGGCAAGGAAACTTAGGTGAAATGAAGAAATATATTTCTGATTGACTTTGTGTGCTTTTTGATCATTAAATGTTTCAAAATTTCAAAATGAACAAAATGCTAGTAACTATGATGTCATCAACATGACAGTAATATTCATGAGGAGTAATTATTGCTCCCTCAAGAACAAAATGGTTAACAAATGATTGGATTGGCATCGCACGACCTTCTAGTAACTGTATCTACAAATTTGTGAAAATTACTTGTAAATTTTTACCGGAAACAAGCCTTTTCTACGGTTACTGACCAGCTCATTAACGAAGTCCATCAAACATCTTTACCGCGGGATTACTGCCCCCTGTTGTTGACAGGGCTTCGAACTCTTATCAAGGCGATATAAGAAGTGTAGGGCCGTGCTATGGGCTGTCTGTCAGCCTGTATCTTCGTCAGCCTCGTACGTCACGTGCCTCGTGTCCTATACCGCCTGATATGAAGCTTGGTACAAAGCAAGCAGTCATAATAGAAGTTCACCAAAGTGCAACAACAAACTACTGTAACCAAACTGACGCACAAATTAAAAGCGCCTTTGTTTAAATATGAAACTATTGCCAATTAATTTGACAATGCTACGGATGCTTGCCATCAACATGGAAATTGGAAGTTGGTTTAACAATCGCACATACAGAGTTAAAATAAAACCATGCCATTAATTACCGCAGGTATGGCCTACATCATTAATTGCGTAAACAATTCACAAACGGCCAAGCACTTGGTCCCTGCTTGGGCAAACCTCTTGAGAAAAAAGTGTAGTCAAACTTCTGTTTACATTAACCCGTGACCATTACATGTACACGTAAATGGAATGATATGTCTGAGGAGATCGTAATCGTTTACTGCTATAGTCACAATAGAGTAATTTTGATTTATTTTTACCTGGCATATGAGTATAAAAAGTTACCGTCGAAATATGAGATAAACCGGAGCACCCCTCAATTTGTCGCATACTTAGCTGGTCATTCTGAGAGTCCTGTACGATATCCTAGCACTTAATGGTAACTCAACAATTAGGCTATTACTATTAAGTCGTGTTCATTAACTCTCCGAATAGAAACTTACATTTGGTTAATTACTCATTGCATTGGTTAAGCGACCAAAGTTAAAATGAATAATAATATCCCAGCAAACACAAAAACGTTTTAAAAACTTTTTAAATAAGTTAAATTTTGGCTTTTGGTTTAGGCAAAAACGTTTTAATAACATTAAAATGTCGGGTTACATAAAGGTCATGATAACGTTTTAAAACGTTTTGTATGAAAACACACTACAACAATATTTTTAAATGTTTTCAAAAAATGTTATTGTAAACTATTTTTGCAAACATTTTTGCCAAATATTGTGTCAATACTTAAATAACATTATGCTAAAATATTTGAACCCAGCAAACACAGAAATGTTCTTGAAATGTTTTTTTCAAAACCTTTTAATAACATTTAAATGTCGGATTATATAAAGGTCATGAAAACGTTTTTAAAACGTTATTGAAAATATTTTGGGCAAACTTTTTCGCAAAATATTTTTTCAACCCCAAAATAACATTCTGTTTGGAATGTTTTGTATCAAGTTTTCAAGAATGTTTTTGGAATGTTATTAAAACGTTTTTATACCCTTTATATAACCCGACATTTAAACGTTTTCTGTAAAACATTTTTGTTTGCTGAGCAGTAGATTATCAATTTTTTTTTAAGGTTATGAAAACGTTTTATACTGTTAATATACCCTTTATATAACCCGACATTTAAACGTTTTCTGACAACCTTTTATAACCTTTTGCGAATGATGTCGAAAACGTTTTGTGTTTGCTGGGATATGATTGGTAGGATGCAGTCGGGACTGACGATGCTGTGTTATAACTTCACAATCGGTCGCGTAGCATTCATCATCAGGTAGTCAAAGAATACAATCAATAAAAGGGGAACTAAAACATCTCTTAATACCCATAGAAACTTGGAATGAATCGGAGATACCATTCGCCATAAAAGCACTTTCAGAATTGTTGTACTGTACAATACACCTGTGGACTGTGAAATGTAAAGGACGTGATGTTTATCGGTTCCTGTCGACACCTATCATACATTACAATAATTACCTCGCAGGAAAAGAAGAGGCAACATTTCGTTCTGAAGCAACATCAAATCAATAAGTTATAAGGGGTCTCAAATGATTTTCAGTTGATTTGAATTAAGCTTTTGAAGAAAAACTTATCTTTAGATCGAAACTGCTTGAGGAATACCTTAGAGGACACAGTCACAACGTAAAGCTTCGGACTTTTCTCTTTCTTAGTCTGCGTACATAAAGTAGCTATCTGTATAAACAGCGTCCTCAGAATTATTCAAACCAAATTCACATTTGGAGGGCTGGCCTCTAAATATCTCTAATATGAATTTCAGTGCAAAGCAAGCAGATATATAGAAGTTCACCAAAGTGCAATTTATACTTTAATATCAAACTAACCAAAATGACGCACAAATGACAAACACCTGTATTTATAATGGAACTATTGCCAACAATTTTGATGATGCTACAGATGCTATTGGATTGATCCATCAAATTTCAGAAACATGCAACCATAAAAGAAAATAATGTTGAGGATCCCAACTAAGTCATAAGCAATATGATAATCATTTTACTTGGATTAACACTCGCACAGTACTTGCCAGAACAATTCACAAACGGTCACTGTTTGGGCACTGAAACCTCTTGAGAGAAAAGTGCAGTCGAACTCCTGTGTATATTAACCTGTGATCAGTATACACGCAAATCATGAAATGGCATCGATATGTCTGAGGAGACAATGGACACAATGGGGAGGTTGCGATATCTTACGCAATCGTTTATTTTTGCAGTCTCTGTAGAGTGGTCTTGATTTGATTTGCTTTACCTGGCATACGCGTTGATTAGTGTCGAATTATGAGAGAAATTAGACCCTCCCTCGGGTCCATGGAGAACGACTGGTAATGTAGATTACATAGCATTAAAAAGGAGCGGTCACTAAATTTTAGCGTTCAATATAGGAGGTGTGATTAGTGTAGTGGCATCTATTTGTGTAGAAAGAGGAATTGGTTTTGGGCGCTGGTAATTGGTTTTGGGCGCTGTGTATTTAGAATCGGGGGGCGGAAGGACTATGGCATATTTTGATAGGCTATTATGTAATTATGTATCGTTCCATTATCCAGGCCGGACCAAACCGAGACTGTGGGGACAGTCTAGAGAGCAATTGGAGCACCCTTAATTTGCCTCATACTCAGGTGGTCATTCTGAGAGTCTTCTACGATATCCTAGCACTATTGGTAACCATTATGCTATTACCAGACTTGACATTTAATATGGAATATTTTTCGCAAAATTCCAAGACTGGTTTGGACGGAGTCTGCATAGACCACACTGGCTAAATATTAATTGGGGTGTTTTGGGGGATGGTGTAAAATAATTATTTGATAGAAAACGTGCTTTCCATATGTTTACATTATGGTGCTCATAATGTAGCGAATTTGCCTAATATGGCGGATTTAGGGAGGCTGCATTTGAGCTTTGTGGGGGACACAATTTCAGACTTTATGCAACATGGTTCTGTTATTGTCAAATTTATAGGGGTTTGAGGTGATATTTCTTAAACTTCGTCAGCAACTGGCATTCATCACAGCTGAAATACACTTACAATGTACCAAATTTTTGAACAGGGGAGGAGCATAAAATGGGGCTCTTAGAAGCTGTACGTACTCAGAAAGTTTGAATGGCCCCCTTGGGTCAAATGTCATAAACATACGGTACTAAAAACAACTGTATGGATTCCTGGTTGACCAATGAACTCACGCTGTTTCTTTTTGTACAGTAAGTTTATAACATTTGGCCCCAGGGGACCATTCAAACTTTCTGAGTGCATATAACTTTTGAGAGCTGTATTTCTTAAAGCTCCTCCCACTTTCAAAACTGGTAGATCACAGGTGCATTTCAGTTCCGACGAACACTTATTGGTATTCAGGTTCAGTAAAATCGCCTCAAACCTCAATGAATTTGATAATATCAGAATAATGTTGCTCAAATTCAGAAATTTTACCCCCACAAAAAACAAATTCAGTCTCCTTAAATCCGCCATTTTAGGCTAATTCACTACATTATGAGCGCCATAATGTAAACTAATGGAAAGCACATTTTCTGTCATACAATTATTTTACACCATCTCCCGACACACCCCAATTAATATTTAGCCCGTGCCGGTTATGCAGACCTCTACCAGACCAGTCTTGGAAAATTGCAAAAAATTATTCCATATTAAATGTCAAGTCTGTACTATTAAGTCGTATCCATTAGGTCTTAGAATAGAAACATACATTTAGTTAATTTAGTCATTGCATCTCTTTTCGTGTTTTTACCATACCAAATGCTTTACTAGACACGTACATACAAGAAACGTGTGTTTGTCAATGTCTAAAGTTGCCCAAATACAAGTCATTTTCATATTCATAATCTTTATACTTTGATATTTTCATGATATTCCGTAAAACTGAATGGCCAGAAGGTCGAATAGCTATGCCATATTAATTTCATTGAAAACAAAATCGTATTTCACTTCTTAAATATTATATTCATTTTCGTAAAAAGATTGAAGATATTTATAAGTTTATAAACAAATTAAAACTTGCAAACGGCAACAATTCCTTTAAACTAAAACGAAATCAACAGCTTACCTGGAATGACTCCAATAATTACACACCATACAGGTTGTGTGCTAAAAATAAAATAAAAATTGAATACAATAAGTAAATCAACCATGAAGTTTACTTAATTGTGTTTGGCCTTGAGTTTCGTCTAAGTTATACATAGGGCTATTCGTGGTTACTTCACAGTTTAATGATAATTTCGGCAAAACTCTGCATTAATTAAATTGGTTAATTTTGAAAATTTCGTGATTTTTCATTCATTTAATTGCATTTCCAAGCTTTTTCCAGTAACATTAGTAACTGGAATTCCGACCGTTTTCAGAAAACAAACTTGGGAATCCATACATTGCTTTTATTGAAAAGTTACTTCACTATTATAGTGAAGTAACTATATTATAGGGGGTGTGCATATATTTTCTGGATTAGCCCATTATATGAAGCTGTATGTTACTAAGGCAGAAGCGATTACATATCACCGTCTCTTAATTAGATGAATTCATTCTGTTTCCTGTTCAAGTCACCTTTTCATTTCTAGATTTATCAATTAGTTTGAAAGGTATACAGTATATTCATGTAAAGAACTACTATTTATTACATACCGTATAACATATGCGTAACGTGGGCTATTGGATCTGTTAAAACACCTCAAACACGCTGCTGCATTATACACTCCAAATAAAAAAAGAGTAAAAAGTACTCATTGTTGAGTAAAGACTTTTTATCGTATCTCACCCATCATATTACCCATACACCAAATCTTAAAACGCATGTCAAATCTTAAAACGCATGTCACATAATAAGGTCACACAACACCTAGTATCAAAATGCTTTTATTTTGAGGAACTCTCTTGCCGGTACTGCCGGGAATTAAACTTGGACATCATGAACCATGCTAACGAGTATCTTACCACTCTGTAATGCTCTTCGATTTACACAAAGGGATT
This sequence comes from Amphiura filiformis, assembly GCF_039555335.1. Classification (NCBI taxonomy): domain Eukaryota; kingdom Metazoa; phylum Echinodermata; class Ophiuroidea; order Amphilepidida; family Amphiuridae; genus Amphiura; species Amphiura filiformis. Next base: position 29,872,324 of record NC_092643.1, read on the forward strand.
ATTCGTCTCCCGTGAAAAAGGTGATTTTCGTATTTTTCTTGTCAAACTATCCAAAAGTATTCAATTAGCAATAAAAAAAGTTCGCAAAACAGAAAGATAACATTCCACAAATTACTTCTTCGAAGAGACCTTTCATGAAATTCACGCCTGTGTTCAATGGTATGTAAGCAAAGTAGATTATATTCACTTTCTTCTTTACGAAGGAAACTTGAAGGACATTAGTGAATAGGAAAAATATTTAGATTATTGTTTGTTGTTGTTGTTGTTCTTTAAATGGCTACGAAATCTGACGCAATTATTATGCTCTCTATTAATACCAAGCAACACACTTTCGAATTAGACTTACGACTTGTATCGTGGATACCTTAAAAATGCACGTATTTAAATTAAATTCCTTTATGAATGAAAAAAAAAGACACAAACACAGATGAAATAGAATTTCCAAATACTTTGAAACCAAAATGAAAGTCGACACTTTTTAATTTCGTAATTCCATACAAGCTCTATGATATGCACTCTAAATGGAGAGTGCACGCAAAAGTAATGGCCTGACCTTTTTCAAAATGGCCTTTGCAGCTAGGCATAATACATTGTAACATACACCAAATAAGGTTGAAAACAAAGAGTTATTATGTGCCTGTACAAATATGTACATGTATGTTTCATGCACTTGCACCTGTACGATTAGTGTCTTTGAAAAGAGCGGTATTGTATTCAATCTGTGATCGCACACATACACATACATGGCAGGTGATGAGTGCAGCCTACTTATAGTGCAAGGCAATACATTCAAAATTGTTTTCACCTATCGCTGTAATTAATCCTGTTACATCACTACTTCTACGGCGAATAGGATGCGTTCTGGTACTCACTGAAAACATCTGAAAAGATAAAGATAATACATTCTATACCACCTCATATCATATCAACATTTAAAGCCATATTATAACATTTGCTGAGGAGAACGCCCCAAAAAATTTTAAATTCTGGTTTTACACGATTGTAATGTACTTTAGTCAATAAAGATACTCTGCAAAAATCAAGACTTTAGGTACTGTAGTTTTGTCAAAATCCAAGATTTTGAATAAAACGATGGAACCGGCGGTTTATTATTACGATGGAAATATTAGTCGAACACGTATGCACAGTACGTACACGGCGTACGGGATACACATACACACACACCCCGAGGATTGTACCGCGGGAGTAACCTGCATTGGCGCTAGTAGAAAATTCCAATTTTCTATGCTTTACCTCACTTGTTCGGCTCAAATTTAAAAGTGGACATCTGACAGTAAAAGCTAACATTTTATGGAAAATAAATACTAATCTATTTTTACAGAAATGTTATAATATGGCTTTAAATACCGAGATTTAATGTGAAATGTATAGACTAGTAATTATAAGAATTATAATACTTAACAGAGCATGATTAACTTGTTTTTCATAATTGAAAAGTATGGTACCTGCCAACAATGTTAAAGTTCACAATCCACATATGATGTTTCTAATTATTTCACATCAGTAATGAATGCTGATTTCTTGAAATGCACTTTGTTCTGTCCATATTGAGGAATGTCGAGCAGTACTTTAAGTTGATTATTAGCATTTATATTTTTGACATGATGCCAAGATGATCGCGTAATGTTGTGAAATCTCTACATTATTATTTCCATGAATATTTGTGTACAGAAGTAGAAAGGAGTGTCGGGAAGAACTTTCATTTTCAATTACTAGTATCAGGGCTGCTGCCTGTATAACTGAAAAAGTCACTTTCATCAAAAATATTGCGAACAATATACATGCGCACTGCTTCAATAGTGTAACAGGCTAAGCCCATTATACCGTAAAATTCCGTCTACAAGCATATATGTGACCGTCCACGGCGAATGAGCCGTAAATTCCTCCCCGGTCAATTTTGTTTTATTTCGTGTTTAAAAATAAACATCATAAACTTAAAAATGGTATATCATTTGACTTCAAACGATATCCAGAAGCGGGGTTATGGTTTGTTAAACTTTGCTCCTTCAACAAAATTATAGCTTTTACGTTTTTACATGTGTCTCTTTTTCCACATTGCTGGCAATATATATCAAACAGTCATAATTGGCGGTCATTTCAAATCATCCCCAAGTCAACGAGGTTTAAGAAAGTTCTCTCATTGTTAATTGTTGGTTATGCATACCTGTACAAAATACAATGCCTGGTAACCCACCACTTGAACAGGATTTAGCAAAAGCAAACAAAGACCAGAGCTATTAAAAGTTCTATAGCCGGCCATCTAAGGTAGAAGCTTATTATCCACTTCAAAAATAGGATTATTGATTAGTTTTTGACTATCAAAATAAGACGGATGTCGGGCCAACTTAAGTTATCGATGAATACGACTTTCGTACACATTTTACACCGTAACACAGAATACAATTTAGGGAATTTACGGCTCGTTTGTGCTGCCGGGTCACATATATGTCTCTAAACGAGGTTTTTTGACACAAGAGACAAGAGGCAGACACTCTCAACAAAAACGTTATTTGGAGTTTGAACAACTATACTACTGATAAAGGTGGCTGTACACACATGTATATTTGTAAGACCAATCTATTGCAATGTTTTTGAGAAGGGTATTGGCCTTTCATATATCTTTCGTTTAAAAAAACCCTCGTTTAGAGGCATATATGCTTCTAGACGGAATTCTACGGTATTGATTGAAAGTAACTTCCAGATCTACGAGTGTAATTGTAACCTAATGTAATGGAAGGAAGTACATTTACTTTCTTTTTAAAGGAGAATACTATTTTTCATCAAATCTGTTGCTAATTTACTGTACGTTTGAACTGATATTTTTCCCTATTTACAAAATATTGCGGAACCATTCTGAATGAAACAAGGTTTCAAAATTGGAGACTCAATCAGCAAGGGCATTCAACTTATTTAAATGAAGCGCCTAAAGTCAGGTGGGTGATAAAGAAGTGTACATCGACAGCTAAAGCCTGTTTTATCAACTTGAGACATGCACACACACACACACACACATTTGGGAGACTATTCCAAAGGCGAGATGCAACAACAAAGGAATTTTTTCCATTAGTATCTTTATTCTAACCTATTATTGTGATGATGATTATGCGAAATGTATATAGAATCCGATAATAATATTGATGGGTGAATATCAACATTAACAATAGGCAACTAGGGATGAGGTGGGGATGAGGCTGACATCTACCTAGGTTAAGCATTCATTCACTGGTAAAGACAATGGTCTACGTGCAAGAATGTTTTGAAAGGAGTTTCTGAGAAAGAAAAACTTTAATATGGAAAATGAAAGATAATTTTGCCTATAAATATCAGACCTTTGGCAAAATTGGTTCATTATGTTGAGCATCGCGTCTACTTTACAAGTGCAGTCCAGATACTCCGTGATTTTGAATCGAATTTGAAAGTTTGGAATCAGACGTTTACCAAATCTCCTGTGCGTACTTTTCACTTACTTCTTGTTGGACTCAAAGGTTAGATTCTTTTTACTTATAAACATTGGACTTTTATTGTCAGTTAGGGTACAACTAAGTTTGTTTGAAAAAATGAAAAAAAAATGTATAACCTTAACATAACTCGAGAAACATGTGCGCGCATTTAAAAAATATTATGAAAACGTTTTTGACTTTGGCTGGGTATTGAATCTGTTGCTTTATTTTATTCATTAAGAGGCTCAATAAATATATATAACTCAAACTACTGTTATTTTCGTCAATTTTAAAATTTGAATTTGTTGTTTTCCCAAATAGCGCGAAACTTCAGAAACCAGTTAAGTATGTTTCATTCAGATTTCAGATTCAGATTTAATTTATTTCAATTCCTGGCCCGTAGTGCAAATTACATGACATATAGTACATTTACATTTAATTAAATCAAAAGACATAAAAAAACACATAAAATGTATATAAAGTCACAATCAAATTACTTAAATTCCTATGCATGGAAATTGAAACCAATCCATGTCATTTTCATTCCATTATTGTGTCAATGGGATATTTCTATCTTCTAAATTTGTGCTGAGACTTGTATACTGGTATATGTAAATGTTATATTATTCTGGCACGTGCCACTGAAACACAACAATGGAATTTTACACCAACGCAAAATATCTAAGGGACGCACCATTAGATATTATCGGGGGGGCTAGGGAGTTTTGGTCAGGCAGAATTTTTTTTTTTTTTGCCGCCGAAGTTGGAGAAATTTTTTTTTTTCGCTGCCTTTGGAGGCAAAAATTTTTTTTTCGCCGCCTTTGGCGGCGAAGTTGTCTTTTTTCGATTTTTATGTATACCTTTATACAGAGCTGGGTAGGGAAATTTTTCTTTTTTGCTCATCAGTGAGGCAAAATTTTTTTTTTTTTACTCATCAGTGAGGCAAATTTTTTTTTACTCATCATTGATGCAAAACTTTTTTTTTTAAAAAACTCCCTATCCCCCCCGATAATATCTAATGGTGCGTCCCTAAAACCTAACAAACCGTAAAATATGAACTTAAGCCGAACTTTCTCGAATATAAAGAAAGTAGGTCCATCGCAGGGAAAATCTGCCATGTTTTACTTCCAACATGTGGCAATCTGTCACTTTTAACCACTGTGTGGTAAAAAAATAATGTAAGTGTTGACAGTTCAACAAAAAGCATACCTCTACATGAATTCTGCCTGATCCTGCCAACATTATACAGACTTCAACAATAAAAATTATACAATTGCAATTTCGCTTTAAAAAAATAACAGAAATCATGGCAACAATGTTATACGTAGTAGATTCAGTAACATCGTAGCTAACAGAAAAACTTGACTTGGTTTCTTTACTAGATCAGGTTCAAACGCTATGCCCGAATCTACTTTATCGCCCGAGTTAGGCCACTTTTTGCCATGTTCGCACACATCAAGTTTGTACTGCATAAAATTAACTTTTATGCCTATCATGAAAGATTTCAGAATAAATAAATTACAATAAAACTTCAAATGCCCCATTGTTTAAAATTACCCATGTTAATAGCACCGACCAAATGGTTCATTATTCAACTCAATTCAGTCACTTTTGCTATAAGGGGTATAGAAGTGGTTTGGAGTGAATACATAGTTATAAAGAAAGGGGTATTTTTAAAAGAGGGAAGCGAATTTGATAAAATAGGGGGGAAAGTTGGTAGTATACTATATTACCATTTTTTACCCCTGTCTCCTATCAATATTATGTGTACACAATATACAAAGGTACAGGGGTAAAAAGTATAATACACGTATATAGAGAGAGCTATACTATACTATCAGTATAATGTTAATCGCTGTCGCTTCCTCACGCTTGCTTGTCTGCTGCAACGATTCACCTTGCTTTCATGCCCTGCAGAGCTCTTCTAATTCGAACTCCATTAGTTGCAAGTCTTTACTATGAAAGTCTCGAGTCTCAATCCTGCCTGGATTGCGGCCTTGATAGTAAAGACTTGCAAACTAATAGAGTCCCACCCGCCACCATATTGGACTAATTTTAGAGAAAACAAATCTTATCCCTGTGTAAGGCAGGGCATATTGAACGTCGAGATTAGGGGGTTTGAAGTTCTTATAAAAAAAAACTACATGGACCAAAAACTTGGTATTTTGGTTTGATCATTTCCTTTCGACTTCCCTGGTGGCGCGCTCCCATTGTGACGTCATAGTGACGTATGATGAATGTTTATACTTGTTCTGGACAGAGGGGACCCATTACTATTCATTGTTACCAAGTATAATCATTAGTATTAAAACGTTCATTAAAGAAAATGTATTGTTACAAAAAATAGTTCAGTCAGACGATGGTTAAGGTTGGGGATGCTATTTGTGCGTACGTTACCTCATGCTCGCCGATTAAGTTACGGGTATATTTGGATAAATTTAAATAAGCCATGGCAGAACTTGGCGTTGTGTGGTAAAAATTAAATATTTTTGAAATGTTATTGAATTGTGCTCTAAAACACTTATTTACTGTTTTAGATTGGTGTATTCCACTCGCCGTCCTGGCTGGTATAGAATGGAGCAATTCATCTTTCACCTCGTGATTATACTTCTAATATCACTCATAGGCAGATTATGTATGAAATGATATGATATGATATGATGTGATATCATATATATCATATCATATCATATCATATCATATTCAAAACAAAATATATAACATCCCAGCAAACACAAAAACGTTTTAAAAACGTTTTTAATAAGTTATATTTTGGCTTTTGGTTTACATAAAAACGTTTTAATAACATTAAAATGTCGGGTTATATAAAGGTCATGAAAACGTTTTAAAACGTTTTGTATGAAAACACACTACAACAATATTTTTAAAATGTTTCAAAAATGTTATTGTAAACTATTTTTGCAAACATTTTTTGCCAAATATTTTGTCAACACTTAAATAACATTATGTTAAAATATTTGCACCCAGCAAACACAGAAATGTTCTTAAAATGTTTTTTCAAAACGTTTTAATAACATTTAAATGTCAGGTTATATAAAGGTCATGAAAACGTTTTTAAAACGTTATTGCAAATATTTTGGGCAAACATTTTTCGCAAAATGTTTTTCAACCGAAAATAACATTCTGTTTAGAATGTTTTGTATCAAGTTTTCAAAAATGTTTTTGGAATGTTATTAAAACGTTTTTATACCCTTTATATAACCCGACATTTAAACGTTTTCTGACAACCTTTTATAACCTTTTGCGAATGATGTCGAAAACGTTTTGTGTTTGCTGGGATCCATTTTGTTGTGTTTAATTTATACTGCAGTAATTATCATGTGCGACGACGAAGTTCAAGCTATTGTAATAGACAATGGTTCCAGTATGGTAAAATCCGGGTTTGCAGGAGACAAGAATCCGAAGGCCGTATTTCCTTCTGTCGTCAGTGGAAAACCCCGACACCGGGTAAGATTATTTTTTAATAATATAGTTATTTAGCAGTTCCTATAACTAGTAAATATAAGTCATAAGACTACCTATGAGCCTGATATCAATAATAAGAAAAGTGTATGCTTACCATATTTACTCTTTAATGGATAGGGCCTACAATATAAGCGTCACCGTAGTATTTCACGTGGGTCTTATTCGCAATAATAATTATCTTCTACTTCTTTTGTCTTCCTTGATACAGAAATCAAATGAATGGCAAGATAATTTTGTATACGTTGGGAATGCGGCTCAGAACAGTAGAGTCCATGTCACTCTAAAGTACCCAATTGAACACGGTATTGTCACCAACTGGGACGACATGGAAACAATCTGGCATCACACATTCTATAACGAGCTCCGGGTGGCTCCAGAAGAGCATCCTGTATTGCTGACAGAGATTCCACAGAATCCTAAATATAATAGAGAAAAAATGACAAGAGTAAGGAATATTAAACAATATTTAAAATTAATATTACAATCCAGATAGCTCCAATCATAATAACTAATATTATATCAATTATACATCAAAATTTGCCCCTGCATGATTTTTTAAAAGAATAAAAACTAGGCGATGATAAGAAGAGAATTCCATCTACTTCCAAAGACAAACTCGCTACTATCAAAACAACCCCATCCCCAGTAACCTATATCAGTGTACTTCGGTTATATTTATAAATGCGCTTTTATAAATTCGCACGTGACCACCTCCGCGCTGCTATAACAGCTTGAGGAGTACGTCTCAAAGTGACCTTCTATATACATAGCGGATGTTCTTTCTATCCATTTGAATGCAAAGGCGGGACAACATGCAGCAAAATTGTCTGTTTTGTTCAACTTTGTGCTTATATTGTAAACGTTTCTGTCGTTGAATATTTTTGTCCATCGTCAAATACTTTCAAAATGTTGTTTTTGATTCTGAATTCCTCCATGTGTAATAATTTAGCTATTCTATACTTAAATTTGATGATATTTATCTAAAGAGTTCCTATCCTTTTCTGTATAGTGGTCAATGCATGAGAATTAAGTCACGCTTGCTGGTCTTGGTATGTCTTGCCCATGAGTCCCGTGCGTATTTATAAAAGCGCATTTATAAATATAACCGAAGTACACTGTATGTTACCCATGGGGAGGGGAGATATACTCGCCTCTGTCGCGGCTTCGGCGCTATGTTGCGTCATCGGCGCTCCACTCGCGGCCTCACCGCTTGTCCCACTCGATCAAAACTCGGGGCTTCGCCGCTTACCCCCTCGATCGTGAGTAGTCTTTGACAAAGACTACATCACCAAAGGTGTCATGAATTGCTGGCACGACTATTTAGACAAAATATCTGAAAACTGAGTTCCCAAGAGATTTATTTGTTCCATATTCAATATCCCATCTTCAAGGTAGTGCAGGTCCAGCCAGCCAGCCATTTACAATACGTATATGGACAAGATATCTGCTGAAACCCTCAAAGCTAATGGTATTGCAACGAGGCAAATGTAGTTAAAATCATTAATAATGAGGCAAATGTTGTTAAAATCTTTTTTAATAATATATATTACTTAAATTCGGAATGTCCAGTTTGTACAATACAATAATATTTGTAAATATCAAACCGAGGACAAAGTTTGCCCGATTGGGCTTATAATACATGGTGAAAATAAGGGGAACATGAAAAAAATAATATCTGATTTTAATGGGACCCGATTTGTCAGAATTGTATACTATATACATCTTTATTGATTCATCAAAGTGTTAAGTTTGTTGAAGGAAGTACATTTGTTAAGATTATTAAACCTAGTCTATAGACCTTTTCAAACCGACATTTAATGATTCATTCCGATTAAACCCGAAGCATAAAATATTTTTTCAAAACATTCAAGTTTGCCTGATCGGGCTTATAATTATAATACTTGGAGAAAATAATCTTCGATATGAGGGTAACATGAAAAGAATAAAATTTATTGTCATCCGAGGTCAAAACTGATTTAGGGGTCAAACTTTAACGTTGGTGCTGATTTGACTTAAAAATAATCCTCAATATGAGGGTAGCATGTCAAAGCTTCACAGAGGATCATCCGCGATGAAATGTCATCTATGGTTCAAATCTTTAAAAACAAATACAATAATATTACAGTATAAAATAGTCTGAAATTGTTTGTTTTTTTCGCGCAATTTTCCTTATATACCAACAAAAAATATATTTCCTAAATTGTAATGCCTCTGCCGCCACTGGTGGTAATGTACCACCTGTTGAGTTATGTCACAGCAGATTGCTCAGGAATACGTGGAATTCGGGTACGAAATTTGTGGGCCTGACATTCACAGGGTACATAGATTATGTGATGAAAAGGAAATTGATGTTGCTTAGGCCACAGATATTGTGTCTAGTACTTCCAGTTATTTTGTTGAGTATACTAATGACACCATTTCCCAGATTAGCGTCAATTGCATAGATGCTTTTACATGACGGTCATTTCATAGTAACAAAACTTTGTAAATTTAATTAAAAGTCGAAGTAGGTATACTTGCAACATCTTGTGTCCTTTGCCTATGTAATAATTCATGGACAAACATGGTTGTGTGGTTCTTTTAAGTGCAACTTTTCTTTCAATAATTTCAGACCATGTTCGAAACATTTAACTGCCCAGCTGTTTACGTCGCAAATGAAGCCGTGCTGTCACTTTACGCAGGTGGTCGTTCAACAGGTATTGTTGTTAGCTCAGGTGATGGGGCTACTTCTGCTGTTCCGGTCTACGAAGGATATTCTTTACCTCACGCAGCAACTAAAATTGAACTTGCTGGTCGTGACTTAACTGAATATCTCGAAAGAATTCTTACGGAACAAGGACGCTATTTTAGAACAGCAGGTTAGTATGGTGAATTTAATGGGACCCGAGTTGTCATGTATATTATATATTATGCATTTTTATTGATAGGTCAAAGGGTTTGTAGGATGAAGTAGGCTACATTTACCTAACATTTCTTAAATACTACAAAAGGTGTAGTTTACGTGATTTTTAAATTTAATGTGGGGGCAAATTTGATTTTCGAGGTTTCGGTCGATTAAAGGCCCTTGTGACGCCAATTTGTAAATGTTTGTACCTGTTTTTGGTTTTTGGAAAGTTTTTGGAAAGAGTAGACCTATATCTATTGAAACTACAAATAGCAGGGGTTGATTGAAGTAAAGTGCTTATAATGCCTGGAGAAGTAATTAAAATGGTCTTTGGCTTCTGCAATTGAATTGTGTTATATTTCAATATCCTTTTTCTTCAAACGTTTATTTATAACTTTACATTTTTCAGGTGAAAAAATACAGCTACGTGAAATGAAGGAGGAGTTCTGCTTTGTCTCTCTCGATTTTGAAAAAGAGCGCCAGGCGAATAATGAGAGATTTCGCTGCCCGGAAGCCTTGTTTCAGCCATCTTTGGTTGGAACTAAATACACCACCGGTATTCATGAAATCACTTACGAAAGTATCAACAAATGCGATGTTGATCTTCACAATGACTTATATGCGAACATTATTATGTCTGGAGGGTCAACTATGTTCCCTGGAATGGCCGATCGAATGCAGAAAGAAATAACTTCATTAGCGCCAACCTCAATAAGCAGCATCAAAGTAATTGCACCACCAGAGCGTAAATATTCAGCGTGGATCGGAGGGTCTGCAATGGCTTCACTCTCCACTTTCCCGCAAATGTGGATCAGTAAGCAAGAATATGATGAAAATGGTCCATACATTGTTCATAAGAAGTGCTTTTAACAATTTTAATCATTTTGGGGCGTATATAAATTGCATGGTGTGTTTTCAAATCAGCATCAAGCTTTCATTTTTGCATCTTGTTACTCACTGAAGACTAAAGGCACATGTTACAGTTATTTTATCCTCCACTAAAGATTGGAATTCTAGCAAATGAGGGTTTGATATCAATTTTAACCGCAAATAATGTTGCAAATCTAATATTTATATTGAAGAAATAGTATCTGAAGCTTGTACAGATGAAGCTTAAGTCCATAATTTGTTAAATTAATTTGTTGGTAAATGTAACCAAATAAATGGATTAAATGAACAATTCCTCTGGGTTAATGGATCAAATAACTTCATAAAAAAGCTACATAGATTAAGGAACGTTTGCCTATATCACTCTGAACGCTGGTCAAAAATTCGTTTGTTATGCATAGTCGCGCTTAAGGTCGATCGATACATGTTAAAATCAGCACAATTCAGAGATACACCTTTTTGCTATAAAATTAATTTTCTCGGTCAAATATAAAGCAACATTTTTTTCCTTCAGTAATGTCAGTTAAAAACATAGTACTTGGATATACATTTTTAATCCTGGTGCTAAAATTAGGCATGAAATTGTGTCTTTTAGTGTAAGATCTTCGTCCACGAGGTTTTTTCGGAATTCTTTTTTTAGCGTTTCAAACTAATATAGTTCGCTAAAGAAAGATATTTCCCACCTCTGTAAGGCACATCGTGCGGGTCTGTCTATTATAGTTTTGTCAGAATTTCTGTTTTGATTTTACCGTTTTTCACATCATGCTCCTAACATGTCAAACTCAGTACTTTATCTCGAAAGCAAGCAGCAGAAATAGTCGATAATTCCATTGTTGTAATCCAGGTCCCTTTTGCATTGAAAGCAAGGATTACTCGACCAGCGATTTTGTAGCCCAAATCTCCCATTTGGGTGCTCTGGAAAATTCGGTGAATTTTGGATATCTGCTCCCGTGATAGAATGCAATGGCAAAATATATGGTTTCTATGATTATGTCAACCATTTGTCTGTTTGTTTGTTTGTTTGTTTGTTTGTTTGTTTGTTTGTTTGTTTGTTTGTTTGTTTACCTAGGTCGGTCTTTAGTAAGAGACGTCGCACGAGGTCCATGGAAAAATCCACGATCCAGACCTAAAGCAAGATTAGCGTGTTATTATTTGGGATTTTTTTGTAATTTTCCAGGTGAATTTTGTATGACCACCCCCACCCCCACATCGCAGGTTGGCATTTTCCTTACACCATTCAGATTTGGTACTTGTGTTCGTTTGTTTTTTTAATTTGACATGTAGGCCCATTTGTCATCATTTAGCGCCATATAAATATTTAATAATTATGTATCGGTATGAAATATATACGCCTATTGGGGTGCGGGTGGTGTGCAGGGGTGTGTGGGGTGGTAGTGGGGTGTGTATGCAGGGAAACTTTGGGGTGGTACTCAACACATTTTAACCATGTCTTTCAATGCAAGGCTCATTGTTGTCACAAATGTTTTTTCTTTTAGGTTATTTAACAAGCACATGTTTAAGGGTTTTTTATAAACTTCCATGTTTAAAAACCTTGTATTGTTTTGACTGCTTCATCATGACTTTCGGTGGGTTTTCAAAAGCAGTTTCAAACAGACAAAAACAAATGGCACCTCACCCACAAAAACACGAAAATGACAAACAAATATAATAACAATCAATTTACAGAGATGGGTTTTAAGCTGGCGTTTAAATAACAAAAGTCTGAGGATACGAAGGTTATTTGGAAGTGAGTTCAAAACAGTTTGCTTGATAAAACATAGTTCTACAGTGTAATGTTTTGTTTAAAATATTGCCCAATTGGGTGTAAGATTGTTGGGTTTTTTCCCAACCGTTGGGCAAAGTTTTCAGGAGAGGCAAATTTGAACACATTGGTCCGATGATTAGGCCTACGGTGATGATGAAATGAATAGTTATCATTCACGTGATGAACATGGTCAATGTCATTATCAGGCTTGGGGATTTCTTTGCCATGTTCTGGCAACACTGTAGCCATGGTAGTTTTGCCACAATCTTTCTTATACGGCATTCTTATAGAGGCCCTGCATTATTTTATCGATTGGCTCCAAACAAAGGATTTGAACCGGTGTCCTTCACCGTAGTTATGGCGGAGTGCAGTAGTCCGAGTGCAGCAAGGCCTTGCATGTGACGTATCATCCCGTAAATATGGCGGACTGCTCAAATGCATTCAACAAAAGCATGATTGCAATCTACCGTGACAGTTATTATTATTATTCATGGTTTATTCAAACACACTCGCAGCTAAAAGCTGAATTGCTGCTCACATATAAAAATATACAATATACAACATGCAATAAATATGATATTAAAGAACAAAATTATAACACACATTAGACCGAATGGGCCAAACTCCGCCCCCCCGACCATATGAGGAGCTGGAATAGAGCACATAGTCTTATAAAAGAGAGGACAAAAGACCCCAGGAAAGGTTTGCAAAGAGGGGCCTAGTCCCCGGACAAAAAACATAACCAATGAGCTGTTAATACAATCTAAAGCATAAATAAACACAAGAGCAATATTGCACATAAGTTAAAATTACATTGTTCAAATGACATATACCATAGCATATAATTATTAAGCATTATTTAACAGGTTGACCATGTAAGGAATTGGGCTGTCACGGTATCTACTTGTGCGCCACCTAGGAAGAGTAAGTTTGTGTCCATTTCTAAGCTCACGGCCATGCATTTTCACCCTTTCTTCAGGGAGCCATTCACGAAAATAATCGGATTCCATGAGTTTTTGAGCAAATTCAAGACAATTTTTTTCTCTTCTTTGTGCAAGTCTCTCAAGTGCGCAAGTTTGGAGCTCCTCCTCATAAGATGACTGTCTGGTCAGACCTAAAATAAAATCTACACGCTCGTTTTTGGATGCGTTCAATTGCAAGAGATTGCTCCCTTGTGATACCACCGTGCCATATTGGCACGACGTACTCCAACAGTGGCCTAACATAACCTACATAAACAGAAATCATGTCTCTAACGGGAAGGTTGAACCGTTTAAGCGTAGTGAGCATATATAACCTGCTAGATGCTCGTTTTATTACATCTCTTATGTATGTGTCCCATTTGAGATCAGAGCTGATCTGGATACCTAAGATTTTGACAACATTGACTTCAGCCAGTTGTTGGTTGGCTATAGTAAGAGGAGATGGGCTCTCTTGTTGTTGTGAAAAACAAACAGTCATTGACATACAAATTTTTTTGCATTAAGAGACATGTTGTTGTTGTCTGACCAAGTAACAAACCTGTGTAAGTCCTCCTGTATGACACTTTCTTTGCCTATTTGTGAATTTTCTACAATGGTGAGGTCATCAACATATTTCAGCGCCGTAACATGAGAGTCCTGTGCATTAACTGCATCATTTACCAGACATAGAAATGCTGCAGGACCCACAAGGGTACCCTGTGGGACACCTCCGTTTAATTGCTTCCAGTCAGATGTGACATTTTGTACCTCACACATTGAGATCTACAAGATAGAAAATCACAAATCCAAGGAATCAGTTCAGATCTCGCACCCATTTGGAGCATTTTTTTTTTGACAACGTTATGGTCCACCCTATCATAAGCCTTACTGAAGTCAGTGATCACAATTCGGCTCAAATTCTTGGGCTTATCTGCATGTTTGTGAAGGTTATCAAGTAACTTTGCTAGATAATGTGTTGTGGAGCGCCCTTTCCTGTTGCCAAACTGGTTACTGTCAAGAATTGGCTCAATGTCTTGCATGAGCCAGTCAGTTATGAATGATTCAGCGGTTTTCGCAAAATGATCCGTGAGCGAGACTGGCCGCAGTTTATCCCAGATTGGATGCGCAGTCTTGGGTATCGGGACTACTATAGCTTTCTTCCACTGGTGGGGCACAATACCGCACTTAAAAGAGGAGTTCAAGATGATGGCCAAGGGCGAGCTCAACTCATAAGCGAATTCACGTATAATGGATGCCGGTATACCATCGGGACCACTAGCTTTCTTGGCACCAATCTTACGCAACTTGTTAAACACATCCCATTCACTGATTGTAGGCAATAGAGGTGTGGGTCTGAAGGATGGAAGAGTCTCAAACTGTAAAGGAGTCAAATCCTTGCCTATCGACACAAAGTGGCTATTAATACTGTCAGCAACCATTTTAGGTTTTGACGCGTCAACACCAGGGGGAGGTTGAATCATTGGCTGATTCTTATTGTGTGTAGTCATGATTTTGATTTGACGATACCATGCAGAGGGATTTGACTTCTTGAGTCTTTGGACTCGGCCATGATAGAACTCTTGTTTTGCCTTAATTATTGCTCTCGTCACTTTATTGCGGTAGAATCTCCACAGCGGGGGTTTATTGGGGTTAAAAGCTGCTTGTCGCTTCCGAATGAGGTCTTGAACAGCGGGGGTCATCCAAGGCTTATCCTTGACGTGAAGTTTGATCACTTTGGTTGGAAAGTACTCATCTAATGCTTTCTGAAGAGTCTTGTAAAAAGCATTACACTTCTCAACTGTTCCTTCAGGCTCCGTAACCTCTGTCCACGAGTGATTAGAAACCCAACGTCAAAACTCGCGAATTCCTGAGTCCTTGATGGGTCTAACACAGCGTCTAGATGTTGCGTTGGGACTAGATTTGGAACTTGCAAGGGAGGCCAAACAACACCTGAGTGATCACTCTTTCCAAGCGGTGAAATGGCGGCAGGTTTCCGATAGTGAATCGAAAAATTAGTCAGAATTTTATCAAGGGTAGCACGACCTCTGGTGGGTACCTCCACAATTTGTTTCAGATCATTGTTCTTGCAAAAAGCACTTATGTCTAAGCGGTTAAGATCTCCTAAAATGCAGAAACCTGCATCAGGGTGTTTAATGCGTGTTTGATCTAGTCCTGCCTGAAGATGATCAAGCATTTGGGAAGCTTGCTTTTTATCCGGAAAATATGCACAACAGTATATCAATGTAGATACTTCGCGTGGAAGTCTTGTTGGTTTGACTTCAATCCAAAGTACTTCTAAATTGTCTGGATTGTCAATTGACATGACAGTGGCATTTAAATTTTCTTTGATGTACATAGCGACTCCGCCCCCTCCGCGATTTGGACGCGCTCGAGAGAAAAGATTGTAGCCCTCAATTTCATAGTAATCACGTGGTTTCTCGGGGGAGAACCAAGTCTCAGACAAAGCGGCAATTTCAAATCCGTGATCAAGAGTTATCATGGTTATGGATCTGAATTCATCGAATTTGTTGTTAAGCGACTGAGCGTTACGTCTCACACACATAACCCTGCACTACGATCAAATAGGTTGATGACAACATTTGTTTGAATGGACTGCACTCCGCCATAATTACGGTGGTGAAGGACACCGGTTCAAATTCTTTGTTTGGAGCCAAGCGATAAAAGAATGCAGGGCCTCTATACTCTTACCCTATTCGCTATCGTAGTGCACGTTAGAATATGACCGTTGCTAGGTCAACTGGCTCACGCTTTCTTTGTTACGAACCACTGATCAAAATAATCACAACACAAAGCCTATGGTATATCAAAATTCGGAACAGGTGTATGAGCCCAGGCTTGAACCAGTAACCCATGGTTACTAACGTGCACTACGGCAGCGAATACTCAAGATTTTTAATGCTTTGACTTGTGCCAAGCAGGGGCGTAGTAAGCGGGAGGACAGGGTGGACGAAATCCATGGGCCCCGAGGGTTTAGGGGCCCCGAGCAAAAGCAAAAATGAAATAAGGGGAAAAGAGAGAGAAAAAACAAACAAACATGTAACTCTAATTAAGTGCAGTGTATTCTCAATTATATTCACTACTTAATTAACGAAACTAAACACAAAAGCGGTTTTGTCCAGTACCAGATCTTGATGGGCCCCCTTTAAGATTCGCCATAAGGCAATTATTAGGGTTCAATACAATTCGTCAAAATTATACTCGTCAATTTTAACATTTCCATCTTTGTGATATTTATAGAATTATGCAATTTATTCCATGCAGGTACAAAATAATAGGAAAAAGTAAAGCAATATAATTGCCCTGTTCATCGTCCTGGCCCAAATAGGTAAAAGTGTAAAATTTTGCACGCAAAACTGACCCAATCAAATAGCCTGAAAATATGCTCGTCTCCTCATGCGCGTATTTTTTTTTTGGGGGCTTTGGGGCGCCAGCCCCGGGGTAAAAGCAGGGGCGGCAAAAATGAAGGGCGGCAAAAACAGGGGCGGCAGTTAGAACTTTTATTGCCAGTTAGAACTAACTAAAGGATTAACATTTAGCTATGTTTCATTTGGCAAAACAGGATAATATTTCTTTAATCCAAAAAAAAATTAGTGCTGTATTTTTCTGGAATGAGGTTTAATCGGGTTTATACACATTGCGTTGCAGTAATGTCTATTTCGTAATTCCATGATTCATAAAGAAATGGTAGAGATCACCAGTTTCACTCTGAACCTGACCCTGACCTTTACATATTAATGAAATACAATCTTTTGCACTGGGATTCATCGGTGTGTAGAAAAATCCAATCAACCACATTGTGCTTTATTACGTATTCCGTATATGTTGTGTATGCCATTGGAAGCCATGATAGAAAAAAGGAACACAGTTGCATACATGTAAAGCAGGTAAACTTCTTATTAATTTACCTTTTTGCACTCCAAAATGAGGGATATTGCACACAACATTAGCCTGCAAATTATATTAAGATGCTAAATGTCATGCCCTGGTGATTTTTCTAATTATTTCACATCTGAAATTATTGTTGAAATGATATCTTTAAAAATTGTGCATTATATGTTCGTGTACTTCGTTTTGTCCATATTTATATTAAAAGGAATGTCAGGAAACTCTTCCGCTTTGTTTCTGTTATTGGCTTAGTGACATAGTTATATATAAGTTACTTGTATTGATTTTGAATTCAGCGCGAAAATAATGGTAAGTTTTACATGCCACAATGCTTGAGTAACCATTGATCGCTGTAAACTGCGACTTCTGAATTCGGATATTTTTCTTTAAAAATAGTATTTGTTGTTAATATTGAAGTCGTTGATATGGATGGATTGTACATGGAAATGTAATAACTAGAATAAATTACATAGGTAGACTATTATAACAATCATACTAATATTACAGTAGTATTCATGGTAATACAGTAGTAATCAAAACTAACATTGATGGGAATGTATAAATTATATAAACAAATAATATGATATACGAGGTGAGCGAAAAATAGTGTAGTGTTGAAGTTAAACTCTTTAATCAAATAATATGATAATTACCACAACCTAATACTACGATCGTATAATATACTAGATTTCGCGGTTCTCGGGTCGGGCGCTTCTCGTGATATGATAGGCCTATTTCTAATTACCCAAACCCGTTACCCATATACCTACCCTGACTTTTTAAACTACTATGAAATGCGTCTCTCAATGATCAAGACCCAACTTGACACAATTTTATAGGTGTGATGCTTACTTCGGTAATTCGGTAGGCCTACCCATAATCTGTAAACCCATCATTCGCCTCTTCCAAGCCCTGCCCTGTTACCACATTTAGAGAAACCGAAATTAGTATCTGGAAGTGGATATAGGCCGTTACTAAACTAATGAAATCAATCGCGAGAAACGTGAACGCAAAAACGGTTATAGGCCTTGCCACAACGGATAATTTTTAGGTTAACCATTCTGGAAGATTCAGGAAATAGTCATGTTCTGCTGATTACGTGTTTGGTGTGTGCACGTGTTTGGTATTGAAATATGTGTTGAAAATTAGGCCTATAATTATTGGTCCGATGAGATGCACCTGTTAGTCACACTGTAATGCTTTTCCGTTGCGCGCACTGTACTCCGCACACACTCCCGTGGATACTCCGCGATAACGCACCGCGAGCACGCGATAGTGCACCGCGTGAACGCGAACCGCTCGGACGCGAACGCGATAGCGCGCGGACAGAGGACGGACACGCCGTAATTAGTATTAAGATAAGCAGATAAGTGTGAAAAAAAGACAATTGATGCAGGTGATAATATCAGAGATAAATATAGTAGGCCTACCAAGGGGAGAAATGAATATGGAATAGGGAAGGAATATGCAATACAATACAGGGAACATTACCATGATTACATGTAATAAAAAATAAATACGTATACAAATGTGGATTGCTGATCACTCCAATAAATAAGTGAAATTTACTCTTTGCAAATTGCCTGCAGTGATTACTTCAATACAAATACCGTAAAGCTATATATGCCTCTAAACGAGGTTTTTTTGACACAAGAGACAAGAGGCAGACACTCTCAGCAAAAACGTTATTTGGAGTTTGAACAACTATATTACTGATAAAGGCGGCTGAACAAACATGTATATTTGTAAGACAAATATATTGCAATGTTTTTGAGAAGGGTATTGGCCTTTCATATATTTTGTTTAAAAAACCCTCGTTTAGAGGCATATATGCTTCTAGACGGAATTCTACGGTAGATTATAGAGTGACATTCTGTCCATCTAATAATAAGCCTGGATCCTTGTAGTGAAATTTCACTCCTTTACATTTAGAGAGTAACAAAGTACCTAACGGCATTATAACCATATTAATAATCAAAAACAGATAATACTATAGTTGGCTTGTCACGCTTGTAAGCATGCTTTAAAAAGGAGTTTCTGAGAAAGAAAAAAAAGTAGAAATAGAAAGTGAAAGGTAATTTTTGCTTATAAATACCAGTCCTTTGGTGCAATTAGTTTATTAATATATGACCACCACCTTTACTTTGCAAGTGCAGTTCAACGACTCTATAGGTGTGATATTGAATCGAGTTTGGAAGTTTGGACTTAGACGTTTAACAAGACTCTTTTTCGGATTTTCTTTTTGCAGTTACTTCTCAACTCAAAGGTAAAATATTTAACTTTTAAACACAATTAATAATTAAAGATTATAAAGATTAAAAACCTCATGCTAATTATTATGGAATTAATACACGAACGGAAGGAAGGCCAACGACATTTATCCATTCACCAAAATAATACTAATTATTAGTAATATTATAGGCCTAGTATAGGTAGAGCATCCATCAGTATTCATTATCAAACGCTTTGGACACGCTCCTACGCCGTTGTTTGAGTGTGATTATTGGTGGAAAAGGTAATAGTTGGTCACAAAAAATGGTTTGAACATAGGCAGTAGCCATATTTTCCATTCTAGTGTTTGCCAAATTGTGGGATAGGCTTTTACGACGGAAGTTCAAAACAATTAGAAAGGTTTTTAGCAGGTTTGCGGTCGGACAAGTTTGATACTGTCAAGCTTACGTCAGGAGTAGCTCTGACTTCTTCAGGACAAAGTACCTGAGAATGAGACATGTAGACCACCCCTTGCCTACTGATGGCTCTGAAAAGAGCCGTTCACTGAAGACAGCTCGGCATTAGCTGAACACGTCTGTAAAGAAGGCCATGAACCTCTTTGGGATGAAACCACCAAACTAGAACAAGTTTCCCACTTCGGGATGAGGTTGACCCGTGAAGCATTAGAAATCAGAGTCAATGGAACTTCTAACATCAATAGAAATTACGGCAAAGACATCAGACGTATCATTATTTTCAAACAACTTCAGTCTTCAGTGAACGGCTCTTTTCAGAGCCATCAAAACCTCTTACATTAGCAAATAGGCGAGGTCTGCTTGTTCTCTGTTGACAGGGGGCAGTCTTCAGTGAATGACCTTTTCAGAGACACCAAAACTTTTACATTAGCTTTCTTTACACTTGCAAGCGTGTTCAGCCAATGCCGAGCTGTATTCAGTGAACAACTCTTTTCAAAGTCATCAGTAGGCAAGGGCGGTCTACATGTCACATTCTTAGGTACTTTGTCCTGAAGAAGAAGTCAGAGCTGCTCCTGACGAAAGCTTGACAGTTCCAAACTTGTCCAACGGCGAACCCGTTAAAAAGCTTACTTATTGCCAATCAGCCGTTGATAATTTTTATGATTTTACACTTTTTTTATCTCCAAGTGAAAATCACCAAAAAAATATGGTCCAGGATAATCATAAGAAAACAACAAAGCAAAGAAAATTACAAATTTAAGTGAGGTTTTTAATTATTAATTTGGCAAATTTATATAGTGCTATTATAATAATAATTCAAGTATTTATTTATTTAAAGCACAATACATCCAAGGATCACAAGGCGCTTTTTATGGGTTCAGAGTGAAATTGTACAAATAATGCACGCGCACTGAGATGTTGATACGTCTAGTTCACGAGCCCGTGGGGGAGTGCATTAGACGCATCAAATTCTCAGTACAAGTGCATTATTTTGTACAATTTCTCGAGCAACAAGTGATACGCATTTATTAAACTATTTCATACACGAAAAAAAATCTCTTGATTTTTGCTATTTCTATAACAAAATTGTCACTAAAAATGTTGGAAATACAAGCAAATATAAATGCATCAACCCGCACGGCTAGTAATTTACTAACGTTTGATCCGATTGGTTCTCACTATCTAGAAGTGTATGAAGCAGTATGAAACATAGATATAAAGGTACAAAGATAATTTATCTTTGATGGACATTAAATGTGATTATAAATAATCTTTTGGGCTGTCAATAATAAAAACAAGGTTCCATTGATTTCCAATAGTATGTCACATCAAAACAAAATGCAAATATCTCAATAACATTAACAGAATAAATAGTTTTTATTATTCCATTATATTTCTGGTATTAAAATTCAAAACACTAATGATTTTATTTTTAAATATTTTGTTATGATTTGGGAGAACACGCGGTACTTATGATGTTCCCACAAAAAACTTCCCTTTATTCAGAATCATATAGTATGTCAGAAAACAATATAAAATTGTGTTTGTCAATTCAGGCGTGTTTATTATCTTTTGATGTAGTTATCATCATGTGCGACGACGAATCTGAAACTGTTGTCCTAGATAATGGTTCCAGTGAACTCAAAGCCGGGTTTGCAGGAGCCGACAAACCGAGGGCCATATTTCCTTCTGTCGTTGGAAGACCACAATATCGGGATCGGGTAAGATTTTTTGAATGACAAAAACTTGATTAAGCAGCCCTAGGCGATAATTAAATGAATAAAACAATAGCTCGAATGCATTGCCCACGCCAGTCGGAGTTGTGCCGGTAACAGGTTGATACTACGTAGGGGCATTAGTCCGAAATACCAATAACTTATAAACCATAACCCTAAACTTCACCCTAATCATAACCTATAATCTATGGCCTATTCATTCCTTAAAAATAACGCTAGCTTTAACCCTAACCCACACTAAACCACAACTCTAATCCTAATCCTAACACTTACACTATTCCTCTCTGTAGCACTAACCCTAACCATAACGCTACACCTAAACCTAACCCTAACCTTATCCCTTACCCTAATTCTGACCTAAATCCTAACTTTAACCCTTTTTAGACTAACGACCCTTCGTACTAACCCTTTTTCGGACTAATTACCCTTCGGACTTGGGCTGTTCCCGTTTTATCAATAATTCAAGGACAGTGTTCTCTTTTTGATTTTATCATGGCGAGCTCTTATCATTACAATTATCCAATTTTCTTCCTTTTTATCGCTTCATACAGTCTTCAACAATAGGTCTTATGGTTGCTCCAAAAGACATTTATGTTGGGAATGAGGACGAAAGAGGCATTCTTAATCTTGCTCTGACCTACCCATTTAAAAGCGGGGTCATCGCCGACATCCACAATGAGAACATGGAAAACATCTGGCATCACACATTCTATAACGAGCTCCGGTTGGCTCCAGAAGAGCATCCTGTATTGCTGACAGAGGCTCCTGATAACCCCAAATCCAACAGAGAAAAGATGATGCGGGTACGTATTTATTTCCATGTTGTTGTTGACAGAAAAAAAATGTTTCACCTATGTCGTGATGCTAAAATGTTTTTCAATGGTCATCTCATAATTCTAATTTTGTTACATTGGCAACTTTAATTCGGGGCGTTAATGGATTGAAAAATAAACATATACACTTATAAAGAATAAGGAAGAAGGAGGCGGCCTATATGCTTCACAAGGCGAGACACAACTCAGTGGCGTAGCGCGGGTCATCCGATTGAGGAGGCACTGGGTCTGATTGGGGGGCACCGGGTCTGATGGGGGGGGGCACAAGCCGTTTTTCGGCCATTTTCCTATGTATTTTTTAAAATTTCAGATCGATTGGGGGGCACGTGCCCCCGTCCCCCTATGACGCTACGCCGGCCCACTGGCACAACTTAATATATGCGAGGATCGGAAATAAACGATGCAAGCCCGAGAAATTGTTATTTAAATGACGTATTTGGGGCTCGAGCAAACGGATATAATCAAATTCTCGGACTTTCATCGTTTATTTCCGATCCTCGCATAATTATGTTAATTTGTGCCTAGGGTGAAGCATAATAGGTCTCCTCCTTCTTCATTATTTAATATATAATTGGTCGCTGGTAATCCAGCTACTGGGGTTCAATCCCTGCTGAGTCCTGATTTTTTCTCTCAAAATTTTATCATGTCAGTTTCCTCGAGCCCCAAATACGTCACACTTATAAAGAAGTAAAATCATCTTATAATATTGTATGCATCTTATATGGTTAATTGCAGAGCATGTTCGAAACCTTCAACGTCCCATGTGCTTACTTGGCAAATCAGGCAGTGTTGTCACTTTACGCTAGTGGTCGTACCACCGGGATTGTTGTTAGTTTAGGTGATGAAGTTTCTCACATTGTGCCTGTGTATGAATCACACTATTTACCTCATGCAACAACTAGAAGTGAGCTTGCTGGTCGTGAACTCACCGACTATCTCGAAAAGCTTCTTACGGCAACGCCGGCAAAAGGAGACTATTTTTATGCAAACTATACAAGAGGTTAGTTTCCAAGGTGACGGAGTATTGTAATAAAACGTATTGTAGTAAAAAGAACCGTAGTATTTGTTAACAATTGGTTCGCGAAATGCTGGTTTTCTTGAATATCTGTTTATTATTGGCAACCTCTCTAACACTCATTGTATTGACCTATCATGTAAAACGGTTTTCAGTTTCAGTTTAGATTCATTTGTACATATAGGCCCTCGGCCTTCAAATATGAGGAAGACATATAAATAACATGAAGATATAATCACATAAATTCAATCATTTCACGAAGTTTCATAGCGTGAAAAAAAAAACGGTTTTCAGAGTTCACAAGGGTTCAATATTCACCGTAACCAACTTTGACTGATTTGACCAAAGATGTTTTACTTTAGTAAAACCTAGATAAGCTGATGCCTATACTGATGCACGGCAGTGAACGTAACCGTTCCGGCTGAAATCCAGAAATGACGTCATTTGTTCTGGTGCTGCCACTTCCGGGTAACGCGGGAGAAGAACATGCCTTTTGCAAACAAAATGGCCGACTCGTCCCGGCCCCTTTCCAGCGAAAATACAGCTTATTTAGCCAATTTGAACATGGGGTCATCGGTTAAAATATTTTCCTATCATATTGGACTAACACGTCAGCTACATGGTATTTCACGATATAACAGTAATAAAAAGAAAACTGCAAACGTTCGTTCGTCGGATGTTTGACGAAGTGACCAGCTCTAATGACGTCATGATGGTAAACAACCTCCGGGTCGTTAATAATTAATTAGGTAAACCCAAATATGGAAACCTCCAAACCTATGCAAATTAGGTGTTCGACGAATCAAAATACGATCAGCCCACCTCCAAACTTATGCAAATGAGTTCAGGCGGTTACGTGAACATGTAAACTAATGCGACTCTTGTGTATACCGACCTCTGTGGATTTGACCCAACTCATTGGGAGTGAGATGTACGCACGCGAACATCATCTGCGCATACAGTATTTTTACATTGTAGTCATCCGGGTACTTCTGCGTTACGCGGATTTATTATACAACTCAGAAGGCTGATGTAAATAATAATGTATTTTCTTGTGCTCGGTGTATAAGCCGGAGGTTTTAAAAATGAGCTAGATGTGGTTAGAATGTCATCATGTAAGCCTTCTCGTCGAATAAGCAATTTCTTTGTTCATATAAAATGGAGTATAATACTTTATGAATGAACCCTATGATACGTACGTTAGTTTATTCATTTCTTTAAATTTTAATTTTTAAATCTTTTTTTTTTCTCTTTCAGCCAAAAAAGAAGTTGTTCGTCATATTAAGGAAAGGCATTGCTTTGTTTCCAATGACTTTGAAAATGACATGCAGACGGCAGCCTCCAGCTCATCACTGAACCAACGTTACACGCTTCCTGATGGGCAGGACATCACTATTGGAAACGAGAGATTCCGTTGTCCAGAAGCGCTGTTCCAGCCATCCCTTATGAAAATGCAGCACAATGCCGATTCTGACGGAGGCATTCATGAACTGACATATGAAAGTATCAAAAAATGCGATATTGATCTTCACAAGGACCTATATGCAAACATCATCTTGTCTGGAGGGTCTGCTAGGTTCCCTGGAATGGCAGATCGAATGCAGACAGAAATAACCTCGTTAGCGCCACCCTCAATAAGCAAGATAAATGTAGTTGCACCACCAGAGCATAAATATTCAACGTGGATCGGAGGATCTATGTTGGCTTCACTCTCCACTTTCCAGCAAATGTGTATCAGTAAGCAAGAATATGATGAGAGTGGTCCGGGCATTGTTCACAAGAAGTGCTTTTAACAAATGCTTATATAAAGTGCATGGATTTTTTTTAATTACAGGGTGAACATGATCAACGCCAAGTTTTGTTAACTCAATGAAGACAACTTGAAGCATAATATGTTATACTTGTTTCATTATTAGTTATGATTTCATACGACTAGTCCAATAAAATATCCACTATCTTGCAGACGTTTTGGAAACAGTCGGTTTTCTTTTTCGATGCTATACAATCACAATCAGGAAGCAGGGCAACACCATGAACAGAGACGAGGGGCAGTACAACTTAAGTGACGTTTTTGACGATTTGATAACTGGCAGAAAATCAACTGGCAACTCGGTTGCTAAGCAGCGATCAACATCACCTATACACAGATCGTGATTACAACAATAGCATCGAAAAAGGACACTGACAGTTTCCGAAACGTCTGCCAAGGAAGTGGATATTTTATTGGACTAGTCGTATGAAATCACTTCTATGAACAGATGATTTTGTTCAAGAATGGTTGTTTCATCCTCCACTACAGGTTGGAATTCTCCCAAATGAGGGTTTGATATCAAATTTAAATGCAAATAATGTTGCAGATTTAATGTTTACACTGAAGGCAGCTGCCTTAATTTGGAATATCAAATGTGTGCATCTTAAGTTGTACAGATTCGACTTAAGTACATAATTTGCTAATTAATTTGTTGGAAAATGTAGCTAATTGAATGGATAAAGGAAACAATTGTTCTGAATTGATGGGTCAAATAAGTAACTTCATAATAAAGCTATAGATTGAGGATCAAAGAGATGGGCTACGGTAAAATAATAAGACAAAGATTATACTTTTACCAAATCAAGGCTTCACACTGTAAAAAAAGAGTAGATTAATAGTTGAGTATAATAGTTCTATAAGTGCACTTTTTGAAGAAAAAAAAAAGTTCAAGTGATTACTCCCCATTCCAGAAAACTACAGCACTATTTTTTTGGGATTAAAATCCTCAATCCTTATCAGTCATTTAATCCTAACTGGAGATAAAAGAAAAAGTTCACAATTTTACTAATTTCTTGAAAAAAGAGCCAAAAACATGCATTTTCGGCATGTTTTCTGACAATCGAGTGACAAAAATCACAGACTTGGAACCAGTCTAAGCATTCAAAATCTTTAGTATATGTCGAAATGTTGCTCTAATTTTCACTTTTTTGTTTTACTTTAATTAAATTGTTGGTTATAAGAATAAACATGTCTTTTCCAAAAATTAGAATGCATAAACTGAAATTAGTCTTAGTACAAGTCTTTGGGTGTGATTGTCACAACATACGAAAATCACCCTAAAACGCATATTTTTGGCCCTTATTTCCAAAAATTGTCCAAATGATAAAATTGACTTTTATTGCCAGTTAAGACTAACTAAAGGATGAGGATTTAGCTATGTTTCATTTGGCAAAACAGGATAATATTTTTTAATTAAAAAAAATGAGTGCTGTAGTTTTCTGGAATGGGGAGTAAGTAAGGGGAAGCTATTAAAACTAAAAAAAATAAAGTACGTACGTAATCATTTATTATTGTTAGTTTCTTTAATTGTTCTGTTGGTTGTAAGGCTGATAGTAAATAAATATTATTTTTATTCTCGTACTCATATTAATCAACTTTCTATAATAAATACTATGTTACTTCAATATTCGTAGATGTAATATTATTTGAGGCAAAATATGTCCAGTAGAAAAGATCAAATAAACAAAACAAAAAATATTAATATGCCACAAATGCTGCACAGAACTTTATTTATGAAGAATTTGCTCTGGTGTTTTTTTACATTGACATTCCGTTTAATAAAAAAGATCAAATAGAAAATCACACTTGGAAAGATAACTACTATACCGTAGAGTCTAGTAAGCTAACAAACTATAAAACTTAAATATTTTGACAAATATTTTTCTGCTTCAAGAGATACATATTAAGAGCGCCTTCATGCTATCATTATGTACTATAAACAGAAAGATGGCGCTCTCGCTAACGATAAATGTTCAGAAGACGAAGGTCATTACGAGATTTTAACTACTATACATGTTGTCAGACAATCATTTAAAAAAACAGTCCCTAGGGTGGAGTTCGCTCTCCAACTCCAACCGATTTCTTTAAAAAATAAAACATATTATATGTCATATATATCATACTATAAGTATATATATATATATAAGCGAAAGAAATTTGAACAGATGGGGCGAGCGTAGCATAAATAATCGCAAAAATAACTTTGCTGCTAGAGGGACTCTGTAGAGGTATATGTAATTAACTCGCTTCCTAGCCATCATGAGTTGCTATAGCTCAGTGGTTAGAGCATCGCTTCATGAACAGCGAAGGCCGTGGGTTCGAGTCCTCTAGCAGCAAAGTTATTTTTGATTATTTATGCTACGCTCGCCCATCTGTTCAAATTTCTTTTCGCTTATATATTATTTACGAACAGATTACATTGGTGTTAGTGCTACACCAATTTCTCACGCCTGTGTATATACTATGTATTTAGTCATGTGTAGCTTATAAGTATAACCGTATATTATACAGATGGGATCATCCTGAATGATGAGCATAAATAATGCGCAATGAACACTGTAGAGGTATATGTAATTAACTCGCTTCCTAGCCACATGAGTTGCTATAGCTCAGTGGTTAGAGCATCGCTTCATGAACAGCGAAGGCCGTGGGTTCGAGTCCCTCTAGCAGCAAAGTTATTTTTGCGATTATTTATGCTACGCTCGCCCCATCTGTTCAAATTTCGTGCGCTTTTATATTATTTACGAACAGATTACATTCGGGGTTAGTGCTACAAGATCTCTCGCCTGTGTATATACTATGTATTTAGTCATGTGTAGCTTATAAGTATAACCGTATATTATACGGGGATCATCCTGAATGATGAGCGGCATTGCGCAATGAACACTGTAGAGGTATATGTAATTAACTCGCTTCCTAGCCACATGAGTTGCTATAGCTCAGTGGTTAGAGCATCGCTTCATGAACAGCGAAGGCCGTGGGTTCGAGTCCCTCTAGCAGCAAAGTTATTTTGCGATTATTTATGCTACGCTCGCCCCATCTGTTCAAATTTCTTTCGCTTATATATTATTTACGAACAGATTACATTTGGGGTTAGTGCTACACCAATTTCTCTCGCCTGTGTATATACTATGTATTTAGTCATGTGTAGCTTATAAGTATAACCGTATATTATACGGGGATCATCCTGAATGATGAGCGGCATTGCGCAATGAACACTGTAGAGGTATATGTAATTAACTCGCTTCCTAGCCACATGAGTTGCTATAGCTCAGTGGTTAGAGCATCGCTTCATGAACAGCGAAGGCCGTGGGTTCGAGTCCATCTAGCAGCAAAGTTATTTTTGCGATTATTTATGCTACGCTCGCCCCATCTGTTCAAATTTCTTTCGCTTATATATTATTTACGAACAGATTACATTCGGGGTTAGTGCTACACCAATTTCTCTCGCCTGTGTATATACTATGTATTTAGTCATGTGTAGCTTATAAGTATAACCGTATATTATACGGGGATCATCCTGAATGATGAGCGGCATTGCGCAATGAACACTGTAGAGGTATATGTAATTAACTCGCTTCCTAGCCACATGAGTTGCTATAGCTCAGTGGTTAGAGCATCGCTTCATGAACAGCGAAGGCCGTGGGTTCGAGTCCCTCTAGCAGCAAAGTTATTTTTGCGATTATTTATGCTACGCTCGCCCCATCTGTTCAAATTTCTTTCGCTTATATATTATTTACGAACAGATTACATTCGGGGTTAGTGCTACACCAATTTCTCTCGCCTGTGTATATACTATGTATTTAGTCATGTGTAGCTTATAAGTATAACCGTATATTATACGGGGATCATCCTGAATGATGAGCGGCATTGCGCAATGAACACTGTAGAGGTATATGTAATTAACTCGCTTCCTAGCCACATGAGTTGCTATAGCTCAGTGGTTAGAGCATCGCTTCATGAACAGCGAAGGCCGTGGGTTCGAGTCCCTCTAGCAGCAAAGTTATTTTTGCGATTATTTATGCTACGCTCGCCCCATCTGTTCAAATTTCTTTCGCTTATATATTATTTACGAACAGATTACATTTGGGGTTAGTGCTACACCAATTTCTCTCGCCTGTGTATATACTATGTATTTAGTCATGTGTAGCTTATAAGTATAACCGTATATTATACGGGGATCATCCTGAATGATGAGCGGCATTGCGCAATGAACACTGTAGAGGTATATGTAATTAACTCGCTTCCTAGCCACATGAGTTGCTATAGCTCAGTGGTTAGAGCATCGCTTCATGAACAGCGAAGGCCGTGGGTTCGAGTCCCTCTAGCAGCAAAGTTATTTTTGCGATTATTTATGCTACGCTCGCCCCATCTGTTCAAATTTCTTTCGCTTATATATTATTTACGAACAGATTACATTCGGGGTTAGTGCTACACCAATTTCTCTCGCCTGTGTATATACTATGTATTTAGTCATGTGTAGCTTATAAGTATAACCGTATATTATACGGGGATCATCCTGAATGATGAGCGGCATTGCGCAATGAACACTGTAGAGGTATATGTAATTAACTCGCTTCCTAGCCACATGAGTTGCTATAGCTCAGTGGTTAGAGCATCGCTTCATGAACAGCGAAGGCCGTGGGTTCGAGTCCCTCTAGCAGCAAAGTTATTTTTGCGATTATTTATGCTACGCTCGCCCCATCTGTTCAAATTTCTTTCGCTTATATATTATTTACGAACAGATTACATTCGGGGTTAGTGCTACACCAATTTCTCTCGCCTATATATATATATATATATATATATATATATATACATAATTTTAGAATTATTGTGCAAATTTCTTCATTACGTTTTAATACAATAAAAACGTCATCAATAAGAAAAATAGCTATGCGTTCCTTGAAATTTTGGAAGCTATTAAAGCTCTGGGTGAATAGAATACATATATGTACTTTCCTTTTGGATTAACATGCTTAATATTGCAAATATTGCTTAACTTTGCAAATATACAATAAGTGTTTTTAGTGCGACCGACCGATCGATTGATCAATCAATCGATTGATTAATTAATCAATTATTGATTGATTGATTGATTGATTTGTTGGTTGATTTATTGATTGATTGATTGATTGATCGATTGATTGATTGATTGATTGATTGATTGATTGATTGATTGATTGATTGATTGATTGATTGATTGATTGATTGAATGAATGAATGAATGAATAGTATTTACTTGGCCGGCCTGACGTACAAAAGCAATGGAGAAAAGCACCAATAATGTATGCGTGTGTAGCCTGGCTGCCAATCGCCTGATAATCACTAATCAGCATGTATCTTATGTTAATAGCGTATTGTTATTAAAATGACGTCGTGACCTTGCTAGAGGGTGTTAATAATATCCGCAGACAGAGCTTGACTCGAATTCAATATTTGTTTAAAAGCGTAATTAAATAAATAGTTGTTAACTGATTGGCTTTTCATAGTTTACCATTTGATATTATATAAATGTAACTGTTCAATTT
The DNA here is from genome assembly GCF_039555335.1 of Amphiura filiformis. Classification (NCBI taxonomy): domain Eukaryota; kingdom Metazoa; phylum Echinodermata; class Ophiuroidea; order Amphilepidida; family Amphiuridae; genus Amphiura; species Amphiura filiformis. The sequence continues at coordinate 29,903,288 of NC_092643.1, forward strand.
ATTGTGTCTAAACTTTGAGCTTGTACGTGAATCTTAAGCATATTAAGCCTATTTTAAAAGTACCGAGCTCGGTTGAAATGTAGCTAAATCTAGTAGTGTCAAATGTTGCTGCATCAACCTGTCTGGATGATAGAATTCTATTAAAAAACACAAAACAAAAAATATTAATATGCCACAAATGCTGCACAGAACTTTATTTATGAAGAATTTGCTCTGGTGTTTTTTTACATTGACATTCCGTTTAATAAAAAAGATCAAATAGAAAATCACACTTGGAAAGATAACTACTATACCGTAGAGTCTAGTAAGCTAACAAACTATAAAACTTAAATATTTTGACAAATATTTTTCTGCTTCAAGAGATACATATTAAGAGCGCCTTCATGCTATCATTATGTACTATAAACAGAAAGATGGCGCTCTCGCTAACGATAAATGTTCAGAAGACGAAGGTCATTACGAGATTTTAACTACTATACATGTTGTCAGACAATCATTTAAAAAACAGTCCCTAGGGTGGAGTTCGCTCTCCAACTCCAAACAATTTCTTTAAAAAATAAAACATATTATATGTCATATATATCATACTATATATATATATATATATATATACATAATTTTAGAATTATTGTGCAAATTTCTTCATTACGTTTTAATACAATAAAAAACGTCATCAATAAGAAAAATAGCTATGCGTTCCTTGAAATTTTGGAAGCTATTAAAGCTCTGGGTGAATAGAATACATATATGTACTTTCCTTTTGGATTAACATGCTTAATATTGCAAATATTGCTTAACTTTGCAAATATACAATAAGTGTTTTTAGTGCGACCGACCGATCGATTGATCAATCAATCGATGGATTAATTAATCAATTATTGATTGATTGATTGATTGATTGATTGATTGGTTGGTTGATTTATTGATTGATTGATTGATTGATTGATTGATTGATTGATTGATTGATCGATTGATTGATTGATTGATTGATTGATTGATTGATTGATTGATTGATTGATTGATTGATTGATTGATTGATTGAATGAATAGTATTTACTTGGCCGGCCTGACGTACAAAAGCAATGGAGAAAAGCACCAATAATGTATGCATGTGTAGCCTGGCTGCCAATCGCCTGATAATCACTCATCAGCATGTATCTTATGTTAATAGCGTATTGTTATTAAAATGACGTCGTGACCTTGCTAGAGGGTGTTAATAATATCCGCAGACAGAGCTTGACTCGAATTCAATATTTGTTTAAAAGCGTAATTAAATAAATAGTTGTTAACTGAATGGCTTTTCATAGTTTACCATTTTGATATTATATAAATGTAACTGTTCAATTTATTGTGTCTAAACTTTGAGCTTGTACGTGAATCTTAAGCATATTAAGCCTATTTTAAAAGTACCGAGCTCGGTTGAAATGTAGCTAAATCTAGTAGTGTCAAATGTTGCTGCATCAACCTGTCTGGATGATAGAATTCTATTAAAAAACACATTCAGATAAATTTGCAATAAACACGATTTATCAGCATCTATAAGAGATTATACACATGACAATTAACTACATGTAAACCAGCCGCCAATCTTAAAGTACTGCAGGCTGGCCCATGTGCTTTTCAATCCCATACATATCACTGCAACCTCAGTGTGACCTCAGTCAAACTTTTTTTGGTTCGTTTGTGCTTTACTATAACACCGTAGTCACTATTGTGTGATTTATTTTGCCTACTTATAAAATCAATAATTCATGCCGGGAGCCAGATACCATTATATATTATATCTGATTAGTGAAGATTGATATTTTTATTTACATATCCAATTAGTTGCCCCGCAGGGCTACAAAGAACCACTAACCGCGCAATATGGATATCCAACCCAAAATCTACCAAAAAACGTTTCAAAACGTAAAAAGGGGCCAAAGTTTAAAAAGTTCTTTCCTGTGTGGTTTTTCACCCTTTTTTAAACTTGGTCCCATTAATGAAAGTTTCTAAAGACCCATACGAAGTCATCTATACTTGTTGGTTTCGTAGAGTAAATTAATTAGGCCTAATGTTCGTGCGTGATTGAAGTTTTTCCGTATACGTTATAATGTATTTGGATTTAAGAAAAAGTAGCAAATACTCACTTTGTTAAATTATTCATCGTCATGTAGGATTCTGCGCCTTATGTACAGATGTAGGGCATATATGCAGCACGTTGACAGACAGTCGATTTGCTAAGTATATATAATACTCTACTACTCTTTATGAACACGCAATATAATAAAACATAAACCTTTAAATGTTTTTGATAATACATAGCCTACTGTATATTGCACCGCTTTTGAACAGTCTTTTAAGACTGTTCAAAAGCGGTGTAATATAACAAAAACTATATTAAAAAACTATAAGTGAAAATTGTAGCATGTGAAAATTATGATCCGTTATTCATGTTATTACGACTTTACTAAATGGGACCAAGTGTTAAAAAGGGTGAAAAGCCACACAGGAAATTTTTTTAAACTTTGGCCCTTTATTTACGTTTTGAAACGTTTTTTGGTAGATAGTACAATAGGGGAAGATCTCGTGCAATCTCCTTCTACTATTCGCAGGCGAAGTAACGTAATAATCGGGTTAACTACCATACCAATCGGTGAATTTTTTAAATATATCGCGCGGCACTACAAGCAGGTTGCACTCATCACCTGTGTATGTCTGCAATCATAGAATGAATACAATACCACTTTTACAGGTGCGAGTTATCAGCTTGATATGGTTCAATGCAGAGGTACCGCGTGAACGTACTAGTGCAGCGCGGTATAAACAAAAAATTGTTTTCTCCTATTGCTATGGTAGTTAAACCGATTATTATATATCACTTCGCTGGCGAATATTCACCATTGCACGATTCCGCAATATGCGAGGAAAACCTCGATCTGGCAGCATACAATGTTGACAACAGTTTTTCCTGGGCCTGTTATGGTCACTAAAATGACCCAGGCCAAAATCACCTGCTTCGGGTTCACGCAACACCAAACACACAAACACACTGTTTCTTACATAGAACAACTTATGATTATTTATTCATTAGTGCAGTATGGCTATCAATTAAATCCTTATACAATATTACAACAATTATCACCATTAATACAAAGAATATCTTTAGCTATAATTACTTAACCAAGCCTGGAGATCTTGATTGGCTGACTTTCTGATGATATTCCGTTGATGGTCTCAGTTCTTGATCCAAGATCCGGCAATGTCCGCGATCCTATCTATCCAAGGTAAATCTCAGTCCAAAGTCCTGATGACTATATCTTCGCTATCCTAGCTGCTATGCTAGTGTTCTCCAAATGGTCTTCTATGTTGACCGTAAACTCCTCTCTCGGAGATCTCTTGAGCAAGCTTTCTGCTCCACTTGACAGACTATGTCAGACCAGCAATATACCACAGTTCGATGATGGAGATATTTCAGTCTGCCGCTTCTCTAAGTCGACAGCACAATCGAGCACTATTGGCTCTACTACCGCCTTTGGCGTATTTAATTCTCTCCAGCACAAGAACCGCGAAGTTTGAAGACTTCAATTATGGTAACTTTGTACCAATGCTGGCTAACATAAATTTCACAGAGTTATCTCTTACAACTCAGTCTCCTCTCTCTCCTTCCTGCCAATCATTCAATCCTCAGGCTTTTTATACTATTTCTTATGATTCTAGATTAATCTAATTACATCACTTCCCAAAATAGTGCATGAAATCACCACAAGCCAATCAGACTCATTACTCTGTACACAGTTCTAAAAATAGCACATTACCTCAACACAAACCAATCACAATCCTTTACCTGTGTACAGTGCTGCACTGTGATTTCTTGGCATCGTGCCAGCAGCACTTACTGCTGTGGTAATCATGTTCTATTTGATTCCATTATGATCCAGAACTTTCTCCATATTACTAAATATGCATTTTTGATCACTTTAATCATTTAACCTTCTAGAATATTCCATGTATAAACAAATGGAGATAAATCTCACAACAAGTGAAAATTAGTGTTTGATGACAAAATACAAAACTTTTATTGAATATTATCATAATTTGGGGGCATGTAACACCCTCCCCCTTAAAAGAAGAAAGTTTGAATGCAATGAAAACTTTCTTAGCTTTCACTTTGAAACATCTTCATAAACTATGATGTTTACTTTTCACACTATGTACATATACAGTGACTACTTGTCACTCATGTGCCTTTTTAAAGGAAATTTTGTTTGTCTAATTCAACTCTGGACAAGGCATCGGCCACAACATTCTCTTTTCCTTTAATATGCTTGATGTCCAGGTTGTATTCTTGTAGTGTCAAACTCCATCTCACCAATCTTTGATTTTTGTTCTTCATCCTGTGGATGAATGTGAGAGGATTATGATCTGTGAAGACAAGCACAGGGCACACTGTGATGCACAAATATACATCAAAATGTTGCAATGCTAAAAGCAATGCAAGACACTCCTTTTCAATTGTGGAGTAATTCCTTTGGTGCTTGTTAAACTTCTTTGAGTAATAGCATATAGGGTGATCAATTTGATCTTCACCCTCTTGCATGAGAACACCACCACAGCCTACGTCACTAGCATCAACTGCTAGTTTAAACTGCTTCTGAAAATCTGGTGCTGATAGCACGGGTGAACTCATCAGAATTGACTTGATCTTGTGAAATGCATTCTCACATTGCTCTGTCCATACGAATTTGGCATTCTTTTTCAACAAATCAGTCAGAGGTGATGCTATGTCCGAAAAGTTTGGACAGAACTTTCTGTAATATCCAACCATACCCAAAAATCTCATGAGTTCTCTTTTGGTTTTAGGCGTGGGGTATTGCTCAATAGCCTCAACTTTGGCCTTGATGGGTTTGACTTGACCTTGACCTACCACATGCCCAAGGTATGTGACTGTGGCATGGCAAAACTCACTTTTCACCAAATTTACTGTCAAATTTGCTTCAGACAATTTCTGAAACAAATGACGGAGCTGACCCATGTGTTGTTCCCATGTTTGACGGTAAACAATCAGGTCATCAACATACGCCTCGCAACCATCTATATCAGCTACGACTTGGTTTACCATTCTTTGAAAGGTTACTGGCGCATTCTTCAAACCAAAAGGCATAACCTTGTACTGGTAAAGACCAAATGGTGTACAGAATGCAGAAATCTCTTTGGCACGGTCTGTTAGTGGGACCTGCCAGTACCCTTTCAAAAGATCAAACTTCCTCACAAATTTTGCATTTCCGATCTTGTCAATGCAATCATCAATTCTCGGAATAGGGTACGAATCCGTCTTTGAATGCAAATTTGCAGATCTCATGTCTGCCACGAGCCTGTATGAACCATCTGGCTTGGGAACTAGGAAACATGGTGAACTCCATTCACTGTCACTTGGTTCAATTATATCATTATCTAACATAATATTGAATCTCTTTCTTCAGATACTCCATTTTCAATGGATTCACTCTATATGGATGCTGCTTAATTGGTTTCGTGTCTCCAATATCTATATCATGGAATGCAGCATTCGTTCTAGTTGGAGTATCAGGAAAGATACCTTCAAAATCTTTGATCAACTTTCCAATTTGATTTTGTTGATCCTCCAAAAGATGCCCTAACTTTTCATCTAATTTTCCCAGCACATCCGAGTTTTCTAACTTTACATTGTACTCTTTGTGTGTTACATCATCACTCTGATCATTTATGACGTCAGAGTTGGCATCTTCATTCATGTTTACTTCAGCATTTGTAACTGAACAGACTGGTTTTGAGCCATCAGTGACATTTCTTTCAATATACTTTTTCAGCATATTTATATGGCACAACTGTCTACTTTTACGCCTATCAGGAGTCTTGATGATATAATCCACTTCGCCCACCTTTGAATCTACTACATATGGGCCTGAATATCTAGCCTGTAGTGGGTGCCCTGGAATTGGAAAAAGTACAAGAACTTTTTCTCCTGGTTTGAATTCTCTAGTTTTGGCCTTTTTGTCATACCATTGCTTCATTTTAGCTTGGCCCTGCTTTAAGTTCTCTTTAGCAATTTCAGTTGCTCGTTTAAGCCTATGCTTAAAGTTTGACACATAATCCAAGAGATTTATGTCTGACTTCTCATCAAGCCACTTCTCTTTCAGTAACTTCAAAGGGCCACGCACTGTATGTCCAAAAACCAGCTCAAATGGACTAAATCCTAGGGTTTCCTGAACACCCTCCCTGGCAGCAAACAGTAACAGATGGACACCCTCATCCCAGTCCTTCTGAAATTCCAAACAATAAGTCCTAATCATGTTTTTGAGGGTCTGATGAAATCTCTCTAGAGCACCCTGCGACTCCGGATGGTATGTACTTGATGTGTATTGCTCTATGCCCAACTGATACATGATTTCTTGGAATAAACCAGAAGTGAAATTGGACCCTTGGTCAGACTGTATGGATTTGGGGAGTCCTACAAGTGTGAAGAACTTTGTTAAAGCCTTGACTATAGTTTGCGCCTTGATATTTCTTAAGGGTATGGCTTCAGGAAAGCGTGTTGATGCACACATAATTGTCAACAGGTACTGATTACCCGATTTGGTTTTTGGTAAGGGCCCTACACAGTCTATAATGACCCTACTAAATGGTTCATCAAAGGCCGGAATTGGTTTCAGTGGTGCTGCAGGAATTGTCTGATTTGGTTTGCCAACCATCTGACATGTGTGGCATGACCTGCAGTATTCCGACACATCTTTCCTAAGTGTAGGCCACCAGAAATGTCTCAAAATTCTCTCATGAGTTTTCTTAACTCCCAAATGCCCTGCCATAGGACTATCATGAGCTATGTTTATAACTTCATTGTGGTATACTTTTGGTACCACAATCTGGTGCACCACCTTCCACTCTTCATCGGCAGGCACATCAGGTGGGCGCCACTTTCTCATAAGCACACCACCCTGTTTGTAAAAACATACAGAATCTTTTTCTGCTTCTTCTAGGGTCAATGCCCTTTGATTAATCTACCTGAGTTCTGAATCATTTTGCTGCTCCAGAACCAGCTTGTCATGACTTAATGGGTCTTTAATAGTTTCCCCAAATTGCTCATCAGAAGCTGTGTCATCATCCTTAGGGGTCTCTTTATGCCCCTGAGAAAGAGATTTGTCTTCTTCCTCACTCAACTTTGATACAAATGTGTCTTCCAAATTGTAGCCTAAGTCCCCATCTGCTTCTAAGGCAGCTTTTCTACTCATTGCCCGTGTGACTGCACATGCAGGAAATATCTCATCTTCCTGAGTATCTTCTTCCTGCAGAGAGGGCTTATCTGTGACAATTGGGTCGGGAAAAACCTTACCCCCTGCCAAATCATTTCCCAACAACATGGAAACTCCTTTCACTGGCAATTCTTCCCTAACTCCTATGGTTACAGGACCAGAAACCAAGTCACAGAACAAGTTCATTTTGTGGAGTGGTACATTGAGTATTTCCATTCCAATACCCTGGATTAATGCATTGCCTGTTGAACTATCCCCATTAAAGGGCAAAGTTCCTTCCAAGATCACAGACCGTGCACAGCACGTATCTCGCACTATCTTTATGGGCTGTGGGCTACTCTTATCATCAAGTGATACCAATCCCTCTAACACAAAAGGTTCAAATTCTTCAGAAACTTTGTCTTCATTACTTCCCTTTTGTGGGAATTCTTGTTTCTTGATCTGACTGACAACTGGCTTTTGTGACCCAAGTGATACTGCACATCCTACTGTATTATTAGTAGATGGCTGCTGCCTTTGTGAACCTTTGTTCTTTAAAAAATAACACTGGGTCATCGTATGTCCTGTCCTCTTACAGTAATTGCAGATTATTTTGGACTTCAAGTCTACCCCACTTTTTGGTTTAATATTTGAACCTGAGGTCCCTTTACCACTTGCACTTGATTGTGAAGAAGACTGATTTTTCACATCTTGGGTACCACCCTGATTTGTTTTAGGTTGGTTAGGCATGTTTCCAAAACTTCTGTTATGACTGAATTTGCCTGAATTCAACTTATGTGTTAACCCAGAGTCATCTGCGATTGTTGCTGCCTCATGAAGAGTTTTTATTTTGCTTGCACTCTCATCCAAATGAGTTTTAATGTCAGCATGGACACATCTCTTGAATTCTTCTATGAGGACTAACTCTCTAAGTTGGCCAAAATCATCTTTGATTTCTTTTGAGCCAAGCCACCTATCAAACATTTGCTCTTTATCTCTAGCAAATTCAACATGAGTTTGGTCTGCTTGCTTTCTTGCCCCTCTAAATTTCTGTCTGTAGGCTTCGGGCACCAGCTCGTAGGCCTTTAGGACTGCTTGTTTGACTTCTTTATAGTCACTGCACTTTTCTAGTGACAGAGATGAGTAAATCTCCCTGGCCTTCCCCACAAAACTACTTTGTAAAAGTAATGTCCAATGCTCTTTAGGCCACTTCAGATTTGTGGCAATCTTTTCAAAGTGCTCAAAGTACTTGTCTACATCAATTTCTTCAAACTTTGGCACAAGCTTGACATATTTTGTGACATCAAAGCCTGACTTGGAGGAGAAATTTGATGAATATTTTTCCCCAAGTTTTTCTAATTTCTCTTGTTCAAACTTGTATTTTTCCTTGATTTCTTGTTCTTTTAAATTTGCTTCTATTTGCAGCTTCATTTGTTTCTCTTTTTTCTTCCATAGCCAATTTTTGTTGCTCAAGTGCCTGTTCATTTGCCATCTTTTCTAGGCGCACTTTTTCTTCCATTTCTAGTTTTGCTAATTTTTCCTTTTCTTCCATTTCTAACTTTTGTTGTTCGAGCGCTATCTTTTCCTGGTGCACCTTTTCTTCCATGGCTAATTTTTGTTTTTTCCATCTCTAATTTTTGTTGTTCAAGAGCTATCTTTTCTTGTTTTTCATTCTCTAACTTGACCATTTCCAATTTTTCTTTTTGGTCCATTTCTATTTTCTTTTGTTCCATTTCCATTTTCTTTTGGTCCATTTCTATTTTCTTTTGTTCCATTTCCATTTTCTTTAGTTCTAATTGAATTTCTAGCTCTTTCAGTTTAACTGCCCCACCAATTTCGATTTCTACTTCCTCTTTCAATTGCAATTTGGATTCATCAAAAATCTCCTCCTGTACCAAAACATCAATTAATGCATTTTTGATTTCCTGCTTCTTAGTACCCTGCTTTACTTTAAACTTGTAATATTTGGCAAGTTCCACCAAATCAGGCTTCCTCAAATCCTTAAACTTCTCCCAAGTTATACTTTCAATAAACTGTTCTGCATTGAACGCCATACTGTACTCTCTTTATGAGACCTAATAAATTAATATGAACTGTCTCTGTTACAGTGTGTTTCCCAAAAAGTGTTCCCGGACAAGCCCCCAATTTGTTATGGTCACTAAAATGACCCAGGCCAAAATCACCTGCTTCGGGTTCACGCAACACCAAACACACAAACACACTGTTTCTTACATAGAACAACTTATGATTATTTATTCATTAGTGCAGTATGGCTATCAATTAAATCCTTATACAATATTACAACAATTATCACCATTAATACAAAGAATATCTGTACCTATAATTACTTAACCAAGCCTGGAGATCTTGATTGGCTGACTTTCTGATGATATTCCGTTGATGGTCTCAGTTCTTGATCCAAGATCCGGCAATGTCCGCGATCCTATCTATCCAAGGTAAATCTCAGTCCAAAGTCCTGATGACTATATCTTCGCTATCCTAGCTACTATGCTAGTGTTCTCCAAATGGTCTTCTATGTTGACCGTAAACTCCTCTCTCGGAGATCTCTTGAGCAAGCTTTCTGCTCCACTTGACAGACTATGTCAGACCAGCAATATACCACAGTTCGATGATGGAGATATTTCAGTCTGCCGCTTCTCTAAGTCGACAGCACAATCGAGCACTATTGGCTCTACTACCGCCTTTGGCGTATTTAATTCTCTCCAGCACAAGAACCGCGAACCGAAGTTTGAAGACTTCAATTATGGTAACTTTGTACCAATGCTGGCTAACATAAATTTCACAGAGTTATCTCTTACAACTCAGTCTCCTCTCTCTCCTTCCTGCCAATCATTCAATCCTCAGGCTTTTTATACTATTTCTTATGATTCTAGATTAATCTAATTACATCACTTCCCAAAATAGTGCATGAAATCACCACAAGCCAATCAGACTCATTACTCTGTACACAGTTCTAAAAATAGCACATTACCTCAACACAAACCAATCACAATCCTTTACCTGTGTACAGTGCTGCACTGTGATTTCTTGGCATCGTGCCAGCAGCACTTACTGCTGTGGTAATCATGTTCTATTTGATTCCATTATGATCCAGAACTTTCTCCATATTACTAAATATGCATTTTTTGATCACTTTAATCATTTAACCTTCTAGAATATTCCATGTATAAACAAATGGAGATAAATCTCACAACAAGTGAAAATTAATGTTTGATGACAAAATACAAAACTTTTAATGAATATTATCATAATTTGGGGGCATGTAACAGGCCGTAGAAAAAATAATGAATGGTCTCTATCCCGCATCCAAGTCCTATAAGCCCAAAGTTTATTAACACTCTAAACCCATACATAGCTAGCCCATGACCCTGTCCCAAACCCTGTATGTGTCTTTGCTTATACTAACCATAAAACACAGGGTGCATAAGATATTCTGTAGGCACGACTTCACGCATATTTCACAATTCACATTAACAAATTCTGACTTTGACCTGAATTGTTCAGATCCTGTGTATATTGTTCCATAGACGGTGAAGAATACAAAAAAAATATATATGATTCTATTCCAGGTTACCATTATACAGGGTGTCCCAAAAGTCTCGATACCATTTTAAACGTTCATAACTCTAGTATTCAGCACGCGATAATAAAAGTGAATGTATCGTTGAAAAGAGAAAACTTTGGCAATTTTTTTGACACCAAATTTGACATATAACATTACTAACATAATAAATAATCTACGGTGACACAGTTGGGTATATTACACAAAAAACATACAATAAGTTTACAGCACATCTCCAGGTCCCAACTATCCACTATCTCCTCTCAAGTTCAAGACCAATGTCTCCCCATTCAATTCAATTGCAAATATCAAACAGTTCTCGGATTATAAAAAATAGACTATCAAGATGTTATACAACACCTGAAATTGTGTACTAATTTTATTCAGAAATCAAGCCAGTAAAAGCTATTTTCTAAAGATGTGCAATATTCCATTATTCAATAGTGCTCTCTCACAACCTGCACCAGGAATGTAAGGACATAACTCTTAATAATTCGCAGTGGATAATGAAAGACGGGGAGGTCAGCATTAAAGTATCGTTCTTCATAATAATTGTAATTGCAAACCCAACCAGTAGTTTTCCATTACAAATGTTCCAAACTCAAGGCATATTCTAAACAATAATTGTCACATTTGATCTTCAGTCGGTGTTACATAATCAGTTTGATCAGGGCCATGGTTCAAAACTTCTATTTGAATATATAACCATTGTTAGATTGAAAATTCTATGAAGAAATGATTTCAATATATCATCATCAACCATATCATAACCGAATAAGATAAACTTTTTCTTCAAAATTGTACTAGAATAGAAGGCGAAGAGCGAAGTCTAAAAATCGTTTTATAATTCTCAACGAGAAACGCATATTTTTGGTTACCAGTATTGGCATGTTGCATTTGAGTTGCATTGTTCATTGGTCATGTATGCCTTATTAACGAAGGAAAATGTATCATGTTTGGTATCAAAATAATTGCCAAAATTTACTTTTTGCAAATATGTATTTTGATTTCCCATCGGTCAATCCTAGCGAAAGATATGACGGTTCAAAAAGGTATCGAGACCTTTAGTTGTACCGTTGCAAAGTACAATTGAAAACCCACCAACCATTACATATAACATATATTATTGAAGGTTACAATTTATGCAGACTTGATAGAATAGGAATGCAGCATGGTGGTATTTTATGTTATGTGAAAGATGGTGTTGTTTTTAAAGAAAAGTCTAATTTGCATGATGATAATATTGAGGCACTCTGGATCGAGATCAATTTGCCACATACAAAGCCTCTCCTTCTTGGTACAGTTTACAGAGTACCCAACTCGAAGGTCGATTACATTGACAAATTAGATCAAGTATTTCAAAACTACACCTCCTTATATGATGATGTAATAATTGTAGGTGACTTTAATTTAGACTTATGTAAAAGGTATGAAGCAAGTAAAGTAAATACTCTTGCCACTCACAGTAACATGAAACAACTTATTAAAGATTATACAAGAATAACTGAAACAAGTAAAACTAAAATTGATTTAGCATTTGTTACCAAACCAGATAAGGTATCATCTTCAGGAGTTCATAATCTTGGTCTTAGTGATCATTGCATGATTTATGTAATACGTAAAAATAAACAAATTAAACTGCCTCCAAAAACAATTAAAACTCGTTCATTCAAAAAATTTAATGCTGATGATTTTATTGACGACATGAAGAACATAAACTGGAATGATATAATGAATTATAATGATGTAAATAATGCTTGGGATGTTTGGAAGAAGACATTTAATGATGTTTGTGACAAACATGCCCCACTTAAAGAGAAAAGAATTAAAGGTCATCTTCCTGAGTGGATTAATAGGGACTACATTAAACTGACTAAAGATAGAGATTACTTCTTTTCAAAAGCACATAAAACTAATGATCCAGAAGATTGGAAGATGGCTAAGTCTTTAAGAAACAAAGCAAATAACTTAAATAGATACTAAAAAAGAAATATTGTACTGATGCCATTGAAGAAAATGTAAATAATAATACTAAATTATGGAAAACAATAAAGAAACTAATTCCAAGAAATAATGCAAGTGTCAGATCTATTCAAACAGATGATGGGTTTACAACATGTAATAAAGATATTGCTAATGAATTCAACTCATTCTTTACATCAATTGGAATTACTCTGGCTCAAAAATTTGACAATGTAAATAATAGTGACGATGATTCATGTAAAAATGTTACTAATGATGAATGTAATGATGATGATGTATCTAGTAATTTTAATTTTGGTTCTATTACTCCTTCTTTTGTATTTGACGAAATTTGTAATTTTTCAAATAAGAAGTCCTCTGGTCTTGATAATTTCAATGTGAAACTCTTGAAACTTTCTGCACCAATTATTTGTGACTCTCTTGCCTATATATGTAATCTTTCATTGTACACTTCTATATTTCCTTCTGATTGAAACTTGCAAAAGTCACACCTATTTATAAAGATGGTGACAAATCAGATGTAAGTAACTATAGACCTATCTCTGTATTATGTATAATTTCTAAGATTCTGGAACGTGCTGTCCATGACCAATTGTATTCTTATTTATCTAAACAAGGTATTCTTCACCCATCTCAATCTGGTTTTAGGAGTAACCACTCAACCACTACAACCCTTCTTGATACCTCTGACTACATTCTTAAAAACATGAATGATAGAAAATTAACTGGTGCAATTTTCCTGGATCTCAAGAAGGCTTTTGATACCATCAACCATAGTCTTTTAATTAACAAATTAAAGCAATGTGGTATTTCTGACTCATGTCTAAAATGGTTTATTTCTTATCTCAGTAATAGGTCTCAAGCTGTTAACATTTCCTCTATTATGTCTGACTTTAAAGATGTGAATATTGGTATTCCGCAAGGTACAATCTTGGGGCCTTTATTATTTATCATTTTGTAAATTCACTTCCAAACTCTGTAAACTGTAAAACTATAATGTATGCAGATGACACAACTCTTATTTGTAGTTCTAATGATGCAGCAACTCTTCAAGCAGAATTAAATGAAAATTTGTCAAATGTTGCATCTTGGTTGAATGAAAATAATCTCACCTTGAATATCAAGAAAACAAAACTCATGATTTTTGGTACTAGTTATATGCTGAATACATTTGATGACATTGATGTTTCATACAATGGTAATAATATTGAAAGAGTTGATAAATTTAAGTATCTTGGTGTTGTATTTGATCAATTATTATCTTGGCATGAACATGTAAACCATCTCTCTTCTAATATCTCAAAACGTATTGGCATTATTCGTAGACTCAAATATTATCTCCCAAATGATACCCTTAAAATGCTTGCCAATGCCCTTGTCATGCCACACTTTGACTATTGTAGTCCTGTTTGGACAAATTGCATAAACTCTCTTTCAACTTCACTTCAAGTACATCACAATAGACTTGCTCGTATTCTTTTATCAGCGGATATAAGAACACCTATTAAAGACATGATGGATTCTCTTAACTGGGATAAACTTCATACAAGATGGGAGAAACAACTTTTGATTATTGTGTTCAAGTGTCTTACCCATAATGCACCATCATATTTATTTTCTCAATTTTCTTATATGCAATCTCTTCATACTCATGGTACTAGAAGCCAAACTTTCAATTCTCTTGTCATTCCAAAATGGAACATAAATCCTGGTAAGAGAACTTTTCACTACAGATCATGTTATGCTTGGAATAGTCTCCCCCAAGACATCCGTGGAAACTTTGATTCTATGACCGTTCATACTTTTAAAAACTGTATTTCAAAATTGTGATTTGACTTAATTATTTGATTTATTGAATTCCACAAATTTATATAATTTTTTTGTCTTTTACTCACTATTTGATTGTAAAACTTGTACAATGTTATCTATTCTGTATAATGTAATTATTACTTGACCTGATGTACAATGTAAATACTGTATTTAAGTAACTTTTGCTTCCATGCATTGCTTTTAATTGTTATCAACTTCTTTTATTATATTGTGTGCTGTAAATTGTCACTCAGGGCCCCCTTGGAGATCAGTACCCGTTACTGAAGGGGCTACCCTGGTTAAAGAAAGAATAAATAAATAAATAAATAAATAACCTTTGACATTTTCGACAAACAATAGTCTATATTATTTGTAATCTTACACCTATCATATTTTTACAGATTTGTCTCTCGTTGGATTTGGCACTGGAATAAGTGAATCTGCATGTATAGGTGAGTTAGTTATTTTGTAGACATTATAAAATTAAACTACTACTTTGTGTATAACTAAGAATCTAACATGTAAGAAACCGACCAACAAAAGGGGAATTTCAAGTTGTTTCAACTTGGATCAATACAGTGTTATCATAAACAGTGCAGCAAAATTAAATAAATTGAAGAGATTTATTCTTTATACATGACCATCATAATACCATTTAGGTCTATATTATGATTAATTTATAAACACATTATTAGAAGTAACTACCACTTTTATGAAAGACAGATTTGCAAACTGAAATAGTTATAAGAACCCCACTTAGGTTATGCACATGTCAATACCTATTATGCTGCGCACATAAAGTATCCGAACAATAAAAACAAAACTAAGTAATATCTTAACCCTATTCTATTACCCCCTATCAATTTTCGTGCCATATGGCACGAAATGGCTTAATATGCATGTAAAAAATATTTACGCAAACAAGATCTTATCTTTGGAATAGTTTTGATAATTTATCACTTCTCTATCAACAAAACACCTTTAACACATCATAAAATGGTTTAAAATGTTGGAAACCTGCATATTTTGACCATTTTTAGGCCACATTACGATTGGGTTTTGGAAAGAACCTTCTGTTAAATCATGCATGACTCAATTACAAGTCTCTAACTCCCTTTCTTCTTGTCTATTGATATTTTGAATAGTGTTTATCTTTCCCTAATAGATTATGATACTAAATGAACAATCAGCTTGGGCAGTTCGCACTATGCCCTACATCTCATAGGACAATAAAGCTAGTGCCCTGATCGATTCTTCCTGCATATCAATATGCTTCATTTACATTACATTACAGAGATCGGACACTAATCCCAACCATAACAAACCATGTAAACAATGCTCACCTATATTACAGGTGATATTACAGGTCTATATTACAGGATTAGATTTGTAATCACTTGGTGCCATGATCCAAAATGACTTAAAATGGGATAGCCAAGTCGATAGCATGTGCACTAAAGCAAACCGCAAAATGTTTATGATGCGCAAATTAAAAGAAGCAGGGTTCAGCCCCAGTGAGCTACTCACAGTATATAAGGGATACATGAGACCAGTATTGGAATATGCTGCCCTCTTTGGCATGCTGGCCTTACTCAAAGTCAAGTGAACCAGGTGGAGAACATCCAGAAACGTGTTTGTAAGCACATCCAAGGCAGGGAGTACATATCTTACTCCAAATCTCTAGCAGATCTTGAGCTGGATCCACTCCGCAACCGGAGGGAAAAAATATGCAGAGATTTTGCACAAAGACAACTACCTCTGAGAGGTTCTCCACCTGGTTCCCGCCGGCTGAGTATAGGTCTGTCATGACCCTTAGAAACATGAGAAAATACAAGAACTTCAAGTGCAAAACAAAAGATTCCAGGATAGCCCCATGCCATACATGGCTGACCTTTTAAACAAATAATTTGGTGTTTTTGAGTGCAATTGTATTATTGTATTTTTTCAACTCATTTTGCTGCCAGGTTTTTGAATATTATCTTGTCTTTGAATATTATCTTGTGTTAATTTGGTTGACCCCCCCCTGTTATCAGGTATTCAAACTTTTAGCAGCTGGTCTGCTCAGTGCAATTTTGTCTGTGATATCTATTTCATTTTTATCTCTTTTTTTTTCCAAAAATTTAAATCCAATTTATTTTCTTGCAAGCAGCTGGTCTGCTCATTATGTATCCCCTTCCAAATTTTGCCCCTTTAAAACAGCTGGTCTGTTCTGTGTAATCCCCATGGTCTCAATTTTTGTTTGGTATTATTAATTACATGTATTTCTAATGTGCAATATTTGATGTTTTTTTTATATATATATTTAAATGTTTCTCGTGTGCAATTATTCTAAATGTAATTTGATGTTTTTACAATTTCTAAATGTGTCTTTAAAATGTTATTTAATGTTTTTATACTATTTAAATCAAATTGTAAAATCCATGTAATTCAGCCATTTGGCTGCAATGTGTGTTTTAATAAATATACTATACTATAAACTATGATCTATTTGCAAGTATTATTTTGATTGAGCAGGAAAGATTTGATTATTTTTTTTTATAGTAGTCTAGTTGCCGGCGTCAGGTATACGCTGGCGAAGTTACGTAATTAATCGGATTAACTACCATAGCAATAGGTACAAACAATTTTGAATATACCGCGCTGCACTACAAGCAGGTTGTACTCATCACCTGTCTTCAATCATATAATAGATTGAATACAATACCGCTCTTTTCAAAGAGACTAATCTTACAGGTGCAAGTGATTGCCATTTCTTTGACATCTATGGTGCAATGCAGAGGTACCGCATGAACGTAGTAGTGCAGCGATTATTACGTAACTTTGCCAGCGTATACATAGAATGTTTTTTTATGATGATGACATGGACGTACTGATCATTATGTATGATGCAAACTCATCATAGGTGTTGTGCGTTTGGCAATTTGTGAGGGGTGGGGTTCAAAATGACCCCATAGGATTATAAAAACAAAAACAAACAAATAAATAAATAAATAAATAAATAAATAAATAAATAAATAAATAAATAAATAAATAAATAAATAAATAAATAAATAAACGAAAAAATTGCACAAATTGTAGCGTAGCATTAAAATCATAAATATAACCATTGCTGGCAGGAGGACTCGAACCAACGATATTGACATTAGCAGTCTGATGCTCTACCACTGAGCTATATGACAGAGTCTAGTGATGAGGGTCGAGTTTTTAGCTTATACAGTGTTTGTCTGTGATAATGCCGCCTCGTGAAAGAAAGAATTATAAAATCTCAATTTTCAATTTAAATTTATTTGATAATTTTCTAACCTATATTTTCTTTAGAGCAGGGACAAATATTTCCCCTTTGACCGCTAAATAAGAATCTACTTCTTTTATTACTGATTTAATTCCGCGATTTGTTCCATTAAGGAATATCAAAGATTAATGTCACACATCTCACAACAGATATTTAGTTGGCTTAGTGGTCTTGCACAGTGCTGTTTAACCGGCAGGTACCGAGATCGATTCCCACCTCTGCCTGCATTTTTTTTTTTAAAGACTGGGAAATAATAACCCGAAATTTGTTGCTGACATTCATACTGCAGAAGCGGAGTTTTAACTTGTTAAACTGTGCTCCTTCCGTAAAAGGGTACATTATTTTGGCACTACATTATTTCTTTTTTTTTATTATTCACATTGCTGGTATTAAATATCAAATGGTCATAATTGGCGGTCACTTCAAATCATCCCCAACTGAACGAGGTTCAGGAATGTCCTCTCATTGTTAATTGTTGGTTAACAACACCACTTGAGAATAAAGGACTATGAATAGGTGCGATAGGATTACCTACGGGATTATCTCAAGGATATAATTCTGTTCTCCCACCTTTTCTTACATCTTCTCTGATATGTGCTTGTGTCAATGGTTATTGTTAAAAGGCAATAAGGTGTGTAATTGCAATATTTCCTCTGAATAGGAAAGACTCTCTACATCGAACTATGGATGCTGGTGGTTCGCAACACTGTTATTTAAGAGAAGGTATCTTCCAAATCCAAATCGAAATGAAATTTTACCCTAAAAATAACCCAAAATGTCCATAAACTTTTTAAATATGGTCCAAAGTAACTCGGATTTCTTTTTATTATATGTACGACGTAGAAACACGACAGTGTATTTAAAACTGCATAAAATTGCCACATTGATGTATTCATACACTTCAAAATTGTAAATGAAAATAATTTTTGATCATATTTGGCTATGAGCTCATTAATTATTCATGAGCTAATTTGCATAATATTTACATAATTAAATATTAAACTTGTTTTTCTAAAAGCTTAAAGTCCAAGCTTGCCAATGGTATGCCACTTATCATGCTTATTGGTTTTTACCCAACCAATAACACTGCAACGCAGTAGTTAATATGATACCTCCACACCACTCAAATATACCACTTTTGTAGGGGTAATAGAATAGGGTTAAAGACACTCAACCTAAAGTATCAAATAAAGTAATCACTAGATTCTTTTTCTTAGGCTATAGTTTGTAAAGTAATCCAAATTAATGCACGGACTAAATATAATATGAATTGTATGGAATCCAGAAGTAAGTTTCTTTAAACCAAAACCAAGATTATTAATTTTTATTCCCTACTCAGTTTCGTGTCTCTAGCAAAACAGACAGAACATACCTCAAGCACGACTTTATTCCACCTTTCACGAATTCATTATTATTATAAAAACAATTTTAAAAGGTAATGACGAAATTAATCTAGTTTTTGAATAAGAGAAACTAAATTGTTCTTCCTCATTTGCTTTGCAGTTTAAAAAATCAAAATGGCAGACCCCATTTCTATTGCAAAGGATATACTCGCAGTGGCTGTTTTTATCAAGAAAACAGTTGATGAAGTCAAGACATACAAGGATCTTGCTGACAAACTGATGTTCAGGATCAACCATCTGGTACCGACCTTGAAAGTATTGACTGATATGAACAGCCAACAAAGTAAATTGCTATCTACGCAAAAGCTTGAACCCCAAATGGTATCGTTCGCCAACTCCCTAGCAGAAATACTAACTGTTGTGGAAGAGGTGAAGGTATTCTTTGGAGACGTAAAGGGAATGTCCAACTTTCGCTTACTGACGGAAGGAGGAAAAATAAAGTCTAGGTTTCATGATCTTGACTTTAAGCTAGGAGTGCTGCAACAATCTATTCATTTTGGTGTTTTGATGGAAGTAAGAAAGGAGATCGGGAGCGATAGGAAGCATGATTCGGTTAAGATACTTGTTAGACATGTCAAAAGCGCTGTGAAAGTGGACCAGGACACTGCAATGGCAGCATCTCATACGAGAGGTAAGAAAACGTCGTCATGTTTTAATAATTACTGTGTTTCTGTACAAAAGTATGTATATTTTAAGTTTGAACCTTTGGACAGTATTTTTGTGGTACATGAGAGCACGTCAGACATATCGATTACATTCTGTCATCATATGATCTGATATCAAATAATTTTGATTATTTTAAATTCACAATGTAATACACATTTTATGGCAAACGATTAAAAATTGATATTTTTGATATTAAATAATCCTCGAAGTAAACTTTCTAAATCTAATAATATGTAATTAAAGTGTATGTAGCTGGGTTGAAAACCCGACGATCAACTGAAAAAGTTTGACCTTTCGTATTGAAGATATGGATTTCCCCAAAAGCGCAAAATTAATTAGATCTGGGGGGTACTGACATCAGCCATCCCCTTGGAAATGCCAAATTTGTTTTCAACCAGATGAGATACTTTGGAAGCAGATGTGGTATATTAAAGCCATATTATAACAATTCTGTAAAAATAGATTAGTATTTATTTACCATAAAATGTTAGCTTTTACTGTCAGATATGTCCCCTTTTAATTTTGAGCCGAACAAGTGAGGTAAGGCATAGAAAATTGGAATTTACTACTAGCGCCCATGCATGTTACTCCCGTGTATGAGTATCCCGCACGCCGTGTACGTACTGTGCATACATGTTGGACTAATATTTCCATCGTAATAATAAAACGCCGGTTCCATCGTTTTATTCAAAATTCAGAAACCTGGAAACACACATCATACAACATCAACCGCCTTCCAAAACGAATGTTTGAGATGCGTTCTTTAGATCACACTTACATGTCGCATTCCAACTGCTAGTGAGTGACATCCTACGTCAATAAAAGACTGCGAAGGTTGAGTTATGTTAGAAGAATGGACCACAACAGAACACCAATAAAGATGTTTCGCTGCGCGTCATGACCTGATGCGACGCATACATTAGATATAAACCAGTCGGGAAATATGTACAACACATTTTTTGCAATTTAATATCGGCAGGTATAAAAGACTGGTCACTGATTACTGATTGCTGATCACTGACTGCTGATTGCTGATTGACCAGTTACTGATTACTGAATGGTTACCTGATTACTGATTGATCAGGAGCGGATTACTGATTGTTCAGTCACTGATTACTGATCGTTCAGTAGCTGATTACTGATTGTTCAGCAGGTATAAGACTGATCACTGAAAACGCTGATTGTTCAGTAGCTGATTACTGATTGGATTGGAAACTTGCTGAATGACTTGTTTAAAAGGGCATTCGCAAATTTGAAGTTATAGATCTAAATTAAAGGAATATTAATCAAGTTGTTTAAAGGGGCATACTTTACAGTTATTACCTGTGAATTAAAGGATCATTTAATGAGCTGTGGTTGACAGATTAAAGGGGCATTCGCAATTGCAGAGCTATAAATTGAAATTTAAGGAATATTAATTGAGTTGTTGGATAACTTGTTTCAGGGGGCATATGTAGTTCAACATCGTTTGGTATTTTGCACGAGTCAATGATTTTTAGGGCATAAATTAAAAGTAATCGTAATTTAATAGTTGTTTCTTTGGTTAGCCCAATGCAACTAAGGGAAAACGTTCAAATTCTTATCTTTTGGAAAATATCAACATCACGTTCTTCTTCAAATGAGCCCAACAGTTGAGGCTAAGTTAATGCAAGAGACGTACACGAACAAAATGTGCTACAAACACCAATATTCAAATAACAATCATTTTATTACCTGTTTCGCATGAAACGGCAAATAATGTATACAATAATTAATAGCTAATAAATAAATCTTTATCCCCGCAAAACATTTATGTATCAATTTATTTACTTTTTATTTCATTAGGGACCGTTCACAAAGACATGTTAGAGGGGGCCTGATGTAAACAGAAACATTTTTTCAGGTACCCATTTGCGGACCTAAAATTATTTTCAGCTCCCCCCCCCCTTGACAAATGTATACGCATGTCAAACTCATAGAAAGTAGTGTAAAATCATGTTCTATAAGAAGCATCAAGGGTTTTTTTAAAGGCACCCCCTTCCCAGGGCCTCCATTTTGCATCAACCCCCATAAGTGTTTGTGAACGGTCCATTGACACTTTACGTACTTAACTTAGCAGGAAACTTGGTTGCAAACTAATAAAAAAATAAAATACTGAAGCTGCGCGAGTGGTCTCCTGAGGTAAAGGTATAATTATTACACAACTTGGAAATCAACTTGCAATTATTATTTGATACTTTCATCTGCTCTTTCCTTTAAAAAATTAGCAACACCGAAATTTAATCCCGATGGGCATTTTTGAATTGAACATTTGTGACCGTACAGCACGAATGAGCCGTAAATTCCCTAAATTGTATTCTGAGTTACAGCGTAAAATGTGTACGAATGTCGTATTCAATGTCGTTGAAGGAGCAAAGTTAATTAACAAACTATAACCCCGCTTCTGGGTATCGTTTGAAGTCAAATGATATACCATTTTAAAGCTTATGATGTATATTTGTTAAACATGAAATAAAACAAAATTTACCGGGGGAGGAATTTACGGCTCATTCGCCGTGGACGGTCACATTTAAGCTTTCAAATAATAATAATTATAATCATTTTTTAGCAAAGTTGATCTACCGTAATTTTAAACACAAAGGATCGAAAATTCCCATATTTTAGTCTCTATTTATTTGGTACATTTTTGGAAAATCTAGTCACACACCCCAACATTTTTTTTTAAAGATTGTGACTAGTTGAATTGTTTTGGAAGAAATCGGAGCATTTGAAAATCTTGACCCTGTTTTATGAATTTGTCTTATCACTGTATCGGCAAGTCGTAGATGTTCAAAACTATAGGCCTATATTTTTCATTTTTGACCCATACTGCAGTTACTGTCCGTTTTCCTATACACAATACACAGTGCTCTCACCATTGACGCGTGACCCCTACAAATGATCTACGTTGGAAGAATGTGCACTTGCCTAGTTAACATCACTGTGTGAAAAATAACCAGCCAATATGTTAGGTATTCTCCAAACTTCTAGCAAATATATTTCTCTAACATGACCTAAAATTACAGCTAGGTTAGATGTTCAGAAATAGTCGCACTTTTGTAAAATATGAGTGAGGGCAAGGCATAGCTAGCCAACTCCCCGTGTTAATTGAATGGAGATTTGACCGAAAATATTGGTATCGGACCGCTCATTTCTGAAGGATGCCACAAAAAAACGGTACAAGCTACATTTTAACTATTCTCTGGCAATCATCATGATGAGTTTCTTATATAGTATGCCGAAATTGGGTACTGTAGGTGATTGACAAATGGTCGCACTTTTCTGATAAATAAGTGACAGTGAACATGAAATATCAGCGCCCATAAACCCAAGTTAGTAGCTAGTTAGTGGAGGCCGTCACGGGACTGATTATTGATTATTGAAGTGCCTTATTAATAGATACGCACGATTTAGGGCAAGAAAAACAAACCGGGACACTTTTGGAGACATCATCATCATCATCATCATCATCATCGACATCATCATCATCATCATCACTTTCTACATTTTTTCTAAACAACATAGGGCCTACCGTTTTAATAAGATTTTTTTCTTGAAATGCATGTAACTATAATTATTGTTTAGAGCGTGATGAAATAAAACATCACGATTTTCATCACAAAACAAATATAATGCATAAGAAATCGTTTGTTTTAGAGCGTGATGATGAAATAAAACATCACGATTTTCATCCCGAAACAAAGTAATACATAAGAAATCAATTTTTCGTGAGTGATGAAATAAAACATCAAAATTGTCATCACGAAACAAAGTAATACATGAGAAATCGTTTGTTTTAAAGCGTGATGAAATAAAACATCACGATTTTCATCACAAAACAAAGTAATAGGCCTACAAAAGAAATACATTTTTCAAGAGTGATTGAATAAAACATCACGATTTTCATCACGGAACAAAGTAGCCTAATACATAAGACATCGTTTGTTTGATTGCAATCAACCGCGACAGTTCGTCTCACACACATAACAATGCACTGCGATCAAATAGGTTGATGACAACATTTGATTGAATGGACTGCACTGCGCCATGATTACGTGCACCGGTTCAAATCCTTTGTTTGGAGCCAATCAATAATTTCACGTACAGCCTCTATGCAAATTAGAGTTTACACACGCTGCAGCTGGGGTAATCGACCGAAGCTTGTTGCCGTTAGTGATCGAATGCATGAGCTTATTCCCCCTCCTGGAGTTAGCGCACATTAAGGAGCATAGGAGCTCATGCGTTTAAAGTTACATCCCTGATTAAAGGGGTATAATTCTTGATTTCAACCTGCTCTTTTTATAGTACATGCACAAAAAAAGCTTGAGCCACCGAATGAAACACCAGATGCGTTATTATTTATTATTATTATGTGAAAAGTTGTGTAAAACATGCCATTAAAGGCCCATTCGGTGATTTGCTCATCCGGACGATCGTAAAAATCATCAAAATTCAGATTTTGGTACCTTTGTCATAGCTGTGCTAACATAGCATGCGAGTGGTTCAGCCGAAAGCCTTGTATTTAAGACAAAATAAGACTTTTTACGCGAATCTGTAATTTAGATACTGACAGTATCTAAATTAGCTACATGTATTTAAATGGGTCTTCAACTTCATCAGTACTGCTGTTTTCTTCGTTTTTGCCAAATTTGTCATTTCAAAATACCAATTTATAAACAATTTTAATTTTTTACACTTGCGTTGGTCACTGAATGGGTCTTTAAGTAGCATATTGTATATATTTGTAGGGCGAATTAGACCCTAATAGTAAGATCGTTGATATGAAAGAAAATAATGTTATGCATGCTTTCCAGCAAAATTTTCTAGTCCAAAAATATTAAGAGTATTAAAAAAAAACATTCCCTGTAATTATGACATCAAAGGTAGGTGCTTATTTGACGGATGACACGCCATTTTAGACTGGAAGCTACATGTAGCCCTGACCACCTTTGCATCCCCCATGTTTTTATAGTCCCAAAACACATTCAAGATGTTTCCTAACCCGGGGGGGGGGTGTACTCAACACAAATGACCATACGGGTATGCTCCCCTGGAAAGACCCCCTTTTTGGATTTCGCAGCTCCGAAAGGACCCCCTATATTTGACCAAAATAGAGCTCCGAAAGACCCTTGATTTTGATAATTTCAGCTCTGAAGTTTTTTCAGGCAATTTTCAACCAGAATGCCAAAAAAGACCCTTGATTTGGACTGTTCGCAGCTCCAAAAGTCCACATTTTACTTGTTTGCAGCTCCAAAAGCCGCCCCCTTATCGGTACGCCGTCAGCTCCCAAAGACCCACCACCTCAAAATTCCGGGGTGCATACCAACCAAATTTTTTCGTTGTGCCCCCCCAGGTTTCGTAACTTAAGCAGGCATGAGAATGATCATGCATGAAAAAAAACCTGAAAAAGTATGTGAAATTAAGCTAAACGGGCTGAAATTAAAAGAAATGGCCAAAAAAAAAAAGCCTTAAAATTCTCATGGAGGCTTAAGTTAGGAAAATCGGTTCCCACATGTCGGCAAGGAAAAATTATAAAAAAATATTCCCCTTCCAAGTGGACACCTCTCGATTTGTATGAGTACACATCCCAATGCTTGAAACCATAAAATATTTGAGTCACTAATTTGCATTAATTAATATCAATGAATTAGTTTAACCTTAATTTTAGGACTAAAAACTTCCAACTGATTCCAACTTTTACCACTGGTAAAATTGTAACTGAATATTATCCAAAATCTCTCGCTAGCTTTTTCGCCTAATAGACTGGTTCTTTTGGCAAAATCGCGTTCCTAGCGGCAAGTCGCAGATGTTGTCGCAGATCCTCGAGATGAGAGGAATACTTATAGGTACTACACCCTCGATAAATTTGTGTCTATTTTGCATTTTTCTCAACTAATAACACACTGGTAACAAAAGTTATGTATATTGTAGGGCAAGGAATCCAATTACTACACTGGAATTTCAGTGACCCAAGACAAGCAGTTTGTTATTTTATGATAAGAAATAAGGTACCACTAGGATGTACCTCATTTCCTATCATATATACTGAACCGCTTGTCGCAAGTCACTAAAATTTCAGTGTAGTAGTTGGAATCCTTGCCCCAATAATATACATAACTTTTGTTACCAGTGTGTTATTAGTTTTTGAGAAAAATGCAAAAATAGTCACAAATTTACCACAGGGGTGTAGTGCCCCCTTAAATATGGTTAATGTGAACAACTTTTGGGAACATCTTAAGGATATACGAGGTATTGTTGGTCGAAGCAGCCAAAAATCGATTTGCATTATCTGAATCAATATATTATTGAAAAATAACACTTTGGTGTTTTGCAAAAGTTCATTCTACAAATCATATACTTTGAAAACTTGCTTAATTTATTGTTATTTAGTTATACGTTTTACAAAAGTGTTGTTTCAGCCCTCTTTACAACATAACTCAAGAACCACAGGACCTACAAAAGTATATATGTGATATTTTAATTCTTCTACACGCTCGCTATGAATTGAGCAATGTAATTTTTGCTAAAGCTTACTACCATTCGCAAGATGATGTGAACTACTTTTTCTGCTGCTTTGACCAACATCGTATATACCCTTAAATGTGCTTTAAATAGGGGTAGGTTAAACAGCATTTTAAAAGGGATGCAGTATGATCTCCTGAGCATTTTGACACCATTTTCATCCAAATCGGCCAAAAAATGAGTTGGTGCCGGCTAAAACAAGTGGACAGGGGGGGGGGGGGTCTGAAAATCAATATTTTCAACAATCATTATTATATGCCTAATTCTGTTAAAGTTGGTGCCGATTTGTATGTATGTCTAGAATTCCATTTATGAAAGTTTCATAAAATTGGAGTTGTTGTTTTCTTAAAATGGCTGTTTTACGTCCAAATATGGAAATACTTGTTTTGGCCGGCACCAACTCTTTTTTGAGCCGATTTGGATGAAAATGGTTTCAAAATGCTCAGGAGATCATACTGCATAGCCTGTTCCCTAAGAAATTTGAAACATCAGGATTCCTTAACCCACCACTACTTTAATGTATTTTGAATCCCAAGCCTTGGGATTCAAAATACATTTAAAGCACATGGCAAGCATTAATGATTTGAGCAAGGTGTGAAAGATATGTGGGTAAGGGCTGAACAACCTTCCTTCAACCGGAGTGGATGGTCCGGGCAAATCTTTCGCAAGACTGGGAAAGAATCATTTTTATCAGGAGTGACTGTTATCTTCTCTTTCTTCACGTGTGCAGAAAGTGATCGTGTGTACCGTAGTGAAAGGTCACGTGCATCACAACCTAGCTGAAGACTGGTGGTTTTAGTTGCAACATCAATGTCTGGTTGACCAGATTTACATGAAATTGTGGCTTAATATACATGTAGTTCTTAAAGGAAGGTGGCAGACCTGATACTTTTGGAACATCAAATTCTTGAAAACTTATGTATTACATAAAATGTTGTCCCTTTCAAGCATTCATGCAAAAAGATCATGTAAATGTTCCTTGTAATGTAAATGTGACTAATTCTTTATGGAATTACTGACATTTAATACAGAGTAAAACTGGGAGTCTTCAGTTATAAATGATAATCATCATGATCATGTAATAAATTGATATCAAATGAAATATCCTATTTTTCTCATTAACATACTGAAATTAGGAGCTCCAAATGGGTGTATTTCTGAAGATATCAAAAAAACTGCTGAATTAGTCGAAAACGTGGTATACCACAGTTGCAATTAAATCAACAGTTTTTGATATACACCGATTTGGAACGCCTAATTTCAATGTTATAAATGAGAAAAATATGAGCTTTCACCTGATACCAAAATCTGCATTTTGATAGGGTAAAGTCAGGTTACCTACCTTTAAGTTACAAACGGTTCACAAAGGTTTAAGCAGATGCAAGTACTATGAGGTTGCACCATGCTACCCTCAAACAAAATGTGCAACAGTAATTTGCCCTAAACAATAAAATAGGGGAGAGCAGGGAGTGTTCGCCCACCCCTTGTTTCTCAGCACTACGGCTATCGGGGAATTTGGTGATGGCAAAATTAGGTGACATAGGTCATTATAAACTTCTCATATTAGCTACGCGACATATAGGGACGTGTTCATCGAACTGCAGCCAAAACAACAAAAAATACACCAAAACGTAATTTTTTCTTGCATTAATAATAATGTATTATCATTGATACATAAATACAGATGGTTTTAATGGAAATCTGTATTCGGAACATACGGGATTTGTCAAAGATTTAATGCAGTTATAAACTCTTTATTCGATTTGTATTTTGCATACCCTGAAGAAAATACAAAAATGTGCACGTTCGCCCTTTTGAGGATGGGGCATGTTCGCCCTATATCTTCCCCGGGCGGACTTACCCCAAACCTGTTTGATTTTAATATGTTATTGTTATGCAATGTTTAAACCTTTTTTTGTGATTAGGGTGAACTTACCCCACCATATGGGCGAACCTGCCCCAATATGGGGCAAGTTCGCCACTTTGCAAAACTTTTTTGTTTGCTCTATCCTGTTGCTACTGTAAGGCCTATAGTTCTGGGATTGTGGCCGTATATAGCTAAGACATAGGGCTTTCACATGAGCTAATCAGGTCATCCCTAACCTTAAACTTGACATCGCTAGGCTGGTCAGAAAAATATAGGGTGAACACTCCCGCCCTCCCCCCGGCTCTCCCCTACCACAATAGGGGTATACTCTAAATTGGTATGATTACAAGCTACAGCTACCTACTTATACCTTGTTTGATTGGCGTAACCCGACCGACCCTAACAATAGGCCTGACCCTAGACTTTTTTTAATTTTTTTTGCAAAAAAATTACTTTTAAACCTAAAGTTTAAAAAAAGAAAGAAAAAAGGCAAATTACAGCATAAAGTGTGTGTAAAAAATGCCGACCGACTGACTCTAATTTTTTTTTTTATGTTACGCCAATCAAACAATTTCTTTAGGCCTACGCCAATCAAACAATTTCTTTAGACCTTATAAAGACTGCACAAAAAGTAACACAGCTGTTATAAAAACGCCTATAGCTTAAGAACTACTCCCTATTCCAGAAAAATACAGAACTAATTTTTTGGGATTAAAAAAATATTATCATGTTTTGCCAAATGAAAGGGCCAAAAACAAGTGTTTTTAGGATGTTTTTCGTATGCTGTTACTATCAAGCCCAAAGACCTGTACCAAGACTAATTTCAGTTTATGCAGTCTATTTTTTGGAAAAGACATTGTTCACTGATAACCGATAATTTAATTAAAGAAACACAAATAAGTGACAATTATAGCAGAATTTCGGCATATACTCAAGATTTTGAATGCTTAGACTTGTTCCAAGTCTTTGATTTTTGTGACTAGATTGTCAGAAAGTATGCCGAAAATGCAGCTTTTTGGCTCTTTTTTCAAGAAATTAGTAAAATGGTTATTTTTTTCTTTTATTGCCAGTTAGGACTAACTGAAGGATTAGGATAGAGCTATGTTTCATTTGGCAGAACTGATAATATTTTTAATCCCAAAAAAATAGAGCTGTATTTTTCTGGAATAGGGAGTAATCTGTTTTCACAAGGATATAAAGGATGATTTATTTGCGCACATTTTGATACCCCATTCGTCCAATACCAACATCACATCAGTGTTTTTAAAGAAAAATATGTGAATTTAAAAGTTGCAGCTATTTGTAATAATTTGAAGTCTGTGCGAAGATAATGGAGCGTTTTTTGTTTATGTGCCACAATGCTTGCGTAATAACCATTGATCGCTGTAAACTGCAACTTTTAAATTCGGGTATTTTTCTTTAAAATCACTACTGTGTTGTATTGAACAACGTTTGACAAATGAGCCGGGCAAATGAGGTCTTTCTATGTCAAGATATTGTGAAAAGGTCTGAAGCTATAGGTGTATTTATAACAGCTGCATTACTTTTTGTGCAGTCTTTAGATAAAAGGCGGTGATTTGATGTCACCATACCATGCATGCTGGTCGTTACCTCCAGTTCGATTTCAAATCAAATAATAATGGCAGAAGTTTTCTGTCAAACATTTTTGTCAAATGCCAAAAGTTTGTCTCTTAAAAACAATTTGTAAAATAGCTATATTTTATGGTTATTTTTCAAGTGAAATAAACTTTTAGTCCAGTATATAAAATTGTTCTCTCCTTTAGAGTTAAGTTGCATATGACTTAAGGGGGTACTACACCCCTGTGGTAAATTTGTGACTATTTTTGAATTTTTCTCAAAAAATAATAACACACTGGTAACAAAAGTTATGTATAATATTGGGGCAAGGAATCCAAATACTACACTGAAATTTCAGTGACTCGAGACAAGCGGTTCGTTATTTATGATAAGAAATGAGGTACATCCTATCGGTACCTTATTTCTTATCATAAATAACGAACTGCTTGTCTTGGGTCACTGAAATTCAGTTTAGTAATTGGATTCCTTGCCCCAATAATATACATAAATTTTGTTACCACTGTGTTATTAGTTTTTGAGAAATATGCAAAAATAGACACACATTTATCGAGGGGTGTAGTACCCCCTTAACATTTTCTTGCTTAAAATTGATGCCTAACATGTTGAGACGTCAAAAATGAAAGGTGCCCAGCAGGCACCCTTGAGCAATTAACGGGGTTACACAGGGGTCAAAACTCAAAATTACTGTTTGGTTAAAAGCAATATTCCCCATGTCCAAGGATTAAAAAAAAAAATAGTTTGACCACCTAAGACCAATCAGTCTGGAGTTATTAGTGAAAAAGTCATATGTTGCAATTTGGGCTCAACATGTGTCATAATCACTGAAAATTAATTCGATATTGCCATAATGGTCTAAAAAATTTTTTTGTTATAATAATTCAGAAAAAGAAAAGTTTGCCATATGTGTGACATTTCGTTGCATAGGTGACACGGGAAATATAAAGTCAACATCAATTGGACTCAACAGGCAGGAACTGTTTGCAGGGGTGTCAAAGCTTGTGAAATATCCAGAAAATCAGTGGTTTGGCTATTTTGAGAAATTGGCAAAGTGCCAAAAACACTTCCCTGTAGTATATGTACATGTAATTCATTTGGATTTTGAGATGACAAACAAACTGTAGAAATCAAAACTGCAATTTTTTTGGAGGGGGGGGGGGCCTTAAGCAAGCAAGGTTTACTCAACAATACACGGTGCATCATTTTCAAGTAATTCTGTGCATGACACCGGAGCCGATACAGCCACCTTAAAGCAAAACATTTTAGGCATACCCAAATTAACTAACCCACAAGCAAGTTCTACCCAACTACTCATTAAAATAATATTACATCATGATTACAATGACTTTAGCCGTGTGATAGTTTTTATTATATCACTCATACATAAATTCTAGACAGTTCATTGGTTGATTACCATTTGCCATTTTTACTATCACCCTCTCCGTGTGATAGTCTTTACCATCATGTGCTCTGGCGTAGTGCGCCTGCGCCAAGCCGTGCGCTGACTCTTGGACTCGCCGATTTAGTTATGGGGTGGACCCCAAAATGTAAAATATATCACGGCAAAACATGGTGTTATAAAAAAAAAAAAATGTATTTCCTACCTTAAATAGTATTTTAGTAATAGAATTTATGCATGAGTGATATAAAACAAATATTAACTGTCTTAAATTTGTGTAATGGTCGAAATATAATCACTCGGTGAAAGATGTATTGTTCCATTCCACTCGCCGTTCCGGCTCGTGGAATGGAACAATCCATCTTTCATCGAGTGATTATATCTCGACCATCACACTCATAGACAGTTAATATTTATATACTATCACACGCCATGAAAAGAAACCATGTGATATCATGATATAAAACAAATATTACATGCCAATATTCGTGTCATAGTAAAAATATATCATTTGGTCAAATTTTGACTTTTCTATTTCACTCGGCTACGCCGGCCTCGTGAAATTGAAAAGTCAAAATTTGACCTCATGATATATTTTGTACTATCACACTCAATAGGCATGTAATATTTGTATACTGACTGACAGACCCTATATCTTATTCTCTGCAGAATAAACAACACAAGCTTCTGTATTGCAGGGAACAGACTGACCAGCATCACATGTTCAGTATTTTGTAAATACTACACAGGATTTTTTTTAATTGAATGTGTTTCCTTGTTTTGGGCTACAAAAGATAATGGTAAAAAGACACGAAGCACAGTTAATTTTTTTGAAATTACTTTTGGTTTTAAAGCAAATAATACCCAAATTGTTATCAAACTTGATTACAGGTCAATCTAATACTGGAACTAAAACTTAGCAACTCACTACCGTTGCATTCGAAGCATGACATCATCAGGCATCTGATGTGACATCAAACTATCAATTTAGTTCCAGTATTAGATTTAATTTACAAAATAATATTGATTACAGGTGCCACAAGCTACCTATAATATCACAACTTCAACAAAAGTTTATAAAGATGGGTATCGAAAAACTCCTGTAAACATGTCATGTCACAAGAAAAAAATCTTATAAAAAAAAAAAAAAAAACATGTTTGTTTCCTGTAGCAGGTCATAAAAGTCAAATGCAAAATGCGGTTTTTTTATTTTTAAATCCATGCCTTCAAATGAAAAAAAACCACCTTTTTTTTGCTACAAATTTGAATGGGAATTTACTGTGGGTCTCTCCGACACACAAAAATATCATATTTTTTCATATTCAAGAATATTTATGATCCCTTTTTCAACCTGTTTTTATTAAAAAGGGTTTAAAAAATATGTGATATTTTCTCCCGTATTTTTTTCACTACGCTTGTTTGTTGTGTGACGTGTAAATGTTTACTCCAGTAGTGTTTTATATTATTTTTTGTGATTTTTTTCTTTGTAAGTGAAAAAAAAATTCTAATGCGCAAAATAAAACCTAATGCGTGCGCTACAGGAAACAAACTTTTTTTTGGCTAGAAACATTTAAAACAAGACATAAAAACATCAGAAGTACCAAAATTCCACTTAAACTGTCCATCTTTAATTCAATGGGGTTTTGAGATGACCTTTTTTTCTTCAAAAATGCTTTCTTTGGAGGAACTAAAACTGTGCGAGTCTATTTGTTCTTATCAGGTAGTGGCTTCCAGTTCCTTTCAAATTTTGTTCTCTGGTGGTTGCTTTAGTTACAATCCATGGGAATCACTCCAACCCTGCGAAGAACAAGAATTTTTTTTAGTTATATGGGAGCAATATGCTATTTTAACATGATTGCCGATCCACAGTCTATTATAATTCAAAATCATGCACTGTGATTTGAACAAACTCATCTCGGTAGGGATATTGCATCTAAAATGTAACACATTCCATGCATACAGGCAAATTTAAAAAAAGTAAATTCAAGCTTGGACGTGGTGCCATAATAAGAAATCTAACAGGAATCTAATGCAATTGAAAATATAATTGGATTTGGAGTGTTATTAAAATCACACAATTTTGTAGCTGCACACGGTTTCTCTTGTATACACATTGTGTATCGATTGGTATAGCACAAAATTCAAATTCGATGGCAGTGCTGCAGTTTCAAGCCAAGTGATGGTCAAAATTAATTTGGGGTGTTTGGTACAAGTTGGAGGGGGTGGGTGGCAAAGCTGCACTTTGTGTTTAAAACCATTTCATTGTATTCCTCTAGTCAAACGGATTCAGAAAATGTATAGTTTGACCTATCTAGTTATAACCAAAAAGGTCAAAGGTTACGTTTTGGGGGGTTACAAACATCCAAGTGCTCCGATTTTGACAAAAGAGGTGTCAAATTGTTCGATTTGATAAAACGGTTCAAATAAGGGTAGGATTATGTCCCGGATTATGTAGGACATTAGGTAACGTAACAAAATAAGTCAAGTACCATTGAGGCCTACTGACCTTGACCTATTTTTGGTGTTTTTCGACAGAAAATGTTAGGAAAATCCGTATTAACAGAAAATTTGTAGGAAAAACATTAATTAACGGAAATCCGGCATCCCTGATTGGAATTGTTTTTAACACAATTTGAGCAAGTTTGAAATTTGACCCTGTGTAAAAGTTTGATGACCTTTTCTCGCCAAAAGCAACTCCAGGTCAATTGCTATGATGCGTTTTTATGTAGTCCATGATGTCAACTATCTATGGTAAAAGTGCAGCTTTGCCCTCCCCCAGCTCACACACTAATCAGCAAAAAAAGCGAAAAACACCAAATTTAATTTCCCAGTTTAAAAGGGCATTTCATGAATGATCCACAGCATCATTCCCCCACTACTCAAAAAAGTTGAGATTTTTATATCACTGGAAAAATCTGGCTGCATAATGTTTATGAAAAAACTATTTCTTGTATATAGATTAATTCGTTAGCAAAGATATTGTGGAATTTAAATTTTTTTTCTGGTATACCAGAACAAAATTACAACACATTGTCTATGGAGCATTGTAATACACATAATCATACAGAACTCGCAAATGCAAAATCGGAATGAACTGAAAATTACTCCTTTAAGCCATTAAACCAAACAACACAATGTATTCGCCTATTGCACTGTTCCGCCATATGCGAGGTGAGCCTCAAACTGGCAATAGACATGAAAGGAAGTATTTCTTAACTTTACGCAATGTTATATGACTGGTTCAATTCCCATTCATGCATTCTGCCAGATCGAGGCTTTCCTCGCATATGGCGGCACCTTGCAATGGGTGAATATGTGTTCATCCTAGTGCTAATATTTTGATGGTACACATAGGAACCCAGTAAGGGTCCATTCACAAACACTTGTAAGGGGGCCTGATGCAAAAAGGGGGAGGGCCCTTTAAAGTTTTGACCCTCATTAAGGGGGGGCTGAAAAAAATTGAGTTTATATGCTTTTCTATGGGGTTGACCCATAATTTTCATGTCAAAAGGGATTATCCTTTACACGCAAATAATGTGTCCGAGGCAGTAAAAACGTAAATAATGGGTGAGGCGCAACCGAACCCATTATTTCAACGTTTTTACTGCCGAGGACACATTATTTCTATTCTATTACCACAAAATAGTGTGATTTAAAGAGTAAATATCACCTCAATGTGGAGCGCCTACGCGTAGCAAAAGCGTAAGTGATAAAGTTCGTTGCCCTGGCCACTTTATTGCTAATTAATGGTCTGTCACGTGACACGTTTCAACAAATCATAGTGCACAATTTTGAATAATGGGTTGTGGGGGTAATAGAATTGCATTTATAATGTTATATCATGTTAACTAGTATTACTATAACTATACCAATATTAATGTACCTAAAACTAGCCATGTCCTTATTCATTTGCTTCTAATTCTTACCTTTGAGGCTGAATGCCTGTTGGCATCAGATTTGACAAATTCATCATGATATGCATAGTTCCAGCAGTCACTGATAGTATCAACTGCATTGCTGCAAGAATAGATCAAAGCAAAATCCAATTCATAAACATCAGCAGATTTACAGATCAAATTGAGATCATGAAATTATACAACTTAAATGGTAGGTTGTCAGATTTTTGGGCTAAAATTTCACTGGGATTATGAAAAAAATATGAACTCTTCTGATGCCAAAATCTCCACTTTGATAAAAAAAAAAAGGAAGGGAGGAGCGACGCTGTCGATCAGGACATCCATCTTTAAATTCCTATTCACAATCTGACATAAATTTGCCCTGTGGCACTTGGGACAAATATCGCTTCATCATGTACTATATACAATACATGCACTAAATTATATACTAATCGTAGTACCGTAACTAATAATTTTCGCCATGACACTGTTCCAAATTCCACTTAAGGATACGATACATAATTTACCGACAAGTGACTCATTTCGGAATGCGATCATGAATTTTGAAGAAAAAAAAGTTTACACAGGCTTTGTTAGGACTCGAACCAGCGATTCTAAATTTCCTTCGATTACGCGTCTAGCGCTTTACCGCTCGGCCACCGTGGCAGTTGAGCGGATGAGTGTAATGATAAAAGATAAATCTCATAATGCCATCTTTAGCCTTTTGTTTACTAAAAAAGGATGCGTTTTGTAAAGATAGATTAGCCGTCTTATGCTTTTAAATAGCACGAACGTTTGGGAAATGTTTCAAACGAATAATAAAGACACTGATGTGATGATGAAATTGCGTAAGTCGGGAATTATCTGCGTCGCAATGTTTTGTTTTGGTTTTAGGAATTTGACCTTAAAATTTACGACTTCATGACATTATCATTTGAAATCAACAAAAGATATTTCAACACTATATGTCCTCATTCTTTCTCTAGAATGTTTTGTACATGTATGTGAAATAGCTTCAACAACGGTTCGCTGCATAATGGTAAAAATAGCTTTGACCTATAAAAAAAAGGGCGAGAGGTACCATTACGGATTCAGGCTAAATTTAAAATTGATATAAAATGTTTGTTTTTTGATCGATTACAAAAATTAATTTTTGTCGTATAAAGAAATTGTATCTGGCATGAATTACACTACAGTTTTTATTCCTAGGGCTCTTTGACTTCTTCAAATAATTTTTTTAATGATAGAGTGAATCCCCTGGCCCTCTATAATTACGCACAAAAGATCGAGTCCCCTTAAGACAAACAACGACAACATTTACTACATAGTAATCCTAATCAATTACTTTATTTTAAATACATTTTGCCATGGCCCTGTCCACTTGGGACAAATTTCATGGTTCATGAAGAATGTACTATTCTTTTAATTATAGTATTCATGTCAATACATTCTGTCCTGTGGCACTGTTCTACTTGGGACAAACATTGGTTCATTGTACTATTTTTCCTAATCAATATATAATAGCTAATACAATAACCCTATGACACTGTTTCAGTTGGAACAAATATTTAAGCTCACCATGTATTTTGTCTTCATCAAAATATTCAAGTTAATAATACATTTTGTCCTCTGGCACTATTCCACTTGGGACAAACACTGCTTCAACATGTACTGTATTACATTTTGTCCTGTGGCACTTCCACTATCTAGTTAATAATACAT
Organism: Amphiura filiformis; assembly: GCF_039555335.1. Taxonomy (NCBI): domain Eukaryota; kingdom Metazoa; phylum Echinodermata; class Ophiuroidea; order Amphilepidida; family Amphiuridae; genus Amphiura; species Amphiura filiformis. Next base: position 29,940,291 of record NC_092643.1, read on the forward strand.
CTTGTCATGTGGCACTATTCCACTTGGAACAAACACTGCATGGTTCAACATGCATATACCGTCACATTGTGTCCTGTGGCACTGTTCCACTTAGGACAACCATGGGGTTCAACATGCACTAATCAAAGTAAACTAGTTAATGTAACATTTTGTCCTGTGGCACTTTTCCACTTGGGACAAACACTGGTGCAACATATACTATTATTACATTTTGTCCTGTGGCACTGTTCCACTTGGGACAACCATAGGGCTCAACATGCACTAATCAAAGTAATCTAGTTAATAATACATTTTGTCCTGTGGCACTATTCCACTTGTGACAAACACTGGTTCAACGTGTACTGTTATCACATTTTGTCCTGTGGCACTGTTCCACTTAGGACAACCATAGGGTTCAACATGCACTAATCAAAGTAATCTAGTTAATATAACATTTTGTCCTGTGGCACTTTTCCACTTGGGACAAACACTGGTTCAACATGACGTTTTGTCCTGTAGCACTGTTTCACTTGGGACAAACACTGGTGCAACATATACTATTATAACATTTTGTCCTGTGGCACTGTTCCACTTGGGACAACCATAGGGCTCAACATGCACTAATCAAAGTAATCTAGTTAATAATACATTTTGTCCTGTGGCACTATTCCACTTGTGACAAACACTGGTTCAACTTGTACTGTTATTATATTTTGTCCTGTGGCACTGTTCCACTTGGGCCAAACACTGGTTCAACATGTACTGTTATTACATTTTGTCCTGTGGCACTGTTCCACATGGGACCACCATGGAGCTCAACATGCACTAATCAAAGTAATCTAGTTAATACATTTTGTCCTGTGGCACTATTCCACTTGGGACAAACACTGGTTCAACATGTACTGTTATTACATTTTGTCCTATGGCACTGTTCCACATGGGACAACCATGGAGCTCAACATGCACTAATCAAAGTAATCTAGTTTTAAATAATACATTTTGTCCTGTGGCACTATTCTACTTGTGACAAACACTGGTTCAACATGTAATGTTATTACATTTTGTCAGTAATCTAGTTTTAAATAATACATTTTGTCCTGTGGCACTGTCCCACTTGGGACAACCATGGTTCAACATGCACTAATCAAAGTAATATAGTTTTACATTTTGTCCTGTGGCACTATTCCACTTGGGACAAACACTGGTTCAACAAGTACTGTTATTACATTTTGTCGTGTGGCACTGTTCCACTTGGGACAAACACTGCATGGTTCAATATGTACTGTTATTACATTTTGTCCTGTGGCACTTCCACTTGGGACAACCATGGGGTTCAACATGCACTAATCAAAGTAATCTAGTTAATAATACATTTTGTCCTGTGGCATTATTCCACTTGGGACAAACACTGCATGGTTCAACATGCATGTACTATTATTACATTTTGTCCTGTGGCTCTGTTCCACTTGGGACAACCATGGGGCTCAACATGCACTCAAAGTAATCTAGTTAATAATACATTTTGTCCTGTGGCATTATTCCACTTGGGACAAACACTGCATGGTTCAACATGCATGTACTATTATTACATTTTGTCCTGTGGCACTGTTCCACTTGGGACAACCATGGGGTTCAACATGCACTAATCAAAGTAATATAGTTTTACATTTTGTCCTGTGGCACTATTCCACTTGGGACAAACACTGGTTCAACAAGTACTGTTATTACATTTTGTCGTGTGGCACTGTTCCACTTGGGACAACCATGGGGTTCAACATGCACTAATCAAAGTAATCTAGTTAATAATACATTTTGTCCTGTGGCATTATTCCACTTGGGACAAACACTGCATGGTTCAACATGCATGTACTATTATTACATTTTGTCCTGTGGCACTGTTCCACTTGGGACAACCATGGGGTTCAACATGCACTAATCAAAGTAATCTAGTTAATACGTTTTGTCCTGTGGCACTATTCCACTTGGGACAAACACTGGTTCAACATGTACTGTTATTACATTTTGTCCTGTGGCACTGTTCCACATGGGACAACCATGGAGCTCAACATGCACTAATCAAAGTAATCTAGTTAATAATACATTTTGTCATGTGGCACGATTCCACTTGGTACAAACACTGGTTCAACATGTTATTACATTTTGTCAGTAATCTAGTTAATAATACATTTTGTCCTGTGGCACTGTTCCACTTGGGACAACCATGGTTCAACATGCACTAATCAAAGTAATCTAGTTAATAATACATTTTGTCCTGTGGCACTATTCCACTTGGGACAAACACTGGTTCAAGATGTACTGTTATTATATTTTCTCCTGTGGCACTGTTCCACATGGGACAACCATGGAGCTCAACATGCACTTATCAAAGTAATCTAGTTAATAATACATTTTGTCCTGTGACACTATTCCACTTGGGACAAACACTGGTTCAACATGTTATTACATTTTGTCAGTAATCCAGTTAATAATACATTTTGTCCTGTGGCACTATTCCACTTGGGACAAACACTGGTTCAACGTGTACTGTTATTACATTTTGTCCTGTGGCACTGTTCCACTTGGGACAAACACTGGTGCAACATGTACTGTTATTACATTTTGTCCTGTGGCACTATTCCACTTGGGACAAACACTTGTTCAACATGTACTGTTATTACATTTTGTCCTGTGGCACTATTCCACTTGGGACAAACACTGGTTCAACATAATATACTGAACAGTTATTACATTTTGTCCTGTGGCACTGTTCCACATGGGACAGCCATGGAGCTCAACATGCACTAATCAAAGTAATCTAGTTGATAATACATTTTGTCCTGTGGCACTGTTCCACTTGGGACAACCATGGTTCAACATGCACTAATCAAAGTAATCTAGTTAATAATACATTTTGTCCACATGGGACAGCCATGGAGCTCAACATGCACTAATCAAAGTAATCTAGTTGATAATACATTTTGTCCTGTGGCACTGTTCCACTTGGGACAACCATGGTTCAACATGCACTAATCAAAGTAATCTAGTTAATAATACATTTTGTCCTGTGGCATTATTCCACTTGGGACAAACACTGCATGGTTCAACATGCATGTACTATTATTACATTTTGTCCTGTGGCTCTGTTCCACTTGGGACAACCATGGGGCTCAACATGCACTCAAAGTAATCTAGTTAATAATACATTTTGTCCTGTGGCATTATTCCACTTGGGACAAACACTGCATGGTTCAACATGCATGTACTATTATTACATTTTGTCCTGTGGCACTGTTCCACTTGGGACAACCATGGGGTTCAACATGCACTAATCAAAGTAATATAGTTTTACATTTTGTCCTGTGGCACTATTCCACTTGGGACAAACACTGGTTCAACAAGTACTGTTATTACATTTTGTCGTGTGGCACTGTTCCACTTGGGACAAACACTGCATGGTTCAACATGTACTGTTATTACATTTTGTCCTGTGGCACTGTTCCACTTGGGACAACCATGGGGTTCAACATGCACTAATCAAAGTAATCTAGTTAATACATTTTGTCCTGTGGCACTATTCCACTTGGGACAAACACTGGTTCAACATGTACTGTTATTACATTTTGTCCTGTGGCACTGTTCCACATGGGACAACCATGGAGCTCAACATGCACTAATCAAAGTAATCTAGTTAATAATACATTTTGTCATGTGGCACGATTCCACTTGGTACAAACACTGGTTCAACATGTTATTACATTTTGTCAGTAATCTAGTTAATAATACATTTTGTCCTGTGGCACTGTTCCACTTGGGACAACCATGGTTCAACATGCACTAATCAAAGTAATCTAGTTAATAATACATTTTGTCCTGTGGCACTATTCCACTTGGGACAAACACTGGTTCAAGATGTACTGTTATTATATTTTGTCCTGTGGCACTGTTCCACTTGGGACAAACACTGCACGGTTCAACATGTACTGTTATTACATTTTGTCATGTGGCACTATTCCACTTGGGACAAACACTGGTTCAACATGTACTGTTATTACATTTTCTCCTGTGGCACTGTTCCACATGGGACAACCATGGAGCTCAACATGCACTTATCAAAGTAATCTAGTTAATAATACATTTTGTCCTGTGACACTATTCCACTTGGGACAAACACTGGTTCAACATGTTATTACATTTTGTCAGTAATCCAGTTAATAATACATTTTGTCCTGTGGCACTATTCCACTTGGGACAAACACTGGTTCAACGTGTACTGTTATTACATTTTGTCCTGTGGCACTGTTCCACTTGGGACAAACACTGGTGCAACATGTAATATTATTACATTTTGTCCTGCGACACTGTCCACTTGGGACAACCATGGGGCTCAACATGCACTATTCAAAGTAATCTAGTTAATATTACATTTTGTCCTGTGGCACTTTTCCACTTGGGACAAACACTGGTTCAACACATACTGTTATTACATTTTGTCCTATGGCACTGGTCTACTTGGGATAACCATGGGGTTCAACATGCACTAAAGTAATCTAGTTAGTAATACATTTTGTCCTGTGGCACTTTTCCACTTGGGACAAACACTGGTTCAACACATACTGTTATTACATTTTGTCCTATGGCACTGGTCTACTTGGGATAACCATGGGGTTCAACATGCACTAAAGTAATCTAGTTAATAATAATAATACATTTTGTCTTGTGGCACTGTTCCACTTGGGACAAACACTGCATGGTTCAACATGTACTGTTATTACATTTTGTCCTGTGGCACTATTCCACTTGGGACAAACACTTGTTCAACATGTACTGTTATTACATTTTGTCCTGTGGCACTATTCCACTTGGGACAAACACTGGTTCAACATAATATACTGAACAGTTATTACATTTTGTCCTGTGGCACTGTTCCACATGGGACAGCCATGGAGCTCAACATGCACTAATCAAAGTAATCTAGTTGATAATACATTTTGTCCTGTGGCACTGTTCCACTTGGGACAACCATGGTTCAACATGCACTAATCAAAGTAATCTAGTTAATAATACATTTTGTCCACATGGGACAGCCATGGAGCTCAACATGCACTAATCAAAGTAATCTAGTTGATAATACATTTTGTCCTGTGGCACTGTTCCACTTGGGACAACCATGGTTCAACATGCACTAATCAAAGTAATCTAGTTAATAATACATTTTGTCCTGTGGCATTATTCCACTTGGGACAAACACTGCATGGTTCAACATGCATGTACTATTATTACATTTTGTCCTGTGGCTCTGTTCCACTTGGGACAACCATGGGGCTCAACATGCACTCAAAGTAATCTAGTTAATAATACATTTTGTCCTGTGGCATTATTCCACTTGGGACAAACACTGCATGGTTCAACATGCATGTACTATTATTACATTTTGTCCTGTGGCACTGTTCCACTTGGGACAACCATGGGGTTCAACATGCACTAATCAAAGTAATATAGTTTTACATTTTGTCCTGTGGCACTATTCCACTTGGGACAAACACTGGTTCAACAAGTACTGTTATTACATTTTGTCGTGTGGCACTGTTCCACTTGGGACAAACACTGCATGGTTCAACATGTACTGTTATTACATTTTGTCCTGTGGCACTGTTCCACTTGGGACAACCATGGGGTTCAACATGCACTAATCAAAGTAATCTAGTTAATACATTTTGTCCTGTGGCACTATTCCACTTGGGACAAACACTGGTTCAACATGTACTGTTATTACATTTTGTCCTGTGGCACTGTTCCACATGGGACAACCATGGAGCTCAACATGCACTAATCAAAGTAATCTAGTTAATAATACATTTTGTCATGTGGCACGATTCCACTTGGTACAAACACTGGTTCAACATGTTATTACATTTTGTCAGTAATCTAGTTAATAATACATTTTGTCCTGTGGCACTGTTCCACTTGGGACAACCATGGTTCAACATGCACTAATCAAAGTAATCTAGTTAATAATACATTTTGTCCTGTGGCACTATTCCACTTGGGACAAACACTGGTTCAAGATGTACTGTTATTATATTTTGTCCTGTGGCACTGTTCCACTTGGGACAAACACTGCACGGTTCAACATGTACTGTTATTACATTTTGTCATGTGGCACTATTCCACTTGGGACAAACACTGGTTCAACATGTACTGTTATTACATTTTCTCCTGTGGCACTGTTCCACATGGGACAACCATGGAGCTCAACATGCACTTATCAAAGTAATCTAGTTAATAATACATTTTGTCCTGTGACACTATTCCACTTGGGACAAACACTGGTTCAACATGTTATTACATTTTGTCAGTAATCCAGTTAATAATACATTTTGTCCTGTGGCACTATTCCACTTGGGACAAACACTGGTTCAACGTGTACTGTTATTACATTTTGTCCTGTGGCACTGTTCCACTTGGGACAAACACTGGTGCAACATGTAATATTATTACATTTTGTCCTGCGGCACTGTCCACTTGGGACAACCATGGGGCTCAACATGCACTATTCAAAGTAATCTAGTTAATATTACATTTTGTCCTGTGGCACTTTTCCACTTGGGACAAACACTGGTTCAACACATACTGTTATTACATTTTGTCCTATGGCACTGGTCTACTTGGGATAACCATGGGGTTCAACATGCACTAAAGTAATCTAGTTAGTAATACATTTTGTCCTGTGGCACTTTTCCACTTGGGACAAACACTGGTTCAACACATACTGTTATTACATTTTGTCCTATGGCACTGGTCTACTTGGGATAACCATGGGGTTCAACATGCACTAAAGTAATCTAGTTAATAATAATAATACATTTTGTCTTGTGGCACTGTTCCACTTGGGACAAACACTGCATGGTTCAACATGTACTGTTATTACATTTTGTCCTGTGGCACTATTCCACTTGGGACAAACACTTGTTCAACATGTACTGTTATTACATTTTGTCCTGTGGCACTATTCCACTTGGGACAAACACTGGTTCAACATAATATACTGAACAGTTATTACATTTTGTCCTGTGGCACTGTTCCACATGGGACAGCCATGGAGCTCAACATGCACTAATCAAAGTAATCTAGTTGATAATACATTTTGTCCTGTGGCACTGTTCCACTTGGGACAACCATGGTTCAACATGCACTAATCAAAGTAATCTAGTTAATAATACATTTTGTCCACATGGGACAGCCATGGAGCTCAACATGCACTAATCAAAGTAATCTAGTTGATAATACATTTTGTCCTGTGGCACTGTTCCACTTGGGACAACCATGGTTCAACATGCACTAATCAAAGTAATCTAGTTAATAATACATTTTGTCCTGTGGCATTATTCCACTTGGGACAAACACTGCATGGTTCAACATGCATGTACTATTATTACATTTTGTCCTGTGGCTCTGTTCCACTTGGGACAACCATGGGGCTCAACATGCACTCAAAGTAATCTAGTTAATAATACATTTTGTCCTGTGGCATTATTCCACTTGGGACAAACACTGCATGGTTCAACATGCATGTACTATTATTACATTTTGTCCTGTGGCACTGTTCCACTTGGGACAACCATGGGGTTCAAGATGCACTAATCAAAGTAATATAGTTTTACATTTTGTCCTTTGGCACTATTCCACTTGGGACAAACACTGGTTCAACAAGTACTGTTATTACATTTTGTCGTGTGGCACTGTTCCACTTGGGACAAACACTGCATGGTTCAACATGTACTGTTATTACATTTTGTCCTGTGGCACTGTTCCACTTGGGACAACCATGGGGTTCAACATGCACTAATCAAAGTAATCTAGTTAATACATTTTGTCCTGTGGCACTATTCCACTTGGGACAAACACTGGTTCAACATGTACTGTTATTACATTTTGTCCTGTGGCACTGTTCCACATGGGACAACCATGGAGCTCAACATGCACTAATCAAAGTAATCTAGTTAATAATACATTTTGTCATGTGGCACGATTCCACTTGGTACAAACACTGGTTCAACATGTTATTACATTTTGTCAGTAATCTAGTTAATAATACATTTTGTCCTGTGGCACTGTTCCACTTGGGACAACCATGGTTCAACATGCACTAATCAAAGTAATCTAGTTAATAATACATTTTGTCCTGTGGCACTATTCCACTTGGGACAAACACTGGTTCAAGATGTACTGTTATTATATTTTGTCCTGTGGCACTGTTCCACTTGGGACAAACA